>NC_081520.1:11929105-12553651 GCF_030273125.1 Centropristis striata | reverse complement strand
TCTGGGAGGGCTGATTGCTACAAGAGTATGTGAGCATTTAAATTTGTTCTTGTAGCACAGAAAAGAAAACAAATGCAAAAATAAAACTGTCACACAAAACAGACACTGTAACCATGGGTTATTAACAGTGCTGTAACCTGTTTTTTTTTTCTTGCATTACCTGGAAATAATAGAATGATAAAAGGGGAATGTGCAAAATTTAGAAAAAGGCACTGAAGTCATCAAATTGCTATTTTTACTTGTTTTATTCTGTTAGATTTAAAAGAACCCCCCACTCTTAGAAGTACGCATATGCTTAAACCACTCTTGTGATTTTGCACATGGCCCCACCTCTATCTCCACATTTTTACCATTCAAAGTTGAGTCAAACCCTTTTGCATTCAGGTTTGGTTTCAACCTTCTTCTATGGTTGTCAAAAGAAGAAAAAAGAAGAAAAGAAAATCCCACAGTAAGCATAAGTTATGACGACGGAGCTCTGTGAACAGGGAGGCTCTCCGTCCTCTCCCTTGCAACCTTGATCAGACCAGCAGAGGCAGGAAAGATGACATATTGTCAAGGCTGGGATGGCAGCGGAGACAGCAGAGAGCTTTTAACACCACAGCTAAATCATTTTCACACAAAACAGCTTTCAAGAATATATACAAGGTACAGAAGGATAAAACTCCCCCGTCCTGGACTGCAAAGCACCCCAAGGCTTTTATACTTTAACAACCAGTAAAAAAAACTATTTCAAAGATTTGATGAGTCATTATTTTTTGTATGGAAGTTACATAATAAAGCACTTTTTTGTACTTACTGTGAACGATCTGGTTACATTTTTGTGGTCTGTTGTGGGAGTGCCTTGAAGTCTGGTGGTTTTGGTGAAAATTATTAGGCAGCCTTTTGCACCAGTGAGACTTCTGTGACCCGGCGAGGCGATTGGCCCCGTTCGGACCCTTATGGTCTTTAGGAACTCCCAGCATGACCAGCATGGCAAACAGCACCACCAGCAAGCCCACAATCTGCATGGTGATGTGTGTGGACAGCACACAGCCAGTAGATGTACATATAACTATCATAAAACACACAGTCCTTGCTGCTTCAGTGGCTGCAGACTGGGGTTCTTTGAAAAGTGGCAAATGATTAAAATCCAATCCAAAGATCCTCTTGATAATTCTCAAAAATAGCAACAAACTGCAAACATTGCCGCGCTTCCCGTGAAGAGTCCTTCATGCTGCTACCATTGCAATCTGCCAAATACATAAACCCCTGCAGTCTTGGCCAGTCTCCTAAATCCAGTGACAATGTTTCCCCCCAGAGTAAGATGGGATCTTAATGAGGGCAACTCTATATACAATGTGCATGGTGAAGTTCACTCCCCTCTCCATCTCACCATGCCACCGCTCAATGGAGAGGCTGTCTCTCATCTTCCCGGGCCTTTTTATGTCTGATAATTCTCCTTTTAATATTCAAAAGGAGTTTGTGGACGTTCCGTCTTTCTTATGATGTTTCTATGCATGCAGCAGGACAGGGGATCCTGTAGGCTACATGCTGAGTCCCTTTCACATGTGTTGGACTCCTCACAAAACCTAGGCCCCCTCAGCATAGAGGTGATGGGGTGACACACAGGCGGGGTGAGGCGAAGGAGCCCACATTCTCTTTCCACTGACTAAGACTATTAAATGGCTTTCATTCCCATCTCGTCAGCGCACTAAACAAGATGGCATAAAACAAAACCTTCCTCCTTCGAAAAGATACTCCCTGTTGAGAGGCAAACAAAACACCCTTTCTCGATAGACAGGAAAGTAAGAACAGTTTTCTATCCTCAGAAAAAGTATTTTGGGGATTTCACACTCCACAGGCTGAAGTTTTACCTCCTGAATATGTTAGGAGGTAAACAGAAACTTGTCAAAGCTGCGTAAAGAGTCACCTTGGACAGAATGTGGCAGTCACAGGTACAGTATGTCTGAGCTGCTTTCACAGGCACTTAGCTGGGTGATTTCCATACTTCAGTTGCGACACACCGACTACAGCCTTTTCACATTCATGTCCTGTCCTTGAAGAGCCATTCTTTTATTTATTCATTGTGCTACTTTTCTTTTTATATGACAGCAACTCAAATTTGTAGTCTTTGTGAGGTGGCAATGGGCAGCACTTCTCCAAGGTGTTTTGAAAAGATAAACATGAGGTAAAAGGACCGTGTTTGATCGGGCTCCTTTAACATTTTCCAAGACAATCAGTAAATAGCTGCAGGGTAACTTTGTCCTACTTCAGTTTTTGGGCTGTGATTCATTTTACAGTTACACAAGTAGCCCAACACCAACCAGCAGCAGTGTCTATGATGTCTGAGTGATCCAAGAAAGAGAGCAATGTCCTCTGACAATAAAGGCCAAGACTCTCAGGGCTGTTTTATGCTTATAAACAGACTTGAAGCTGTGTTGAACTGGTAAGGAGACCAGATAAAGCACTGGCTGACTAATGGCATCAATTTCTGTCATTTTAAAGCTCCGTCCTCTTCTACTCACCAGCCTCAATGGAGGACCAAAGGCTTAAAGTAGAGTGTAAACATATGGAATTGCATTTATTCAACTAAGCCAAAGTTTATTCAATCTCTTGCGGCATCTGGAAATCCCTTATTTTTAAAACTTCCTGTAAGTAGTAGCCGTTGGATGATTGATAAGTTTGGTCGCTCGAATCTGCAGGATATATTATGTTAAATGAAGACTGCTTCGTCATGCAGCAGGGTTACAGGGAGGCGAAGTCTCCTGCTCTGTCATGGCACTCCTGAGAATGAAATGATCTTCAGGTGGCATGACAGATTGTTAACATGGGACCTACAAAGACTGAAAGGAAGACGTGGGAGACAAGTGATTTGAGGAAGGAGAGGAGGGATGACCTGAAGTCCAGAGGAAGTTGGATCACATTGGTGTTTGTTTCACCGGCTAAAAGAGGCAACAAATCATTTCTGATTGGTTGCTGAGGGAGTGCTCAATGTCCAGGAGACACAGCTCAAGCCCCTGAAAAGTTTCTAAAGCATTTCTAACAGCAGGCTAGACCAACATTTTGATTTATGTCCATTTTAAAATATGAACATGTCCTGTGATTAAAAGGAAAACCCGCTCAAAAGTTACATGAATTAACATGGGCACATCAACAGCATTTAGACATCTGTCTTAAATGCAGCAAAGGGCCAAAACACTGAGATGGATTCAAATCACAGCTGGCCCATCAGACTAAAACCAGCCATATTTAGAGCTTGACACACATCAGCAGAGACTGAAAGTGAAGCACTAAGTGCAGTCTTGTCATATTTCTGGAACATCTACAACAGAAACCCCACTGATTGTCAGGCCATTTCATCCTGTCTGTCCACTGTGGACAATACTCTGGCCCCTCAGCTCTACACAAGAGCTCAAGAATGTAAAATTCTGGGCTCCATCCCAAAATAAATACAGTTAGCCCACTCAGATGAATCTCCCGAACAAGCCAAAAAGTCCTTTAAAATATGGAAAAGACTAGAAATGTCTCTTGTCACTATTATATTGAGTTTGCCTAGCGAGTAGGCTGGATAAAGGGACAGGCGAAACACAAAGCAAGTAAGATGCAAAGCAGAGTGTAACAAAACATAAACAGAAGAGTGAGAACATTCTTCTTCTCACTATAGCCTCTCTGTGCGGCTTTCAGACTTGATAAAAAAAAGACAAGGGTCCGGTGAAAGAAAATGACGGAGAACCAAACAAATCTGTTTCTGTTCAAGGAATGCCCCCATGCATGACGCTGCTGCAAGAAATGTGAGGCAAAGGGAGGAGGAGGGGGGCAGACACTGAGGAGAAAGAAAGAGGGGAGGGGGGGGGCTTCACAGGATGCCGCGACGAGGTTTGGAGCACAAAGCAGGATGAGGCGATAAACAGGCTGTTGCTTTTCCGCTTGCCTGCGCACACTGAATCCCTCTTTCCCTGTGTCTTTTAATGGGCCTCACATTAGCATCTGTTTAGCGTCAGCCTCGACATGGCCTGTGGAGGCTGATTAAAATAACCCAGCTATCACATAACATCCTGGCAGCAACATCAAAATACAGTCAGATGTTGGAATATTTGCAGCGACAGACGTTCAGGAAGTTAGCATGAATGTTCTGCACTTCTGTTGTCAGAAAAATGTTTATTAGTTGCTTCTGTTCAAACTCCGCTCTTGTGAGATCATGTTCCAAATGGAAAGATATGAAGTTTATTATAGGGGTAACAAGTAAGACTTTGCAGAACTTCAGCGCTACAGTATCCAATTTTTATGCATTTCCATGTGTGACTGCATGAGCATCACAGGAGATAAGATTGACAATGATTGCAATATAAAAGTATCTCTGACTGTCCTTGGATTGCTCTTCTTGTTGAGTGACCTGCGTCTCACTCCTTCCCTCATAAACATGCATACTGGCAGAAACAAGCAGCATTGTGTTTCATGCTTAATTGGCTTAATTGGTTTAGAGGCAGGAGAGCTTTAATGAATGACAGTGGGGCTCATGGTAGCTGAGCCAAGAGATTCCTTTGTTCTTATCACTGCTGGACCTCAGCCAATCACATGGCAGCGAGATACAAGACGAGATCCTGACCAAGAGCAGAGCAACAATCTGACCGTCATTTAAGTGAAAACATTAACAGCAATTTCCAGGTCAGATCCCTTCATTATTCAACATTATAAAAGTCATCAATAAATGTAAAAGTAAAAACTGCACCAGCTGTGTGCAGTGAAGCACCAGAGCATAGAAAGTTTTCTAGTATGTAGGGCAGTCTGTGCTGTACTGCATCTTGTTTTGTCCAAATTTTAAGGCCACCCTAGGGAGCACTTTATCATGTTTTGCTTACTTGAAGTGCACTGCATCATGTACCTCAGTTTAAGGGCAACCATTAGTAAGCTGCATCTCGTCTTCTTCACTTGAAAGGCACCTTTGAGGGCACTTCATCATGCTAAGTCTACTGCAAGGGCACTATAGAGGGCATTTTATCATTTAATGATTTTATCACACACACTGGCACACGTAACTTCACTTGGACTTGAGCCCTTTGACCCATGCTATGTGCTGCGAAAGTGCAATGTCAGCACCACTTTTCATGATTATGTTCCATCATACTTATACACTTATACAAATATTAAAAAAGCATTCAGGATTTCTGTAAATGTAATACTACTGTGTTGTTAAAATATCAGACTTGCAGAAGACGAATTATGAGTTGTTTAGGACTTAAAAACTCAAAGTTTTGGACTTGACTTGTGATTTGAGTGCAGAGACCTGAGAGTAACTTGTGACTTGCAAAACAGTGACTTGGTCCCACCTCTGGCCAAGCTAGTCAGGCTGTACTTTTGATGGGAATGTCATTCATTTTGAAGGTATTTTGTCTTAAATCAAAGTGGACAAATACGACCTGAAGATGGCACTCGATGAAAAGTCAACGGAAGTTTTAGAAATGTATCCTGAGGGGGACTTTAATGTGTGTACCAAATTCTTGACAATCCATCTAATAGTTTCCGAGATGTTTCAATCAAAACAACTGAGTCAACCTCATGGTGGCACAAGGGGAAAAGTCAGGAGATCATCAAAAAGTCAGTTGGCTTCATCCACTGGGGAACATTAATGTCTGTGCAAACTTTCAATGCAATCCATCCAATAGGTTTGAGATATTTCAGTCTGGACCAAGTTACTGGACTGTCTGACAGATGGACAGATCGACACTGATATCCCTAGAGTCACATTGCTACTGTGGGTACTGTGGGTCATTCAGTGCCCAAAATACATTCAGCACTTTTTGTGGGCTCGATAAACATTCCTAGTTCAAATACTTTGGTTTCCTACATTTTTTTCTTTCATAATATTGAAAAGAAATCAATCAAAGGAGTAAAAACCCAAATTGTTTTTCCAATATTCTATAGAAACCTCAACTGCAAACCCAATCTGCCACAGAGCTGAGAATTGATGGGACATTAATATTTTTTTTCTAAGTTATTTCTTCCAGAAACTTTTCCAGAACTGTACTTAGAATATCATTCTGCAGTAGTTGTGGTTTCAGTGGGGCCTTAGAGCCAACATCAGTGACTGATCTCTCTCTGAAGACCCCGAGCAGAGAAAAATGCAAAGACACTGCTCATGCTAAAAGCATTCCCCGTCTCTCACATAAAAAGCCTATTCTTTCTGTCTCTTTCCCTGGTGCGATCAGCTGCCAAAACAAACTGGCGCTGTGATGAATGTAATAAATATGATCGATGGGATATCTGGCGCTGCTGACCTCACACCACGCGCCAGAGTCCAGGGAGCAGGTGCTGCTCAGATTTACTGCCCCCTCCACCCCCCCCATCTCGTGATATCCTCTGCTCTCACACACAGACCCTGCTGAGACACAGCCGCACTGCCGAGTCTCCATAGCCCCAAACAGCTCATACCGAGTCTCAGAGAAACAGGCTTAATATCGGCTCTGACTGAACTTCATGTACAACATGACTATGCACGAATCAAATCATCACCAATAAAAGCAGCAATGATTTTACACATCATCAAGCCGTCAGTCATGGCTGACAGTTATTAGAGTAATTTCTGCTGGGAGGAGCACACAGGGCGGGAAGCACTCCTTGTGTGTTTGCTCATAAAGATGGCTAATTGATCTGAAGGCAGCGTCAGCGCAGGAAAAGGAACATATAAACTAGGCGAGGTGTTTTATTAAATAATAACAAAGGCGCTGCTGTAGGAGGATCATTTAAAAAATCTCTGGTTTGTGAGGGATGAGAGTTGCTCTAAAAGTTCTGTATTACCACTAATCACTCCAGTAAACTTTGTTTAATTTAACAAATTTAATTATGACAAAATCGATCATGTCATGGATGTGTGCAATAACCAGGACTGTATCAGCAGTACGTTGTTTTTTAAATAAGTTAAGAGCAATTCAAGATTGGATTTCCCTCTCAGAGTGGTAGAAGTCTAGTTTCTAGGGACAATTTGGAAACTCAGAGAACAGGATTACGGACAGATCATTTTAAGTACTTCACCCTTGTGAGTGATCAAAACATACACTTAACACTCCTGACTCTCAAGTATGCCTTATTTGAGCTCTGCAACATGTCAAGGCAGCTGTGAAGTTACAGCAACATTATGAAATATACGTGTAAGATGGTGTTGTCCAAGAAAAAACTACTTACTCTATGCTTTATGTTTCAGAGTGGTTGTACAATGTAATTGCTTTTGGCAAATAATGCTACTAAGCTAATACAATATTGCTCACACTAGTTTGTGGTCTTGCTCCGACAGGGTATTGAATAGATGTATTAAGAGGCATCTTTTGGGCCCAAAGAGCATACAGGGGTTTAGTATTAACATTATTGTTGCTGCATGGAAATGTAGTTACTCTTGAGTACCACAACATGCTTGGAAAACCGATATCTGTTACGTTAAGAAATCACAGCACAGAGAGAAGACACAACGAGATGGCGGCAGCGTTAGACAAGTGTTCTGCAAGGTAAAATTGCTGTTTTGTCAATGGAGTCTGGTGGCTGTGAAGAAAGCAATCAGTCCCCCATCAGAAAGGGTTATCCGACAGCAAGATAAATAGGTTAAAATACTATATAAAAATACGATATATTATATATAATATATAATATGTTTTATATATATATATATATATATGTTTTATATATAATATATAATATGTTTTATATATATATATACACACACACAAAAATCTATTTTTGAACGCATTTGGTCTATATAACTGCAAATGTATATTTCTGAAATATGTTAACAGCAAAATATTGTACGTGCCTGACTTTGTTTCCGGTGTGAACGGTTTACCTCTCTCATAATTTCCTTCTCCAGTTTGGACTTGTCTGAATTGCATTGCAATGAATAGGAATGATGGAAAACAAATAGTCACAGATTACATAGCCAAGTATGTGAACGTTTCATTTAGAAGTCAGTGTTATAGCAGCTATTATATCCACTAACTCCTGTGAAGTCAGAGAAGCCACAGCATTTCCTCCTCTCCTCTTTGCAATGTGACCTATTTACATCCTAAGAAAACACTTATTATCCTTTCACTGAGAAATTAAGCGTGTTTGACGGGGCCGGAGCTGCTGATTATTAGTACTTAGCAAAACCCTATCCAATCTTCTTCCCAATTATCACGAGGACACTAGAAACGTGAATCTGAATATTCTAATTTAATTCCCACCTCATAGTCTTTGTGCTTTCGACCTCACACACTTGTGCTAACTCCCATTTCGAATCTTATCCCCACTCCAGTGCCTCTTGACCACATTACTCCACTTTCTATTCTGACAAGAATGGCTAATAGACCTATTTCCTGGGATGGTGCTAAGCTAAGCTGTGTAGATCAGGGAGATGAAAAGAGATTGGATGGGGAACAAAAAAAACCTCCACTGGCCTCAGCAGCACAGAGGCTGTAGGGAAGCTGCGTGTAGGACATTAGTGCATGGTTATAATATAATTATATCTCAAGTGAATCGCTCCTCCAGGCATGGCCAGGGATTTGTCTCTATTGTTGCACTGGAAGGAAATGAGCACTGCTGCTGCACTGGGGATAATATGTGAGAGTGCAGCTAGCTGAGCATGTAGCACTCCTTTTGCTTCCTGTATCATGATAACCGTGGCACTAAGACTGATGAACATAAGTGAGTGTCATGGAGATGTGCCACGGTGATGCTGTGGTGACTCTTTGGTAATATATGTGGGGGTGACACTGTCAAGGAAATTGGATTTCAGGGTGAGGACTCAAGGCCAGAGCAACAGCACAGTAATGAGAGCAAAGGACGAATAGAGAGTAGAGCTCTCCATCTCTTTCATGGTAAAGCTGTCAGTGCCATGTATTCAGACACAGACCACTTCACCTCTGCATCAGTAAGGGGAAAACAGGCACCTGGTCTCCACCCACTGAACCTCAACAATATGAGGACAATCTGTGCCGTGATGAAGTGCGCAATGATCTAAGAAATGTTTATTACTCTTTGAAATAATGGAAGTGTTGTGAGCAACAACTTGTAGCAACATGTCCTGCTGATTTTAGTTCCTATTAAACTAGCTTGGTGTGTTATTTGATGTGCAATTAGAGACTGTGCAAGAACATTTCATTCATATTATTAAAAATAATGGCAGTGTGTCAGATTATGACTCACTTTGGTTAGATGCTGACAGCCTTCATTAAACGTTTAGGACTCGAGGTAAACATCACACAAAATGAACGATAAATACATAAAAAGTTGACAGTATAAGTAAAACACTATTTAAGCGCTTTTCTTTTGCTGTCAGAAAAAAAACATGAAAACATGTTTATTTCAGCTTTTTTTAGCCCACATTATCATTGTTCAATAATTTAAGTTCCAAAAATCAAAAGCAACAATAAACAGAAGCTCGGCACCCAACGTTTGGATGTCTAACCATTCAAATGTATCTGTACTTGTATCCCCAAAGCATTTTCACTATTCTGTTGGATGTTTTTAGGCAACTTGCCACCCCTCATTCTCACCAGTTATAGAATACCACATCCAATTACAGCTGTGTCTTACAATAACCAATAGGTTCACGACACCCTTTACTATAACACTAACACTCACAACTGGCTCTGTATATTGAATTTTAAGGCATATTGGATGACCCGTTTTAGTGCAGTATAAATAAGGCTTAAGGCAAATGTATACTTTAGTGAAAATGTGCCATGTGACAAAGTGTCAGCTGACAGAACTTTGTCACACAACACTTGAATGCATCGTCCGATGATGGTATGTGTTCTCACTCACAGCAGCCAGAGGTCAAATTCAACTGAGGCTTGTTTATATTCTTTGAGAGAAATGTCAGCATGTTTTAAAGTTGGCCATTTTGAAAACAAAGACAATTTTATGTTTGACCTTGTTTCCAGGAAGGAGATGTATCCCCCATGTTTCATAGAACTAGTGATGAGGGCAAAGCTTAAAGTGCACAATGACTCTTTGTTCGTTTATTTCTTCATAGTGAATAATTTTACATTCAGTTCAAATACAGTATCAGTTCAGTTCAGAAGTCTCTGATATGATAAATAAAGTAGACAAAATCAAAACTGACCTAGAGATATAATGCTGCATCATTAATGTTCTCTAACGTGTCAACCTGTACTTTTTCACTTCAGTATCAAAGATGTGTTGTTAGTATTTGTGTATGCACGCACAGAACAGGAAAGACTTCAGTTAATACATCAGCTGGCAGGCTAAAAGATACAAGTGTGAACAGGTTATCAAAATAATACATAGCCTGTCTCCATCTTCATCACCTTTCATATTTTCACCATAGAAATGAGGAATAATAACCTGCATTATGTGGTGTGTGTGTTGACAGGTAGTTTCTCCACTATCTATCTGATCTTTGTGATTGTTCAGCGTGTACTTTGTTCTCACTTCACCCATCCATCTGTACATTCATCAGTTCAGTGAAAGACTTGCTCTAGACATTCATGGGCGACCGATTTGAGCAAAGGATAAAAATCAGTATTACAGTGGACTCCTCTATTCTGCACTGATGACTGTGTGGCAGCCTTAAATTCCCTCACTTTCTCCCTATCTTTATTTCCATAACCTGACAAATAGAGCAGCTCTCTGAAGTTGCCGTCCTTTGTGATCTGTGACAAACGCAATGGTAGCTGTCAGCGGAGAGGGAGGATATGAGTGCTGATGTGCTCTGTGAAGTCACGCTCAGCCTTTCATGTCGAGGCAGAAGAACCAAAGACCTGTCTCCTCTGTGTGTGTCTGCCTGCCAAGCAGCGGCGAGCAAAGTGTAAGTGTGAGAGTTTTAGCGTGCCTCTCTAATCCACTGCCTTCACACAGGTCAGTCTCATTTATTATGAATGTGGAGTTCTGTGCAAAGCTCTTTGATATCGGGAAACAATTTAGAGCTGGCTGAGAGTCAGCGTCTTGCGGGACCAATAAAAAACACTTTTAATGTATTGCGAACTTCAGGTCAGCATGCGGATCTTTATAAAACTCACAGTAGGCTCTATTATTCCCAGGTGACATTACCGTGGCATTGCCTCGTACTGTGCCAGCTGTATTTAGTTTTGAGTAAAAACAGGTCAGGTTGCAGTATTAGTCACATAGTTGCGGTGTTTTCTCAACTCGAGACATCTCTATCCTTTGTTACAGAGATAGGTAAACACACCAATAAGTCATGGTGGACGGGTGACAAGGACAAAGAGCCATTCTTCCTCAATGTCATGTGTAAGAGTGGGATCACGTAAACAGTGAAACTTACTCATAAATCAATGAACCTCTTTCTCCATGAGGGTCACTGAGCTCACATGACAAAGACACAATTAAACACAAGCAGGCACCTAAAGGAGTCCTTACTGTGTTGCTTGAAGAAACACTCGGTTTTCACCTGAGCTAAAACTGGCAGCTGTCAAGATTATCCTCACGTTCTATCCAGAGAGTCACGCTCTCTGAAAATGGAGTCTTTGGCAGCCGCCCACTTTGTTCTATCAGCAGCAGACTGAGGTATTAGGGCACATTAGTCTCATTTCCAATTCACTGACTGGGCCAGATCGATTTCCTTCATTTTCATGCACAGATGGGATTAAATGGCCAGATTAAAGATGAACTCCTGGCACTGTCCACCGGACAGATTTATCATTCTAGAGATAAATCCAGATGCAGTGAGGCAGCTATAACATGATTTTCCTCTTCAAATTCCCATTCAAAGCATGCCAAGGCTGGTGAAAGCTGGGAACTTTGACTACATGCTAACTCAGAGTTTAAATTGAAAGATTCCTGTGCTAGTAGTTGTTTGGACTCAAACTTTTGAAATGTGTTGGCATCAGTGACAAAAGGCGCAGCGTGATACTGATGATAATTGTATGATTTTGTTGTTTATTTTTGGAATTTCAAACAAAATAAAATCTAGAGCTGCCAAGCCACCGCACACAGTGATGAAGCTCATAGCAGTTTTGGCAGCTAATTTGGACTTTCTTTTTCTGCACAACACTTCCTGAAGCTGTGTGCGGTCCAGTAAATCACCTCAGGAGGTAGATCTCCTCGCTGGGATAACACACTGAGAACACTTTTTTACCCTCACTCTGGGGGAAAGGGCCCAAAAAAACCCAAGTAAAACACATGAGTCATCACTAATTTTCTCCAGACCAGATCCAGTCCCTCAGGTGGGGACCCCATTTCGGGTGCTGAGGAGACAGTGGCTGCATGAGCTGATGCGTTTGGAGTGGCACTCTGTGTCTCCTTTTCCCACAATTCTCCTCTTTCAACACTCAAAACTGAGAAACTCTAAGCAGCAATCACAACACAAAGATCATGTTTGAATATGTGGAAACACGTGGAAACTGTTCTCTGACATTGAAGCTTATTTATTCACTGTAAAGGCTTTTCAACTTTCGGGGGAATTCTGTTTGGAAATATGTAAACATATGGTTCCCCAAATGCATTTTTTAATCCCCTTGATTACTTTGCTAAACAAAGGGCTCATATGTAACAGGTTTGTATACCTGGTGTGATAGACAACACATGCTTTGCTTGATTACATGTGAAAAAATAATAATAGTATCCTGTTTCAGTCCATGTTTGATCTAATGTATTAAATAAGCAAATTTCTTCACCTAGGAGCAACTTGATATTTCCCAGTGGTTGTGTGTGTATGCAAAGACACATTTAGCATCATGAGAAAGCAGCAGCAGTACCTGTGTAGCCCAAAGAGTTGTCATCCTCGTGTTCGGTGGTGGGAGCCGGTGTTGCCCCTTCGCTGGCCCCATCCTGAGCGACTCCCGTCTCTGTCAACAATAACACCACAGGGACTGAGAACCCAGACGCATTCTGCCCACTTTCCCCACCCACGGTCCGAACCGCCAGCCCTCTGCATCCTTGACCCAAGCAGAGAGCCAGCACGCTGAGGAGTGTCGGGCTCCATCCTTGTAAACTGCAGAATCCAAACACCCACATTGCACTAAGCAACCTAACAACCACAATCCCAGCAGCCGTGTATAATCCGAGTGAGTCTGGGGGGACAGGAGTCAATCAGTCGTCCATCAGAATGATGCAGTCTCCAGCTTGTTTCTCTGGACTCAGCGGGAGGTTGTTCTGATCTGTGTTGGATTTGAGTGTAAGTGTGTGGGTGTAAAACAGAGTCATCTCTACCGTATCAATAGCCATAAGTGGCTGCACCCCTAAGGGAGCACATGGGCAGGACAGAGGAGGGAGGGCCAGGGCACACTCTGCATGATTGACAACGCCACTATGCATGCACACACACACTGTGCACACACTCCTGATGCAAATAACAATGATGCACCATTAATTACTAATCAGCTCCTTTTGATTCCGGCCCGTCTTTGTGCCTGTGTCTTCTCTGGAGTGACAGGTTGAGTGTGTGCGACAGGAGGTGTGAGGGCGGGACAGTGGGGGGAGGCGAGAAAAAGAGAGGCCAAGGGGTGTATATGGCTTATGGGGGAGAAGAGAGGCCAACTGTGCCCTTATGATGGCTCTGTGTGGAATAAATCACACTTGGCCATGCCCATTTTCTTTGTGACCCGCTGACAGGGGGTTAATTTGGGCCGGGTGGTTGGGGTGGGGAGGTAAGAGGAATCATAATCAAAGAGCATCCAACCCTTTTAGCTAACTGAGTGGCAGTCTGTCGGAAGTATCTGTTTCCTCAATGAGATCTGGCATCACTTCTGATAAACAGCAGACGGGCGGACAGAATCGTTCATCGGAGAGTGCTTTAGAGCACCCGAGTGTGAAGAAGAGGGTGACCCGTCACTTCATCGGCCCCTCCCACCCGTAGGAGGACACACAGCAAAACAAAATCTTCGCAACTTTTTCAAACACAGTGATAATAACCCCAAATCTTGCTTTACAACAGTTTTTGACTCATCAATAAGAGTAAACACAAAAAAAGACATTCAAAATGCAGTGATCATGTCCCCCCTGCTGCTCCTGTAGTGTTGCAAATTAATGTGACAGTTAAAGGCTCTCACGCTGGGCCAAACCTATTATCTGGCACTTCTCTGCCTGTCTGTTTATCCAAATAGCGGCATCTGAGTGACAACGCTTCAGGACAGCAGAGCTTCTGAGTCACACAAAAATAACCACATAGGTCACTCAGAGTCATGCACATGAATGGAGTACGATGATACACACAACACATGAGATGAGAGCGTGCTCGACATGATGAAACACAGACATCAAGCAGAGTCTGATACACTGTCTGACACTTACAGCATGACACCACTCAGATATATATGTAGTGTTTTCAATGTGTTCAAAACAGACAAATTAAAAACAAATGCAACATCTGCTTCTGACAAAAAGTAGTTTGGTGCTGACAGCAGTTCTAGACTGAAACAAATATTAAAAAAACAAAGCCACAGGAGTCTTTTATATTTTTGCTTACTGCAAAAAAGTAAATGTACTACCACTAACAACATTGTACAGATCAAATCAAATGCTGTATGATACCTTTAAATGTGTAGCTACACTGTAGTTATAGACAAACTAGTAAAACGCTGAAGAAATATTAAAGGGCAATTTTGTCCTTAATAAAAAATACATGTTTTTCCTTGTTATTTATCAGTCCGGATTGTTTTTGTGTGAGTTCGCAAGTGTCAGAGATATGAGCCATAAGGATGTTTGCCTTCTCTTTAATATATTGGAACAATATGGCACTTTGCTTGTTGAAAAAACTCAACAGCAATGTCTCTTTCCAGAAACCACGACCAGGGAACTTAAGATCATCCACAGACCTTGTTGTGAGTTGTTTCCTACAAGAAACTGTTCCCAACATGATTTATGGAGTATCTTTCTGTCTGGAAAGAGAAAATGCTGTTGAAATTTTTGAATGAATTTTTTGGCGCTTGGAGCACCACAAGCTGATTGCAACATAGTTCCATTATATTTGAGAGAAGCCAGATATCTGCAACACTCTGCAACTCACGGCAAAACAATCTAGATCGATTAAAAGTACAAAAAGAGATAAAATATGTTGTTTTGTTTCGGGAAAAGAACACTATAAATAAATAATCCGGCCCTAATTAAAAAATAATAGAATTATATAAATATAAATATTACTATCAGGCTATGTTCTGTCAATTTTGACCTGAAGCCTTACTGTCTCTTCTCTTTATGTCTTCATGTGGAGACTTCCTCTGTCTGTTTCCCTGTGTGGTCCACAGTCAGAGGTCCAATTAGAGACCACTTCAGAGCTCATTAACAGGTGGCGTACCCAGCTGCCCCCAAGGCATCAAAAAGTCAGGACCTCAGTGTTGCCTCAGTGCCCCCTTTTAGCCTCAACACTGCACCCAGCTCCCCTGTTGGCCAATTAATGGGGCACATGTGCAGATAACTGACTGCTTACTAAAAAATACAAAGCCTGGCCTGCCCCCCTCCAGTCATTCCTCCTGGGCCCCAGACTCCTGTCCTGGCCCCGAGCCCTCCTCAAACATGAGAGCATGTCTTTTTTTTCTGGGTCACAGGCCCTTCTTCATGGATCAACCCGCAGGGCGCCACGCAGGCTTTCGGCCCTGTCTCTATACTGTAGCCATAAATTATGAGCTCGACTCTAACTAGATTTGACTGGAGTGCTTGTTGCAACACTGTAGCTATGTGGACCCAATCAGCACAACCCCCCTGTACAACCTGACATGGCAATAAACCTGATGTCTAACTTATTGCGCCTGTAGTCAAGGTTGTTTAGTTTGACAAATGTTTGGGGCTCCTAATAGATGTAAAAGAAGAAGCTGGAGAGGCTAGCTGTTGTCTCATTGTCATCTTGTCATGTATTGGCAGCAGCGCTCCGGCCCCGGCAGCCTGTATAAAGTGATGGATGGCCTTAAAATGATGAGTGCGGGGAGTCTGACTCTGGGGCTTGTTAACAGCACTGACTGATTGTTTGCTGTAGCACAAGTTCCTTCAAACAGCCTGATCAGAGAGGCGGCATATTTCTGTAACATGACCTCGAGCAGTTTCAATGATTAAATCAGTTTCTTGGAAAATGTTCGCCCCCTAACATCTGTTTACTTTTTTATCTGATGACAGAGAGAAAATATGAACAGCCAACAAGAAACCTAATTGTGGGGCAAAGCCAAGAAGATTTCACTTCCTTCATTTGTAGCCTCCGTTCTGCAAGTTGAACATGTAAATGAGGTCACTGCTCCTTCATGTATAACCCATAACACCATCTAAAGAGCATCTTCATCATTTTGAATCCGAATTCAATAGCTTTCGCCATTACTGAGGACAGACAAAAAGAAGACAAACAGTGCAAAAAAGTCTTTCTCAGCATAAGCCAGTGTGTCCGCTTCATCTGTTTCCACGGCACCATTACACTCATTTCCATTTTGATTACACTTTCTTTGTTTTCTGCATGACTAATAGAGTTTTAATCAGGCTTTGAGATAATACATACATACGCAGCGAGCGCACACTGCTGCAGAGAAGAAGAAGAAAAAGGACAGAGTCAAAGTGGAGCAGCGTTTTTTGTCTATGACTCTTAAAATAACTACAGAAAATCGGAAGCGGCAACAGCCACATTTAACCACAAAGCCCCTGAGATTCAAGTCTGTAGATGAATAACACACTGTGAATAAGGAGATGCTGTAAAGTAATCAAATATCAATCCTAGCATTATTTTAAAAGGAAAACCACAATGGATACATCTCAATAGTTGTTGCTTTGATAAAAAAAAAATAATAATGGTGTAAAGACGTACACCATAACTGGTTGGATACATAGATGTCAAAAAAGGTTCATACATCAAATATGTAGATGGGTTCTGCCTAACATTGCTAATTAATAAAGCAGCAAAAAAACTATGTCTTGTCATTTATACACTTTTGTTAAGATATATATAACAAATATAAAAATGTGCAGCTGTTAAAGTTTGAAACAACAAACCTAGCTGTTTGCCCCTGCTGTCTCCAGTCTTTATGCTAAGCTAAGCTAATCGGATGCTGGCTGTATCTTTATACACTGTTGCCCATAAGGTTGGAACAAAACATTTTTTTTACCTCTTTCTATGAAATGATTGTGACAATGTGATTTATTCTTGACAGATAAAGTGTTTATCTTCTCACAACTTTTTATTTATTTTAACTTTTTATTAAACAATCCCTTCCAAACATATCACAATGAAAATTAAACCACAATAAACCGAGGATTGTGTTTGAAAACAAAATTATTCCAACTTTATGGGCGACCGTGTATTTACCGCATACCCAAGAGAGAGGTATTGATTTTGTCATCTTGCCAAGAAAGTGCCAAAAAAAAAGTCAAACTATTCTTTCAGGGCAAGAAAAACTTTGCAGAATTAAAATCCAAGCCACAAACCGCTAAGTTATGCTGCAGCTGTCATGAGAGAAAGCTGAGCAAAACACACAAACACACACACACACACACACACACACACACACACACACACACACACACACACACACTTGGCATCAGCTCTGCAGAACGATTGGCTCTTAACTTTCATCGTGCATGAAACACTGCCTCCACGTCCACTGTAAAGTATATTAATAGCTCATTGATGATACCTTTAAGTCCAGGCATAAAAATGACTATGCCACAGCCGTGTACCACACATCACTTAAGAGGGACAAAGTTATACATCACGATATGTACAGTATCATTACTGTAAGCCACACTGCCAAGCTACTAATACCCTGGCAATAAAAAGTCCTTTTTATTTCTGCACTGTAATTGCTCTTAACTTGATCGGTAAAGGATTAATATAGAATTTATTAACCATTTAAAACATGAAGACAAGAATGCCATTTACTGGACAATTATAGAAAGAAAGCATGTGCATGTGCTACTGAAAGAATGAGTGGAAGAAAGAGGGAGAGATCTGATTATGTCCCAGACCTAGTTTAACTTACTAACACACTACTATTAAGTTTTCAACAGCTATTTAAGGTTCTAGCAATGTTAGTGGCAGTGACAAACTGCAATAATTAGGACTATATTAGTTCCCATGGGTGAACTGCGGCGAAGAGCAAATTTAGTGAATGTTAACATCAACTGATTTTGCAGATATTTTCCATAAAACCGCTCTGATGTCCTTAACAGTCACAGTTTCACAGTTCATTGCTCTAGCTGGAGGGAACATCAGCTGCATGACACAACACATAGCCATTTTGATCAGATGCAGTTTGTGAATGAACGGATGCACACAGGATTTCACTGTTGACAGATATGCTGCAGTCATGTGTATTCACTTCCCAAACACGGTTTCATTAGTTGCAAAATCCAAGAGTAAATACGTGCATGTCAATCCTCAAGATTGGAATGTGACTCAGCTCTGAACGCTTCATTGGTTGATTGTGGTTAAATCAAAGTACAAATGTCAGCAAGGAAATATGTGCCAATTGACTTGGTGATAGATTTGCTTGGAGGGCGTCAGCAACCGACCACAGGAAGAAAAACAGAGAGACAGTTCCAGGACAAATAGCACTGATTGGCTTAAAGGGTGCTAAATATTGCATGGTCACTTGACTGAACTTCTGTTCTATTGCTCAGCGCCGAGCAGACACACACAGTGAGTTAGCAGCTCACATTGTGACTGCCACAGCTGCTGTCAGGGTAGATTTATCCCTGGTGAGCATGTAAAATTGAAAGAAGGGCTTTTGTGAAACACTTTTTATGGATATCTCGTTCCCACACCTTTACATTGTGTAATGCGTATTATCTACTGCATACTTTGCTTCTCAGCTTTGTTTAACAACGCTGACGTAAAATAAGTTCAAAGCCTGAAAGGGGCCTGAACTCACTCTGACATCCCAGTGGAGCTGAGGCAAGCATCCAGCAAGCTGCCAAGAGCCCAGATGTCCATCTCTATGACACTGAAATACTTTTCGTGCCCAGAGAGACAGATTGAAGGAATGAGGACGAAAAAGAGAGACACTCCTCTTATGTGAGAAAAAATGAGATATTTCAAGACTTTAAAGTGCGGTAGCCAAGGTGAATGCCTCTGAATGCTTGTTATGTATCAGTCTGATCTGGCATCTGCAGCTCATGGTCATGACTCATAAGCAGCTTGTCAGCATCCACACAGTCACAGCCGCCAGACTGGTGACCTCCTGTGACTTCTTACTACAATACGTTCTTCTTCCAAGAACTATACCCTCAAAGATATTTCTTCACATGTGGGGGCGATCTCACAGAATATTGATAATGATTTTTAACACTCTCTCTTGTCCAAAATCTGAAAAACTTCAGCCTCCTTTTTCACTAACCAAAGCAGACGAGAGGCAAAAGGAGGAACACAACTCATGTATTTGAGAAAGTGGAGCTTTATTACTGTAGAAAATGAGTTTAAAAGGCAGTGGAGCAAATAATTCAGACCTCATTTCAAGGCTGTGGCACATTAATGACAAACTACAATGATGCTACCTTCCCTGCTCTTCGATTCGCTTAATCAGGCACATGTGCTCTAAACACAAACACACACACAAATTCAAAGGGAAAGGAAAGAGCCCTCAAACTGAATTCACATGTGTTTTTTGTATAATCTTTGAAAATTCCATCAATATGTTAATGTGAACAATTCTTTCCCAGACCTAGAGACCAAAAAACCAAGCCTCTAATCTGTCATCCCTCCCAGCAAAGTTTGCTGGAGCTGCTCCATCGACAAAGACCGACTTTCCAGGCACAAGGAAAATTTCACTTGAGCTTTTAAAACGTCAATAAAACGTATTCCAAGGCAATGGCAACTGTTTTCAACCAGAAAATGCCACCATAATGGCCTGACTCCAAAACTTGTTCTACATAATGCTAATTTTGTTGAACAGAGAAGTAAAGACGTGATAGTTGTTCATCTGTGCCCTCAGTGCCTCGGGCTGTTTGTGCCATTAACGTGAGCCGAGGGGAATTCTGCAGGTTTTTAATTAGAGATCCAGAGAGAGGAAAATATCCACCAGTGATGTATAACCTTCACAGACTTTGATGTGATGACACCCGGCTTTCAGTTCACACTAGGCACACCTATTTATCTCTTTCTTCTCTCAAGCTGTGTTATGGTCAAAACAAATGAGCAAACACTAAATGCTTCTTGGTTTGGCAATGTTTGCTGAATAGCTCAACTGACAAGCAATTATTTCTTCACACTGTGTCTTTTTCCTGACCTCTACTTTAACGAAAACAATAGACAATAGAGCTGCTGTTGAGTGCCAGTATTTAGTCATAAGCCAAAGAATTGGACATAATAATTTTTCATCTCATGCTGGCACAAGATGAAAAGTCAGGTAATCACTAAAGTTTTAACATACTAAAGCTAAAAAGCTACAAAAAAAAATCTGCAACAGATGTTTCAGGTTCATATACTGTATACAGGAGTGTTTCTCAGGAACTCCCTGACCATCCTCACTCAAGACTAATTGGTCACAGGTACAAGCAATTTATTACGACCCAAAATGACATTTGGATTTTTTTACGACAGGAGCAAAGAAAGAAGTCAGGTGACGTAAAAATTGGGACGCTGCATAAAACAAATAAAAACAGAATGCAACAAATTCAGAAATCAGAGTGTACAGTATATTTACACAACACAAACGTTCATCAGTTTGAACTAAAATATATTACCTTTGTACAGTTTTCAATTGAATACAGAATATGTGAAAAATTATTAGCAAATTATAATTTTCTGTTTTTTATGCTTTAGACAACTTTTTTTTAAATCAGGATAGTATAAAGACCAATAAAGTCTAAATTTTGAAATGTCGCATTAAAGAAAATGCGAATTAGGAATATTTTCCATCAATTTGTTTGGATGGAAAAACCAAAGCTGCATAAACGTACTTTCATCAGAAGGTGGCAGAGTGGCAGGCTAATCTGTCAGTAGAAGAAGAGATTCAGCAAGAGAGAAAAAAATGATTTAAAAAAAGAGGTTCGACAAATTTCGGACAAATTTGGCCACCCATGAGAAAAAAATATGTCTTCAGGAATCAGATTAAACTGGGCAATTTATAATTGTTCTTTCATGTCAGCTCGTCTTGACTGGCAGGATGGAAACAGCTGATCAGTCATGTGAGTTAAATGTTCACTGTGTCAGAATTTATTTACAAAAAGTGTTTCCGTCTCCTATTTAGTGCATTAACTATGTTTTCAAGAAAGACACAAACCACCTCTGGCAAGCGTGAAAACTTTTATGCGCATTTTCGTTTTTTTATTGAATTTTGGTGTTTCCATCAAGCTTTTGTCATGGGAATCTTCAAAATGCGCATCGAAATGCATTGATGTCACAGTTTGCATAGTTATATCCTGTCTGGGTCTGGTATGTGTTATGTTGTGTCCTCTAATTGTATCTTACCTATGTACTTGCTGTCTTTTATACTTGTACTTCTTTTTATTTTTTTAGGGACTACGGATGCAAACTAGCAGCTTTGCTATAATCCGGCATATTTACAAAGATGTTATCGATGTTCATTAATGTGCACTGTCCCTATCCAAAAATAAAGTATTCAAAAGTATTCAGTTATTTTAACCTAAACCATGATCTTTTCCTAAACTTAACCAAGTACTTTTGGTGCCTAAATTTTATCAAGTACTACATTTCGCAATATTAACCGTGTGTGCGTTCACGTATATCATTTAAGGAGTGATTGGCAAACAGCCTATAATGTAATTTAAGAATGAGCAAGTGTTGGTAATTCCACTCATGGTCACTTTTTAAAGGAGGAGCCTGAATACTACTGCTCTAAAAACGAACAGATTATTGCTCCACATCACTTCTGTGGTTGTTGTTTAAAAACACGCAGACAAGCTACTTTGCACACGGCAGTTTACTAATGACTTCAAGCTAATGATTCTGCTTCTTTCTCTGTGATTGCCTGTGTCACAGTTCAGCCGCCATCTGATCTGAAGTCAAGCAAATTGAACAAACAGCAGCCTATCTCCCTCTCCCAGCCTCTCTCATCCTCTGTCTACACACACACTCTCATTCCACCACGGACTGGTGCTTGTCAGGGAGGAACATGTGTATGCTAATTTACTGGAGCAAACACTAACTATTCACAGTCCAATGAGAGAGTGCAGATAAACCAACTTATGCTCTCAATATGTCTAGTTCTGATTAGAGGAGATGGAAATGAGGCCCTGAGAAGACGTGTGGTGAGAACATTGCAGGCGTGCAGCCAGTTTCTCAGCACTCCTGAAGAGAAAGCTAACAATCTCAGTAGACAGCTAGATCAATACTGGCAGCTTAGGTAGCAGTGGCTGTGCCAGGAGCTCGGCCCTCTTTGCTGCGTGTCCACAGATGTGCAAAGTAGTTGGTGAGACCACAAGGGCACCATAAAGACGATCCAAATCTGACAAGAATCTTTCTTCTTTTGTTGTTCTATTCTAAGTTACAGTAGTTTACAGCTGGGAACAAGGATGAAATGTCAGAAACCCTGTGGCATGGCTTTGATTCTGGTCTATGTGACACTGGGTAGGGATACCCAGGAACTTCTCAAGTGTGTCAAACAGTCATGCACAATTTGTGATATCATTTTTAGTACAGAAAACCAGAGGATCAGCGTTTCAAACATCCACTAAGTCACTGGGAAGGAATGTAAAATAAGTTGTTAGTAAGCCAGCTGAGATTAGACCCATTCAAGCTCTCGTCTGTTGTTAAAAGAATGCCTTTGGCATCGGCTGGATACCGTAGCTGTGCTGTGCTACAAGGAAGACAAATTATGTGTTAAAATATACAGAATCACATTAAGTTGTCGAGTGAAAAAGAGCTTAGGGTGAAGGAAATGTAGTCTGTATCACCTGAGGCAAGTTTTGAGTCCAAATTCTTCAGGATGAAGGCTGGATCAAGATTTACAACGTGTGAACTCACTGTGTGCTTTTTCTGACAGGTTAAGCCATACATTTTCTCCATGGAATTTAGAGAAACACTTGTAAAGCAGTCAAGCGGACTTTTTTGAAAATGTCCAGAGGATTTTGGTAAAAGATATCAATCCAGCAAGCCCTCAAAGGCAAGAAACAGGAACAATATTGTAGACGGCTGCTGACAATATGACCTCAGATATACCTTTAAACCAACATCCTCCCAACTGTCGCCTCATTAAATCAAAGCTTGTTTCCACCTGATATCCTGCCAGGGGGCGTTCAGGTGACGACATAATTATAGGTTATAAAACAATTCATAATATTTCATTACTCACTGTCCTAACTGATTTCAGTAAAAAAAAAAAAACCTGTCAGAAAGATTTACACAATTATTTCTCAAGGATATATATCTTTCAACGTTTATTAACCGTCTACTTTATTTATCTTTTCATTATGATAACTATCAATTAAGAGAAACTGATCTGTGAGGACAGCATGAAGTGTTGCCACAGAATTTCTGCATTCAGCGTATAGACTGCAGAATGAGTCATTTGCAAGTGTGAATGGAAACGGATGGATACCATCTGTGATATCAAAGCCCATAACTCAAGTAGAAATGACATCAAGAGTGGTGTCATATGGGACCATAAAGTTTTTGTAACACTTTCTAAGAAGTCCATCTCTCTGATGCATATAATGTGTTATAATCTTCTTATAGCAATTTACAATTATGGTTACAAGTACTTATTCATATCCATAATGCCTTGTAACATCAAACATAGCACATTATAAAGAACTTTATAATAAAAAAAAATTATAATGACTTCAAAAAGTTTAAATAATTGTTGGTCCCTCACTGACAAGCCATTGTCTATAATGCATTATAAACACACCTAGAATTGGTTGTAGGGTTAGCATTAGCCTACACATTATATTGTATTATAACATTGTCTATAATGCATTTTTAAGATGTATTATAACTAAAATAATTATAATACACTATGATAACACTATGTTATCAGCAATTACATTATAAATCATAATAAAATGTCTTATAATGTGCTATGATTATTTCTGTGAAGCATTATGAATAAATGTTTGTGCTTTTATTATAATTGTACAGTCTTATAACCAGATTGAAATGTTTATATAGAGAAGTTTATAATGCATTAAAGACATGGGTATCATAGAAAGTGTTATTAAAGTTGTGTTTAGCATTCAAATGAATTATTTCTTATTCTCTAATTGTGTCAGACTGCTGTCTTGATTATCTTTATGGAGAATCTAAACATTTCCTTCGATGTTTACTCCTGAAAAACACAATTAAGTACTGACACCCAAAAAAATGAGTACCGGTAAATATTTATCATTTCCCAAGAACTACTAGTGTCAAATAAACCATCCAACCGGATTCCCAGGCATAATGATTTTTTGCTCGCTACAAAGCAGTGGTGTCACATGACACAGGGGAATGCTGAGGCACCCGAGGGTGAGAGGCTGTGAGAAGCACATCGTAAATCCCCCCAAAAAGCAAGAAATGCAACAAAAGACAGAGTGCAACACTCTCCACTCTCCACACCTCCTGTCAAGGCCTCGTACAGCCCTCCCCTCTGTCACCCCTCCACCACACAAAATCAGCCAAATTTATTAGTGGCAGGTGACTCAGCTGGGTTATGGACTGATGTGCTACAGTGCAGGGTATTACATTACCATCTGTTTGTGTTCAGCTTGGACACATAAAATAGTGCACTTTTATTCCAAAGCCATTCTGTCCTTGGAAGTTGCGAATGTAATTGGTTGCACGCATTACTATGTCCAATGCAACTGTTCATGCTTTATTGCAGTAAATCCATGGCATTGTAAATCATAAAAGACACCAACAACATTTTTGTTACATTCATGCGTTCATGAGGGTTACAGAGGCGGGAACAAATGCCATGGTGTCAAACATCTGGTGGTAATATTTCCAATAGTGCCTTCATGTGGTGCAGGACTATTTCTTTGCTGTATTCTTAATACTGAATGAATCCAGCATTACAGAAGAGAGTGCAAAATTAAGTCTGCACACACAAAAGTCAAAACACGAGGTATTACAAAAGCAGTGGCCAAATGATCAAATATGTGCCACTTTACATAATTACCAGTCATTTTTTACCCAGTCTTTTCAAAGTGAAGACACAAAAGAGTCTGTTCAGTATAATAAGACTGACCTTGTCTCATTCCAGATTTCCAATTAGCAAATTAATAAGAGGGGTTCATTTTAGGTTTTATGGTGTGAGGCTCCACTGCCAGTCTTCATTAGTGCTGATTAGTGCCGCTGCCGTAGCTGGCCTCTCACTGAGTCATACGTTGTGGGTGATTCCTGATTGTTCCTGCTATTCACACTGTGCTCATAAATGTCTCCAATATATTGCAATCTTGTAATTATAGAGTTGAGCATTGTTACAGCAAGATGGCCAACTTGTGCTAAAACAGAGACAAAAACCAAGATATTCACATGAACCTGTTGTTGGAGATGAGATACCTTCAAGTGTGATTTTTTGCCACATATGGTGAGAATGAAGCTCACTCTAGCATTACCAATGTAATCGATACCCAACTTTGGATTCTGAATTCCCTTTAGTGATGCCAATTGATGTCGACTTCAAACCCAAAGAAAAATGTCCTGTTGTGGAAACAGATGGCTCGAATATCTCCACACAGATGCAAAACACAAGCTCGTAGTTAACCAGTGTGTTGTGAGGAATGTGTTTCCATTATGACCGTGCTGATGCTGGTAGACAGAGCTGGGGATTGTTGTGAGGAAATGATGTGTGTTAATGCTGTGTCAGCGACGGAGGGATGCTGATGCAAAGACCTTCTCAGTTCCCACCATGGAAGACCAGACACAGCTGGATTTTACTCACACTGATGTGGATCTGCCACTATGGAAGCCATGCGAGCAGCCAGAATTGGAGGAGCTATTAAGCTGAAAGACATTTTTTTCGCTTATTCAGTGTTGCTTGAAAAAGTTATATAAGCCCAAGGATAAAAAAAAAAAAGTATATGAAAGGAACAATACCATTTTTGAAAAAAAAGTTGCAGTTGCTACTCTAAAGTTTTTCTGAGGTCTTTACAGAAGATCTGAGAGGCAAGAGAGGAAAAAAATGTTTGTGATCTATTTCCATGTCTTTCTTTTCTTATTTCACGTGAGGTTTAATTCCTCCAAACACTCAAAACACAAGTTACATATGTATATTGTATGGTATTTAGTTAACTGCAGCACTAGTTAGAACGTTATGTAACATTACACAGTGTTGTATGTACTTGTATTTAGAGTGCACAGAGAAATTAAAATGCACATGGAAGAAAACACGAATGCTTTGAAGGGATGAGGTTGAATTTACCCGTTGAGGGACTACTAAGGGAATATCTTAATTTTAATATCCCAGAACATGGGGTAGTGGTGCCTCTGAGTCATGTGTGGCTGAAATAACTATTACCACAACAAACACTTGGTAAATCTTTGTTTTTCACTTGGCAGAACTTTATTCCTCCCTTTGCACAGATGGAAAAAATAAATAAATATAGAACTTGGAATAAGCCTGGCAAAACCCAATTTTAAGTCATGCACAAAAGAGACCAGACTTAAGTAATGGATCACCAAATTTAATTAATTTTTGCCTCTCAGGCTTCTGTAGGTCTTCCATTAAAATGGTATAGCAATTCCATCTGTGATCACATCAAACTGGTCCAAGTGCAGCAGTCACACAGCAGGAATTCCCCTGCTCCGATTCGACCACCAGCAGCAATTCCTGCTTGTGTTGCCCTCTGCTTGCGTAACTCTCAGCCACGATGCCTCTGGTCAATAGCGTGACCAAAATGTGTGCGAGACAGGCATAACAACACGGTGCCTTGAGCGTAGGGATGTTCTGCTCTCTGGAGGTGTAAGGCCTCTCCTGTAATTACCACTTCATCAGTGAAGTAAGGGGAAACAGAGGCCCCAGCAGATTTTTGTCTTGGATGGTAAACAGCTTGCCCTGTCTGTGCTGCGGTCGGATGGTAGACGTTGCTGCTGTCAGCCAGACAGACTGGCTGCCCTATATGCATGCATTTACGTCTGAGTGCCCTACACTATGTATTTGAGGAAACTAAAAGAGAGATTGTCTCATCAGCGAAAACAGTAATGAAAGAGCCGACAAACTGTACTTTAAATTGAACTCATTCTGTCAGACATTAATATTTTAATGTGTATGCAGAAAGGTGCTCAGTCTCAGGTATAGTTCTTTGAAACAAAGATAAAGTAAGCTGAAGATTTTTATACCACGAAGTCTAAGATACAGGTTTTTTTTCCACCCATATTTTTACTTTTCCCGTTACATCCTCACATCACATTCTCTTGTACTGCAGCCCTTATTGATGCTTACAGCACTGTTGGCCTGGTCATCGTGTAGACAACCACGTTTCACCTCTGACACACAGTGTACTTGCAGGCTTCTCATCATTATCCAATGAGAGGCTTCACCAGGTCAACATAACATGCCCAAAAGTTCATCTCAGCCTGTCCACATACACCTCCTCAAGGGCAGAAACCCTAACCAACCGGTGCAGACATTAACATAAATCTTCACCAACTTCCTATTTGTAAACACTGCCAACTGTTTCACATGGAGCACATCACAAAACTAGAGGGAGTGAATGCTACAGTATACTGCCTATCAAATGAAGCTGCATCCGCTTAGATTTGGTGCATTGCATTGTTTGGTAGCTAAATATACACTCAACGGCCACTTCATTAGGTACACCTGTGCAGCTGTTTGTTAATGCAAATATCTAATCAGCCAATGACATGGCAGCAACGTCCTGTTGAAGTTCAAACTGAACATCAGAATGGGGAAGAAAGGTGATTTAAGTGACTTTGAACGTTGCATGGTTGCTGGTGCCAGACAGGCTGGTCTGAGTATTTCACAAACTGCTGATCTACTGGGATTATCATGCAAAACCATATCTAGGGTTTACAGAGAAATTTCAGAAAAAGAGAAAATATCCAGTGAGCAGCAAAATACCTTGTTGATACCAGAGGTCAGAGGAGAATGGCCAGAATGGTTAGAGATGATAATAAGGCAACAGTAACTCAAATAACCACTTGTTAAAACCAAGGTATGCAGAAGAGCATCTCTGAACGCACAACACGTCAAACCTTGAAGCAAACGGGCTACATCGGCAGCACTTTATTAGGTGCACACTTCACCTAATAAAGTGGCCAGTGAGTGTGTAAATATCATGATAAATGGCATTTTCATTATGCATTGTGCTTTAAGAAGAATTGTTCGGGGCCAATGCTGTCAAAAGTTAACTTCTAACTTCTGTTTCGTCGGCCATGCCAAATTGTTTGAGTAGCAGCAAACATGGACAAATAACTGAAACAGCAGCTACTTACTATAATTTCCACCATCCATGTTTTTAATTGTTTATGAATGTGGCCTCATACCGTTATGCAAATGTGATTGCAAATGTGATGCACTTTCTCAGCATGAAAGCAGACAGAAATGCCCAGAATGGTATAAGGTCTAGTCAGTGAGTGGTGGGTCAGGACTAAAGCAGAATACAAATGACGGGTAACGGCATGTGTTTTTATCTTTACATTTTATATGTCTCACATCCAGATGTGGACACCAGGGCATTTGTATGTGCAAACATTTGCCCGTAAAAATGTTGAAGTGAAAGTGGCGTGAAAAGGGAGAAATAAAACATCAAGGAGTGGAAGGAGTGGTACCATTTGATTTTTAACCTCTGCAGACCCGCCTCAGCACTTATGACCCTTGATCCTACATATCCTCAGAATCCCGGATCCCTGCGCCTTCACTCGGGCCCACGCCTGTCAGAGCCCCATATTTATGGACCATGTCTGATCAGTGTCCACCTGTTTTTTCACTTCTCTCTGCTAAAAAGTTTCAATTCTTCTCATAATTCAAAGCATACGAGGTTGTTTTCCTTTACGTAAATGCCACAAACCACCCTGTGTCTCTCAGCATTATACCCAAGAAAATGATCTACAGTGGCTTGCTGTGTAAGATTTTAAAGTGAGCAATAAGTAAGCGCAAAACAGGCTTAGATAATGCATTATCAAACATAATATTTCTTATAGCTTATTTTTTTCACATATTTTCTTTACATTTTATGCACAATGGTGAGATGAATATTCAGATGCTGACCTCAAGGCTCGCCGTGATTACATCGCCATCTTCTCCCCTTTATCAGCCCACAGGACCGCTAATCGACCTTCCCCAGCCTCGTGCCTGACCTTGTGTGTGACACGCAGTAATTGAGATTCCTAGCTCATTGTTTTCTAATTAAAAAATGTCCCTTGGAAACGAGAGAAACGGAGAAGGCATGATGAAGAACAGAGCTTAGAGCAAGGAAAGTAAAGAATGAGAAGGAAAAAAAAACAGAAAACATCTGTGGCCCTGGTCCTCATTAACACCTCTCATGGTGAATTAGAGGGCGACGATGAATAATTAACATTTATACAAGATTTTTTTATTCAATATTTTCAAATATAAGATATGGAAGTGTAAGAGATGGACATCATAGATGGATTTGGACCTAACGTCCTTGGGATGCATCCTAAATATCACGCATTCCTTATAAAGGCATGTGCATTATTAGTCATACATGCCTGAGAAGATCTACTGGTTTTGGCTGTGTTTCTGATGACAGTGTGTCTGTGGTTATGACTGTCTGGACTTCATCTGGCCTCTGACCCAAACCGCAGGATTCAGTCTACAGCTCATTAGCACTCATTCATTCCCTCCATCTCCACTCTATATGTCACTGTTGCCATCTATTGGATACATGAGTTCATAAACCCTGCATGTGCACTTCACAAGATACATATTTAATGCTAGCTGCAGCTAGAACTGATATTTGCAATGGTGGTGTTGGTAAAGCACAGACTTGCTTACAAGGAGGTCTCACATTGCTTGATAATTTGACATTTGACAAGTCCTACTATTGTTGTCACACAGATGACAAAACATGTCTATCTGTCTACATCTTTATTTACTTTTCTTGCAGAATAGGCAGAAAAAATATAGCAGACTTTAAATTATATCCCTGGAAAAACTAAAAAAAGTGTCTTGTACTTTGATTGAATTCAGAGAGGCAGCCAGTCATATTCCTGTGGCTTCTATTAGCATCCAGTGCAGAGTAAATCAGCCGTAAATCCTATAATCTTCCTCATCCATCATAAGGATGAGGCTATGTCAGAGAGGAGAACCCAAACCTCAGCAAACAGCACGAGGCTGGTGGTCCACTCTGTGTACTTGCAAGCACAAGTTGGACTAAAAGATTATCTTCATGCATGAATACTGTAAATATATTGTATCAATTATGAACGCTGATGTCGTTTTGAACGCGGGTCAGTACATCAGCTTGCAGCAACACAACCAACCCTCCTCCTGAGTAGTCTTTTAGCTTGTCTAGCAAAATGTTTCAAAATCTCAGAAGGAGAAGATGTGAAAAGCAGGGAGTTACAGAAAGTTACAGATATTAAGGAGAGGATTGCACAGAGGGACATATCTAAGCTGTGATGACTCAAGGAGACAACTTATCACTAAAAATAGAAAAATGTGATATTTTATTTATCACACTTGCACATACACACACAGTATTAGTCCTACTGTGGGCTCATTTTCTGGACATTGTGTGTGTGTGTGTGTGTGTGTGAGAGAGAGAGAGAGAGAGAGAGAGAGAGAGAGAGAGAGAGAGAGAGAGAGAGAGAGATGTTGACATAGAAAGATAGAGATGTGTGCCTACAGGAAATATAAAAGTGCACATCTTGCTCTGTCAGAGAGAGGAGCTCTGCCTTGCACAGAGATTTAGTCTCAGGTAGCAAATAATAGCTGGTGACATTATCACTTATATCAGCAGGCTGCCTTCATGCATATCACTGTATTATTTGTGCGCTGCCAAATGGAACTTTTGTGTGCAGACTGCAGCATGCCACATTCAGTTTAAACCAGATGAGCGAGATAAACCTGTGCACATTTTCAACAGCAATGTTTTCACATTTTTGTGGTTATTACAGATAAAGCATTTACTCTATATGCTCGTAAAGGTGACGAGATTAGAAAACACTAACACAACACTCTGCTGCAAGAGAAAGTTTGAGGTGATTATATTGGAGCATGGGCTGGGATACAATGCAAAAATAATAACACATTTTAATGAAGTTAGAAAGATTTTTCAAAATTAACCAGAGCAGCAACTTTTAAAATAAATACATTCCTATTTTAATGTATGCATACAGTAGGGTGGAAGTTCTGCTGCATTTGGAAACGACAATATGAAGAAACGACAAAACAGTGAGTCCGTCGCTGTAAAACCAACCTCCTTTATATAAACATAATTATTTGATTTTATAGCATTATAGTAGTATAGTAGAATATAGTATTCTCATTTTCAGGTGCATACTTGTATTTTGTTTTTCTACTAGAACATTTTTACATGTTTTAATGTTCAAAAAACAATTATTTTGCTCATATTGTTTGCTGAATATGGGCCACACAGTGCTGTAGTGATGAACCTCAACACAAGAGGTTCCTTCTATGTGGAGTTTGCATGTTCTCCCAGTGTCAGCGTGGGTTCTCCACAGGTTCTCTGGCTTCCTCTCACAGTCCAAAAACATGCACTTAGGTTTAATTGGGGACTCTAAATTGCCCGTAGGTGTGAATGACAGCGTGATTATCTGTCTCTATGTGTCAGCCCTGTGATAGTCTGGAGACCTGTCCAGTACCCCGCCTCTCACCCAATGTCAGCTGGGATCGCCTCCAGCCCCGTGACCCGTGTTTGGATAGGTGGTTAAGGATAATGGATGGATGGATATTTGCTGAGTATACCATGAGTCACTTCTGTCTGAAACACTGTTTTAGCCCGGTCGGCTCCAACTGGCTTGTGAGAAGAATATAACACATCTTTGTAAAAGGTCTGAAATCTTAATGACTCTATGAACCACATATTTTCTGACGAGGCAGCCCCCAAAAAACTGACTGGGTTGTTTTATTTCACAGTTTGTGGGAGTAGTAGGCACTCCACATACAAAATATATGTGCACAAGCACTGAAAGGGTTTTTCAAGATATGTCAGCTTTAAATCACAAAGTTAAAAACCCCTAGTAGCTAGAGTTGCATCATCATTGACAGGTGTGCCAGGATTTTTTTTAAGAACTGTTCTTTGTTTGAAATGTGTTCCTGGATTCAGAGCTCGAAGCAAAAGTTGCACTGCACACCTGTATTTCCAATAGCTGTTAACTGAGTGAAACTTGTAACTGCATATTAATGTGTAAGTAGTTCAGGTAAAGTATGGCACAGAGCTCCTGAACACACCATGAATCTATTACTCTTGCAGGAGAAATGCACCTGTTATCAATAAAGTTGACAGACTTTGAGAATGTAAACCAGCTTTTGTGTTAAGTGCTGTATGAGCAGTATCTCTGGTGCGAGAGAGTAGAGAGGTTAGGGTCAGCGTATAGAACATCTCTGATATATGTGAGAAAGTGAAAGCTGTACGTAGTAAATTCAGCAAAAATAGTCTGTCTATGTTTTATTAACAGCTACAAATCAAACTGTTACCTTCTGTAGGATGTTCCACTCAGAGTTTTTTTTTTGCAGAAGTGGTGCAGGATTTTGTAAAGGTAAATATATAGTCTCCCATCACAATTTGTTTGCAGGTTGACAAGCCAAACACAGCCCCAACAATTTATTCTCATAGGCCAATTTAAATCCAGAAGGAATATTTCAAATATAATAAACATTCTTATCAAATAACGACACTGTGGAGTCCATGATTCTGTTTACTGCAGCGAAGTCCTCTCAGTTCACTGAAACTCTTCTATAAGCTGCTTCCTGAAGAGTGTTAAAATAATTTGTTATTCTGTGTCTCTGTTGTCTGTCTCTGTGTGTGACACAGGTCACTATCAAAGGTCACTATGCATGCGTTATCCACTAAAGCCTGATTTCCACCGGGCGCGTTACTGCAGCGTAACGTCAGCGTCGCGTATGACGTTGCAAATAGGTAACACTCTAATCAATGAGAGCATTTCCACCGGGCGCGTAGCGTAACGTTACTGCAGCGTCGCGTCATCGTCTCTACGCGAGCATTAGGTAGGACTTCTATTTCTCCGCGAGACGCTGCCAACTCGCGTGAATCTCAACAGAGCAGATCGCACCAGACAGGAAGTCCGACTCAGATTCAGCGTAAAACACTTCCGCCCCTTTCAAAATAAAACACAATACGCAGTTCATGCAGCCTAAAACTACTTCACATCAACGTTATGTTATGACCGGGGCACCAGATCGGCAATCAATCAATCAAAGGGTCTCAGAGGATCGGCGACACGGAAGACAAGAGACTAATTGTTGAAGTGGAACATCATACAATAATTTATGACATAACATATTGTTTTTATAAGGATAGATGGTCAGATCAACATATCTTTCACCTCAGAGAAGCAAAGTAAGTTGGTTTTTGTTGTTGTTGTTTACTTTATACACACAGTTTATCCATAGACTGTATAAATAGAGTTTAAAGTTTATCACGGGAGCTTGCGGTCTCCCGTATGGTCAGGATTATCGCGTGATCTCGTTATCTCGCGTGTATACGGCCGGCTCGCTAAACTGACGTGCTGCTGCAGTAACGCATCCGGTGTGAATTGACAAGACGCAGCAAAAACGCTGTGGAGACGTGCTGCTGCTGCAACGCGTCCGGTGGAAATCCCCAGTAAACCTTGGTTGTACTGTCTCTCTCTATGCATTTATATATTAATCATGCAATATGATTTTGATACAATGATTATGTTTGTGTGCTAATATTGTTTTAAAAACTATGATTACTTTAAATACATGTATCCCAACTGCTTGAACTTAGTAAGATTATAAAATCACAAAGAATATATATTTTATATCTGTGTCTCCAAATTATATCTGTAAATCATAACAAGGCGGAATGTTTGTCTTAACAAGTTTTGATAGCAAGTCAGGACACAGTGTGAAGGGCTGAGATGATTGTTGCCCAGTGACATGATGTGTCCCTGTATTGATTAAAACTGACGAATCGGCGGATCAAGAAGGCGGAACTTCCTGGAAGAAATCTACCTTCATGTCTGAGTAAACAATTGTTAGGATAAATAATGGGTTCGAGGGAGAGGTGAGGGGTTCAGACTTCACAAACTGAAACCCGTCTGTGTGTATCAGGGACATGGAGAGTGAACCCGGAGATCTCTGTACTGCACATTTCTTGACGTATTGTAATAAAATTATGTTAAACTGAGAACTTGGACGCCTCCTGCTCATCATTCCCCATCAAACGATCTGCGCAGAGAAATAGGTGAGGATTTTGGTGTTGGAGTCAGATTATTCAATTTTCAAGGTTTCCTCATGCAATTTTTCTAACAAGAGGTAAATATTATTAACAATGGGCTGAAAGAAACTGTACGATTTGAGATCGCTTGGTAATTCAGAATAGTATCTTCAAGCTAAATATAACACCAAAAATCAAGTCTTCCAGTGTCATTGTCATCTCAACCTGTAAAAGATATCACTTTCATGCCACCCTGAGACCAGCTCATGTCTCCTTGGAAAGGCAAGTGACCTGCTGCAACTTGACTTAGTGCCTCTTCCATCCCATTCCAGTCATTTAATCTTGGAACAGTATCAAGATAGCGATCTCCCTTTAACCTCCACGGAGGGGACGGACACAAAGGGACAAACTCCGCCACTTCATCACTCAGCGTCAAGCAGTGGTGGCATGCCAAACAATCCCATTAGCCTGTAGCCAAAAGCCCGGGGACGGCAGATATGTCCTGAATCAACCGCAGCTCTCTGCTCATTTAAACATCCTCTCTCCTCCCAACATCCATGCACTCATGTGTCAGCATTTATAATGAACTCACTCAGAGCTACACTCAGCTTTTACTCTGAGGAAATAGGCAGTCCCATCACTCTGAGTAGCTTTTTACAACTCAACGCTGATCAATTAATGACTACGAATGAGACCCTGAGAGATATTCATACAGGAATATTAGAGTGATGCAGAGCGAAAGAGGAGCACAGGGAGAGGGATAATAAACTATGAATTGCAACTCACAGCAAATCCAACAGTAGAGAGGCACTTTCACAGTCACGCACATATTGATACCTCTTAAAGCTGGCAACACATGCCAAGGTCGCTGGCCTCATATAGAGGATTTATTTCACTCCCATATCCAGGTAACTGTCGCCGAGAAATGAGCTGAGACTCAGACTACCAGAGTAATCAAAGTGGCACACAATGTTTAGTGCTTCCCGGATCTCACTTCAAGAACCCAGGGACTGAAAAAGAATAGTAAAACAAAAGTGCAAGGAAGAAAAGAGGTTTGACCCTGCCGGTGTTTCATAGAGACGCAAGAGGAGGAAAGGAAAAGGAAAGGAGGCGAAGAAAAGCGGATAAAGTGCAGCAGAGAGAGGAGGAGTTACTCACGGCTCCTGTCACCTTTCCACCTCCAGCTTCCCTTGTACTTCCCCGAGCCGTCCCCTGGTACACAGACTCCACTCAGCACCTCCGCCAGCACCACCAGCAGCAGCAGGGGCATCCGCCCGCCAGCCATGCCTGCTTCTGAAGCTCGCATCGGGGCTACGGTGAAGAGTCGAGGGCCATGGGGAGTGCTATCCCACACTCAGTCATTTCTCACACAGCTGTATGGACAAATCCCAAACAATAACAACACTTCCTCCTCCTCTTCGGCGTCCCTTGGAGCGTTAGCCCTGGGCCACGACACTGAAGCCTCAGAGGGGTCACACACTCACCGCTGACACCCCCTCTCTTCCTCCTGGGGGACTGGACTGATCCCTCTGAGTGCAATAGCTTCACACACCAGCATTGGTAGAGGCAAAGTAAGCCTGGATTTCTGGAGCTTCACTCTGAAATATTGATCTGGTCTTTTTCCTCTCTCTGCACTCTTCCTTTTCCTCTTTTTCGGTGCCTCTTGGTATTTAATGCAGTCCTGGTCAAAGCCTCAATGTGAGCTCAGTAGTAACAGCTCCCATGAGCTGAGAATGCACAGTGAGAAATTGTTTCCTCCTCTTGCAGAGCAGAACTTGCTCAGGTCACAGTGTGGACCGGTGACACTGATGGCGACACATCACTGATCCAGCAGCAGCCAACTCTTGTCACCCATCCCCGGCAGTGGCTGAGAGAGTGAGTGAGTGTGTCCAGGAGTGTGTGTAAATGCATGTGCGTCCTCCCCCTCCCTCTCTCCGTCCATCTACCACTCGTCTCAGATCACATGAGGCAGTGTTGATATGAAAATAAGGAATAAATCACAGAGATAGTTCACTACAGAGCAGCCTTGACTTTGTCAACAGAGCGTCTGAGAGAGAGCGAGAGAGCGAGAAAGAGGGAGAGAGAGAGTACATCTAGCAAAGGAGGGAGGGAGGGAGATATGGAGGAGAGAGACCGAGTGAGACAAGCGTGGGGGGTGTGAATGGCAATTTCTCAAGTGCAATGGCTCTTGTGCTTTTGCACGCCCATGATGCCCGTTCATGAGTGTATTTTCATCATGGATACCCACACAGCCTGTCTGAGCTCAACGGCTGTAACCTGGACATAAATATATGTCTGTGCATGTGTTTGTGTGCTACTGAAACAGTTTTACTGTAATCTAATGCTCCCCCAGATTTAAAACAAACAAAAACTGTTGTACCTGCATGCACAACCAGGCGACGTGCCCAACATGCACCTGTATGGACAAGTATGCAGACCAGTCTGACTGGGTGCTTATGTGTGTAAGCTGTAATTGCTGCAAATGAATACCTGCAACACTGTTTAAAAGATGTGTGAATGATATTAGCTTCACAAAACAGTTGGGAGGTCACACTGTCATACATACTGATTATGCATGAGCTTCAATAGTTTCTTGCAAATTTCAAACAACAAAAAAAGCTATCACTTGTTCGTCAACAAGAATAATTTCATAATGAAATCATGTTCGCATGCCAGAAGTCAGAGTAAGTTTAAACAACTACAGTGTATTAAGATTCTCAGAGAAAATAGCACTGCATTTTTTAAATTAAATAAATGAATCTCATTTTAGGTGCTTCATCTGTAAAATAAGATAAAAGGTATCTCAGTTTTTTGCACCTGCAAGAACTTTTGATTTGTTTGTTTGTGAAGTAACTCTCTATAATACAGCCCATGATTTACAGCATAGATATGTTTGTATGAATTAAGTACAACTGAGATACTCACCAGTCTAGTTAAATGTAGGTACAGAGGAAAAAACAAGACTTTGGGGAACAAGAGAGTAACAATTGGCCATTTTAGAGGAAAGGAGAAATAAATTATAGTCTATTAATTATTCATTTCCGTGCTGGGGTACCTTTGGGGTAAGATAGTGGGAAACATAACAATTACATTATGTACTTCCTACAGTTTAGCATATTATAACTGTATATAATTACTTTAAAGGTTCCTCAGAAAACCACTGTTGTAAACACCATTTCCTACAAAACCTCAGGGTTGTTTCCGAGTACTATAGCCTATCCTATAAAGTAATATGGTAGTTAAGAAAAATACTTAAAGTATAATTTACTTGTCTTTATCTCCAAAATGCCCAGTTTTACTCCCTTGTTGCTAATAGTCTTGTTTTAAACACCAAGTATTTATTTACAGTCGTATCAATGATTCTCAACTGCAGGCAGTATTAAAGGTATTACCAAAAATGTTCCTAAATTCTCCCTCAAATTACCACATTTATCTTTTTACAACTGCAATCTAGGCTATATATTGTATTTAAAATGTACACAATACACCACACAAACACACAAGCACACACACACACACACACACACACACACACACACACACACACCTTCACCACAAAGACTATTTTCGTAAAAAACAAACTCAGCAAGTCTGGGTTTAGAGTTACACTGCTCGTTTCCTCCGCCTGCCCGGGCTGTCAGGAGGCAGGTGAGTGCAGGTTAACGTGGGAAACCGGAGGTGTCAGCAGCACCTCCCCCCTCTGCCCTCCCACATGTCTCTCTCAAATGCCCTTCATTACCGTAGTGTAAAATGCCATTACCAAGTGTAAACTGCTCCTAAACAAACACAATATAAGCCAAATAGATGGGAATTTACAGTTTGAGAGGTCAGTTCCAGGAAGAGGAAAACATAAATCTGTACACTGGCTTGTTTGCTGAATATTTCACATTACAAGCCATTATAAACCCCAGATTTTGAGCTCCCTTTTACATTAAATGTTCTCAAATGAAGTCTGATGGTCTTATTATGTTGAATGGTGTGGACAATGCCCTACAAAAGTGTTCCTATTTGTCAGTCATGTAATCCTGATGTAGTGGCCCTTAAAGACCGTGCTCCTGGAGATGTAATTAATTGTGTTACATTAGCCACTGATGGAAGTCTGATTAAAACAGCTCTCTAATGATTAGACCTCTGGAATAATTACCACTGCAGTGAGGACGGGGCACTTCAACCCCTCAGGACGCCAATCTAACATTCCTACTACCTGTGAAATGTCACTGCTAATGCCAACTGCTTAGAGACTTGGACAATGCAATGCTAATTCTATGCAGGGAGAGTAAATGGCATGGCAAGTTACAACAGACGCAGCATTTACAAACTGTCGACAGGTAGCCTAATGTGGATCTTTTTAAGGTGAAGTGTATCTTTGTTAATATGCAGCCTGAGAAGGAGATTAGCTTCATGTTTACTTAGAGCCAAAGGGTAAACCACATGCCAAGCAGAAACACACAAATAACTTTCTTTGTCAGGCTATAGAGAATGGATACATTGATAAAATATTATTGCATCAACTCTCACCACAGTTATTATAGACTTAAGTCTGCTTCGCTTGATTTGTGCGCTGAAAGAAACGAAAGGCGAGCAGCAACATGCCACGCTGACGTCAACAATAAACTGTCATATACTTTATTGGAGCCAAGCTGATTGCACACATGTGAAATGCTAACAAATGCTAACATTTCTCACTGCTTTAAAATTCAAATTGCTCCCATTCGGTCATTTTTCAGTGAATGCTGTTTCGCAACATATCTTCTGTCATATTCATCTTTTTAGTTTGTCGTATATTAATCATAGTCTGATATGTAATTCTAATATGCATGAAAAACATTATGTCCCAAATTGGATTTCTTGGCCCGACATCTCTTGTGTTTTTCACTATGTATAAAATATACATTGTAATATAACTTCTGCTACTAACAGACACACATATACATACGTAACTAGCTCTGGCTATTTTGTTAATAGTATTACAATAATGGGCAATCTGAAGGCTTGTTAGCATGAATGTACTGCCAAGCTTTTCCAAACGGCTGGTGAGTTTAAGCACCTATCTAAAGTCACAGTGTTACAGAAGCTACTTTAAAAGCGTAATTTTCTACTTCACACTAAAATAAGCTGAACAAGAGCAAAGCCAGCCTAACAACTTCTCTGAACATGTGTTAAACAATACACATAGACTAATTTACATCTATTAAATTCAAATTTAGTTTTTACAAATTCAGATTCAAAACTATAGCCAGAAACTCTCTACAGATGAGCTGTAATTAAATGCAAGAAAATAAGTAATCTAACTACTGGAATCTCTGTGAAAATATGAATGTAGTTGAACTCCCAGCAAGCTACTGCAGTTAAACTAGTTTCAGTAGATGTAGTAAAAGGCAATGGGTATACAGTATGTGAAGTACAATATATATCTGAGAAATATTTTGTCATTTGGTTGATAATTCAGCTGAAACTGCTCCTCCTCAGACTAAATGTGCCAGAGCAGCTTTCTGCCTCCATAACAGTCTAACATCAGTCTTGTTTATCTCTCCAGCATCTGGCAGAATTCACAGGTCCTGCACACGTCTTGTCAGTTGCGTTGCCCCACAGGGTCAAATCTCTGCCTTATCTTGTCATCCTCTACATGCTCCCAGTTGTTTGTGTCAACAGTAAGGAGTGAGTCATCTTTTAATTTGTATGCCGAGAGCATATTGTGTCTCAAAAACTGCCTTGATGAGGCACAATTAGCAGAATCCCAGGTCCAACACTGCCTTGTAACATTAAAATACATAAAAAATTCCTTCTGCGTCTCTGTCACAAATCTTGGTGGAAGGTTTGATGCACAATTAACCTTTGAGAAGCACATCAAAAACCTTCTAATACCTCGTTCATCATGAACATTACCAGACTCCAACCCACTTTAACCTCAGATGCAGAGGTCCTCGCAGCTAAACTACTGGAACAAACTCTTCACTCAGATCTTTGCTTGAGTCTCCGGGGACTCCAATAAATTCAGTGCAACATCGCTAAACAGAGTGCAAACACCATCACACCGCACCCTGTGTGAACCAGCTACAGTGCAGCTACAGACTTGCAGCACCATGCTTCAAAGAACTGCAAACCCTTGCAATCCTCATCACCTCAGATCAAATGACTACCCTCAGGACTAAGCATGATAAAGTGCTTATGGTTAGAAAAGTATCAAAATGCTTAGTATTAGCATTATAACCCTGCACTCATGTTTTAGTGGAGCAACAGTGAGCTACGTGTTCTGGCTGGAAACTGCTGCATAATGGTGCTGGATAGCGTCAGTAGCTGAAGCAAGCACACCCACATACACATATTGTTTCTCCAAGCCAAGAGATATTCTCTGTATGACCTTGTGCATTAAAATGATTTAATAACTGACGCCCTGTTGTATGTAATAAACCCTAGTCAAGGTGGTGGCTTCTTTCATTTTCCCCCTATCTTACTCATTTTCTCTGTAAATGTCATATTCAATAACATCACTCTCTTCTGTATTAATTTTTTGTCGAGCGGAAAGCAGACACAGAGAAAATGTAATTAAAGATCATTGCGTAGCCGTGTTTGAGAGCCTGCATCTCTCACAGCTAAAACCACACTAAAGCCTTGGAAATGAGATCCCCCTTTGTATTTCGGTTCCTCTCTCCCATGTCAGTATGGTGTTTATGAAGCGCACATTCTGGCCAACGGGATGTGACAGCAGGGCTGATGGGTGGTACAAAGACACCCAGCAGGGATGAACAGGAGGACTGGACACTCGCACACAGCTTGGAACGCAGCGAGAGATTCGGGGGGGACTGGCACCCACTTTTAGCCACTGATATGCGCTCACACATGCATGGGGAGAAAAAAGAACAAAAAGCTGGCCCACGGGAAAATAAACTTCAGTCGAGTCAGAAATCTAATTTTGAAAACTTGAAGATTTGACTTTCTGTTATTGGACCCAACACAAAGAGAGAACGGCTCTTGATCTCAACATTCCACCGCAGGCCACGTCGTATCCTCGAACACATAAAGACATCTAAAATATCTGCTGAATATTCTATTGAAAGTGGTATTGAACTAGCTGTCAATCTGTTGCAGCAACAGTTCTTTAAGTTTTCTCTACTGTTGGACCAAGCCGACTGAAGGCAACAGTTCAACAGACGAGAAAATGGATTCCACTCTTATATCTTTCCAGTAAGTATGAAGCTATATCCAGCAAAAAGTAAGCATGGCTTAGCACAAATACTAGGAACAGTCAGAAAGTCTTTTTTGTATTATTCAATATATTATATATATAGTGTCTTAATTATTGAACTTTAGAAGTAGAAAGGGTTACATTTCCACAGAGCCAGGCCAGCTGTTTCCCTGTTTCCAGTCTCTTAACTAGCCTGAAGGCTCCATATTTAATAGACAGACATGAGTGGTATCAACTTTCTCAACTAAATCTCCACAAGAAAGCAAATAACAATAATTTTTCAAGATGTCTGCCTATTCCTCAAAGTGAGTTGCACCCTCAACGCTCCATATTTTTCACCTGTATCATAAAATCCAACATCTGCTCAGAGTTTTATTAGGAGTGGTATGAAGCTTGTGGGAGCTGATAATCTGTTACAGCAACATAACATTTCATTTGGCAAATGTATTAAATAATAAATATGAATATGTGCTTTTGTAACTTTATGAAACAAAATTAACAGTGCATTTGATTAGAATTTTAATTATAGTGCTTTTGGAGGAAGGCAGATGAAGCATAAATTAGCCATCGGGACTCTTTGCAGTGATACTGTGTGATGACAGATTTTTTTGCAACCTGCATACCAGAGTTTCAAGCGATTCATATTTCATTACTGTCTCGACCTCCAGAATGCAAAGAGAAGTCAGGATCTATCCACATTTATAGAGATGTGGTGTCGACCCCAGCTAAGAAATACTGCGTGGCACACAGCTCAGTGACATCCAATCTACAGGTTGTAAATACAGTTTGGCACAGGATCTGTGCGTGTGTGCAGTAATACTCTACTCTACTTGGAAACACATATCAATGCATCTGCTGCACTGCCCCTGCTGTTTCTAAGTGAGTTATGTTCAGCATGTACGGTAGATGATAAACAGGGCCACACCCAGCATTCCTTGCATGGCCAGGTTACGATGGTCCCTCTCAATCAACACCACTGTCCCAGCCACACCTCCGGCCCTCGATCTGTCTTCTCCCACACACACACACACACACACACACACACATACACATACACACACACACACACACACACACACACACACACACACACACGGCCTCCCCCTCCAATGCCACTCTCCAATCAATGAAGTCGCAGGAGGAACTTGGCTGAAGGTTAATGTGTGCAGGGAAAAACACATGTGATCACTGACATTGACATTCAGGGAAAGAAACACCTTGTACACATTTACTGTAGCTTCATATTTTCATTTTCATTTTGTTTATGTTCACACATTCTTCCAAACTTCCCTCTGAAAAAATATAATAAATGTGTGTTGGATGGGTTGCTCTATTTGTGTTACTAAAATCTAACCTCTTTCTTAATCTTTATAAGGTTTAATTGAGTTTGTCTAAGTTTACAACATTTAAACAATATACTTTTTTAATGACTCAGCCACTATAATAAAGGCTTTTTAACACTGACCTCTAATACTGATTTTTTTTATTTTTTTTATTTTCGCCCATTTTCAAAAAGCACTAGACACATTTTTATATCCAGGGTCGAATATAAAAAGCAAACATCTCTGTCATCTTTTTTATTTAAACTTTTTGATCTTGCTACAGCTTTGGAAAAATTTAATTAAATTAGATTTAGATTTACAACCTTGACATTCAAGATAAAGGTAGAATGACTGAGCAGATTGTTGTTTATATCATACGATTTTATGATATCAAACTTCTGTATTAATCTTGGCATCTGCTCCTTTATAGGGCCAAACAGGGCTAATGTCACCAGGCCTCCCCACCCTCCACCCTCCACCCCAAAGTCCTGGTTTCATTCCCTGTAATGGCTGTCGTCAGCGGTCTCACCTTGCAGTGAGATTCCAGCCTGCAGCACTATCGTCCAGATCGCACAACACACCGTGATTTACAGCTGCTGCTGCTGCAGGGCCATCTGGACCATAACCACTCCTGAATACTCAGCATTTGACTCTCCAGCTCTCTCTCTCTCTCTCTCTCTCTCTCTCTCTCTCTCTCTCTCTCAGTACATGTTTCATGTTTGCTGTGTGTGTCTCTTTTTCTTCTCCTTCTTCTTCTTCTTCTGCATAAATACATATTCCCCTTTTCTCGTCTTCTAAGTCTATTTTTGGATCTTCTTTGCACATGTTCTATCTAGAGTCACCTATCTTCACTTATCTAAAATGTAATGAATTAAAATGCATAATGTGTGTTTTTATTTTATATACTTGTGTAAAAATATTGCATGGATAACTTTCCATGGAATCTCATGGAAAATAAAAGTGAATAAGATAAATAGAATATTTATAAAGTCTTCATGAAATGTGGCACCGAAGAGATCATGTCTTAGTAATTAACCCTAATACTAATTTTCTTCATTTTTTAAACCTTTTTTTTTTTTTTACGTTTGCACTGTAACTACTAAACATGCTACAAGTATAGCATTGAAAGCAACTGAAGTAACTCATGCTGTTCTCATTCACTGTTCATAGCAAACTTCTGAAAAATGCACTATAATTAGTATATAACCCACAAAATTGAGTGGCAGGAGGCACCAAACAAAGGAGGAAGTCAGGTGATTTAGTATAAAGAGCAAGAAAGTCCTTATTAAGTCACATTTATGTCAATTAAAAAACTGTCAGGTAATTACATATAGAAGTTATTTGTTTTTTATCTTAACCATGATTTCTTTCTCGAATCCAACCAATTATCTAGTTTCACAATGTAAAATTGAATAGTCACATTTCATAATATTAAACGAGCTGTTGATAGAGGATGTGTTGAGTAACTGATGGTATTCAGACTAGATTACTGCTAGCATCATACATGGACAGGATAATTTAGTCTCTCCCGTTCTCTTTCCTGTAAACATACTCTCACAGAATAGGTTCACATTCACAGCAAGGACAAATTTGCTCATCCTCTTTCAACATGGTGCTTTTGCTCACACAAAAAGAGCTGCCAGGAGCACTTAAGTTGTAAATTATGTTTGATATGTGCCCGTTATCAGTGCAGTAAAACCCCCCTTCAGTGATGTTGCACTTCAGACACCTGCACTCTCCCTTATGTCGACTCTTTTGCAGAGTCCACACAAAATCCGTGGGAACACGCCATCTGAACCCAGACACACCGGCGCTGGCTTTCCCCCAACTACATAGGTGATAATCACATAACCCTCAGTGTAAATGTGCCTCATTCACGATTATGGGAGTGTCATAACTGTGGATCTGCATCTTTTAATGCTCGGTGCCTCTGATTCAATGTGTCTCTAAAGAGCCTCCTGGTGCAGTTTGTGTTCACTGGAGTGTGTGATGAGAACCAGGTGAAACATCTGGTGTCATATAAAAGGTGTTAGAGCATTAAGAGCAGAGCCGTACAAGCTTCAAAAGAGCAGCCAAATATACAGCAGATGTAAAGAGGGTGCTGCAGAGGTCAGCAGCTGTAATATGACTAGCACCCAGCAGGAGGCACTGTTGGATTCAGTCAATACTGAGATGAGCCACCTCAGCCACTGATTCCACCCCAGGGAGGAGAGGGTAACTCGAGGAAGATCTGGGTTTAAGTGTTGGAGTGACACCTGGCAGCTGGGTCCTGAATTAGATCCTGTTAGATTAGATCTGTAAATCTGCCACTCTCTATCTACAAGATCACTTACACCACAGATTGATTGGGATAAATTATTAACAGATCATATACATGTACACAACCCTCTATCCTCCAAGAGCTTCAAGGACAAGCACTTTCTTAACTTGATCAAGTAGAGGAGAGGAGACACACAGTAACCGAATAGTGATGTCATTGACAGAGCAGTGATGTGATTGGTTGGAGTTAATCCAAGGACAGTCTCATTCAGAGCACAAAAATAAAAACTGCTCTATTTATCTGAAAAAGTCAGAAGCATGAGTCAGCCTAAGAAAATATATAAAAGTTTGTTTTTTTTATACAAAAATGCTTTTGGATACACAGACAGACTGAGGCCAGGAGAGGTGCTTTCACTTTTATTATTACTTTTATGGCCTAAAATTTACCTCCCAACATGTCTGCATGTGTGCGTACGTACACACGTACAACCACACTATCTCATGAGTGTGTGCGTGACTGTATTTCCTATTAAATTTTGTGTTGCACAGAGGGACACTTCAGATAAAATGCATCTCACTATCTTTTGTGCTTCAACTGAGATATTGTGTACGCTACAAGAAAATCTCAGAAGGGCTGCAAAATGTGTCCACGTAAAACCTTTACATCATAAAATTGTATGGGAATTCACTCACACATAAAAGCAAAATATTGAAGCTGTATTTATTTGTAAATCAAACTTTAGTACCTGCTTTTGTGGGAGGCAGAATATGATAGGAAGGGTATGTGAAATGCACACTCTGGCCAGAAGGTGGCACTCTCTAACAGCAAACAAACCTAAACCTTTCAGTTGAGACTCTGACTGGTTTTACTCATCATGAGTGCATGTTTCCAACCTCATAGATTATATATGGTTAATTTAAATTCAAATTGGAATTTATTTAAACCTTTTTGTTTCAAACTAAGTGATGAAACAATGCAAATAACATAAATCAGTGGAAAATGAGAAGAAATTAAAGGTGCAGTTTGATTAATTCCTTATTCAACATGGTGAAACAAAGCATATACATATATGCATCTTGAAAGCATGCCACAGTCTTGATATTAATGCCAGGCTACATGCCAGAGATGATCTTATTATCTTTATGAGCTATTTTTCTTTGCAATTTGGGTTTTAATACTACATATATTCTAATTTTTTATTGTGTGCATCAAAAACCTGAAGTGCTTCAGTCCAGTTTAGGTACATGTGATATTCTTTCCAGTTCCAAAAGAGGGCAGTAGAGTCTCATGTTACTGCTCATGCTCTCCTTTCCTTGAGCACATCCTCATGCTGTTTCATTGGGACTAATTACAGTGTCCTTCATGAAAAGCAAAATGTTAATGATTGATCTGCTTTGTTCCCAAATTGGTGCCAAAATGGCTGCATTGGGTAAGCAATTGCTAACTGGTGAAAGTAAACACACACATGCATACCCAAAGTATATGCTGACATAATGCTGACATTAAATACTCAAGTCTCTCTCAGCTCCTCTCCCTTCAGACCCTCCTATCACTTTTATTTTCCCACTCACTTTTACACTGTTTCCTCTTTTCTCTCTCTGAATTGACAGACCAATAAGCCTTTAATCCCTTTAATACAAACTTCCAACAGAATCACTTTTTAATTGCATGAAATAAACAGTGAATGCGTAACCAGATCTCCTCTCAGGATAGATTTAGTTTAGCTACAGACGGCGGATTAAGTTGAAAAGTAAGCCTGCAAGTTATTTTGAGGAGAAGAAAAAAAAGGATGAAAGAGCAGGGAACAGCACAGGATGTCACAATAATTCCTGTGCAGCTTGGAGTTAGCCAACACATGAGGAGAATAATCATATGGAGATGATAGTGGTGGCTCTGTGATTAATGGGCCCATTTTCTTTGCACAGCTTGGATAGTGGGTCTACTTGGCCCCATTAGGAAAAAGCCTAAAGCCACCCGGTTTTCTGTATGCCATTCATCAGGCAGATATGAGCAGCAGAAAAGGTTTTTTTCTCAACATCCATGAAATATGCAATATGAAATACACAGAAACAGCTTCCTGTATTGCTTTTGATATAATCTATGCATCTGAATGCCTGTGTCAGAGGCTATCATGTCTCTAGCATTCAGAGTGAGATGGAAGGAGGAGACATTGGTGAGTTCCTATCTCTCATAATTGGTTCTACCTGCTGTGCAGTATTGGAGGCAAGAACATGCTTGTGTGTTTCCTTCCTTATTTGATGGACTACAGGGAGCGAGAGCAGCAAACACTGGCCAGACAGCCACAGAGACACGCCAGTCCCCCTTTTAGAGCAGTATGCAAATCCACTGTTAAATTTCATTTTTCTAATCCCTTTAATCAGAAACAGGGGAATAAAGCCAGCTGGTAGGAACCCATGTTAAGATGTAATTAAGCATCTGATTGAATTTCAGTGCATACCAGAGTGTGTGTGCCAAGGCGAGAGCAGGAGTAGGAGGAGGGGGGAGAAGATAGACGGGGGGGAGGGATGGGCACTTGTACACCAGATTGAGCGTTGGGGTTGGTGGGGGGACACATTGCCCAGCGACGGGGGACCTGGAGCTCGCGGCGGGCTTGGTATTTTCCAGCATGCTCCACTGCATGAGTGAACAGCGATCAGAAGCACATTTTTATACATTACTAGGAAGGCTCCCATGTCAATCATCTCCCTGCTGGCATTGGAATGGTTTTCTCCTGCTTGAATCTTAACATAAGGTCCTGGAAAATAGACATGAACGCCATCGCTACAAGTCACCTCTATCAGCAAATATGTGAGGAAAAGCAGTGCAGAGGTTGTTATGGTACATTGTTTGCCTTTTAAGTCAATTCTGACACAGACATTTCCTCTCCCCTCTCATTCAACATGGGTTTGCCATCAGCTTGCACTACTCTTTTGGGCTCAGTGTTGACTGATATACTGCAATACTGCATGCACGCATTTTGTGGACCACCTGGGAACTGGCCAAACATGTAACCTAATCCATATCTGAAGGAGCATGTGTGATGGAAAACACACATAAAGTACAGACACACACGCACACACACAAGGGTCTGTAATGAAATTCATTCACTCAAAATGTATTCACTTCCAGACAGAGACAATATAAAATCTGGTCTAGGGAGCAGGAAGAGCTGTCACACCAGTTTAGTTGGGCCTGGATACAGAGAAGATCCATTACTGTGGCCTTTCATCACCAAACATTGCATGCTACCTGTGGGGCTGTGAAGCAGAGCGGGAGCAGGGGAGGGGGGGCGTGGAGGGTCATGGAGGAAAGAAAGGCACACAAAGACAGGCGACAGAACTCGACAGGTCATCATGCATGTGCCCTCCCTCCGTCCTTTCCCAGTCATCCTTCACCCTTGCTCTGTGCTATGGCTGTCAGCACCCAACGCCCATCTGGTGAACAAGCTGCCTGCTGATGAACAGGGTGAAAGGAAACCCAGACTAAAGCATTCTGACCTCAACCAGACTGAATATGATGATGTTACCCTCATTTGGTCAAATTATTATTACCCGCCCATATTGTAAAAAGGGAGATTTCCATTTATTTATTTATTTTATTATAAAGCACGTCTAGGTGCTATTCAAATACTGTGACAGCATCTAAGTGCTCAATCCATAAAGAAATGCACAGCCTGAATTCAGAAACTGTCTTTAAATGAGCCGACGGGACTTCTGAGAGGTGCAATGATGGTGCAGAGATGTCTATAGGACAGATGCAGAAGACTTGGAAACACTGACCAATCAAAGAAGAGTGATCTATTTTGGAAATGCGGCTTAAAGAGACAGGCGTTTCAGACATAAGGGGAATACAAATACATTCAGAAGGACAGTATGAGAAAAAATATGTTTTTTTTTAACATTAAAGCATGTAAATATGTTCTAGTAGAAACCCAAAATAGAAGTATGAACCTGAAAATTAGCACAATATGTTCCCTTTAAGATTCACAAGCCCGAACTTGACAAAAATGTCCACTCAGAAATTATTAAAGGGAGAAAAATGTTAATCTGAAAGTGCATTTTGAGTCTTAAGCGTGACAATATTTCCCCTTCTTGTATGCACTCAAATGAACAAATTGTTATAAGCAGTAGGTATCATTATATTTTCTTACAGTTGCATTGTTCACCGCAGTAGTTATTTACATCTGAACTAGATCTGCACATACACGGGGTTACATCACAAGCAACTTGCTTTGTTATGGTAATAATGCGTTAGAAGAAAATGTAACATCGAAAGCCAACAAACAAAAAAAAAGCTCTTTTCTCTTTCTTTCAGTGCAGTGACAGGTTTAATGCCATGTTTTCACAACCACTTACTGTATGTGTAAGCAACTTTAGATAGCTCTTTGTCCACACGCCACACAGAGAGGTGGAACTACAGTGTTTGTTTACAATTCATTGTTCGAGATCCGCAGCCACTTTCAGGGAGACAAAAGGACAGAGGTAAGCAGTAGTTCAGAGAAAGGTGATATATGATCAAACGTGAAAGCGGTATTGATTTTCCTCAATTGTGTTTGCTCCGTTTGCCACTATTAAATATGGATCCTGCGCAACTGCCATCTTGACTTTGTCTCGAAATTGACACTCTCTCCATAAAGGGCTATAGCTTTTTCAATAAAGCCTCATGTCAAGAGAGAGATCGGCCTGACATAGCTGGAGACTCGGCGTTTGATTTGCTTCAGAGGCAGCACATCAATGCCACAGCGGCACTCAGGTTAAACCACATCAAAACCAACAGCAAGAGAAAGAGCAGGAATGTGAGAAGGTTGTGAGGACGGTTGTCTTAAAAAGACCCGCACAAACAATTTGAGTGAGATTATTAACACACTGGGCCCATATGTTCAAGTGTGCACACAGGCACATGTTGTTTAATAACAAAACGGTTATGAAAGTAATTGCCATGGTAAGTTCTCCCCCTCCACAGACATGCTCTAAAAATAAACACATAAGGCCCAGTAAGTGGAGGAGATTAATCTTTGTTAAGTTGTGCTATGGCGCTGCCCCGATCCCCCAGTGATGGTGACACTGTGTGTGTTTCCCACCCACTCCTTAGTTACTGTAGCTCAAATACTGGCCTTCAGCGTTATCAGGGAAAATCTGGGTAAGTGCTGAGGAAAGAGAGCAGGAAAAGTAGGATTATTGAGGGTGAAATGTGCAGTAATCTGTATGTTTTATATAGACAGAAATGAAACAGGCCCTTTAGTGAAATAACAGTCTGTGTCAAAGTATTGTAGTCCTTGTGTTAGAACAATAACACATAAAGCAACAGTGTGGCCATTCAGTCAGCACATTCATTTAAAAACTAGCTCCTGGAGTTAAAGACTCTTTGACTGATTCCTCTAAACGAGGACCATCCCTGTGAGTTGTGGTAGTGACCACACAACAAACGCTATGTGAAGCATCCATAATGGCCAAACATCCCGTTTACTGCTGCTGCTGCCTTTGTCTGGATGAATAAATCCGAGTTGATCTCCATCTAATGTACTGTTTAAAGCCATTGCCTGTGACAAATTGCACATTATCCTGGATGCCATGTCCTTGTGAAGCTGGTCCTGCATTGTAGCACCTATTAGATACGTTAGCTTGATTAACTGGAGAGTTGCTCTGACCATTAACACCCATTTCAGGAACAGGTGCGGCTCAGGAGAGCTCAACATAAGCAGTTAATAACTGATTTGAAATGTGTGTCAATTTGGATGTGATAAATCCTACGACAAGCTTGTAATGTAGGAATTGTTGTGATCATGTTAAAGGAACAATCCACGATCGACAGGTAAACGAAAGGGTATTATGCCCCCAAAATTGAAAACACAGGACTAGAATATGAGATACTTCATGGCCAAAAGTTTATGAAATTTATGATCATATTTCTGGCCTGTGGCTGTTGTTCATGGCTTGGTGGGATCCCTTAGTTCAATAAGTTTCAATTTTAGCCTTTTACTATAAATGATGGGGTCCTAAATACACTTTTACGACGAAGTTTAAACACTTTTCATTTTTTCATATGAGATATTTTCTTTATTTTTTGTTTTGCATTCACTCTACCTACAGATTTGAAATGGCACGATTGTGTTAAAAAAAAAGAAAAAGAAAAAAGATGTCATGCATTTCTTTGGCCCGATAAGAATTCTGCAATATCTGAAGCGCTTCATACTTTCTGCAATGTCACATTAAAGTATAAATATCGATTATGTTTTCAGTCTCTGTGTACTTTTTAACTGAGGAACACAAAATGCTTTAATATCTCTTCATGGGTTGTAATCTCATTGTAAAAGCAGTAAGCAATGTTATAGAAGGCAACATGTTAGATGCACATTAAAGACTGCACATTTTGACCTTCAGATTAGAATACATAGTCTAGCAGATGTAGCCATACTAAACTATGCAGACACACACACATACACACACACCCTGGCAAGTATAATGCCCATACAGGTATGTTATCCCTACAAAGCTGGTCTCATTATTCTGTGTCCCCTGACATTTCAGCACCGCGGAGAGCTCCCATATTAATCTTGAACTGTGCGTCTCCTGTTCCCTGCACATCTCAGCCCCTAATGACAGTTTTATCATAAGTTATTATTGCTGCCCCAAACCCGAGCTCAAATTATGTAAATGCTGTATGTTTGGTGCGGAAAACATCTTTATGTTTTGCTCAACGGTCGCTCAAGCGGGAATCTAATTCTGCTCACCGACAGCCTAAATGAATCGGCTTGTTAGCAATAAGCAATATCATTACAGGATGATTTGCCTCAAACGTGGGGTTGAAGTAACATCTCGAGGCAGGAATAACTGCTCCTAGATTTGTAATTTGGGCTGCAATATAAGCCGGTAATAAAGCTTCAAATTCACTCTCACCCACACACACACAAACACACACACACACACACACCCTGCCCTCTTTGTTTTGCCTCTTTGTCTCCCTCTCTCTTGCACACACATCCAGACAGGCAATAATGTCGAGAATAACACAATACACCTTGGCCTTAATAGGATTTTCTTGAATGCACTACATCTTAATTGCTATAAAAGCATTACAGGTGTCCAAAGTCCCTGCTTCTGTCTATCTTTCTCACTCCATGACTCTCAATTTGTCTGTATCTCATGCTTTGTCTATTGCACAGCCTCTCCATTTGTGTCTCTGTCTTTTTCTGTCTCTCTGTTTCACTCTCTCTGTCTCTCTCTCTCTCTCTCTCTCTCTCTCTCTCTCTCTCTCTCTCTCTCTCTCTCTCTCTCTCGTCTCTCTCTCTCTCTCATCTCTCTCTCTCTCTCGTCTCTCTCTCTCTCTCTCTCTCTCTCTCTCGTCTCTCTCTCTCTCTCTCTCCTGAACAGGCCCATTAGCAGTCAGCCACACCAGACTCTGGCCATCTTATTTATTTAGCTAGTTAACTGAGCAGCCTCAAAAGCAGCAGGCTTGATTTCCAATGACACCAAATTTTTCTTCTAGTGAGAATGTCTCTGGCATAGAGACGCCTTTACTGCTGCTGCTGCAACATCCCGGCTTCATGTGTGAAAGCCTGCAACCATCGAAGGCTACGCTGAGATTACTATGTTCAACATGAATAATCTCCATGCAGAATTTGGATCTATACATTGAAAGCTTTCCACTTATCCTTTCATTTGTTGTATACTTGACAGTCTGGAAATCCTCAAAGTAGGTTGAGTAAAACCAACTAAGCAGGAGTTTTGAGTACAGTTAATTCAGCCTCATTTTGACAACTAAGACTGGCTTAGAAAGAGCGTATGAATCCCTCAACTACTCCTGCCACCATGTGGTAAACCATTGGTGGGCACGTCTAACGTCTTAATGGTATCCCACGTGATGGAATCCAATCCTCTGTAATTAGATAAATGTCCCCTAACCACCGTTTTCAGTGCATGCTAGCACGGAGATGCGTGTGACTCCTAATATATTAGCAGCTTGTGATGAAATTAAAAGGCTCAGACCTGTTTTGAAAATGAAGAGACTCGTCCTCTACAATCCATCACTCACACAGCTTGAATTAAGTTAACTCGGGGAAAGAAACAAACTGAGACAAGAATGCAAAGTAAAGCTGGTAATGTGCCTCTCTGGCTGACATTTAGCACCTCACACTTCATTTTCAGTCTGAAAATGTCACTCGAAGAAATTAAAAGTTTCTAACTCCTTGCCCTTTGTGGTAAAGTTGATACAAAAACACAGCTGTTTGGGGGATAAAGTTGGCCAGGTGAGACCAAGAAGAAAACAAATGTGATGCTTATTGATGGTCAGCAAATATAGAGGTATCGGTAATGTGAAATTAAGCTGGAGAAAGAGAGTTTGTAGCTGAAGTTAAGGGTGCATGCTGTTGTGATGATAAAAATCACTCCTGCAAACATAAAACAGAGAAGTCTCACTGCTCCCCTGTCTGCTTCACATGTTTGTGTGTGTGATGGGGGATGGAGGTTTGGTGGAGGTGGGTGTGGGCTGTTGGGGCAACAAAAATCAGGCAGAGAGATAAAAAGAAAAAGACACCCTGCTAGACAGAAAGAGCCCCACACCTGCAGACATGTCAGAGTTGGATAGCGTGCCTGTTGGAGGAGAATTTCTCCCCATTTCGTCTGCTACGGTCATCGATTGTGAGACAGCTGAGGACCGGCACAATAGCCTGCAGGCAAGGACAGATGGGCCGGTGCCGCTGGAGCACTCCAGCAGCGCCGGCTCTGTCTCCGCTGCTGGGGCCAGTCGATCCCAGATGGGTGGGAGGACAGAGGACATTGAGTCTATGAGTGATGCAAAACCACTGGGTAAGCATGCCGGAGCATTTGTCATGATTTGGGTAGGTATGTGCTATGGGAATGACTTTTCAGCACTCTGACAAAAAAAAAAAATATATATATATATATATTCAGCGTGACTTCAAGGTGGATTTTCCTACATGTGCATGGAGACGCTCACATCAGGTGAGAAGGACAAAGAGAGGGAGCGTTTCAAATTCTGTTTAAGCTTTTTCAATTTTCAGGTGAGCTTGTCACATTTTTGTCTTTGCCTTGTTTTCCAGTTCTGTTTTCGACAAACCCTGTTCTATAAAAATAAACAAAGAAAGGCCTCTCACCCTTCCTGGCACACACACATATACATCCTCCTCTACCCCTCCTGAACTGGAGGCAACTTCTTATTCTGTAGTCACGTCGTATATTCAGGTGAGAGGAGCTGGAGTGCTTCTCCTTGGCTCTAGGTCAGGGGTTTTGTCCGCCAGGGACTCAGGCTTCTACAGGCTTCTCAGTGCTCTAATGGGGGCACCGAGGGAGAAGAGGTTTCAGCCATGACTATCTACCTCCTGTGGCAAGCTTAATTGGGTATAAAGAGATGTAGCCCTCCCTGCGCCCTCCACCTTAGGGTAAACCATATGAAATGTTTAAGTAAAGGCTGTAGACGTGGTGTGCAGGATAAAACTTGCTTTGCCTGGAAGGGAAGGAGAGCGCCCCAGTCTTTGTATTCTTCAAGTGTGCAGGACATTACTCTCAGATGAACCGTTTTCAGTTTTTTCTGATGACCACGGCGGTGCACTTAGGGCTCTGTTGGAATTACCCCTGTTTCAAGGGGAAACTGGCCTTTACATTGATGAATGGACTGGAATGTCACTGCTCTCCCACTTTCTTCAATTCCTTCTTTAAACAGATAAATCAAGCAAGGGGCCACTGGATGTGTAGCAGCACTGGGGCATTTCCAGGGGTACTACTGAACATAAAAGCTGCACACACTCAGAAAAAACAATCCCAATAAAAAGGTGGATAAATCACTCTGAATCTGCAGGTCAATAGTATTGAACAATAAACGTCTTTTTCACCGTTCCTTCATCAGTGGTCAAAGAAGGGCTGGCAGGAGGGATGTGGGGGGGTTGGCTTAGCATGGAGGGAAGTGTTAATGTGTGTTAATACACTAAAAGCCATGGGGCCTTTTCTAGGTGATGGATTGTCACTACTAAATTAGTGTGTGTGACAGCTCTAGTGCGGCACTATAGGTCAGGAGAGAGCTGTCAGCTATCGCAGGTGAAGAAGTCTATATAAGTTAGGCTTAGCTCTACCATTAAAACTGAGAAGGGACAAAAAATAAGCCAGTGACACACATGTACATTTTGTCTAAAAACACAGAAGCATGGAGACTGTCCAGAACACATGTTTACAGTTAAGCACAAGGGAGGCATAACAGTAAGTCTTTTTTTATTTTTATTTAATCTTTATTTAACCAGTAAGTCCCTTGAGATTGAAATCTTATTTTCGAGGGAAACCTGGCCAAGATTGGTTGCCATTTACAGATTAAAATGACAGTGACAATACATGACAACATATTAAAAAAGCAGAGAATAAAAATAGGCAATACACACATTACACATACAAGAAGGTACTGAATCCAACTCCGGTAAAACAAGTGCAATTTTCAGTTACATGGACCGTTTTAATTGCTTTAAATTTTCCCAAGGATACTAGGTTTGTAATATGTAACAGAGTTTGCATATTATTCCAAGACCATGGGGCAAAGTAGGAGAGGGCTTTTTCACCCACTCAGTGAGGACTCTTGGAACATGGTAGGTGATCCAATTAGAGGAAAGAAGCTGATTATTGCTGATCTGTGTCAGGAGTTTACATAAGTAAGATGGGAGGAAATTCCATCAGTATAGCAGTCATTTTTGACTGCTGTACTGATTCTTTTCTCGCTTTGAGAAACCTGAATATGCGACCTGGTGTAGGACAGGATACTGTGACGAATCTTATACATGTTTCTGATTATTGTGTCAATTGGGCAGATACATCCTTTTTATATCTGTAGTCAGTAAAAGAAAATAAATAATGATAAACAATGTATCAGTGGAATACATATGTGGAGAATAAATTGTTTTGCTGATCCCAGCTTCCATCACTGAAGAGCTGAAGAGCTGATAAGCAGCACAATAAATGCTCTGGCAAAATGAACCGAACTCAGTTCTTCCTCAAATGTGCAAAACTGAAAGACGATGAGAAATCTTATCACACTGGCTATGAAATGTACTGTGCTGTAATCTGGACGACTGTGCATCAAAGACAAATTCCACTGATTATAAAGTTTAAACTAGAACGATTATGAGAGCGAAGATCTCCGCAAAGGCTATGCCCTATTTCACAATGTTAACGAAAGTATCTTAATAATTTGTGCATCCGCCCTGTGATTCAGATCCACTTCACAATTTAATGGGTTCTTCCTTGGCCAATGCTACATTACAGTCCTCTATGCTTCATAAAAACCAGACCAGTAGTTTCTGTTTTTTTTTTTTTTTTCATTTCTGTATTTCTACTGACAAAAAGGCTAACGAAGACATAACCTCTTTGGCAGAGGTTATCATAAACTAGACGCTAGCAAGAGGAAACATATTACAGTAAAAAATAACCCACAATCAGAGACCTGCATACTGACATAATCATGTCATGTCATCATAATCACGGGTATGAACAGGTTTTCCATGTTTTATGTAAATGTCACATGCTAAATATGATCAAAACGAGGTTATGAATCAAAATCGGTACACTAGTGAGCATGTAAACATGGATCTACTTAATTAATTTGATAACAAAATTAAGAGTCATGTGTGCAGCTCTGCAAAGCCGTACAAATAGAATGTTTATTATTTTTTCCCCCTATTAGTTTGGCAGTTTGGCTTGCTCACATTTGTGAATTAGTGCCAAACACAGAGTGCAACTGAGGTTGATGAGAATGTCATTAGTTTTGCAGGTATTTGGACATAAACCAAAGCATGGGACTAATTTAAACATGATGATGGTGGAAGATGAAAAGTTAAACGTGCAGTATGTAATGTTCTGCCACAAGGGCTCTCTCCAATAAGTTCTAACGCCAGAAGAGGTCGTATAGCAAAAGATGGAGCCATGCTGTTAAAACTGTGAACTTTAGCTTTAACGTTTGTTCAAGAAGGTTTGACAGGGAGCCAAATTATCTGCAGAGATCTCCTCCCATAAACAAATGGACCAGGTGATGTAAGCCGTTGAAAACACTGAATAAAGCATTTTCATGTTAAAAATCAGTGTTGTTCTGATGCTGTTCGGCACAACAGTGGAGGGGCTGCAAGCTGAGCCTCTGCTAACATCTGCTCAGCTTGTTTCTCTGATAACTCAAGATCCAGATGTCTGATCACTTAAATCCTTCATCTGGTTAAAATATATAGTTGAAAACAACTGACATCTAAAAAGTGTATTGTAAAAATGTTGATTAAAATATGAGTACAAAGTAAATTTATGAAAACTTTTGTCAGGAAACCACAACACTGACCAGGTCCAGAGGGGATAAGTGTACTTAGACAAAGATACTTGATTAAAAACAGACACAAACACACATTTCTCAGGGTTTAAAAAATTGTTAGACATATTCGGAATAAAATATGTGCACAACTCAACAATATAGTATAAAAGGACAGGTCAAGTCATTTTAACAATACGGATATGTTACATATTAAACTTATCAGGGGTTATTCATTGCATTTCATCCTGAGGGCGGCATGAATGTCCGTACAAATTTTCATGCAAATCCATGCAGCGAGATATTTCAGTCTGGATTAAAGTGGACTGACCAGCACGCTGACATTACCATCATTACCCTCAAGCCAAAATGTTTGCGTGGGCAGAGGAGAGTTCAGATAGATAAAGCAAAGAGAAAGAGTGCAGAACTGCTTTAAGGAAATGTACATTTGTACAGAAAAACATTATTTTGATGCTACTTTGACACACATTAAGGCGGCACGTTCCATTACCTCATTATCTATCCATTATCTGTCCATTCTGTTTCCAGCCAAGGAGAGTATTCCTCAGTGCTGGACCCAGCATAACCACATGACTGATGGTAAATCAATACTAAGCGGCCCAGTTTTCATTGAACATATGGCAAGAGCGCAGAAACATCTGGAAATGTCAAAGACTTGTGAAAGCTTTGATAGCAACAGCACACACAGCAGCCAATCTACCACTCAAGGTACAAAAACGTGCAGTAAAAGTGGGTGTATAGTTGAGTGTAAAAAGCTGAGCTGGCTAACATGTCACAATCCCAACAAAGAAAGTAATGAAATTGAATGAAACCAATGTAAATCCTGACTGCAGAGGTGTGTAGTGCTGATGCGGTGTAGCGGTGAGTGGTTGCAGTTTGACGGCACATGTCAGATGTAGTGAGGACATGTCACGCAGGAGTGATGTGAGCCCTGTCAGCTCCTCACTCACACCCCGTCCCAGAGCGCTGCGTCAGCTACCTCGCTATTGATTGTCAGGCTTCTTTGGGGAATTCGGCTTGATTCGTTTGGGAGCAGCAAAACCAATTGAATAGAGAAATCAGATGTATAAATAATCAGCGTTCTGCATGAGGGCGCCCAGGAATGACACAATGACATAGTCACCTTGACATAACCCTGCAGCTCCCTCCCAGAGCAATCAGCGCTGACCAATGCTGTAAAGCCCTCACACACTGACACACTCATATCCCTAATGACTATCTATGTGCTTTTAAATAGATAGAGTGCCGGCGTCTCTCACTGGGTTCAGTTCTTTTCAAAATGGCAGGGAAATTTCTCCATCGATTTATATTGCTACTATAAAATTATAAGACAAGTGTTAAATCTGTCATTAAAGGGCTCATTAAAGTCTGTAATTGCTAAGCCGGATACATTTGGTGCTGTTAAAAAGAGAGAGTTCTGCCATTCGTTATTGTTACTGTCATAGGGTATCTGAGAGTATGTATAGCACTTTGACAAAAGGCTCAGTGCTGACCGGCTTCTTGTCATTGAGTATAGAAAGGAAACCTTTAAATGAACCCCATTTGGTGTCTGGAAAAGAGCACGAAGAGGAACAAAAACTTGTGCATATGCGTTACCTGCAGCTCCTCAAGGTTCTTCAGAAATGTAATTCAAAGTGACAAAAGACGATGGATGAAAGATAGAAATATTGGGCTCATTTATTCATCCCACCGGTGGCAATATGCACTTTAAGGCTTTTGCACACAGGGCAAGAAAACTATCAGAATTGTGTCATTAATTTCACTCCGCAGGTAAATAACACTTCATCACAGCTCATAAATAACTTTCTCCTTCAATTCTATAATTCATCTCTCAGGTATAATAAGCGCAGGGGTCTTTCCCCAGAGCGGCAAAGTTGACAAAAACACATGAATGAAAGATTGAAGGGCATAAAAAAATAAGAATTTCTTTGCTTCACAGCTAGAAAGCAACTTAAGAAGTGTTGAGGGAGAGTTTGGTGGTCCTGTTCTCATCACTATGCTTTGCTTACTGCTGTTGCTGCTTGCTGGGTCAGGAAACATGAGCTCAGCACCTTGGCCTCTCCCTCAGACATGCACAGAATGGCCATGTCAGCACACTGCGAGGACAGTTTCTAACCACGGTTCACTTGTTCAGCATGCAAAACGGTTTACCATGCTTCACTGTGCCGCTGTACAGAAATGGAGCATCATTTCATGCTGTACTTTGCAACACACAAAGCCATTGTGGAAAGTCTAACAGTAGAAAAGCTCAGTTCGCTGCGTAGTTTGGTTCTCTCTTACTTCCAATCAGTAACAGGTGAAGATGAGCCACCCTGTGGGTCTCTCGGGCCCACCTCTTCTCAGCGCACTCATCAAACACAGCTCTGATCAAGTGATTAGATGAGTGGTGTATGGGTGGAAGCCTCAGAGAGCCAGGCCACCCTTTCTTCTGCACTTACAACCCAGGGCGGTCAGGACGAAGAGAGAGAGAGGGTGAGGATAAGGCAAAAGATACTTGGAATGACAGTTCACTGACAGAAAGATTAATGACCCAACACACAAAGGTCTGGAGCAGCGCAGCCTTTTGATAAGGCACCCCGGAGCACCTCCGCCACCTGGCCTCAATCCATATAAATCGAAGTCCTGTAGATTCCAGTGGCCAATTAATGAGCGGCCCTGGCAAACGACACTGTCCCTCACACACAGCCCTGTCCCCGCCAGCACTTCATCTAGATAATCTGATACTGTATCACACACAGAAAGAAGAAAAAAGACCTGTCAGAGATTGTGAAGGGCATTTATCTATGGTAATGTGCTGGTTTTTTTTATTTTTTATTTTAGGACGGGTGAGTGGAGTGGAATGTGTGAGTAACTGTGTGTGTGTGCAGGTACGTTGGCGCCACGCAATTTATGAGCAGAGCATAGGTAAGTGGGCAGGTTGAAGGCCTCTCCAGCGCTGTTGTTCATATGGAAATGAGAAGTAATGAAGTCGACACTGTCAACTTCACATCTCTCTGCATTGTCATAGTGATAAAGGGCACTGGAGGTAATTAATTTCAGTCAAAATACTGAACAGAGAATGGCAGGCAAATGATGTCAGAGACACTGAAGAGGCTGCATTGTGCCGTTGTCAAGTTTAATGCCCTCACAAATCTGTCAAAGCGCTCCTAAGATTATACAACAGAAGTCTTTAACCATTAATAACTGTCCATACTGTCCATTAATTTATGCATATACAATAAATAAAAAATGTGGGCATCACAGCCTTGCCAAATCTCTCGGGCCAGATGCAAAAAAACTCGAAGCTGGAGCCGAAGGAGCCAGTAAAAGTGTATTTATGCAGAAAAGGAGTGTATGCATGAGCAGTCGTTGCACCAAATGTGTAATCCCCTGCATACATATTGTTATACATCTCATTACAGTGTACATCTCACTCATCATGCATCTCCGTCATTGTGAAATTATGCACATGTGCAGGAACCAACTCCCACAATCAGCTACAGATGGATGTGGATACACCCACATTAAACCATGTTTGGACATTAACCAGACCCATTCTGTCCTTCATCTGGTGCAGAAACGTCCTTAAACGCCACCAAAGCAGAACACAACTATTATGCATCAGCACGTCATGAGCCACAACAGCCTAGTGATTGATGACACATGAGTAGGGGCAAATTTATCAGCAGATGTGTGTTGTTATTTCATAAATAACTATGATTTGACTGACAACTTCTAACCCTATTAACTTGTGGTTGAATAAAAATAAATCTGAAAGTAAAAGAGGTTTTTATTGCATACATCTATAAATGTTATTATATAGCGCCCATATCTAGACACTGTTGAAATCTCAGATGTGCTAAAAAGACTCCCAATAAATTATTGCTCAAATTCCCTCTTTGCCACACTCTCCTCAGCTCATCCATAAAGCCTGTTTAGAGAAACACATTGCTTTTTCCCAAAGGAGAGGTTCACATACTTCTATTTACATTAACAGTTATCATTGTCTGTAATTGCTCTTCCTTTTCTAGTCATTATGCAATCACAATGTAATTGATGAAGGACAAAAAAGAACCTTTCTGTGCCCCCAAAAAAAAAAATTCAAGCTGTTTTGAGGAGTTAGTCAAAACAAATGGCAAACCTCCAAATTGAGTCTTTTTGTACAAAATCCCCTCTTTGTGTTATTATTTCTCTACCACACAGTCCTGAGAAACACACTTTCGTACTAAAAAGACTATAACTTTGATTTCTAAAGCCCGTCTAAAGAGGGATGAGAATTTAACCTTTAAACATATGAAGCTAATGAAGCTTGTGTCTGTACAGGACCTATGATTTAACAACCACTGGCTTTGACTCGTAGACCAGGTCAGAACTGGTCAGAAATGCTCTAACAGTGGCAATTAACTAACCATCAAATCTATCCAGGCATAAAAAACTGTGACTAATACTAATGTTATACCAATAAAATGGGCGTGAAGGATATATCAATATATCATTTTCAATAGGCGCTGCTCACGGGGCACTGTAACCTTCAAGCTACGCCTTGTGCAGTCGACTCCACAGAGCAGATAAAAGCCAATGCTGAGTACACAGCTGCACTTGTGCACCAAAGCCTGAAGGTGTGACAGACACAGGCAATAAAACTCAGCAAAGAATGGCAAGATGGTAGAGGCAGCTCTGTTCTCTCTCACCCTTACTGTCGACCGAGACATGACATTAATATGAGATGCAGAGAGAGATTGGGGGAGTGCACCCTATGGATTCAAGAGAAAAAGAGTAGAAAAGCTGATATAAGTCACCTGAATGCTGTCGGGGTCCTACAAGCATCATCATCACCAACACTATTAACCCTTTGATGCACAACATGGGTCTAAAGCAGACCTGGGCATTGGGCGGCCACGGGCCACATCCGGCCCGTTGGCTGTCCTTGTCCGGCCCGCGTGAGGTTACCCAGAAATTACAAATAATACAACCGCAGTGCTTTTATTTTGAAGGAAATTTACGTATAACTGAGTTACCTTGTCAAAAACACCTATTGCTTTTTGCATAAAGTCAATAAATTAACAATTAACAATTAACAAGTTAATAAATTCATTGGTCACCTTGTGAATCCACCGTAAGAGCTACGAGGTGGGAAAACAATAACATTAGCATTAGCCCTTGAGCAAACAAGCACTTTTACTATAGTTAAGACAACAAATATAGCCGCTAATATATATATGACAGAAGAAAATAAACTTTACCAAACCTTGTGTCCTGTCAGCCAGCCACTATAGAAGCCTTTTCATACTTTATATCAACTTTATATGAATTACAAAGCACTCGTTATTATTTACCGTTCGTTTTTCATTTAACCGTTCCACTTGTTATTTCCTGTCACTACCTTTCAAAATAAAAGCACCCGTTTCACACTGGACAGCACCTTTTCAAAATAAAAGCATCACAACATTGTAAAACACCTAGAAAATGTACAAACATGAAAAACAAGCTATATAGAACAAAAACACCTATAGAAACCTTGCTAAATGTCATTTGCAGTTGAGTTTAAAATACGTGTTAGTGATTGGAGTATTCACTACTTGTTACTGCTATATTTGATTTACTCCAAATTAACAGTCTTAACATAACATGTACTCTTATCAGTAGCAGCTCAAAACCAAATAATTTACTGTATTTCATAAAGCGGTTAAATTAATACTGAGCAGAATTTAGTTCAGAGTTTTGGTCCGGCCCCCGTAACTTTTGTGGTATTGGTCATGTGGCCCCTTGGGAAAATTAATTAAGTTTTAAGTTTTTATATTCTATATCTTTGCAGTAAAGTAATTTCATCATTCAGTATTGCAGGTTTTCCTCAAATAACTTGTTTTTGATCATCATACATCACAATTTTTTGTTTTCATTTCTTACTTTTTGAATAAAAACCCTTTTTGTATCACTACGCTTCTAATGCACAAGGTCATTTTTGACCCATGTAATAATACAAAAATTATTTTTCTTCGTAAAGTATGAAAGGGAAAATGGATATGATGATCAGTTGTAAAAAAAAAAAAAAGATATTCAAACACACAGCCAGCATGAAATAACATGGGAAATGAATGGACCCATTTTGGAGCCATGTTGTGCATTAGAAGGTGTTTATATGTTATGCATCAAAGGGTTAAGCTGTCTATACAAACAAATGTGTGCTGAATGAACAGCGTGTAGGTACTACAGTGTATATACAGTGAGGGTTTTCCCTTTTCTTGAGTGTTGTAGCGCAGCTGTGTGTGTTTAACCCTCCGTACCCGACCCTGCCATAGGTCTCCTCATCCAGGCAATCACATGACAGAGGCCAACGTCCTCTCAGCATCCTTGAGCGTCTGTGATGGGCACCCAGCCAGTGACTGATCACTGGCTCGTTCCCTCTCGTCAGCACTTTCCCTCATCCAGCTCGTCATCAATGCTTCACGGTAATAAAACCAATGTCATCCTGCTCCTTGTGAAGTTCACATGGAGAGATAAGGGGTAGAAAACCTGCCACTGGCTTTTTTGTTCCAAATTAATTCCCCGCCGTCTTTGTGTACGACATTTTCCTGGGTGGCATTTAGCGCTGACAGGGAGCTAATCTCCTGTTTCCTCGCCTGATTTCAGCCTTCATTAGGAAAATTTGCTGCTTTAAAGTCAATTTCCATTTGACTTTTTATCATCAAGTGTGTGTATATGCGTGTTTCTAAATGGAAATAATTGATCAGGTGAGGTTGTTCGGGAGCAACAGGAGCACCTCTTTCCTTAATTAAAGCTGCATGTGGCTGCCGTAAACATTAGGGAAATGGGGCTGTATATCAGGCTTATTACCTGGACATGATCATCAGTGCGAGGACTTTGTCCGGGGAAATCTCTCGCTGCAGCTAAGAGCACCTGGTGTGTCTAACTCATGTCATCCATGAGAAGAAAGTGTATGCTGTGATGTGTGCATGAGAGTTTAGGGAGAGATAGGAGTCGTGCAGAAGGGCGAACATTAACAGAAGTGATGTGGTAGTGTCTGGCCATAAATCAACTCAGACATTTTCATTTTGAATCCTTTTTGCTTACTTACTATTATATCAAAACATTAAAGTTCCTTAAGTCTAGACAGCAATCGTATCTCCCCATGTCCCCTAACATTTCTTATCCAAATCATTACGTGTGCTGTAGACCGCAGTATGTTGGAACTGGGCTACGAGTGCCTGTAGAGATTATGAGGGTGCAGTTGGGACAACAACATTAAGAAGAGATAAGGGAAACTCATAAAATAGCAGCGTTTCATTTCCTAAAAACACAATAGATGCCAGGGCCGCCTGACGGACTACTATCAGTCGGTCTGTAGAATCATAGCGTGGTTATCGTTTCTGTGAATGGGAAAGGTAGAGCAGCACCATATAGGCAGCTGTGGCTGGAATGCTGATGCTGACATGCAGGGAAACTTTTTGTGCTGTATTGTAAAATGCCGTCTGTTTAGCAAGTTATTCATTCCAATAATGCTGAAAATTAGAAGTAATGACTGTGGTAGTGAAGTTACTCCATCCATCTTTTACAGTTCATCCATATTCTCTCCATGTACCTGACCTTCTGCTTTAGAAGCACTCTGCACATTAATATTTCATACGACAAACACAGATACACATACACATATTTTTCCGGACACCTCAGTGCTGGGAAGTCTCTACAGCGCAGCACATAGTAGAACGATTTAGCTCCCTCCTCAGTGTTTTACAGTGGATTCACACAAACAGACTATAAAAAGTATTTACCCGCCCCTTGGAAGTTTTTACGTTTTATCGTTTAACATCATGAATACAGGCTGATTTAATGTGGCATTTTACACTGTGCACTGATCAAAAGATAGACAGACAGATCTTAGGTTGTAGTTGAGTGGAGCAGTAAACAACTACAGTCATGGAACAAATTATTAGACCACCCTTGTTTTCTTCAATTTATTGTTCATTTGCCTGGTACAACTAAAGGCACATTTGTTTGGATGTCTCCAAGGTTTTCTTGATAATGATTTTGGTTATAATCAAGAAAACCATGGAAAATGGCTAGATATCAGCTCTTAAATTAAACTCTTATGAGCTATTTCTGTTGTTGTCCTTATATTTTTACAAACATATGTACCTTTAGTTGTACCAGGCATTAAAATGTTTGTTTGTTTTTCATTTCATTTTTTTCATGCCTGTATGTGTTGTAGTGTATATAAAGAAGCACAACTGATCTGAGTTAATTTGGGTAAAGTTGAATCTTTTTTCTACTTCGCAAAATCATGAAATCACTGGCCATCTTTTATGTCTTTTTAAGTCTCACTGAAATTAAAAATCGCATTTTCCTTGTTTTAATCCTTGTGTACTTGTGTTAATTATTGAGACTGATGCTTCCTCAAAAACGTCAATATAAGGCATTTTTACATGTAGCAAAATATGACTCACATTTACGTTTTTGGCTGTCCTCTGCAATCTTGCGGACGTAGTAGTAATGATCAACGCTGATGGAGGTGGATGGGTCGAACAAACGGCGGACTTTCACCCGGGAGAACAGGGTTCGTGACCCGTGTGAAAGCAAAAATAAACACCTGTTAACCTAACTTCCATGGCTTCACTTCCCGGCATTTCCGGTACATTTATTTACTATTTAAACTATCTTTTATAACAGCTTACCAGGAAATGTTTTGCCCTAAATCTAGGTCAGTGTTTTCTCGCCCAAATTCACAGAAACTGCAGCCTTTTTTACAACTGCAAACCATACATGTATGTATAATGATGTGTGTGCTATTTTTTTTTTGAACGCTCCGCAGTACCGTGAGCCCCGAAATGATGTTGCTATGGGTGAAAAATGGTCTATTCTGTCGTTTAGGTCGGAAATCTTGTTGTAATTATACATTTATTTCTTAATATATGCCAATTATGTAGAGCATTTTTACATCAAAATTCCTGTCTTTTCATTTCCTGTAAATTGGTTTCAAATGTTTATTGACAGGTGCATTAACAAAAATTAATTCAATCAAATGAGACTTTGGGCGACGAGCTAGTCACACTAGTCATAAAAAACTACACTTTAATGTTTGTAGATAGTATTCATGGTTGTGGTAGCTACTGGAAGCTACAGATGTGCTTTAGGTATGTGTAACAAACCATAATGGCATGAGGTGACTATGACATAGATGCTGGTTGACAGATGCTTCATCAAATCACCTGCAGAGCATTTTTTTAAACTGCCTGCCCTTTTTACAAACAGTTTCCATGACAGCTTCTCAGATGGTTCTGTGTAAAAAACCATCAGCATCAGGTTAGGTCATAGTAGTTAACAGCAATATGGAGAGAGATGTGTGTTCAGATATGAGTGGGCTGAAACACCTTTATTTATAGAATCTGTAGTGACAGTAAGTAACCAACGATTCAAACTACAGAAGAGCAGACGTCCATTCTTCTGAGTGGCTTTGATCGGAATTAGTATGAACGACGACAGGGATCCTCCTTGCTATCTGCAGTGGACACAAGAAGCGTGACAGGCACAACAGTCCTCTGTCATGCTCTGTGTCCTCTGCTTCGTATCCTTAACTCTAAGCCCACCCACTTTTTTAGCAGTCCTATCAAATGTGAAGGATTTGATTTAATTCACTCTTGTAACAAAACAGCACTAGAATATTCAATTTGAGTAGGAAAGACATTAACTTCCATTTCACTGGGACTCTAATAGTAGTCTATAAACCAGCATGTTTTAATGGTTAACATTACAATGAGTGTCTAATGGTGATGTAGCACTCTGGATAAACTAAAACAGAATCACATTTATTTATTTTTTCAGTGGTAGCTGTTAAGTGTTTGGATGCTTGTCTTATTTTATGCATAAAATCTTTACATATTGGACTCTTTCTAACAAAATTTGTGTCATATATGATCAGCCCTGATGGACACTGAAGAAGGCACCTACAGGTCCGACACACTGAGCTAGAATGGCAGTTTTCACTTAGACAGAAGCTAAAAAAAATGACCAAACCCCCTCCTTCCTCCTCTTCTCTTCCTCATCGATTGTCTGCATGTCTGTGCCTCAGTGTCTCATGGCAGCAGAAGCCAAAGTGATGGAGACAAAAGGCGGTTTGGGTATTAATTCAGCCCTCACGTCTTCTTTCAGGGTCCTTTCAGATGCAAAACTCCGGGCTGTGCATTGGGCAGAAGGGGACGCTGACAATTACAGCCTCACATTGAGCCACCGTTGGAGACTGATTGACAAATGAAAGAGCTGAAATAGCTTCCATTTAAAACGGCCACTTGGCAGAATAGGGGGATCATCTCCAATATCTTGTCTCAAATGGGAAAGGGAAAAGATGAGCGTGCATGAGAAATTGAGCTTGCAATTCAGTACTTTACAAAGGCCATTTAGGCTACATGCACAGAATACCCATTGGTATTGCGGAGGCTTTAAAGCTCAAATTCAATGGATCATCAAGATAAAGCACGACTTCTGCAGGGATTTGCATCCAACTGCTCTTTCCCCTGAATCTAAAAACTTTTCATGCTGTGCTAACTAATCCACTCCCCTGTACACCCACAGATGAGCATAAATGAGGGCTGCACACAAACATACACTGATTAAACGAGATTGCCTTGGTCATAAAGCGACAATCCACAAATATGTCTGGAAATCTCTGTGTGTGATTTCTAGGGAGACAAACAGAGATGTTCATTGTCCTGCCAAGCAAGCAGACACATAGATTTCCAATCACTGATGCTGCTCAATTTGTCTGCTGCTCCCTCAGTGTACCAAATCTACACAGCTGAGTACAGCATCCAAATCGACAGTTTGTGGAGACGGATGCCTGTTGAGCGCCTCATCATGTGTTAAAGCAGAACAACATGGCTCCCGTGTGTGTGAAAATTGACAATGTTTTCTTGCTCAGACTAACTGTGTACGATTTTACTGCCTCTTTAAACTTCAATTTCCAGTTGGAATATGACTGAATAAAAGTGGGCTAGACCCAGAGGAGTAAAACAACAAAGATATGCAGAGTGGTGTTTTAGTTACATAAACATTTCTTGAAGGCATGTGTGGTGGAGGCAGAAATAAAATTACTATTCAAGTTAAACCTCAATTGGGGGAGTCAAAGAACCGGGAAAGGAATAACCGTTAAGACAATTACTACTATTTTATTGTGTTTATAGGGTGAGTTATTGTTGCTTTTGGGGTTTGCGGACTGGAAATGTACTTTCAGGTTGTGTAGCCTGAAGAGTAGCCCATGCAATCTGGAAGCAAGAAACCTCCAAAGTGATCTGGCAAAATTTTCACAAAATCAACAATCTTAAGTGGAAAAACTAAATCTGAAATGTATTCATCAACATATGAGAAATAAAGGTGAGTATAGGGAGAAAGAGTCAGTGGTGTGTGCATGAGGTGCAGGTAGCCAGAGTAGACACAACACAGGTATAAATAACAAGTACTTGTCTGAGCACACAAACAGCTGCAGGGGACTGCTGCGTGCTGCAGTAGGAGCACAAACAGGTTCTTTAATGGAGAGAGGGATGTGAGGAGAAATTCATTTGTGGGATGACACTCTCCCGCAGCCCCACAGCACAAACCCCGTGAGAGAGATGCTGTGGCTCGGTGCATGTGTGTGTATGAGAGGGGGGGTGGGTGTGGGGCAGACTGAGGAACGGGGTGAAACGATGCAGAGGTGCCCATGTCATGTCTCTATGGAAATCAGTAAACTCTGCAGCATGCACAGCACACCATATCACACATGCATACATGTGTACACACACACACACACACACACACACACACACACACACACACACACAGAGGGAAGGAAGAGGTATGAAGAAGTTGCATGCAGGAAAAATGGGCAGTCAATTCAGTTATTGTATTATCTGCTCCCATAATGCTTTATATTTGATATCAATACAATGATGGAAATCAAGTTAATTGTGATTTCTTTGTCACGTTCCAAAAAAAAGTTATCAATAAACCACTCCGTGTTATATTGTATAAATATTTAATAGGAAAAATTCATATTTCAGCTTGAAGGAAGTTCTAAATTAAATTATGAAATGCCTGAGAGGTTGGAGATGCATGTGTAGGTGGTAATGACTGCTAAATTAGTCAGCATTTTTTTGTGATGACATTACAGCTTCAGCCAATTCTGTTGATCGTGCTTAAACTGTCAACATGCACTTGTGGGCTCAAAGCATCTGATATTATCAAACTTTTTTCAGTCTAATTAGAGCTCACCTTGATGTCAAGAGTGAAGTTTTTTGGTCCCAGACAGGAAGTGTGACCTTCCCTTAATCTCGCCTTTCCCTCGGACTAACTCTGTTATAGATTTAACAGCAGTGAGCTGAGGTTCAAGGTGAAGTCACACTGGATAAATGTGAATCTGTAGCCGAAGGTGTGGAATAAAGAAAATAGCACACTCAAGTTAAGGACATCAGATTTAAAGCCTGAGAGCAAAATATGAAAGAAAAAAAGAAGCTGTCTGTGTACAAAGACCCCCCCTGACACACACAAACACACACCTCCATGACAAAAAGAGAATAGGACAGAAAATAAAAAGGAGGTGAATAATAATAAAACAAATGCCCAAACCTCCTGGAGCAGATTTTTCATCATTAAATGATGGCCTGAGGGCGGAGGGAGTGTGATGAGGAAACACTGGCTTGTGCCTGCTCTGTAATTAAATGGTGGCCGGATGAAGTGAGAGGCAGGGAGATGATAAGCACCGGGCTCTGTGCCCCAGGACACAGGAATATTGTCAGATGCTTTAAACAATATGCTTATCTGTGAGCAAAGTCACTTTTTTTTTTTTTTTTTGCAAAAACAAAGACGATAGACAGATAGCAATGTTTCCTAAAGGAATCACTGCAGCCTCTCGCTAAAAAATAAATGCCAAAACTAATTTAAAGGATGTGTTTGTTTACTTTAAAAAACATCACAACAGCACAACACAGATAAAAAAAAATCTGAAATGAAAAGAAATTACGTAGACTACATAAAATGTACATCAAAGAAAAGCAGATTTAAAGGTAAGACATTCATTATATTTCTCAAAGAGATGTGTAAGGAAAGTGTTTTACATATTAAAAACAGAAATGGAAACTGCATGTCTCTGTGTGGTTTTTGAAAGTATGTAAAACCGTGAGGTTAACATCACACTTTATATCAACTCCAATAATCAACCAATATTACAATATTCTTAGTATTTATAAGACCACAGCCATGGCACATTATGTGAATACAGGTTGTATGGAAACATTCATTCATTCATTTATTCTTAACTGATTATCCGCATTCGGGTCGCGGGGGTTGGAGCCGATCCCAGCTGACATTGGGTGAGAGGCGGGGTACACCCTGGACAGGTCTCCAGACTATCACAGGGCTGACACATAGAGACAAACAAGCACGATCTCATTCACTCCTACAGGCAATTTAGAGTTACCAATTAAATTAAGGTACATGTTTTTGACTGTGGGAGGAAGCCGGAGGACCCGGAGAGAACCCACGCTGACACAGGGAGAACATGCAAATTCCACACAGAAGAGCCAGAGAGTATGAACCACTACACATACACATTTCTGATGATTCTCATTTCATGCTTAGCTACGAACCATCCAGAACTCTCAGGTCATCAGGGACTGGTCTGCTCTGTGTTTCCAGAGTCAGAACTAAACATGGAGAGGCAGCGCTCAGTTTTTATGCTCCACATTTCTGGAACAAACTCCCAGAAAACTGCAGATCTGCTGCAACTCTCAACTCTTTTAAATCAAGACTAAAGACTTTTCTGTTTGCCACTGATTTATAGATTCCTCTTTTAGAGATACCGCTTTTTCCTAAGAGGGTGAAGCCGGGTGTGCCGGGTAGATTTAGGGACTCCTCTTGTTTAGCGTTATTAGTAGAGAATTTGATATCTGAAAAATATATATTTTATCAACTCGCTTTCAATTTTAAAATGTTATATTTGAATGTACTTTTATATTGTTACTAAATACTTTATCTGCTCATTTTTAGTCTTAAATTTTTATATTTGAATGTATTTGAATTAAGTATTTGGTAATTTTTCTATCTTTCAAAACGTATACTCTTAATGTAAGGATAAACAAGAGTAGCTAACAGTCCACAGCCATTCTTGCATGGCTGATGTTTAGCAGGTATAACGCGTACCATGTTCATATTCTTAGCTTGTTAGCATGCTAACATTTGCTAATTAGTTCTCAATACAAAGTACAGCTATTATTTTGTTTTTTCACATGTATCTGTGTTTATATAGGGATATCTGTTTATAGAGATGGGTCTTCTCTCAACTCCAACTACATTCTCGCTTCTCAAGTTGCTAATCAGACCGTGAACAATGATTGGCACATGGGAAAATAACTCTCAGTGCAATTATCAGTTATCTGGATATTCACAGGCTACAGGAATAGTGACTGTTTTCCCCAGAGGCTAGATCATCATCAGACTGACAGCCAGTTGGTTAAAATTTTGCCAAATGTTATGATAATGCATAATGAAATTACAAAATGTACTTAACACTACGAATGTCAACCTCATGGCCTTAGATCCATGCTACCAGTGATGCTTAGAAGTCATAGAAGTCCCATGAACTATATCTCACTGAATAAAAAGAACAACAACCAGTTTGAGCAGGAAGTAAGTCCTTTAGATGGTGGGGATGATTGGTCCTGCTTCAAATCTTTAGTGTGCACACCAGTTTCCAGTGCACACACAGCCCACATTCAGTCACGAAGAAGCACTAGAGACTTCCTGACATTTGATTCAAGCCTTGTCCGCAAACGCCCCAATAATGACTTTAGTTCCAGAGTAAACAATTTCATCAACACGCCTTGTTTTGATTCCATTAAACACAAAAGCAAACATTTTGCTCCCTGAACACAAATACCGCCATATATCATACTTAATGGTGTTGAAACAGATTAAACCACACACGACAAACTGCACAGTCTTGAATGCGCAATAGAAGAAAAAGGTTATAGTGTAGAAAAAGAAAGATAATGCATGGAGTGACAACTGGGATAAGCACATGTCCTATTCCAACTGACAAGACTGAGATTGGTTTGCTTTGAGAAATCAGTATGGACAGAGAAAAGGCCTAGTGTAGGCTTTTTTGACAAAGCTTTTTAATATGTCTTAATGGAATGAACAGTGTCACTAAATTGTATCGCTCTCCAAAAAAAACATTCTGTCACAAGAATTTCATTATATGAAATGCCAAGCCGTCATCCTTTTCCTTCTTCAATAATGGCACAATCTCCCCTGAGAGAGACGAATAAAACACAGTGGTGAAATGTGGATTTTTCACCTAAATACAATTACAGAGCATTTTGCAAAGTGCTGTATAAAGCAATCAGGAATCACTCTTGAAAGTTGGCAAGGAGAGAAAAATACTTTGTTTTTAATGTCTGGATATTTTATTTTGACTTTTTCATTGGTAAAAAGCTTTTGTCTGCCCTTTGCCAAGCAAAGATTGTTGTATCGCTGCCAGTCAGGCTTCGAATTCTCTCGATGGGGATTGAAGATGAGTACAGTCATCCCTGAAAAATGGCTGTGACTCCACGGACTCGTACGACTGATGCCAAAGCAGACTGCTTCATTTTTCTGGCTTTAGCTTCAAATTAGATCAGACATCAGAAACGACCTTCAGATATCAGCAAAGCCAATATGCTGACTAGGATGCATCCGAGAAAAAGGCCAGTGATCGAGATTTATGGAGTGGGGCTACGCTGTGTGTCAAGAGTGATACGTGTCTCATCAACGGTGAAATGAAATGTCAAATTAGTTTGTGTGAGGGCGTGTGTTTTAGCTCGTCTGCAAGAACGCTCTAATGGCTGTTTGTACACAAGACTGGAAGACAAAGAGACAAAGAATTTAGCGTCAAATGAGACCCAAAGTGAGAGAATGAAAGGAGAGCGTGAGTGTCAAATAGGGTGCTTATAGTGCAGAACACTAATAAGGAGAGCGTCAGCAGGATGGCGGCAGCAGATCCATTCTCCTCCGGGCTCCATCTTGGCAGTACCTGTTATAAACTTCCTCTGCCGTCTTGCACAATTGGTTCTGTAATTTAAAAAGGTCAGCATGGCTCTTGTGTAATTCAATACTCTCATGGTGCCGTATTAACCACATATTTAATCACCCGCAGGGCGGTGTGCAAGCTGAATACTGAATGTAAAGGGAAGAGGTAGAACCCACAGCGCTCCCACCTGATATATGTGACTCACAGTATGTAGGAGGAGAAACACTTTATCCATGAGTGCAGCTCTGTGCTTCCATTTTAGTTGAATGTAACATCTGGAAAACTGAATGCTTTCAGTCAGGGATTGATCTGCGAACACGGCGTAAAATAAAATTAGATTGTGCAGGGAAAATAGGTGTTGTTTTAAGTTGTTTGCAAGAAGGAAGTAGGATGAGTAAATTTAATTTGTCTGAGCTGCACTGTGGATGTCAAAGATGCAATATCTTTTGTTATGTGGAGTACGGTTGTCTATAGGCAATCAAATTAAAGGGCAGGTCCACCAATAAAAAAAAAACATCAGCAGTATAAAGTAAACTAAATTCTGACATAGAGAGCCATCAATATTAACGTTTCATACAGCAACCTTGTGCCATAAAAGACAAAATCTTTAAAGTCCACAAACACTATTGAGATAAATAACAGTATTAAATCCACAACACAGGAGAAATAAAACCACAAAATCCTTCATGCTAAGCAGAAATTTTAAGGTTGAACTGAACATAAAAAATGTTTATGTCACTGCATCTACTCCCCCCCCAACCGAGGCACCTGTTGAACTGAGGCTGGCTGAGCATTATAGGAAATTCATGCCATTTCACTTGAGAAACTGATCGTCAAGTGATTGCAGTGAGCAGAGAGCCACTTAATAATCTTTAAATAGAAGTCTCATACATGCCGGTCAATAAACTGTACATATGGCATGTTGAGCTGAGCAGATGACTCTAGTTGAGGATGCAGCATGAAGTGACGCCAAAGAAGAAAGATAAGTTAATGTGATTTCTTGTAGATATTGAAGAAACAGCAGCTACTTTACCAGTATATCCCTCAAAAAAATAACAGCATAGTTGGAGGTTCTGGTATGCTGTGCAAAATTGTCCACAAATGGAAGGTTGTGACAAAGAGTGATGGTTTGCATATTGCCTGTAAATATATCCGCCAATCAGCTCATGTTTTCAGCTTGGTTTCTTTGTCTTTTTGTCACCAGAATTATTGTAAAAAATAACTACTAGCCCAGTTATCATGAAACTTGGTGGAAGAATGAAGGAAGAACCAATGATGATTTTGAGCAGGTCCACGATACAATAATTATTTTTCACTTTAGTTAACATTGCGAGATTCATGTTGCATTAGCATGGTGTTTGAATAACCGCAAAATTGAATTCCCTAATGAGGAAACTCATCAGAATAGACCCTCAGTTTGGAACTACAACTCAGAAAGTCTGCAAACATTTGGGTATGCATTTCATGGTTCACCTGATTTGTTTTCTTTGTTCTTCTTTGTCACTCAAATACTGGAAACAGCTGTAAACATGTTGTTTAAACACTGAGCAATAAACTACAACACATCTTCTTCGTAGCATATATGTTGTTGTCACATTACAACTTAAAGCTAATCAACACACTGAAGTCCAATGTCCTTTTCGAAGTCTTGAAATATGGCCATGTCAGGTAAGTGCTCCAGAGGGGTTTCAGTTTTTGTGGATCCTTGTTTGCTTTCATGCTTATATATGGCACAACCAGACTGGTCTCCCCTCACAAGTGCCAATATAAGACGCTTGTACATGCAGCAAATATGACTCACATTTCCATTTCCAACTGTCTTTCACTGGCATCTTGCAGACATAGTAGAGTTTAAATGGCTCTCGGGGAGGGAGGGAGGGCAGAGAGGTGGATGGTTGAACAAACGGCAGACTTTCAACTGCCAACTTCCGTGGCTCATGTCACCCTCGTTACTACTTTACTTCCGGCATTTACCTATTATCTGTCTTTCATAAAGCCTTACCAGCAAGTTTTTTGCCCTAAACCTAGGACAGTGGTTTTGTAGCCTAAATTCACAGAATGAAATAAAAATAAATGAAACCGTGAACTGTACACGTATGTATAATGACGTGTGTGCTTTCTTATCTATCATAAGTGTCATTATGGACAGTATGAACAAACGGTCTCTTCTGTTCTGTTCTGTTTTGTTCTGTTTAGGTTGGAGATCTTGTTGCCACAAATGGACATCTTGTAGTTATCAGCATGAATCACTGAATACTGAACAACTCTGCAAAACCTTCTATGACAATGTTTTCAGAATTAATGCTTTTTTTACAGTATATGCATGGCAACTATTCTATTCTATTCTATTAAGGTTAGAGAAGCATTGAAAATAAACTGTGGTTAAGGTGCAGTCAGGGTTGGTATTTAAGTATAAGGTGCTAAATTGTCCAATATGAAATCATAAGCATACTTCACTAAATCTTCCCACAACCTGAAACTTTTCCACAGTGAGACGGTGTACACAGGATGCCGGCTCATTACACCTGAATGTGAAAAGCTTAACAAAGTAGCTCAGGGAACCCAGAGGATGAAAACACCTTTTAACAAAGAGAACGGGGAGTCATTGTTTTTGGGAGGTGCCGGTATTTACTTTAAGGCGAGGAATTAAAAAGAGCTGTCAGTCAGAAAGAAAGCAAAGAAATGAAATCAAAGTGCCTTGACATTTCTCTCACTGAGAGACAATGGAGGGGAAGATGCGGGGTCCTTGCGGGATTCGACTCTCCTGCATCTAGATATTTATGACAATTTCTTTACCATGCTGACATATTTGCAGCAAGTACAATCTATGACTCAGATCTGACATCCCTCTCTAGTTTGGGTGAATTGTCACTGAAGCTCAACGCCTTGCTCGAGGCATCGAGTGCCTTACATAAGAAAGAATATCTATTTTCAAATCTTTGTTCCCAACTCCAATACACTTAGATACGTCATTGTGCACTTAGAATTCTTGTGGGTATCACCTTGTATCTTTACAACTCTAACTAGAGCAGAATATGAGTGAAGGGACATACAGATCAGAAAAGCCCTTGGTTAGAGCACTCCGATGCCATAAGAGTGTTTAGCAGAATTCACCACAAGTTGAATTCAAGCCTAAAACACCTCTCAGAAATCCTACTCTGAGGCTGTGATTGAAAGCATTTTTGCCAAGGTAGTGATCCCTCACCTGTGCTCACATGCTCACACACACACACATATATACCATTAAATCAGAGTACAGGGAGCCACACACTGCCCTCTGCTTGACAAGTAAATTGCTTCCGAGATCGTGTTGCCGAAAGAAACTACGGAGAGAAAGAAGATGGTGTCATGGACATGCTGAAAGAAAATGAATGAAAGGTGAAAGGCAATTGAAAGAAGCGAAGGAGCCAGAGTAAGTAGATAACGGAAAGCAGTGAGTGTGAAATGCTCCGCTAAGCAGGACTGCATGGACCTGTCGTCCACTGTGATGAGAACTGGGTGGAAGAGAAGAGGAATCAACACGATGTGACTGAGATGACTGTCAAGTGTGGTCACAAGAAAACTCTATAGGTGACTCTCTTCTCTCTGACAGGAAGACGTTTCAATAACATGACTCGGGCCTTAAACGAAAGACACGAAGAAAACTTCTTGAAACACTTTTCTTCAAAGGTCTAACTGAGATATGTAATAACAAGCCCATCTAAATTGTCCAACAAAAAATTGAGCTAAGTACAAAGCAAGGAACTGTGTGGATTAATCAGAGATATAAGATAGTTTGAGATGTATTTTTATCTGGCAATGGACAACTAAAAGGTGAAAACACCTTGTCACATAAATAGCAAAACCTGGTGCAATTAAAATCTAAAACTGTCAGTGGAATTTCATCAACCCAAAAAGCACAACACTATAATCAAGATCCACATGTCACATTGTCCATGTGTATCTTTCCTGTTTATATTTTTGTGTCTGTAAATTGTCACATTCATTGTAGTGGAAATGTGCAAATGGACCAGGAAATAAAACAAAAAAAACACTGAATAAAGCAGTTTATCCATCTAACCCAGAGTGCTTCAGTATTACTCAAGGTGTCTGTCACTAGATACCATATCACTTCAAGACTGTTCAGGTTAGGAAGCTACCAAAGAGTTCAACATCTGCAGCACCAGAAACAGACGATAAGACCATAACCAACATGAAGGATGAAGTTGTAGCAATATTCACAAGATAATTAATGCATTTCTAATTATGATTTTATCATTAGGTAGCAGAAGGGATGTTCATGTAAAGCAGCACTCGCTTTTACATAAATTCTAATGATTCTACGCATCCTTCACATCTTTGCGTCACATTAACAACCACGATTGAGGAAAAATGTTAAAGAGAGACATTATTTTACCATATTCAGATTTTGTAACCTAATAGAAAGTTATTACAGTTGATAAATCAGGATTGTGCATACAATTCTGGGAGAGAAGGATGAGCTTGCTTATAGAGTTGAGTACGTACCACCTCAACACTGTTTATGTATATGATATTACCTGTATAGTATCAACCAAAACCAGACAAAAGCTCAAACAAGAGGGTAGAGACTATAGGTACAGTTAAAACAGACATGACTGCTGTCAGTGCAGCTTCTTTAAATCTGAAATATTTTACTAAGTGCTCCATTCACTCTATTTCTATATATTTTTATCGGTATAGCCTGGAGCCTTTCTCAGTATAAACCCAATGCATGCTGAGATACAACAGGTACGTATCTTCTCGCCAATCAGAAAGCTTTGGAACTTAAAAAATGCTTACATGTGTCCTGAGACAGGTGAGAAGAAAACCCATTGTTCAAGATTTTAAAAGACTACATATAAATTCAGGTGTGTACTAAGATCAGTGCCAAACGACTGATGTAGCTTCTCAAAATTCAAGGTTTAGTTACATGGTGATAATAAATCATTAAAGCTAGGGCAAAGGTGTCAAGCTCATAATAGTCAGACAATCTTACAGACTGACAGACACATGACATGATGATGGAGCCATACAATGGAGTCTTCGTCACGGATGAGGCAGATGCAGAGAAATATGATATGTCTTACCTGGGACTGAGGGAACTTCTTGGCCCTGGGCCAGTCTGAGCAGAACCATTATGAGGAGGGGCGTGGCCCCTAACCACATACCACGCATTGTGATGCTCACTGTCCTGGCATCACTAGGCGTCAATCTGCGGAGAGACATAAACAGAAAGCAGTCAAAGACCGGTCGTGCTACGGAGCTATCCCTCTCTTCACTGCGCTGAAAATAGAAAAATGGATATTCAATTTATTGTGCAAATTACAATAAATGCCAGAGTGCAGGAGAAAACAACAATTATTGCAACAGCATGACCGTAATACATAAAACAACCCATTTCTAATGACATTTTAAAGCATTAGTGAATACAAAGCAGCTTTCATGACAAGCGATAAACAAGGTAAAGGAACTCAATAGGGAATTGAGTTCCTTTACGTTGTAATAGTCGAGCGGTTGCATCCATAATTTATAATCCTGAGAGAGTTAGTCTTCGAATGTTGAGAAGATTGCAAATCGACTTTCTCTGTTGCTAAACTCTTACTCAGTATCTCCTTTTGTACACACACAACAAATGCCTTTGTGTCATATTGATTTCAGACAGGTGAGACAAAAGTGTTAGAGTTTAGTGGTGTGTGCGAGACAAAGCCTGTGCACTGACATCACCTGCACATCGTGACAGGGACCGTCTGTGGCATGGAAATAAATCGGAGGATTCTCCGGATCAGCCATCTGTGGAACAACCTGTTCACCCTTGTTTGATTACATCCAGCAGGCCAGGCAGCCTCGGCTGCTCCGTCTCCAGGTCTTTCTCTGTATCTCTCACCCTCTTTCACACTTCCCTCTCTGCACTGCTATGCACTATGATTTTCTCTTCCCAGCCCCTTTTTTCCAGGCATGACATATTCCATGAATTGGATATGCTTCAAGTAAAATATGATGGACTTGCTTTATCATAAATTTTCAAGATGCTACAGTAGTGAGTCCCTTCAATGCATCTTTTGAGATGATTAAAAGCGTTAAACATCACCTTCCCACAGTTAGAAGGTGGATATACTGTACGTAAAAGAAGGAGCTACCAATGCTCATGTGTTAAATACCTCTTTAATAAGTCCATGTCCATTTAATTCATGCAACACCAAATGGACAATTTGCCACTTCTTACTTGCAGCTCCTTCTTTTTATGCCATCCTTTTCTTCTCGTCTCTCTCTTGCTCTCATTTCTGTAATAGGTTCGCAGAAGAAAGAAGGCACAAGCACACCAATTTGCTCTTATAGCCTTTTTCTCCAATCTTATCTTCGGGTACTCAGTGAACACTTTTGCACCCCTTTATATGCATTTCCTGTTCTCAGAATTAGAAGAGCCTGTGAAAAGCCCGTCTATCAGATCTCAACCATGGGGAGCTCATTGTTGGAGTGTGTGTTATCATCACTTCTCATTCCTCCAGTGTCACAGCAGGGCCAGAGAATTATGTGTTGTATTTGCGCAATTGCTTCATTTGCATGTGATGATTCCTGGCTAAATGTCCGATAAAGAAGTCCCCGTGGTTAGACTGAGAGATTACAGCGCTTTCACTCTGCCTCGCCACCTGAACCAGTAGCACGCCAGTATCCTGGAGGAGCTGCAGACTAGGTTTCCCCATTTTTCTCGATAATTGTGTCAGATAAACACTGCATCGTCTTCTCACAGGCAATCTGATAAATACCCAATTACCAGTCAGGAGACGGCTGTGACAAGTGGTCGCCAGGGGTCTTTGGTTTGGGAATGCGGGATACACGGCGCTGAGATGGACTCCACGACCCAGAAGCAAGCGGTGGGGAGCTGGACTCGTAATTCAACTCATCACCCCGTTCCATTTGATTAATGAATGGACGGATTAGAGATAAAGGAAGATTTATTTGAGCCCTCCTCTCTTGGAACCACAAACACGTATGTGAAGATGCATCACAGTCCAATCAATGACGGTTCCTCTGTACTCATTATTAATCCCGCTTCCATCAAAAGGAAATGAGCATGTTTTACAAGGCTTGTTTCAGTGGCTTCCTCCGCATTCACTACCAATTCAGTCTGAGAGGAATGAAAAGCCCTTATTGTCTCTCTTCATCTGACTCAATGACTGCTGAATGGATTGAAGCCAATTAATCAGGCAGTGACAAGAAGCACTGCTGGCTCAGTGACCAACTCCCACAAAAGACAGGAACCATCAGCAGAACAGTCACTGCCCACAAATTGATTTTCGAATGCCTGCTAAACCAAGGCGATGTCATTCAAAACCTGCGGTTTCTCATTGTGACACTTCTACAAGACCCAAGCACTTAAACTCAACAGAGATCAGACAATTGTGGATAACACTGTGGCTATGGATGAACAAATGCATAACTTTTCCCATTCATCTCACATGACAGAAAGTTCCCTGATGCACTAATGAGATGAAATGTGCAGTATCCTTGAACCCGAGCAAAACGCAGGTGAAATGTAAAAGGAGCGGGGAACTTAAGGGAAGCTAGTTGGAGAACTCTGAGAATAAGAATGAACTTCACATTACCTCTGACTGGGACCTCTACTCCTGACTGCTTAATCTGTTTCTCTTTCATCTTCTGCTTTTGTGCAGCTGAGTCGCACTGCACATTCTTACACTGACAGACCAGAGGTGAGACACAGGGGGTAGCAGAAAGTATTGGGATGCAGTAAAGTCGATGAGAAAACAAATATACTAATAGCACAAATAGAGTCAAATGTATTCACACCAAGAGGCCACTTTATTAGGTACGCCTGTGCCGATTAAAGCTGCTTTCAGATGATAAGAAATGTCTCTACGCTTTATGCAATGTAGGGAACAGAGCAGCAGAGGCAAAGAGCTGCACAGTTCATCAAAAAGTCACCACATAACCAAAGAAGCTGACTCTAGTGTGTTTTTGGGGGTTTAGCCAAGTCCGTAACTATATATGCCTGTTTACAAACCTGGTAGCCCCATCTGACTGCTGACGTTTTGCCAGACATGACCCTCTCGGGCAAGATCTTGGTATGGTTTTAATGTTCAAATAATATGAACTTTCAGTGCAGTGCTCAGTGGTAAATTTGATTTGGGCCTAGTTGGGCACCACCACTCTCCCCATAGGAAAGCAATGGGTAACACTTTACAATAGCCATCTAAGTTATGTTTATAGATGGTTAATAAACCAAATATTAACCAAGTACTACAATTAGGTCTACATATTTAATCTTTAAAGATGTTTTACAACCATTTTCTTAAAGCTATAAAAATAATTTGGAAATCATTAACCATTACTTAAAATAGTGTTTAAATGTTATGAGTGCAAATATAAACCATTAATAAATAGTCCATTAATAAATATTATTAATTAGAATTTAATAGTTTGTTAATGGCAACGTAACTATTAACTTACATTAATAAACTATCCATTTGCCATTTATAAATGATGATTTAACATTAATAAACTACCTATTTACCATTTATAAATGATGGTTATTGTAAAGTGTTACCAAACAATGCAGCATATCACCACTGATGATCACGTGTTTTGATGAAATCCAATCCAGCTGTTGTGCCATAAAGTCAACTTTTATAATGCCCACCATGTTAGTGGTCAGTGGTGGTGCTGGAGTATAATTTATTCAGATGTAGTTCTGATATTCTGTATGTTAATAAGGAGGACAAAATATAGAAACACCTCTTAATGTAATGTGGTCCACTACAACACCGCCTTTAGCTACAAACTCAATAAACTGACAAAAACTGAACATTATAAACTTGCTGTTGTATTGAATTGAAAGCTTGTTTATGTGTACCTTACAAATTGGCTGCTAAATGTATGATACAATGTGGCGTGAATAGAACATATCCCTTTGCAACCGTGAACGTTCGAAAATGATGTGTAGGAGTGGGGAGTGAAAAACAGATCAATACATGTCTGTTTCTTTTCCATCTAATTTTGTTTTCTAGTCACATTTTCTCAGAGACGTCATGTGGTGAAGTTAGATGAGTTCAATCAGACTCATATTAGCCAAACCTCAAATGAGACAGCAGCAGTGAGAGTTAGGTAGTTTAATTGTAAAACATTCTGCTTGTGTTTCTCCCAACAGTGTTTTGCCACAGAAGAGGGATTTATCCTGGTAGTCGAATGCAGGTTTGCTTTTCTAACTTTTTCTAAGCTGCTTATTTGTTCTGTACTTTGCTGAATATGAAGAAAGTTTCTTCACAGGTTCTATACAACAAATATTGTATTTTTCTGCCCCGCTAGCACTCACCCACCCACAGGAGTCAAGGGTGTTGTGCAATTTAAGTTTAGTACCAACAACAAAGTTTTAGACCCCACAGTTCAGCATTAATGTATGCCACTACATGTTTCTATAAGACTCTTGTAAAACACATGCACAGAAAGTGGAGAAATGAAAGAAAAAATACTCTCTGTTTGATGAATCATTGGCTGTAGGTCACTGAGGTGGCACGTATCCACTTAATGAACAATTCTGTTGAGGAGCAACATGTATTAATATTTCTATGTGACAAGTTCTGGCTAGATATTTGTAAATCCATTACTAAGTAGTTTTGAAATTACTGGCTTATATCAAAATACTCATTCACTAAACTATATACAAATTTGGTTAAAGGAGATTCAAGAATGCACGATTAATTAAGCAAATAGCAACAAATGGTTATGTATCCTGTGGCTATACACAAAATAATATAGTTAAAATAGTTGCTTGTTTGTATAAAATGTGTGTATTGTTTGTATTTTTGACTTGTGTGGAGACTGGGAATGTATGAAACAGAGATTGGATTTCAAGCTTTGAAATGTATGTGTGATTTATGTACTTATTATTGTGTGTGGTCCCTGATTGCAGTTATCACAAGTTATCCAACTAATGTGCAAATCAGTTGCTATACCTTTAACAATGTCACTGTAGCATTATGAGCCATAATATACAGTATTACCTTTCCTCACAATCTCTTATAAATTCATGCATGTCTGTTCTGTTACATGCAAAGTGTATGTGAAGAAATTTACATTTAAGTTTAGAGTGAAAGAGATAAATCTGAATTTGTAACAAAATCTTATTTGGTCATTTTGTTTAACTTTACTGGCTTATAAAAGCTCATTGTGTTACTTTGTGGAATAAATTTTAATGCAATTTAACTAAATCTTTCCATATTCTGTATAATTTGAGGCATATAGAGTCAAAATCTCTAATATAAGTTTTGAGTTTTGTCGAGTTTCAGAGTGGAGTCTGCACATAGCATTTAACTTTAATACTGTAACAGTTTATAGCGGCTACCACGGTTCCAACTGGCAGTAAGCAGGTGTTACTTTTAACACTTGTTTTATAACTACGCCAAGATTAAACCTACAAACTGGTGTGACTGACTCCTGGGAGCTGGTCCAAAGTCACACAATAACATGTGGATGTGAGAGCAGCAGACATAAGAGTTTGTCTTGAATCATAGACACACATGCAAATCTCCTTAAGTGTGTGCTGTGTTGTGCTATGTCAGTGTCATGTTGTGATGGATCGTTCCTCTGCCTCTCAAGCACTCTGTTCTCTGTGTCACCATGGCTACTCCTTCCTCATAAAAATGCCAACACTGGATTAAGCATCTCACATTCACAGTACATTATGCCTCCTCACTTCATTACAATAAAAGGATTAACCTGCCCGGGATCTGTAAAGTGATGGTGGGGAGGGTGGACAACATGTGGCTGAACTGTCCTTCCCCCTTAGTGTAGATCACATCTCTTGTGCTCCTTCATGTCATACTACTAATCATCCACTCTCCTGCGGGGGCCACGGGACAGACTGTGGCAACACGACGGGACCAGAAACAAATCTGAAGCTATTAGGATGTCCTGGAGTTGACTTACATAATAGCATATGCTCCATCCATTCCACAGGGAAAGACCCCTCACTGCTGTCCCACTTTCTGTTCATTGCTACTGTATGTCATGTAGCATAGGCTGGTTACAGTAATAGTGTTCACCGTAATGGTGAAATTTCAGAAGCTGTTCGCAGTGGCCTACATTGAAGTTTTATATTTTAGGAGAGATGTTAAAATTGCTATAATTTAACAGGGGTAAAGGGTCTCTTCATCCCAAACAGGCAGAATGATGGAGATATGAGAAAACCTAAATTAGAATAAATTAAAAGAGTTGAAAGCACTCCAGCGTGACTGGGGAGATGGGCCTGGTCACACGCGGCATCCCCACAGTGATCCGTCTTTTCATGAATGTGATCTGTGATAAATTAAAAGCTGATTATTTCCTGGAGGGAGAAGCCAAGCGCTTGGCCCCCAGCCCCCTAGCTGGCGATGATGGATTAGTCCACAGTCTGCACTATGGACCCGTCCCCACTGACTGCACAGCCGTGGACGCCACAGGCCTAAGTGCCTCCTATCAAGATGCCATCTCTGACAACTCTTAATTTATTTGAATAAATGCTCCACCATCTTTTTAGACGACAATTCAATTTTTTCACGTGACAGATGGATGGTTCTTTGATTTTTTAAAAATAATGTTACCACACAAACATGTAGACCTATTTAGCACTGTAGAGACATATTGGCATATTGGGCAGAATTTGGTGGACTGCTCATTGTTTCGACATCCCAAACGTCCGACTCTATATGTGGGTCCAATGGCCCAATAGTAAAAAAAAAAAAAAAAAAAACTTTTAAGGTATGACAATACTGTGGTTAAGGGGTGATTCGGTTTAGGCACAAAAAACACTTGGTTAAGGTTATAATATAATATGATACGCACTAAGAGCAGCATGAAGGGCACAACAGACAGGTGATTCCCAGTGAAGCAGTGTTACTGCAGTCAGACAGCACTCAGCAGTTGTAGGTTCTGTGTCCGAGCTCAGCTGCACAGTCCATGAGGTTTTTACATTATGGTCCCATTCTCATGTGTCTCAACCATTTTCCCTGGGTCGGCATCATGTGGACAACCTACAGCGCAATTTGTCTGCAGTCATTGGGTCTGCCTGAGTGGGAACAAAGGCGGTCAGGCTGGCTATTGTGTCCTTTTGTGTCCCATATGTCAGAAGTCTGCTGCACAAACAATGCAGCAACTGCCAAGAGCACAACAGTCATTATCGGTGGTAGAATCGCTGTCATTATCCTGCTGCAATCATAACTCTAATTACAAAAGTTGCTTTGTAAGCAGGTAGATTATGCAATGTTAATTACCCCAGCACAAGGCAGCAAGCGCATGTTCAAATGCCACTCGCTATTGTGTCCTGCACAAAAGCAGCACACGTTTTTACCCTCTGCCATATGCAAAACACCCCCAGGTCCCATGGCGGTCGGTTTAAGCCCTAATGGTACAATCGCGAAACCTCTTGTCGTTAATAATTTCTCATTTATTATACTTGTAATGAATCACCCTTAAGTAGATTATCTGACATAAACCAATATGTCTGTGTGCGTAGTTTTAATTGATGGACCTCATCCTATAAACTGGTCAATCTCATTACTCAATCTCACCTAAACCATCAACTGGAGGAAGCTCAGCTTGGAGATATTTTCCAAGACTTTAGACCAAAAGCTGTGTGATCTTTTTCATTCTCAAGGTACTGCTTCAATTTTCCATGCATATAAACATCCCACTAAACTATTTCCAGACAGACTGGGTTTAAACTGTGTCACAGACACCACATCACTGGCATCACAACAAACTGGAGGATTGTAGTTGGAAAAAAGTCAGAATAAACTGACTGACAAAACTTGACTGAGGCAGGTTAATTATTGTACTAATCTTACATTAAATTTGAGGTTGATAAAGGTTTTATCCCACTTTTAAGATTGAATTCTTACATGCAAATGTACAAATGCAGCTATGGTGTTTAAATGTGTTTTTGTTGCAATACAAAGCAGAATGATTTCCGAACCAGAAGCTAGACGCAGGATGATTTTCCCCCAAGCACAGTGCAGCAGCCTTTTTGCATTAATCGCCATAAGGGTGCACTTTACCAACCCACTCTGGCAAATTAAATCCTCAGAATAATATCTCCATCATTGCTGTATTTCTGTGCTCTGACACAAGCATCTATCTGGCTTTGGAACGCAGCGCAGCTGAGCCTGCCAACTCAGAAAGACCTGAAACCACGGGGCAATAAAAAGTGACATCACCAATGGGAAAGTTAATAGTGTGTTTCAGATGCACTTTCTGGAGGACAGGAGTAGCAGAGGCTTCATTCACTGTAAGTGACAGTGGCTGGCAATCTCCCTCTGCCTCCCATATGCCCTTATGAATTTCAACCTGCTCTCTGTAATAACTTATAAATAGGTAAGGCTTCCAGAGAGGCTTATGTGACAGACCATAATGTCTGGGCATCCTCTACATTTACAGTCTGTGTACAGATCATAGCAACAGCTTGTTTTGCTTATTCATCTATTCAATGTGATGTTTGATTGCAGCTGGCAGTTCCTCAGTGTTGTGTGTTGTAAGAAGTGTCACACTGGTGGTTGTGTAAGTCTGTTTTTGACTTCACATGAGCCTATTTCTAACTTTGAGGAGCTCATTTCAGCACAGCTGTCAGAGAACGCCTCAAGCTGAATAAACAGAATATAGAAACACACAGACAGACTGAAGACAACATACCTGCAGGCAAATTGGGCCACAGGCATATTTTCCTCCTAACATTTCCTCTACAGTACATGTTCTCTCGCTCGTTTACAATCTGACATACCTCTTATTGCCTGTGTAGTGAATAATATTGTATCATTTATCTTTACAGGTAAAGTTAACCTGGTTGCCATCAGAGCAGTGTGATGTAAGACAGCTAATTTTGCATGGAGACGTAGAATTAAAGACCCTTTATTCAACAATACAGTACACTCAGCTATAATACAATATTGTAAAGCTTTTGTTGCAGCAAAACTGTGGGCCTATATTTATCAAAGTTGATCTAAAGAGTTGGCCTAGGAGCTAATATGTCACTGAGAGTGACGAATGTGACACATTTATCAAGTGACTTACAGCAAAGTGTAGGAGAACCAGTTCTAAGCGGATCTCTTATTAATCACATGCTTAGAGTAGGAATAGCCAATTAGAAACAAGGATACCCTACATCTGCTCCATGGTTCATATTTAAAACATCCCTACATTTTACTCACACATACACATATAATATAAACATATATATTTTATATTTTATATATCTTTAAAACCCATGATGACAAAGATCCTGAAAACCTAAACAAAGCTGTCAGTGTTACCCAACCAACATCTTTCTCAACCCTTTGCAGAGCACATATTTCAAACCATGATCCTTTTTGTTTGATCTGCAATGGTTTCGGAAAGCAGAGCTAACTGAGGGACAGAGCTAACTGTAACCTGAGGGGGAACCAGCAGGTGGCCGCCAAGTTTCTGTGACAACACTATCAGAAGAGAAGGCTTTATCCACAATAACTGCCATCTGAAAGCAGTGTCAGTGTGCCTGGACTGGCAAAACAACAATTTGTTGCTGTTTGTTGTGAACAAAGAACAGAGAAGCTCGGATTACATGACGCACACTAGCCACAACTAGGGCTGGGCGATATATATATATCAATATATTTTTAAATGTGATATGGAATTAGACCATATCGCATATATCAATAATGTTTTTTTTTTTTAATTCTTTCTTGATATATAAATGCTGCCCTTACAAGGGTTTGTCATATTGAGTTATTTTGTAATGCTTTTCTCATATAAATATATTTATTTCAGAAAAAGATTGGCCTATTTTATTTCATATTATTTAAATGTGCAATTTATGGAGCTTTGATTCTTTTTTTAAAAGGTACTCCTGTTGTTATACAATATTTATGTTCACTTAAATAAACAGTTTCAATAAAACAACTTGTGACATGTCATATTTGACTTTGACTAAACATTTGCTCTCACTTTGCAGTAAAAATATCGGGATGTATATCGATATTCAGCCTAGATATATATCAGGATATGACTTTTGGTCCATATCGCCCAGCCCTAGACACCACCAATCCACCATTAATCTACTATATCTTTTAATGGTATTGGAGGACCTTTTGTATGAAAGATGCTGTTGAGAAGCATCGTGGGGAGTGCATGAGGAGTGACTTTGGTTAATGTTAGGATAAGAATATCAGGGAAAGCCAATCAGAAGCAGAGTAAGGCAGAGTAGGGCGGGTCTACATATCTGGATGAATGGGACCTAGTATCTATAGCTCATATAGAAGCTAAATAAGTTCAGCCTCTGCTGCTTTAAATTTGATCATTCTGTTTTTAATTTAACAACTAGGTCTATAAGTTATGTAAATGTAATACCAAACCACTGCAATAGCTCTTATTGTCAATGTCTTATTATACTTTTTAAGTAAAAAAAAAAATGATGGTTATTTTGTATTTCTAAACTTGTGAGTATGAGTAAAAGTGAATGATTTTTACTTTTATCTTTCGCTTAAGTCCACATTTTAACTTTCAGCCAAATACAGGCACTGGTTTCAAAAAATCCCTGAAGCGATACTGTGTATATCAGGAGACAGACTAGTTGAAATCAAAGCTGTGAAAGTGGTACAGTTCTTTCTCTCCCCTTTCAACATTCAAACCACCGGCCCGACAACTCATAGTGGTAGACTTTCATGCTCCAGCAAACAGCAGACAAGGATCAAATGTGTGATATGAGACATGAAAACTATACAGGGATAAACAGCTGCAGCTGCAAAGATCGCCACAGAGCGGGAAAAAGGAAAAAACTCAGGTAGATAATGAGAACACAGTGGGTTTGTACTGTCTGTGCTGACAGACAGGAGCAGCGGTCCTGAACATGTACGTGGTTCAACAAGCCTCTGACATGGCGAGCCCTCCTCCTCGGGACTGTCAGCCTTCAGCAGAGCACATCATCTCTCCATGAGGATTTCATCACATTAGCCTAAGCCGGGTGTGCCGATAGGAGCAGCAGCTACAGTGTATCGTCCACAGGCAGACACACAATCGCCAATTAGAGCTATCACGCACACTGTAATTAGGAAGACTGACTGATTTGAGCTTGTGTAAAATGTATTCATATTATCCAGATTACAAATAACCACATTCATCTAATTAGCACGCATAGCTCACAAGCTTAATTAAAGTTAATACATTATGATACCCTAAAATCCAAAGATTACAATGCTCCATGGTTCTAGTTAATTAGAGTATTCGTACATTGACAGGAAGGGATCACAGTCTCCGTTTCCCTCAGCCAATTAAAAGTGAGTGAGAAAAAACTTTGTTTCCTCTGTGTTTTTCTGAGATTTTTCTACGAGTATCTTCATACATAAACGTGTTTCGAGGTACCATTCTCTTACTAACCGAACACTTGTGTTCTTTTGCCAAAATACCATTTCCCTCTTCCAGCCCGTCCTGCCTTTGTTGCATGTAATGATACTCCCAGCCAAGTCAAATTGGCAATTACAGAGGCTGTCACCCACACAGCTCCGCCTTAGTGATTGTTTACAGAACGCTTACAAAAAGGGCATTTTACAGATTCATCCCTCTGTATCTATCTCCAGTGTGGCAGGCAAAGGGAGAGAACACCGAGCTGAATATTCATTGTATCGCAGACGACTTTCACACTTGGTAGAATTAACTTTGCACTCACATGCTCCACGAAGCCGCATTAACATAAAGTGGCTCATTACAGTATTGCATGGCTACCAGGCCAGCTTTGTTATTAATGGGAGGGGGTATCTGAAAGAAAAGAGCCCCGCGTTAATTTGTTGTCAGGATGTGGGTATAAATCAGACAGAGCAGAGTACAGCCTCCTGATGCTGCCCTCGTTACCGTGAGCCTCGTCCTCTCATGAGAGAGTGACGCCCACACTGTACTAAAACAAAGACACGCATGCTTGCACACATGCTGAGATCTCGACTGGGTTTTATAATTTAAGAGCATACGAGGACAGAGGTGTCAAAAGAAACATATCTCCCCAATAATTAGTAAGATTCCAGAGAATTATGGTGCTGACAAAACACAGGATTGTAGAGTTTTAAAACTTCTCCTTTTTTAGGTTTTACACCTCAAGGAATATTTTGAGATTTGGGAAATATGTTGTATCTGGATGATAATTGTGAAGCTGAAGCAAGCGGCCTCTTAGTTAAGCATAAAGACTGGAAACATGGAAACAGCTGGCCTGATTCTATTGAAAGTTAAAGTTCACTAGAGCCAGAACACACTTTTATATATATATATATATATATATATATATATATATATATATATATATATATATATATATACACACACATATATATATATATATATATATATATATATATATAATTTTATAGAGGTTAATATGTGGGACTATTATTTTGTCACGAGCAGTGATTTTCTGGTGCAAAAAATAATGGTGCAAAATAATTTTTAGGTTGTGATAATAAAAAAATAATTATTGTGTTGCCTTCAGACAGAGCCACTTTGGCTGTTGCCTCGGCCTCCAGTCTTTCTGTTAAGTTACAAAATGGATAACTTTGAAATGTTGTTCCTTGGCCAGATGTTAAATGATCCATTAAAATAATAGTGAAACAAAAATGTTTAATCATAACAGAAAAACATAACCAGAACCATAAAGCATCTATAATGCTGAAAAGGTATAAGAGTATGACAGGCGATATGCATAAATACTAAAAATAATATAAAATACTACCGGAAAGAACCAGTGCAAGCAGTTAAAACATCAGGGATGTTTGTCATGTCGCCATGCCTATTTTATATTTCCAACTATATTCAATTCCTGAGCTGAATTGTGGGAAAACAGTAGGTAATAAATGTTAATTCTGTAATTTGCCTGCAGTCATAGCTATTTAAAACACACTTAACAAGGCACCTGGTGTTTGAAAAAACATAAAATATAGAGCTGTGAATCTGACTGTCACAACATCTGTCTTTAATGAAATGAAACGCTCATAATACCATGGCAACGCTTGAGTTGTTATATGTTCTTCTTTAAAGGTTTACCACACTTTAGCACTTAGGGAGGCGGGGTCACAAAAGGTCAAAGAATATAATAACTGAAGTCGGTTGAACACAGAGTGATTCAGAGAGCCAGCCATGACATCCAAGAGATGAAGAGGGCTACAGATGTTTCTATTCAAAGAACGATAATAAGTTACAGCATAATAAACAATAAAAATTACAGCATGTTGAATTTTATGGGTTTAAAATGCTGCCATCTATGGTAAACAATCCTAATAAGGTAAGTAAATCTGAGAAAATACCAGAAGGGGAAACACTGGAAACTATTTTTTCTTGGATCAATAAGGTTGATTCATCATAAGTTTTTGTGAAAATTAATTTAAGTGACAAATAATTAACCAACCATTCTGCTGTTTTGTTCAATTTCTAGAGGTGGGATCTAGCATTCTGTAGCTCAAAGCCACGTACAGTATTCTCCTGAACAGTTTGTTGTTTTATGTGCCTGACGTAGGTGACGTAGATCTTGACAACTTTACATACAGAAGTTAGTTCATAAATTAAAGTTAAAGTACTTGTACTTGTTTGACCCATTCACCACAGCTCCCACCCTCCCAAAACAGACTTTGCTGATCTTTATACTTTGTTGCCTCACTTCTTCCTGTCATAATTACTGTTATTACTGTAATAACTGTGTAGATAGAAGAGCAGAGACTGAGACGAGTTGGGTGGAGTGTCTTTCATTTAGCATCAGTTGCTGGAAGTTTAGAAAAAAGCTAGATGTGAGTTAAAGAAATCATATTTGACTCACTCATATTTGCATCGTGTGATTTATACGAAACGAGTATAATACGAGTTTCAGTACGCAAATACTTATGATGATCAAAAGATGTTGACAGCCCAAAGCTTGAGAGAAAACATCCACACTTTCTAAACAAAGTTATTTTTTTCCAAATTGAAGAGGTGTTTGTGCATTATAAAGGGAGATCAGAAACACAACACTGTATTTGCATTTAAATAAAATGGAACTTGTTTGGAAACAAAGATATCAAATGATCTGACGCTGACAACTCAGCAAAACTTAAATAGACAAAATGAATATTTAGAATTTTCTAAAGACGAAAGTGGACAAGAGTCACATTCACATCATGCAGAATGGAACAAGGAGAAAAGAGACCAATGCAAGCAATGACTAAAGATGCCATGTTACTAATCAGGAATGTAATTTACACACTGAATAAAAAAGTCAGGGTATAAAAGTTAGCAATCAAATCAAATTTGACTAGAATAATAGACTTAAGCATACCATCACAGAACTGGATTTATTGTTTTCAAAATGATATTTGTTGATTTGTTATTTTGTGGCGCATTCCTGCTCAGTTTGTTTATTGAAAGTCAGGTTACCTGAGGTTGGATGAAAATGCATTGTTTTATCACCAGCTAAAGCAAAAAGAAACATGTTTTGTTTTGTTTTTTTTCTTAAATTGAGGAACAAAACAAAACAAAACAGGTACCACAAATCAAAACAAAACAAAACAAAATTACCTCACAAGATTTAAACAAGCGTTCCTGTGCACTCTCTCTCTCTCTCACACACACACACACATACACACACATACACACACACAGGCATAAAGGAGCACATGAGCACACAGACAAACACAGACACACAAACTAGCAGACAGACTCAGAGGGTATTCCTGTCTCCTGCCCCCTGATGTAGATGGATGCCCCTGGCTGCTGATCCTGAATCTACATTAGGTCATTACAATAAGCAGCGTGGCCCAACGAAGCCCGCAAAGTGGAGGGAGCAGGGAAGCTTGGGAGGAGAACTACTCTCCCAGCCCTGTGGGGAAACAACCTTGACACAGTCATCTGTCTTAGTTACACAGGAGTTAGACCTACTGACACACACACAGAGCAGCCGGGCCAGCCCCTGCAATCTCTGCTGTGTTGTTATGATACTGCATTAAAGGAACTAATAGAGTGCATCTGAAAATATTGAAAATATCACAGGGAGAAAAGAGGTTTGGCTGAGAATAATAGATGACAAAAGTAGCAGGGTGTTGGGGGTTTTTGGTTCTTGGTTAGCTGCTGGAAAGATTGCAGCGAGGTTGGATATAACCTCACATCAGCATCAGTGACTTCTGACCCCGTCAGGTGAAGGTGATGTGGGCAGGTTGGGGGAGGACTAGGTCACAATGGAGAGACAGAGAGATGAGAAGTCTAGGGAGGGGAGGAGAGGGGGGGAGAGAGGCGGGACAAGGGCGTCACTGCAGTGAGCTCTCACTCAGTCACCCCGGGGCTGGCTGTGTTTACGGACCTGTCAGTCACGTGGGGAGGCCTCTCCCTGGGGACACGGGCCACCAGGGCGATGAGAAAATAATAGCTCCTTCTGTCAGAGCTTCGAGGGACAGGGGTCTGATGGACACCACTGGGAATTAGAGCCAGCCTCCGGGACACATCCCGTCCTACACTTAAACACTGGCGGGATAGACACTCACACGGGACAAGGAGGAGGAAAAACACACCAGTATCGCCAATAATATCAATATCTTTTCTAAGAACACTTAATATTTTTAATGTCCTTGTGTGTCTTGGTGAAATCATTGAGATGTCTGAGGTTATCGACATTGTGTTTGAAGAACTCTTTTCCTTTAGCTAGGGCTGCAGGATTAATCGAAAATGTATCAAAATTACAACATGGACAAGTGAAATATTAAAATACCTGCAAGGGGAAGATTTGTTAAAGTCAAAATACCATTCTGAATAAAATAAAGTATTAATGAAGTGCTGTATTAAGAAAAACATGTTTGATTGGTGCAGATTCATGCAAAAAACATACAAAACGAGCATTTAAATATATTTTTCAATGAAAATGAGAATAATTGTGGGAAAATATGATTCCCTCCAATATTGTGAAGCATACTGCATTTGCAATATCAATTAATTGCAATTCGATATTTTTAGCAAATCATGCAGCCTTACCCTGGGCATATAGGCTATTTCTTGAAGAAATATAGGTATATAGGAAATTTACCTTATTTAGCTGGAATGCTAAATGACAAAATATTCATGAGTCCTCCAAATATCTGGATATTTTCCCACTGTTTGTCTCCTGGCTGGGATTTCAGGACAGTATAGTTTGTTCGTACAATGTCGGCCAACTCTTAAATCAGAGACGACCAAGCATCCTTGAATGCATCGACAAAGAGAGTTTTCAAAGTGCTTGCAATTCAACTTTACAATATGGAATGCCATACCGGTGAAAAATGTGATTGATTACCTATCTCAGAAGATCTCTGCAACTTAATTTTCATATTGCAGTAAAATGAGAGGCGATCAATGGCTGCTTGGCAGGAAGAAGATCAATCCGAAAAAATTGTGGTATGTTTTGGGAGATAATCATGTGTGAAGAATACACAATTGGCAGCGTGTAGTATAAAACAACTGCTTCACTTCTAAAGTAAACAGTGCCAGCCTTGACGTGAGGCAGGGAAGCAGACTTTCTCTCAACTCTACATAAAGATTGCAGTGTAAAGAAATACAGTCACGCTGTATAAAAGAGCTTCAGTATGGCCCTCGGTGATGAGCACGATTGGAAACCACTGCACCATCCATAAAATCAGACTTTAAATCAGGCTGAACAACCATTAAACGGGTTGAAAGATAGCCTAGTGGAGCTCATCATTAGTACAAACACTCAGAAATCATGGGGTAGCATCTGTTTTCTGCACATCCTCCCACATCAATGCTAAGAGCAGTAGGCCTCGGGGAAGGGGGGGCGGCAGAGGGTTATTCCCCTGTCCCTTACCATGAATAACAATCTCTACCTCCACGTAATTAAAGGGGACAAACGATGTCCACGGGGCCACGCCAGCCCATCATTAAGCTACGCAACTATTGCACAGAGAATGTGTACGCACATAGAGAAATAGGTTCTTCACACACCAGTCTGGGAAACATAATGGCCATTGATTTGGAGTGGACGAGGAGCGAGCACGTTTCTCTATATCTATTACACAGATTAATACATGTATCTTTTTATCTACCTGGCTTGATGCAACGCTGCACACTTCATGCTTTGTTCTCAGCTGCCTCAAAGGGGTCATCTACTGCCTTTCGCCTTCCGGAGACAAGATGACGCGCTCCTTTACTGATGACCTGGCCTCTATTGTGGATTACCACTGATCCCAGAGACTGCACACACTTTCCAGGACACACACTATAAAGACTCCCATATGCACATGAAAATACATGCTTATGCTTTGACAGCTTTTTCACATTCATGTATACGAGAGGCTTTTTCCAAACTCATAATACAAATGACGCATTTGACTTTGTGACAAAATTAGAGCGGCTCAGACATCTGAGACACAGTCAGACAATACACACCAGCCAACTGTGTACTCTTCCTCGTCCCAATTGGAACTGGGTATTGACATCAAACATTGATTCTCGGCTGAGCATGCACAAACTTTGCCACTATGTTTAAAGATACTGCATGAGACAAACAAGAGCCTGCAAATAGCAGCCCTCATCGTGAATCTGAGCTAACATGGACACACTGCAGAAGTGACCTTGCCGTGTGTTTTTGTGTTCTTGATGGATTACTTATCCAGTCTGCAGCATAAAAAAGCACATTATTCATGATATTATGCATGTTACAGGTAACAAGGAGCACATGTCAAGACTGGAGATTGAGGGACTCTCATCCTAAGCAAAATAAGTCGTTAGCTATGGATCAGTGATATCAGAAGAACTTGAAAGGGAGAAGCCAGAGCTGCAGTAGGAGGGGGAGGAGGAGGTAGAGGGGAAAAAGAATAAAGGGGAGGACACCGCTTTGCTAAGAAAAATGTGGTCGTCAGTGGCCCTTTGCTGGCTCATTCCCACATTTCAAACTGCCTCCAAGTACAGGACAGTCCCATATCAAAAGACACTTTAAAACTCGGGGAAAGAAAAACACCCCAAGTACAGCTCAGTGCCTCCCACTGGGATCCAAGCTGTTTTATGACTTTAAAACCTGTTAAATAATGCAGCACCTTACAGCGAGAAGAAACACAAAATAATAGACCACAGACATCCCACCAAACGCTGGGCAGAGTGGGTGCCTACCTACTGATGTCGGTGTCGGCCAGACTGTAATATACCATCACAGCAAGTTGGCGGTAGAGAAAAAGATTTCAATATATTGGTGCATGAAATTTAATCTTCATACTGCACCTCTTGTGATCTTTTGATCTAGCACGTCATTTCAAAGGTTGCAAGAAGAAGTTTTAGGGGCAATAAACACATTTAAACTTGTATTTTTTTATATTAAAGTCTTGAATTCTCATGACAATACTGCAGCGATTGTGCACATTTTTTCATTTTTCAGATGAGGATAAATCGCTAAGCTTCAGGCTTCTGGGTGACATTTGCAAGCCAACGTTGCTAGGAAACGACGCAGGTCTGTATAGTCTGCAAACGTTGATACAAGGGTTTTAATTTTTTTCTGTAGCATATAGCTGGCAAGCTAGGCTACCTAGTTAACAAAAAAGTGAATGCCAGATAGCTTAGCTTTATCACGTTAGCATTGATTTCACTTATTTTTCTGGCGCATTAAGTCAAGAGCTGCTGAGTTGGCAGCTGCTGCACATCCAGTGTGAAGTTTGTCCCGCATTGTAGAAAAGATGGGTTGTGTAGCTAGCATTAGCCATTTCATTTTTTAGATTCCAGCAATTGCAAATGACCAGACTGTCAAAAACTCTTTTAGAAGAAATTATTCTTTACTTCAGCTTGACTTTAACCTTTGACAAACCCAAATCTAAAACTAAAAATCTCTTTGTGCTGCATATCACCTTGAGGTTGACAGTGAACAACGAAGGCTTTTTTGCACTCGCAGAATGGCTTCTGAGCATTTACATTTGTAAGATTTTCAGCGTAAGTAAGCCTCGTTCATGCTGAGGCAGCTCACAGGCCAGGAGCTTATCGCCCAATGCAGGGGCATGAAGCAGCTTACAGCAGGTGTACAACACAAGAACCTGGATAGGACAGCAGTCTATCACAAAGGCTTACTCCCAATACATTTCCTTTAATGCTAAGTGGCAAGCAGCTCAGAATTGCCTCTCATTTTTTTATATATTTTGTTACAGTGAGGCGTGGGACTGAGCGTCTTAGTGCCGACTCCGACTGATCAAGATCATACTTTATACGGGTTATATTACTGTGAGTTGTGGAGCAGTAAATGCACAGTTATCCTGAGAGAAATCATAGAGTACGGTCTCAGCCACATTTTCTATCGCTTCCATTTCACACTTTATGGAGCTGTACATCTGTATGACATTACAGATGTGGGAACAGAGGAAATTCCTCTTCTGTGTCAGTGTGTTCAAACAGTAAATACAAACCAAACTCAGCAAAGAGGAATATCTGACTGTTGATGCCTCTCATTAATAAAACAGTAGCCATATCAGATCTATTTCTGCCATGACCAGAACTGGTGAATAAGTGTTTGAATATGAGTTATACATGAGCCATGCAAGCTATATGTGCATACACACACATATACAGAGTATATTCTGATGATTTTTTGTAGAGCAATCTTCCAGGTACTTAACAGCACTAATCTCCATGTGGTGCTGCAGATTGTCTGTTTGATTTACACAACACTGAATCTCCTTGAGAGGCAACCGAAGATATCTTAATCCACGCCTTTGATCAGATCTCCTCTATCCCATTTCCCAGCCACCTCTTCTCTCCTGCATTCATCCTCTTCTCCTTGCCCTGTTGTTGTTAATGATTAAGTCTGGTAACTCACAGCATATAACTCTGCTGAAGCCCTCCGTGCTTTCAAGAGGCTTTAAATCAGTGATTTAGATCTGCATGGTGGAAACATGATGATGCAGAAAAAATAATTCAGTTATATGCAAGATAAATAATTGTTGGCTAAAAACAAAAATATGAAGCCAGTTATTATACTTCAGCCTTTCTTTGCCTCATGGCATACAGTAAGTAGTAATTAGAATTGTAATACACCTCCAGTGTGTCCCCACCTGCAGATGAATGACAAAAATCCTACCAGCAAACACACCCCAACTCCCTCTAGACATGACTAATTGACTTGCCACCGTGGGTGACTGACATGCCATCCAGAGGGCACCATAATGGCCGTGTCATGAGGGAATGATGAGACCTGCCGACAGCTAGCAGCACTCGACCTTTTGCATGTGAGGTCGGGTGTCAGAGGGAACAGGATCCCTGTTGTCGGACCCGCAGCCTCGGGGCGATGTGGGGATGAGCCACAGACGACGGGGAACTGGAGCTTTTCAATCACGCAACCTTGCAGGACAGTGATTTCATTCGGTATGGCGTCGGAATGAAAAATAAAAACAATAAAACAGAAATCAATCGTCAGCAGCCTGAGGGCATTAAAACATCTTCAGGGTGGAAGGAAGATGAAGGAGAGTGATGGTAACTTCCTCTATCACTTTCACCTAACAAAAGGCTTATTATTGTGTTTTCTTTCTGTTTCTATAGCAGCGGCTCTTTAAGATACCTTTCAATCTTCTCTACCAGTGAATATAATTAAGCGAGAATGATCCTTTCAAAACAGGAAATGTGATTGCAAACATAATCATAATTCTGAAATGCTGTTCTGGGGGATTTAGGAAAAAAAAGTCTGTGTGCCTTTCAAACAATCTTTATTCACACATTAGTTAGTGTTGTTGGTTTTCCTCACTGGGTATTAATGTCTTATTCATTTTCTGCCTCCTGTCTTATTTCCAAATATCACTAATCCTGTTAGATGAAATCTATTAATGTTCTGCTTTGGCTGCCACACACAAAATTCCAAGTCTGCCCATAAGCCCCAAATTTGCCATGAAGGCATATCTGGTCCGCCTCTGTGGATTAGAGAGATTTACCCAAGCAACCAGAGACGTGTGACCAGCAGTTCACAGTGGGCAAAGTCACCCATTCGACAAACAAAAGCCATAAGCTGCAAATAAAGTGATTTTCATTTCTGCTATTATTCTCCATGAATATGCCCCTAATTTCTCATTCATTTCTGTATCTGATCCCTGTTTGTAGACTTAATTAGTGCCATTTCCAGCATGTGGTCATGACAAAGAAAACGATATCATAGTGACGTGTAGACCAGATGTGCAGTGAAAAGGAAAAGATAACACTGCACCATATAACAATATAATTCTTCAAAAGCATTCTTCTTTCTGATAAAACAAATGGAAAACAACCACAAAAGAATAATTGATAACTCAATGGGATTATGGAAATACGGCAGGAAGAGAGTTTTAGAGGAATATCTAATCTTATTTTTGTCAATAATAATTTATGGTTAGACATGAAAAAGAAGTGAAGCTCCAGAATCATTCCACACAAAGCAAAGTTTTCCCTGAAAAATCTGCAGAAATGGGGGCTGTGATATAAAGTGAAAGCAAAGCATTGATTGGAAAATCCACCCAACCACCCCCACCATCTCTTCCATCACTGCAACTGAAGGAGCCAAAAGATAAAAAAGAAAATGCTCTTCAGTTCTCTGGGAAAGTGAATCAATCTGGAAAGTACCACAGTGGCAAACCCCAAGCCTAGACAGGTAAGACTCACACAGTATCACACAGGGCTGACTACATCACAGTCCGCAGCATGAGCAGAAAACATGAAGCGTTCCACACAGCAGCGTGGACGGCATTCCACCTGCCCACAGAAATCCTCACAGCCATGCAGTAAATCTGAGAGAAGTGCAGGGAGTGGGATTAGTGATAGGAGCAATCACTGTGAGGAGGCTCCTCGCTGTGGGTGACAAGACACAGCACCCTGCACACCTGATGTTTCTTTGACACAAGCAGAAGTCTTCTTATCTTTGTTGTTTGGAAGGGAAAGTTATGGATAATATGAGAATGTTGTTGGTGTATATGTCACAAGTTCAGAATTAATAACACTGTAGCAGTGCCCAAAAAAGGGAAACTGGTTTCACCATCACACTCCTACACAAACTTAACATAATGAGTAGTCACACAATATTTAATCATGTCTAAAATGTGACTGTTAGTGTGAATTAAAGAGCCTCCTGGTGGCTTTTTACCAAAGGGACTCCGGCTCAGTGTTCATTCAAACTGTATTGATTCATTGTCCCTCACTGTCCGGTGCAATCCCTGCTGAGACCCTGCTCTCAGTGCGGCAACACATGCTGAGTTACATACACCCCCCTCACTAACCACGGATCATTCACTGCCTGCAGGCTGATGGATAAATCGCCTGCTAGCATTTAAAGCATAACTGTCTTCAAGGAATTTGTGGATGTTCTGTATTTGTGTCGCTCGTTTCTCTGTGATGCGACAAGCCATGTGGCCAGTTAGGAAACTTTCAGCACCACAGAAATGGGGACAGCTCCGCCAGAGCCGCACGAGCCTCCTGTCAGTCAGTCTGTCAACAGGCTGCTTTGACAGGTAACACACACACACACGCACACACCTGTCAAATCCCAACACGACACGACGCGAGTGTTTTTACAGCTGCATTATACTGAGATAAGATAGAAGATGCGCTGTATGCGTCTTGTCTTGCGCACATTAAAGACACAAGTCTGTCGACTCCAGATTTGCGTAAAGGCACAGTGCATTACGCATTGCCTAATACGAGCTGGCGTGCCTAAGCTGTGTCTATAGTGAGAACAACTGCAGCCTGTATGAATCATACAGACAACACTGCACAGCCAGTCTCCACACCTGCAGAAATAGCACCATTTTTCACCAAACTGCTGCGCCTGTCGCAACACTTCCAGCATTCTTTACAGAGAAATCCAACTTACCCTCTCCAAAATGAAGCGAAGGTTGCTGCACGTGTTTGTCCCTTAAAAGCAGAAGTGATCCATACCGGCGAGTCCGTGAAACTTTTATTCACTGCGCACGTTGTAGAGAAGGAAAAGCGTGAAAATGCACCGCCTGTAACAACTAGTGATCGAGCGGCTGGAGTGGACGCTGGTTTTATCCTCTTTTCTAGAAACAAAAGCACTGGAAACTGGAACCAAAGCAGTGTCCTTTGGTAAAGCGTATCCTTCAGGGCGAAAAAAGAAAATCCTGTGCCGTTATGTATAGTGCAGTTAGTGCAGCGGTGGAGAGCCAGCGCATACAAATGTGTCCATGCTTCTCCTGCAGGGAGCAGCCGCGTCAGCCTCCCCGGGTCCTAAAGCTGCGCTAAAACTAATGACACCGGCTTCACCCCCTCTGCCTGTCAGACTGGAGCCAAGCTGCCTCTTACAATTACTGCTTTCCAAATAACAACCCCGAACATATTTTAATTCTCTAATGTATCCCTTAATCACATTAATTCAAAATATGTTTTCTTACAGAATGCTCTTTCTATTCTATTTTCTAGTCAATATCAGTCATTTCTAGATGATTCCTACCATAAAACACCGGAAACATGCTCACCTCTCTGCCAAAATGATGATTTTGGTAGGCTGTGGCTTGCTTAGCTGAATTTTTTGCAGTAAATTTATTTGAAGCTATGAGGTTTCACAACCTCTGGGTCAATAACTGAGTCACCATGAAGTACATCATCAAGCTAAGCTCTGAAAAACCTGCCTACTTGAATAATTCTAAGGGTCATCAACCTCCACCAGAATAGGTTTTTGAATACAGTTCCGTCAACGTTCTCATCCTAACTCCTCAAATGTGGATGTTTTGTCAAGGCCTGGTTCACTTTATTAACCTGACAGGCAGCACGGCCTCACCTGGATGTTTTGTCACCTGGATGTACTCTGGACTCAGTTGAAAATGATGTTTGTAACTTGGAAATAACATCAGCTTACTCATTTTTATTGGTACAAAGATTTAAAAAAATATTCTTATGTGCAACTTTCAAAGTGGCATATAATGAAAAACTCACTTTTCAGTGCTTGTGCACATACAATTTGGTACCAAATGGGTCTACCAACCCACAAACTTTGGTTTGGTTCCTCTTCCTATGTCACATTCAGGTTCATCAGAATATAATGCTCTTGAGAACTACCTATGCTAAGGTGTGCCATCTTTTTTTCTTTAATCAATCAAAGCAGACTCTTTTAGGAGGGGGTTAAAAGACAAAGGTGCTAAAATGCTAAAATAATATGTGTTTTTAACATTAAAGCGTGCAAAAAAAAAAAAGAGCGTAATCTGTCCCCTTTAAGCATGTAGGCTATAAGCTACTGCTTATGTAAAACATTTCTCGAATCAGCTGCAGAATCACATTCCTTAAAGATCCCCTGCAGACATGTATTAAGACAGATATACAAATATTCCTCTTGGAACAATAATGTGTGTCTCATATGCTAAAAAGACATCTCTTGCTTCCCTGTTAAAGAATTCCAGAATCTATGAATATGCAAATGTATTTCATTTCTAGAGTTTTCCTGCGAGACATAAAATGCCTTCTTCACTTCACTAAGCCTAGTCTCAGTGTAGATGCGTGCAGTAGTGGCTTCAAGTTTCTACATCACACTTGTAGAAGTTGCGGCTGGACCAAGATTGACTTCCAAACTAGTTGTGATGCCACAAATCATGTTCAGTGGCCCTCCCCTTTAAAGATTTTCAATGAGCCTAGACAAACTTTCCACTTTTAGCAGACAAATGGGGAAACAGCCTTCTCGTGTCAAACTCTGCAAAATATATCATTCGGCACAGTGAAGCTCAAACATCCAGCTGTAAGAACAACAAAAATATGACCACTTGATTACTTCCTTGAGGTAAAGTATTAATAGAAGCTGATTGTGGTGTGTACTCTGCTCGCAGTTCATGCACGCAACTGGACGATCCACACATGCTTCCTTTATGCACACACAGCACCCTCTGCCCAAAAGCGTCAGGTCAAGTAGAATATAAATGGGCGGGTGTGCCGAGTAATTATTGTCTTCGGTTGCATTACTCATCTCATACATTTTAAATGGCTGTAAAAAGCAAAGTGGGACATGGTGAAAATTGCTCACCAAATTGAAAGCTGAGTTCAGACTGGATTTTGCAGAGTGTAATATTCATACATTTTGATTAGTTTAAATATATATTATGTTAAATATGTAGAAATAAATGCAGTAACCCACTAGTAATTAATGCCTATGCCATGTTTCATTTGGATAACAGCTGCCCAATAATATGACATAAAGTGTTTTTAGAAAATTAAACCACTTTGCACCTACAGTGTGACAAAGCATTATATTAGAAAATGTCCGGATCTGTTGGTAATCTTTTATGCCCAAAGAGGAATTGTCTTTTCCCCCTCTATCAAAGGAAAATCTTGCTCGGACAAAAGATTTTATTTGGCTTCAAAATTGAATTTCAGTATTGATGCATTTATGTATTCCATCTTCCTCTTAAATCAGTCCATCAATTCATGCATTATGCTTTCCATTTCTTTTTCTCTCTATTTGGCTATTCAATGCCAAGTCATTTTGCACTCCAGTATTTTTCTTTTTTTCTTTCTTTTTTCCACAACCTCATGTATTTCTATAAGGGCAAATACGGATGTAACCTCTCCCCCTGTCAATCATTGCAGAGACTGGCTTTTTGAAATGGATTGAGCAGACGTTCAGGCTGCTCCTTCTCTCGCTGCATCTTAACAGGCCTGTCTGGTGTGGCCGCAGAGGCAGAGAGGTCATGTCCAGAGGGAATGGAGAGCGCCAATCGCTCCTAATTCTGCTCTCAAACTCATAATCCCACACATGGACCTTTAGAGTGCCTCATCATCTGCACATTGCATATGGTGTCTGTTACGCAGGAGTGCCAACTGGGTTGGTGTTTCATGTCTAAATTAATTTAAATGCATCGAAGAGATAAGAAGTGCTGTCTGTTCAGTTGTTTAATAACAATTATGCTTCATTATATTTTAGGGTAATTAGTTTCAAGGTCCTTGTATAGAGGTTAACATGACAAATGGCTGTCAATATTGAATTGGACAACTGAATACTGCTGAACTACCGTGGCATATTACCAACACCTCACCAAAAAGCAGCACAGGTGTAACAGGAGCTCTGCTGTGGGTCGACTGAGGTAAAATCCATCCAAAATGCATTTATAATAAAAAACATGAAAACTGAATGGGTTTTTTGCTAAGTCATAGTGTTTTACTATAATAACTTTATGAACAAGGCAACCCAATGTGCCTTCCAGCTCCATAAATCTTCATTAACCATGTTGGTTTCTACCCCTGAGCTGATATGCTGTTGTTACAGTTCTGCAAATACTCATTGGATTCTTTATTTTTGTTCCTTATTTTTCAATATTCACAAAACTATGGATCAGATGTGAACATGTGTGACAAACCGGTGAAATAAAATTGGGTTGTCCCGTATTGAATGCAGTAATTAGTTCAAAGAAACTTAATCAATAAGATGCTAAATTGTTGTATGTTAAAGGCAGCAGGATATGGTCTTATCAAATTGTGTTCCAATCTAATTTAAAGAGTGGTAACTTGACCAACTAATTGGAAAGAAATTGTGATATGCTAATAAGTGTATTTAGTCATTTCTGGACTTAAAGCTGCATTAGTTGATATTTTTGGGCACTTGGTCGGGGGAAGCAGAACAAACAGGGGAAAAAACAGAACCTCACACAACCTCAAAAGTCATTATAGAACTGCATAGGATTCATTTGGAGTTGTGTTTCTGTCCACCTGATGAATGTAAAGTCCAATATTCATTCTCGTTTAAGCACTGGTTTTGAGCCCTACTAACTCCTGAGGGAAATATCTGGCCTTTTAGCTGCTAAATGCTCCACTATGTTCAGAGGCTAGTTAATAACTTTTGTCTGCCGTTTGGGGGTTGGGCTGGTGCGGTTGCTTTATCAAAGCTTTTCACATAAAGGTAATATGTGGAATTTGCAGAAAGTCCTTTTTATTAATGACAGAGGTGGCTGTTCAGACTCTAAACATGATTGACCGGCATCATGTTAACATTATGTTCATTTTCATGTATGATCATATTGATCCATGAAACCAACTAGCTTGCAATTAGCAAATCCTTTACCAGCTAATGTAACAAAGGAGCCAATGCGAGTTCCATGCTAACACCTAGCTGGTTAAACTTAGCTTAGCTTAGGTTACAGTTAGCTACCTGGCCGGCCCTGTCTTGCTTGACTCTATGCCAGTAGAAAAACAATAATTAGTTATACTCCTACTACTTCGTTTGTATCATTACATCATTATTTGTTGGCTAAAATCACCTTTGTTTCGACATGAGTCAGTATTTAGCTGGTGGACTAATTTCTCAAGTTAGCTAACTAACATTTAGATAGTATTTTGTTAGCGTTAACATTCGTGAGGAAACAAACTGAGGAAAAGAAAGCCAAAAAAAGCAAGCTAAGTTTTCTTCCAATAAGAAAAAAGCCAACAAAGGGTTGATCTGGATCCTTGAATGCCCTTCCTGAGACTTTTTTTGTGCTCAGTGTTGGACTAAGCTGGTCATTTGTTGACATTAGTGGATTTTATTTATTAAGCTAATATTACCTGCACACTGTTGGTACTCGAGGAGAACTGAGGATGGGTAAGGCACTAGGGACTGGATTTTCCTAGCAAACCACCCAGAGTCCTTTACATAGAGATCAGTCCACAAGCTGTAATGGGCAACTGAGGGTCTCCGTTTTAAAGTTACATGACAACTTCACACATTGGCACTATGAAGTGATTAATGCATGTAAATTGCTTCAGAAAGTATATTTTAAACAACTACTCCCTACCTGAGAACCAGTGCAGCTTTAATATTAAGGTATCAAAGTGGGAGGGAGAGAGAAGAGACAGATGTATTATGAAACATCGTGCACATTATAGGTGAGAATCATATTGCTTATCATTACTGTCGTCGCTATTGCATAAATCTTGAGTCACTGCAACGCGATTTCTTTTGTCAGCGACATGCCATCGTAGGGCCTGCAATATGTCAGAATATAATGTTGAGAGGCAGCTAAAGTTCAAATCCATTTAAATTCACTCTGTGTGCCTGGATGGAGAGGAAAACTGAGGAGTCAGCTGCTGAAACCACGCTTGATATGCAGGATAAGCGCCTACATCTGCAACTTGTTAATCATATAAAACCAAGAAAGCAATGACACACAATGAGGTCAAGCATCAATCTTGAATAAGAGAATAATACTCCATTATATTTTATTCATTTTTTCCCAAGCACACAGGTGCTGCTGCAGAGGAAAGCCATGTAGGATTCAGGTATTTACCATGTATAAATATTAACAGATGGCAGATTAAATACATTACTGTCTTTTATAATATCTGCTCATGAGATTGAGGAAAGCTGCGATAGTTAGTGTAATAACTCATGCAAACCACTGTCTCTCACATTGTGTTGAGCTGCTGGTGGGGCAGCTGGTAGGTGGGAGTGTGAGATTAAACTTTTCACTGATTCTAACTAGGACTTTTAGCACAGATCTGATCGCGGCATCTCTACTTTTATGTTCTTTGAAGATGATGCACCATCAACCATAACCGCCATCAGCATACTAAAGGTCTAAATTTCACAGGTACTTGCTGAAATGATGAATGAGGAATTTTATGCTTTTCAGTTCAGCTCCCTTGCAGCAATACTTCTGATAAAATGAGTGTGTGTGTGTGTGTGTGTGTGTGTGTGTGTGTGTGTGTGTGTGTGGGTGGGTGTGTGTGTGTGTGTGTGTGTGTGTGTGCTGCAGAACAGATGGAGTGAAAACAGAAGCAGTTGCAGATGGGCATCGGTTGACTTGAACATTAACTTGTAGACAGACTGACACAGGTCAGCTTTCCAGGAGGACCGCCACATGTTCAGCTTAACCAGCCAGAAATATCATGCTGCTGTTCCAGTGCAAAAAATACTTCAATCCAAACACGCACACACACACACACACACACAGAATAATGAGGGCATTGCATAGACGTACCTTTTCGTTTTAGTGTGCAAAAGACTTGATAGCAACACTTCCATATCTGCTGCAATGAAAACAGCGTTATCGATGAAAATATTTGACTTCAATACTTTTAACTGATTTTGTTGTAGCAGCAGGAAGGGAGAACAGGATCCCTATTGGCGTGTACAGTTTAAGCTTTGTCTGTGAATAAATCCAACTCTTCAAAATCTGAGCTAGTATCCCGTGTCTTGCTGCCAGCAGCTGATTAAAGTGAAGGGAGTTGGATAAAGTTAATTTGCAACAACTTAATCTTAGGCTCAGTTAAGGTGGACCAGCTATTGTAATTTAAACAGCAAGACACTGCGCTGAGGTTGGTTGGTTGGTTGGTTGGTTGGACGGACGGTTTATTGTCATTGTATAAAAAACGCAACGAAAGTTCATGCAGTTGCAGCACCACTACAATTAGCAGAATTGGTAAAAGGGTGCAAATGGCATATGGCATATAAATAGTCATAAAATTAAAATAAACAATTTTTTAAAACACCATATATATGTATTGCACTTAAGGTATTAACAGTAAAATATAAATGTTAAACTAAAATGGACTTCAATTAGATATTTTTAGAGGAAAATCAATAGATTTAGATAAATCGATTAGGTAGTCTATAGATTGATCAATAGAATAACAGCTGTTTGTGGCAGCCCCGTCTGCTTTTGTAACATGCACAGTGATTTATCGTAAAGGACAGGTCAGTTAGAAAGCCTTTCTTCTACAAAAGTTGCAAGGGTTGAGCTACCTGCTGGGCAAAGATTTTAGAGAGGAAAGAGTCAGATAAGGCAGACTTTGGAAAAATGGATTCGAAATATGTGAAGTGTAACAGCTCTGAGAAGTAAGGAGCCAAAGCTGGTGCAGTCAGATGAAAAGTACCAATTAGAAATAGTTGGACTCACTTTTGTTCACAGCTTCCGCTCACAACAGGGGGTTGTTCTCTGTCCAAGGTGTGATGTTTTGGACAAATTTGGCACAAAGTTGCCACTAATTGTGGTAAGAAAAACAGGTAACATACATCATGATACTGTCACAATCTTCTACCTTTGGTAATGGTATAATCACATTACATACAATTATATAATACATACTATATTGTAAGATAATAAGTTCAGTGCATCATATTTGTGTAACTTGCAATTAAATATCCCTGAAAAAGCAGCAATCAAATCTATCATTTATGTCTTCACTTCGTTAAGAAGAGTTTTTGTGGACAGCTCAGATTTAACATTTTGTACCAAAGGGCATGGAGTCATTTCAAAGTCAAAAGGCCACAAAATCAAATAAAAAAATGTGTATATTGACCACTGGGAATATATTTTTAATGTCCAAAGGGTGTTCAAAACATGTATGCACATTCACACCCATCTCACGGCAATTTTTCATTGATTGTTTTGGTATTTCTTGCATGCTTTCAAGTATGATGCCAAAGTTAAGTTTGGCTGTCATTAATATTCTGTAGGTTTAGTCAGCAAAGTCTTATGACTGGAAGGTCTAAGATTGATCCTGGACTAGCGGGTAAACAAGTTAAGAATATCTGGATACATTTTTGAGAATACACTCAGGCAATTCTTGTTGCATTACAAGTGAAAGATTGTTTTTTCTCATGAAATCACTGATCACTGAGTTGTTTTTTTAAATGTTTCTCTGCTAAGTACAGGCTCTGCTCATTAGCAAGGTGATGCAAGACTACAAAGGTTCTGGTATGAGAACCACATGCAGGAGAAATAAGAATATAATCACATATTCTCTTTACATGAATTAAATGCTTGCATTGGATTGCATATAAAGGGTACTCTTTAATACATATAAAGCATATTTCTACTGCAGATTAGGTGGTTTCACCATATAAAATACATACAAAATATGTATTCTGTATCCTGTTTAACATCTGGACCATATGAAATCTGTGGAGACATTTCATGCATTTTATGATTAGCCTGTTTTGCTTGTCCCATAGGCACCGCCAACCTGACTTAGAAAACTATCGGATGACATCCTAATTTGCAAGCAAGCAATAACAAAACATTAGTTATCTTTGTGACATTCTGTTGCCTTCGAAGCACTGAGTGGATCCTTATCACTCTGCTTAAACATTAAACCACCTCTCTCCGCCAACCATTGTCACATCTGTTTGCAACATAATTATATAGCACTTTTGTTCAAGACTGTTGGCTTTACTCATCGTTTCTATGTCACAGAGATTGCAAGAAAAGCCATCACTATATAACATTTCTCTTAGTGCCCATCACTGCATCCCTGCGCTGCAGAAAGGACACAGCTCAGATAAAAGGGGAGCTGTGTGAATGCCTGCTGGCTTGCTGCTCAGTGGGATAAAGACATGAAATACAGTGTGTGTCAGAGGTTTTCATCTACCATCCCCTCTTTTTTGAGCCATGTGTAGTTGTGCTATGAATCCTGTCCCGGGGTGGTCTCCTCTCCCATCTGACTGGGTGGATAGAGAAGAGAAATTCATGGTCTCTTCTCGTCTTTGGGCTCACATGATCTTCTGTCACAATGCGAGGCCTCTGAGCTGATTTCAGACTCCCTCGCTTCTTCCTACACTCCTAATTGCTTGGCCCACTTATGACTGTGTCGCTGTCAACTCACCTCATGACAGCCTCCAGTGAGCCAGCATCTTACTTAGCATGACAAAAATACTTCTTTTCCCTTCAACCTCCCTATTCCAAATAAAATGCCCTGCCTCCTATCCCAGTGCCATGTTTACAAAGAACAGACGTAGTTGTCACAAATTGATCACAGAGATGACAGCATTGTGTTTATGTGTTATTTCCACTTCCTCCTGCCTGTGTAAGTCTGGAGCCCTACAGTGGAAGCTGCCTTGTTTGTTCGATAACTATTGTGGCTTCACAAAATGTGTGCTGTCAGCAACAGCAACTCTTTCCCCTAAAAAATATGTTCCCATAAAACAAAGCTGCATTCTCAACTATAGTCTGAGGTAATTATGGTTTATGGTTGCAGCTTTAATCATGTGGTTTACTGCATGAACTGAAACAAAACTACATGGTTAGGGTGAGGAAAACATTGTGTTTTGAGTTAAAATAGGTAAGTATGCATAATTTAACACCATTCGGAAGGCCCGCTGACCTTTTTCTTTTAGAGGTTGTACTTGGTTTCAGAGGAAAAACTGACATGGCCATTTCCAAAGGGGTCCCTTGACCTCTGACCTCATGATTACTGAATCAAAATTTGTACCCAAAGGTGTCCCCTTTACAGACGTGCCCTTGTCATGCAGTAAGAATGTGGTATTTTTGGAAAGCTGAGAGTCTTGTCTCTTGTGTAATGAGGTAAGTATCCATAATAGCCATTTCAGTGCAGTCAGGGCATTTTTGGAAACTTGACCTCAGTGTATAAAATTACCTGTTATGACCTCGAGGATAATGACAGCCTCATGAAACCTTACAACCACAAACTATAGACCTAGGGCAGTCAGGGGATAGATGGCCTTGCTAGGTATATTGACAAAAGGGGGGTTCTCAGCAGTTTCCATAACCATCACCAAATCACAGCATGGGTTGTTTCCTTTGGAAGGATTTGTGATCAATGCTTGAGTAAAAAAAATGCTATCAACCCAAAAGTTGCTGCCACAACTTATGAGACATAACTAAACATGGGAAAGGGCTTCATATACTCATATCAGAATGCTCTAATAAGAGACATGCCACAGTAAAAAACTAAAGGATTCATGTAATAGCATACAGTAAATCTAACAAACAGACTAAGCAGGGGAGTGACTTCTTCATATATACATCCATACATTTGAGATAATGTAATCAGAACCAGGAGAGGAGAGGATTGATGGGATGTAAATCAAGCAGAGTCTGTACCCAAGCAAGCATCTTTGCAGCTGCACAGCTGCTAACATGTTCATAATGAAAATGTTTTGCAGGTTTTTGTATTTACCGTGTTCACAATTAGTTGAGTGAATTATTGAATTAGCATTTACAAATTAGCACAAAACACAAAGTGCAGCTCAGGCTGATGGGATTCATTTGTCATTCATTTTGCAGGTCTTTGGTCATAAACCACAGTTTTGGACATATTAAAATTTCTTCTTGATGATGGTGATAAATGAAGAGTTCAGGGATCACAAAAGTTATTAAAAATCATCCTGAGGGAGATCCGAATGTGTGTCAAATTTCATTACAATCCGCCGAACAGTTGTCTAGACATTTCACTCAAAACCACAAATGTCAGCCTCACAGTGGCCCTGAAGGAAAAGTCAGGGGATCACCAAAGCCATTAGGATTCATCCTCTGGGCAGCTTTAATGTCTGTGCAAAATTTAATATTAATCCAATAGTTGTAGAGGTATGAATTAAGACCAACCGGCCGACTGTAATTGCCATCCCTTGAAACTTAAGGAGCAGAAATGTGTGAATGTTAAATAAAAAGTAAGGTTGTAAAATGAACATTGAAACCGCTGGTGCACTTAATACCTTTAATATTGGATGTATGTAAGTACTTGGGGCATTGTTTGTATTCTCCTTCCTAAAAATGATGACATGTGCCTTCAACAAGCATGCATTCAGTAAACAGACAAGGCAACAAGGCAGTTTCACCTACAATACTTGTATTCAAATGATAATTATAAATATAAATAAGTGAAAATAAAACTAACTACAGGTACAAATACACATACATTATTATTATTTGTTGTATATAAAATTTTCAGATATTACTTTAGATTTTTCTTGCTGCTGGCTGATACTTTGTCTCGACGAACACAGGTGTAGCAAACAACATTAATAATGGCTGCATTCCATTTAGCGGTGCCAATACGAGGTCCCCAGCATTGTTCATGCTGGCTCACTGGCATGGCTTCCTGGCCCACTGAAATGGAAGTGAGCCATCATTAATGTTACACCTGACAAGTCAAAATGTCTGCTGTAAAAAAGTCTATTTAACAGGATTTGTTTTGTTTTTTTAGCTGAAGCAAGTTGCAGCCAACCTATGAAGCCGTTTGCAGTCTTCATACCATTAGCCACAATGGCAGTAAAGCATAAGCCATGAAGGTAGAGGGAATTGTACTCAATACTATTGTGATAGATTCTCCTCCAAAAGTCTAGATTGGATTTTTATTATGGTTTCCGCAGTGCACAAAATCCATAGGCATTGGGTAGTTTATAGGCGTGCATCAAAGTTTTACCATTCACCTGGGATGGCCACAGCAGCACAGAGGGATACCCGACCGATCGCCATCTCCCCAGGAAATAGCTCTGTGTATTGGAAGTTAAATCTGCGATGGAATTAAATTATAAACCATGTCCAAACAAATTAACGTCAAGCCGCAAGCAGGTGCATTTTTTGTTTTTTTGACAGGCTGAGGGCATTAGTAATCTAACGCATGAGCCCTTTCTCCTGTTAGATCGGGGGGCCACCAGCTTCGGGGTAATACACTTGCTGCCCGCCCCCCTCCACCCAATTCCCATTTCAGAAGCCATCGGTGTGGAGGCACACGGGGGAGAGAGGTACTGCACTGCTGAGGGATAGATTAATGTGCCATCTCAATGTGGATCTATAGAGAGCAGGTTTCATCCCCGTCTCAAAAGTCAAAGCAGAAAATATTACCAAACACATCTCACTGGGGGATTTACCTGTTAAAACATTTATTCTCACTTTCAATTACAATTTGGCTTCTCATCACAGAGAGAAGAAAATTACCATGTATGATATTGCCATGGGATATAGAGATAAATTGAGCCTGATATCCAGTTTGATGTTGCTAAGCAAATAATCCTGATATGAGTAAAAATGTTCTGTGTGCTTTTTCCAATCTTACAGTATTGAGTTAAAGCTTGATGGGAGGGAGCAACATGATGAATGTGGATTGATAGCAGGGCTTTCCTTCATAGTTCAGTGGGAGACAGACATACCACTAGTCCCTGTGTCCTCTGGGACAGCACCCTCCCCAGACTCCAACTATTGATCTAGCGCAGGGGTGGGCAAACTTTTTGGCTCAGGGGCCACATTGACTTTTAAAATTTGACAGATGGGCCGGGCCAGCACCAGATGCATACAAAGCAAACATAAACATAATAAAGGCATTACAGTATTAATACTTACATTCACTTTTAGTGGGAACAGTGTTGTTGATCACCCTTTTTTGCCAGTGTGTCAAAGTCCGGTGTTAATTTTGTTGTGGCAATTCTCAGAACAGATCTGAGGTGTTCATCACTCAGCTGCGATCTGTGTGGAGCTTTGTTGGTGTTCATCACACTAAAAGTCTGTTCACACACATATGTAGACCCAAACAACACCAGCATCCTCTTTGCAATCTTCTGGATGTTTGGAAATTTGGCTGCACTTAATGAAGCATAAAACTCATCCAGTTTTGAAGAGTTGAACTTCTCCTTTAAGACAGTGTCACATTGGAGATCAATCAGTTCCAACTGCAAGTCCTCTGGAGCTGTTTCGGGGTTTTGTGTGAAGGGACATGACACCAGTTGAAGTGACTTGTCAATTTTTCCAAAATCAGAGAACCGACGGCAGAATTCTTCATGCAGGTCGTCCAGTGATTTCCTGTATTTTTTCACATGTTGAGGGGCCTCGTTCAGCATAGCCAGTGTGGGGAAATGCGCGAATGACTTGTTTGACATTTGCTTTGAGAATAAAGCTAGCTTGGTTTTGAAGGCTCTGACGTTTGTGTACATTTCATGCACAAACAGGTCTTTCCCTTGTAGCTTCACGTTCAGCTCATTCATGTGTGTCAGTATGTCCACAGCAAAAGCTAAATCACAAAGCCAATCAGCGTCACTCAGCTCAGGAAAATCGTCAGCTTTCTCAATTAGCTCCAAAAATGAAACGATCTCCTGTTTGAGCTCCCACACTCGTTGACATACTTTCCCCAAACTTAACCTGCAGACATTGGAGTGGTAAAGCAAGTCCTGGTGATCAGCGTCAGTTTCTTCAAGAAATTTAATAAACTGACGATGCTGAAGACCCCTCGCTCGAATACAGTTAAAAACTTTAACAACTGGCTTCACTACGTGGTCAAGCTGCAGTACGGATTTGCACAGTGCTTCCTGGTGGATTATGCAGTGTAAGAAAATTACCTCCTGCTCAGGGTTGTCCTCTTTCACCCTCTCCTTGATTCTTTTGAGCAACCCGACGTTTTTTCCTGTCAGGTTTGGCGATCCATCCGTGGTTACGTTGGCGAGCGTACTCCACGGCAGCTTGTGCCTCTCGATGACCCCCGACACGCTGTGATACAAGTCCTCTCCCCGTGTTTTCCCCTTTAGGGATTCCATGGCCAGAAACTCCTCCGTTATCTCAAAATTGTCATTAATCCCTCTTATAAAAATTAAAAGCTGAGCAGTGTCCTTTACGTCATTACTTTCGTCCAGCGCCAAGGAATATAATGTAAATGCCTCCGCTTTTTTGTTTAGCTCGCTAGCTAAGTCTTCCTCAATTAGCTCAACACGGTGAGTCACTGTCCTGCGTGATAAGCTAATTTTTTCAAATTTGCTCTTGCTCTCAGGACACAAGATACCCGCTGTCTTTACCATACACTTTGAGAAACTCCCCTTCGGAGAAAGGTTTGCTGGTCTTTGCTAATTTAAAGGCTAGCAAATAACTTGCCTTCGTGCTTGATTCTTGGATGGCAGTTTGTCGGATGAAGGTGTTTTGCTGAGCCAGCAAAGTAGCTGCCAACCTCTGAGCGGTTGCAGTCCGTTCTTGCGTTGATTGATTGTTAGCATAATTGGCATACTTGGTGGAAAAGTGACGGCTGATGTTGTATTCCTTTAATACCGCAACGGTTTCTTGGCAAATAAGACATACAGCCTTGGACCGGACTTCCGTGAAAAAGTATTTTGTTGTCCATTCCTTATTGAAAACTCGGCACTCACTGTCGACTTTTCTTTTTTTTGACCCACTCATTGCTAGTCTATGGTTCAGAGCCGCGTAAACTCCTGACCTGTGACCTGTATGGCCAACGTGATGACGTCATTTACGGCAGCCCTGGCTCATCAATCACTGTATCACTGCGCCTAGAGCGCCATCTGGTGGGACACCAGGCATTACAGGACAAGGTCAAATGAATGCAGTCATAGTTATGATATGATTTAAATTTGGGCATTTCTGTACCAATCTTCGGCGGGCCGGATTAAAAGGACCAACGGGCCGGATGTGGCCCGCGGGCCGTAGTCTGCCCACCCCTGATCTAGCGGGTTAAAAAAAAACAGGGGGAATAAGTGTTTAACTGGTAGTCAATGGAACAAGAGTGCAAGGGACTGATTTCTAAGTCACATGATGTAATCACACACATGTTTACAGGCTGCTCATTTTGCACAATTAATAAAACATACACGAGCTGGTTGCTGCTGCTCCTTCATTATATTGGTTATGTACCCAATATTTTGACAACAGATGACAAATAACCCAGATATTGAACTGTAATGCAAAATACATAGTCATAAAGTTGGCAAGCTGATAAAACTAATTATTTTTGCTGTGCATGCAATTCTCATAACTTTACTTTTTTGGAGTTTTAGAACAGTCTGTTTATCTGGAGTCTTATTGACTCCAAACTTAAGTCACTTAATGATGTAGGATACGATGCTGAACATCTCTTTGTCTGTTGATGACTGTTTGCAAACAAAATTATTTATATATGCTGATGCATAGCCTGTACAGCTTATAAAACATCAAATAGTTTAGTTTCATGAGAAGCCTTTATGGACATATCTAGATTACATCATCTTTATTAATGTGAAAGCCCAGTTTGTAGTGAAAAGCAACATTACCATTTCAGCACTTTTCTACAAAATGGATTTTTTAATAAGGTTAGACGAAAAAGAACTAAGTTGCAACTGAAACATGGAGCTAATGTGGAAGTGCCTTAAACCTGCAGTCTTTTTAATGTCCAGCAGGGGGTGACTCCATTGGCTGCAGAAAGAAGTCCAATTGTATGAAAGTCTATGAGAAAACGAACCTAGTAAACATTTTCCCAAGGAGTGTATGGCCTCAATCGTTAGTTTTCATCAATAAAACATGATGTATAATTTGTAATTTCAAATCCTATTTAAAAATTTAAAAAAAATAAAGCAGTGTGTGCCTAAGAACAGGACTTCCTTCATGGTGCACTGTGTTTAAATCTTAGAACTTTGACCTTTTCAGTGTGTTTGTACTTTGTGAAAGCTAATTGAAGATGTTTAGCTGTACTCAAACACATTGCTAACTAAATGTAGCGCCAACCTGTTGTCCAAATCACTTCTGGCCACAGCCAAAATGCCAAACTCCTGACTGTGTATATTTCCGATATACAGTTTATGCATAACAAGTATAACAAAGTAAAGCCAGTGACAACAAAACAGAAGGGTTAAACACTTCCTTATTTCTCCTGCCTGTGGTCTGAGTCCCACCAGAATATCGAAGGTCTTGCATCTTACTGCTAATTGGTCTGTTTTTTGGCTTTGAAGAAGAACATTAAACAAATACTCAGGTTATGAGTGATTTTGTAGACAAACCCAACCTTGCCTTCAGTTGTGCAGCAACTCCAAGTTAGTGGGAGTGAAGGTTTTTATTTTACTGAAAAGAGCCAAAAGCCAGCTGTGGAGAGCCACATGAATGCTGAAAGAGGCTCTCGTTGAAACAGTACTTTGTGGAAAGGTCATTGAAGGCTTTTTAATTATGATGAACAAAGCACAGCTTGTTCCGTAAATAAAACATAATAAAAGTGGAAACAGGAGATTCCCATGTGGCTTAATGAAAGCTTGATCCAACTCCATCTCAGCTCTTGGAGAGTTTAAATATTGTTGTCAAACTAATTAGTCTATTTAGTCAAACTTTTTAGACAAAATGCATTAGTTGTGAATAAGCATGTGAAGATGAGAATAGCTATAACATCTCCTGTTATACTGAACATGATTTATTGGGCATTTCTCACCACTCAGGCCCTGTTTTTCATGTTTGCTCTCCCTCACTGTGATCTTCCATGTAAATAATGTTGTTGGCTTAGCTCAAGCACATTTGCATTGTCATATATCTCTAATATGTTGCCCACAACACGCACAAGAACCCTGCGGAGACTTTGATCTCTATACATACAGTAACAGGTGAGAGACAAAGGTAAGATGTGGAGCAAACATAATAAATATAAACTCTGCACCCTCCTCCTGGTTGAGTGGTAGGCCAGCAGACAAAATGTACAGTTGCAGGAGGTTAGCAGTAATCATGGCAGACACCGAGAGGAGGAGAAGATTGAGGCAGTCAGGGCTTGAACAGGTGGTTATCTGTGGCAGAATCACTTGTGAAAGGAGCTTTTGCCCTTTGATAGAGAGAAGATGAAGGGTGAGGATAAGAAATGGTTATTGATCGACGGTTGCTTTATCAGCCTCAACCCTGATGACCAGACAATGCAATCTAACTTGGTCCAAAAAGGTGCAAAGGTGCTGATGGGTTTTTTAGACTACTTTCTCTCATTTGTACAGTTTACATCACCTCCATTTTGTTATCTTGCATCAGAGGCGTTTCACTTCATGCCTGTTCTTGCTTCATGGCTGACTTGACATTTAAAAGTAGTTAATTGCAAAACATTACTGCAAATAATTGGGAAATTAATCTTTAGCTAAGCTTAAAAATGCCTACGTGTAATGACTCTGCATTTTCTCCACTTCTGAGCGTGTTTCCATTCATTGTTTTTTTTTTTATGATGATGAACATAGTGAAATATTTAGCAGCTTCAGAGACAGATACGCCTTTCAGGAGTTTATGGAGATCAGACGAGGCGTAAAGAGAGTAAATATTGAACTTGTATTATAAAGGTGGTATTATCTCAATGGCCCTATTATAGGTTCTTATGCTGCCCTCAGGTTACTAATAATAACCTGCTATAACTCATTTTTTGGCCTTTTAACCCATAGAAGTGCCTGCAAGCGATCATAGCCATAACTACCCAAATAGCCCAACTCAGTTGGTGCAGAGTAGGGCTGGGAGATATATGGATATAAAAAAAATATATCAATATATTTTTGAATGTGATGAAGAATTAGACCATATTGCATATATCGATATAGTTTTAAAAAATGTTTCTTTATATATAAATGCTGCCCTTACTAGGGTTTGTCATATTTAGTTCTTTTGTAATGTTCCTTATTCATTTCTCATATATATATGTTTATTTCAAAATTGGCCTATTTTATTTCATAGGCTATTTTTATTTCATTTTTTTATTTTTATATAAATGTGCACTTTATAGAGCTTTGATTTAAAAAAAGGGTACTCCTGTTGTTTATGTTCACTTAAATAAACGGTTTCAATAAAACTACCTTTGACATTTCATATTGAGCTTTGACTTAACATTTGCTCTCACTTTGCAATAAAAATATTGGGATATATATCGTATATCAATATTCAGCCTAAATTTATCAGGATATGACTTTTGGTCCATATCACCCAGCCCTAGTGCAGAGTCTCTTCACGATATGATGCTATCAAATGTTACAGCATTTTAACCCAATCCCAATTGGGCTTGTATTGATTAAATCCTAATTTTATTCTAATTTATAAGTCGGCACCTAAAGACATACAGTATCCCACTCTTGATGCTAAATGGTACAATACATTCACGAGCAACCCTTTTACAAATAAGTAGTGATATTGTATGATCCATTGTTACTATACAAACATTGATTATAGCTTCAGCATTTTCTATTATGCAAATTTTCATGGTTATTCTTTTGTTGCTGCACTGTGAACATCTTGTGAAATCAGGTGCACTCAAACACATTTCTGTTCCAGGAATTTACTTTACTTTAGCTCCACTGATCAAACCTGAATCAAAAATATCCATATTGCCTGGCTGCACTCAACAGAAGCTTATTAAGTGTGATTGCTTGAACAAAATGCATGGGGCGGATTGCATTTGCATCCTCGAACACATTACCATTCAATAAACAGAAAGCACTGGGTATCATGGGAGATGTGTGGTTTTATAATGAGCAGCCACACGGCTGTTCTCAAACGTCCCATAGCTCACAAAATGCACAAATCCAGATATATACAATCAGCAGAGTACACAAACACAAACACAAACACAAACACACACACACACACACACACTATAAAGTCAATGAGTGCGCTCCAATAAAAAAGACTCACGCTCTCACTTCTCCTCTCTACAAGCAAAGATCATTTTGGGAACACTGATGGAATATGGTGAGCCCATGTGGCTCGAGGTGGATATCAATTAAAATGATGTATGGCCCCAGTGTTTTCTAATTGGGACATGGCGATGTATTTAATAACACACATTAGAGTCCTAATTAGAAGTAAATTGAGCTGCATCCCATTGTCTACTAATCAACATGGTGGATTGGGTGGATAAATAACCTCAATCCGAGGGTCTCTGTGCTTTAAAACGCTTACATTTCAAGAGACATCTATTTGTTTTCTCCGGCTCGCTTCATGCAGCTTGTGTCTCAGCAGTGCTTTATTAAGCTCTGGGTTCAGCAATGTGTTAGTCATCAAAAATAATAATGGTGCATCCAATGCTGCCAAAACTTTAACGGGATACTTAAAATCCCTCACAGCCTTTTAGAAATAAATCATTTCTTTAACAGATGCTGAAATAGATTAATCATGACTAAACACAACATTTTGTCAGCAATAGAGCTCAAACATGGATCCGCTCTGATGATTCGATACGCTGGACTCTTTAGTGAAGAACAAATAAAAAGAGAGAATGATGTGCTGCTGATTATGACCATCCTTTCCCTGAAAATCATCTGCCCTTGTGTAACTTACTGATTGCCAATTGTGATTTCCTCTCCCAAAGCAGTCAAATCAATCACATAATTAGTCACAAAAAAGCGGCAAAACCTTTTCACTTGGCAGGAGGTGCCTTCCATCACAGGTAATTGGAATATACATGAAAAGGATGTAAAATAAAAAAGCCCTGCATAACCTTTCCGGTGAATTAATAGTACTCGTGCTATTTGAACAAAGGCAGTATTGTAGAATTAATGTGGAAACCTGGCGTAATATTGCTTACATATTGGAATAAATAGAACCTCTCCGTATTGAATTTGTCTCCTCTACGCTCAACGTGGCCGTGAAGAATTTGAGGCGTAAAATGCCCAATGAAGGTTATCTATATCACAGGTTGTTGGAGAAAAAGTGCTTTTGTGTCTTTACAGTACAACTGTTTCTCTGAGAGGTGAGCATACTGTAAATAGTAGTCATACATCCATGCTGACTCCAGCGTAAAACCCCTCTCAGCGCATTTTATGGATTGTAGAAACGTTTGACAAGCTCTCTGCAATCGGATGTGTCAGTATAAAGGATTATGTGTTTTATGGGTCCTGGTCTGAGCACCAGATATGCTCCTATAAACATGCACTACAATTTAGCCCAAGGTGTGCACTGGAAAGGTTATCCAATCACCCCTTTGAAAGTGCCTCTCAAAATGAGTAAATACCCGGGCCGATACAGTCATACTGTAGCAGAGCGTTCTTCTACCCGCTGCTTGAAAACCAGTGGAAGTTTTTCTTTAAAAGATTCCCGATCATTCCTTTTTTCTCCGCCTTTTTACACTTTTTTCCCCACTCCAAAGCAAAACAACTCTCTCTGCATTTTCTCACTTATTCACAAATAGAAGTAAACACGCCCACGTATTATTGATCGCATTCTCACTTGTACTGTACTGGTTATCTATATGGTAATGCAGGACTGCATGTCTCATTTTATTATTTCATCTTTCTCTGTCTCCTCATTACAACAGTACGGAGCTGTGAACACCTCCTGTGTAACTAGATAAGGCTATTTGAATGGATAACACATTCTCCTCTACATACAAAGAGGTTATCTTTAAAAGAGCAAGCCCACCTGCTCCTACAAAGCCATTCATCATTGTAGCTCTGTGTTCCTTTGTCTTGGGTGGATAATTAGCATAACTTTGCCAACGAATCGCTTATTTAAAGGCAGAAAGATAGATAGATGGAGATTATCTGTCGGACAAGTTAAAATGTCAGAGACGGTACCATCGGCGGGTATGTTGGATGGAGAGCCACTTAAAGACAGAACCACGTAACAGGGGCCTTTTGGGTTCTGGCTCAATCTTCCAAGTCGAGAATGGGGGGTTTGCCATGTTAATATGCCGACATTCTGCAGTGGAGTCACAGCTAGAATATTCACTGGATGCTTTCTCCCATCTCTAATCACCGTCCAGCTTCTCCCTTATTTTTTGCACAAATGAATAAATCTGCAGCACAACACAAACGGAGTCTGAGGGGAACTATAAGAGCCTCACCATTAACAGATTTGTGAGTGTAGACATGAAAAGTTTGTAGTTTGCTTCTTCAGGAAAGACTGAGGCTGTGGGGCAGTTCGGGTTAGATTGGATCCCACAGTAAAATAAATGATCAAAATGTTCATAAAACTTCTCCAACAACTCCTAGCAGCATAAAGTCTTCACAGTCCATCTGTGTGTTCAGTATGTTCCAAACTGTCACAGCAATTTTTCTTGGCTTTAGTATTCTGCTTCTGTCAAAATAAGCACTTGACTCATTCAAGATCCAAACCTGTCTCCAAGAAATTACGTATACACAGTCGGACTGACCATCGAAAGCACCGGGAGTTTTCCAATGGGCTGCTGGACAAATATGGCAGATACAATACAAAATACACATGTTTTCAAATAAGTCCAACTAAAGCAAAAATATATATGTGATCTGAGTTTTCCACACAGCCAAAAAATGTGTTATAAAAACACCCAACCAAATTTAAATCAGAAAAAAATGTGTAACCATGTGTAAAAAATTCTGTATTCCCTGCTCTGAGACGCTGGGGGCGTGTCGACTGCCTGATATCCAACTTCTCCGCTGACTTACAGCTGCTGTCACACTGGCTCACTGTCTTTCTCAAAATGTTCATGCCTACGGAGAATAGATCATCGAGCCATGATTTTAGACATGCCCCCCAAAAAATCCTGAACACAGAAATGGGGAAAAAATGGTTTATGGTCTAACTTTTTTTTTTTTTTTTACATGTTTCCAGCTATTATTTTGTACCTTGTAAAATATGTTTTCATTCAAATCTCTGATATTACTTTACATAGACTTTAAATAAAAATAAATGCTATGTGGCTGACTGGCCTCAGTGAGTGGGCTTTATATTGGGTTTATTAGTTTATTATTAAGATCCCCATTAGCTGCAGCAAAGCCACAACTATTCTTCCTGTCATCCAACAGTATCAAATATACAGTTGAAAACACAAAACATTATAAAAATTAAAAACAAAAAAAACATAACAAGTGAGCAATATGCTTCACCTGACAAAACAAAAACAGAGTGAGCGTTTGCTCTTCTTAACTGTGCTTCATTCATTCTTCGTTATATTAATTACTCATATACTAATCCATATTACACACATTTCTACATATCATATATGTATACATCATTACACAATCTACTAACACATAATACATATCATATTGTATACATTCTACAGCATATACATTATAATAACACATATCATATATAACCATCAACAACTCTCTCCCAGCCAATTACTTTTGTTCCAAACCTTTTGGAAACGCCCCTTTCCCATTGCTCAGTGACATTTGGAGAAATGGAGTGGAGCAAATTGGACAAACAAAATCAGAAAAAAGTGAAGAAGAGGTTGATGCTCCCCAAATCTCAAGCAGAAAAATGTTTTCATATAACTAATCATTCATTTAATGCCATAGCTTACTGAGCACAAAGAGCACCAAGCACGGCCCAGTGAACCCAACGACACGTTACTGGGAATTTGTTATTCAGGGTTTTACAGCTTAAGCGATAAGGATATTTAGTTATACAGGGAACTATTAATTAAAACATTGTCTAAAACATTTCAGAAAGTTGATGTGCTGGTCAGTGTGACTTTTCATGAATGGACTGATCACAGTCTGGATGGGACAGGACAAAAAAAAAAGTTTCTTCAACAATCTTTTTTAATCAATTTTAACCTCATTAGTTGGTTGAATGGTTATAATTAATTCTAGTGTGTACTAAGCATTTTTCTTGCTCTATTTAATGAAGGAACAAAAGCCAATTAAAATATAAATGTTGTGTATTATTTAAACTGCTTTATCACATCAAAATTAATATTGTACTAGTGGTATAAAATGTGCTATTATGTGACATTTGACTTATAACGATATGAAATGAATACATTGATATTACTGTACATTGTTTGCATTCTTGCCACCTTGCTGCCATGGTACCAATATATGCTGCTTCTATGAGTAACACACAGTATACCTACATGTTCTATTTTTACATCTACTTAACTAAAGTGATTGTTTAGTTCTCTTGTTCACATGAAGCGTTGCCTGGCTTGTGTGGGAGGTGGTTTCACCTTCACTACATTTCTTCTTCGGCCTAATCAAGAAACCTTTTGCAAAGTCACAATATATTCATAAACAGCTTAATAGTGGCTTAATGTTCAGCCATACAAAGCAAATGTAGAGAAATTTAGTTAAATATAGAAAAAGTCAACAGCAACTTGAAGCAAAAGTGAAACATGTTTATCTTATTTTTATTGCTTAATATCAATCTAAAACCACAATCTGTCTCTAACCCTACGCATGCATTAGTCATCTCATTATGGATGAATGGGTCAACAAATCATCAGAATTTAATATGAGAGTTCTCGGTTTTCAAATTGATACTTTTTCTTTTAAAGCGTGACTGTGCATGTTCCTAAACTGTATTACTGTAACCATTATGATGAAGAAGCCCTACATTTTGAGAAGTATTCATTTTGAGCCAAACCAAGACGTTGTGAGAACCTAATCAAGTTGTTTTTGTGTCTAAACTAAACCAAACTTCTAGAGGACATGTAAATAAATATTGGAGGACTAAAACGAACACCTCTCGACAACTCTACGTCTCTGTGGTACAAGAACATCATTAAAAAACACTACCAGTAGACATTTTATTAATTTACTCATTACTGGTAAAACCTTCAACTTGTTCATCCAAAATTCTTCTGATCTGCTTCTGGAGACTCCAACAGTTACTTCCTGAAGGTTTGACAAACACAACATTGACATATTATAGAGAAGTGAATTTTGTTTCAGGAGTAGTATCAGTTTATTGGGTAAACATTTTAATACCTTTTTTATCTTCTATGTAAAGTCATCGCTTGAAGTCAGCTGTAAAAGTCAATCCAAACCAACAACATCCTCCAGAATCAAACAACAAACTTTTTCCACCCACCTTTCAAGCTCAAAAGGCAAATTTAAAGGTGGTGCAACACTCCAATTAATCCTTTTGTATAAAGCTGTATTGACAATGGCAGCAGGGGATTCTGATACTTTAACTCTGTTCAAAGAAGCAGGAAAATAATTCCAGTGGATAAATCCCAGTCCCTCTGTACATTTCTGGATTTTCTGTTCACCCAGAGATTCGCTCGTGGTCAGATGAATGTAATGAGGAGGCAGGTGTAATTACTGAGTTGTGACACAGTCAGTCTTTCCGTGCTTCAGGCCTTGTGCTGGCGGCGGTAAATATAGCTAATTACATCCTCTGCTCCACAGCCTCTTTATCTAAACTCAGCAAGACACAGACCTGCCCACCCAGCACTTCATTACTGTGAACCAGCCTAATAGGGAACTGATGTTTTTAACAATCCTCACAAATTGCAGCTGCATGTTACAAAATGCACAAAGGCCTCATGTACCCTTCAATCAGACTGTCTCAGTACGCTGTGACATATAATACGTACTATTATGTGCTACAACTATTTATTGATCTCAGAGGAAAACAGGAAGTCATACCTGAATGCCTTCCAAACACCCCAATCACCAGCAAAAACTGATGCCATTGTACATTTCTGAAATGTTAATCTGCAACGGGTTTTTGTGACAAAAGGTGACAAGCAACATGATGTTAGTAATGTTATTGTTGGAACAACCAAACCAGGAATAAACTGGTGTTTGATTCCTGTAATTGTTTTGTCCAGAACTACTGTTTTCTTATACCTTTCCCTGTTAATTTAACATAACCATAACCAAGTAGTTTTGGTGCCTAACTTTAACCCCAAAAAGCCATTTCAGGGCATTTTTTGCTCTTTATACATTTAACTGTCTTTGTCCTTGTATTTCACAGCAATATATTCCCCTGCACCTCTATGAAAACAGCACAATCTTGGCTAGAAGCGGTAACAACAAAAATGCTTTATGTGCAGTAAACACAGTTATAATGACAAAAAACATTAAAAAAGAACAACAGCAACAGTTTTCCCATAAGTATTATCAATATTGGGTAGGAAATGTGTCTCCAATGCTATTCATATTGAACTTTTTGCATTTTAACAACTTCTACTTGCAACCTCTCCTGTCCTTTCCTCTCTGCTCTGTGTAAACAGCCTGCAGTTATGTCGGATTTAGAATTTTGAATATTTGTCAGGTGGCCGTTCATCTCAGCAAAATCAATCAGGGCTTCCTGTTTCCTTGAGGAGCGCAGAATTTAAGGTTTTTCACAGTATCCAGTTATTCCAAACAGTTTATTTTTGACAACATTTTAATCGAGAAATGTTGAACAAAGTGTTTTCGACAGAAATATCGCAATTTTAAGCTTTGTTTTGGTTGCTTTTTCTAACAGAAACTTTTGTAACCTATGAGCCATTCAAGAACCATCGGAAAGTTCAAATATATCGGATAACGCCCCTTTTTAAAGTTTCTTTCTAAGATAATCAGTGTACTTTTGTCGATAGTTTAAAGAAAACATACCCTTGGGGTTCAGAGCGGTCCTGCCTGAGAACAGGTTGAAGCGATTCAGAAACATTCATATTCAACATATTTGTGGTTAAAAAAACGGAGATAGTCATTGTTATCTGTGGATTGCAGAAACCCATAGTGCCAACATTTTTCTTTTTGAATCTACCTGGTTAAAGTGTACTCCTGTCTTGCTCTGATGGAGGACAGTCTATCCAATATTTACCATTCTTGGAGGAAAAGAAGAGTGAACTTGCTGAATTGATTAGTTTAAAAGTTTTTTGTCCAGATAGCTCTTCTTTATGTTACGTAAATGACTGGATCTACATTAAATAAACTGACCTAAACTATAACTAAACCCTTAGTTTCAGTCATTGATTTCAGTTTTGAACCAGATAATGATTAAATACAATTTATCAATTATCACTTTAAATAAGACATTTTAATTAGATTAGCTTTGCAAATTCAAACTGATGCTGTTTAAACACTACGTTTAATGCCGTTAGTGGTCAGATTGTTCTCCAAAGCTGAACATTAGAAAGTGTTTATAATGAAATTACTTAAAATTCAGTCCAACATATCCCACTAACTAGGGATTCACCGAATAGCAAATTTTTGGCTGAAACTGAAGCCGAATAAAAATCAAAGACTTGGCCGAATACCGAATATCAAATGTGGTTGTTAAGTTTTTCATTATTTTTAATTCATGATTTTCAAACAAAAAAAATGTTGATTTAATACTCTGATATTTGAATATCTGAATAGAAATGCATTCCCAAAAGAACAAAGTAGTGCATAAAAGTGGATAAACCCACAACAAATTAAATTATTGTCCTTTTGGCACAAGTCTACTTAGTCACAGTAGGCTAATAATGTAAACAGAAGGCTCAAGTAAATTGCAATAAGTGTGCCGTAGTCCCAAAGGTCTTAGCAGAGGACCCCCTCTAGATATTTCAGCTGAGCACTCGCTGAAGACCGCAATTCTTTTTTCCGACTCTGTAACTTTAAAATACTTCCACACTGCTGATATCTTTGTTTATGTTTACTGCATCACTGCACGTTCTTTGATTGTGTCATTAAAACGTGCCGCTAATATTTAATATATATATTCTGCCTTGTTTTTCACTCATTCCACCGAATACCGAATGTGGCTTTTTTTGCAATATTCGCCGAATATATTCGGTTACCGAATATTCGGTGCATCCCTACCACCAACATCATTTTATTCTCAAGAAACAAGAAAAAAACACTTGAGTGGCTGACAGGAGAAGTATGTAAGGGAGAAAGTGGTGGCTGCCGTCAGCTCTTTTAAAGCCAGTCCCAAGGTCAATAGTTGTGCACACCAGGGAGCGCGAGAATGAGACGGAGCTAGCGAGAAGGACTGAATTTCACACAGTTCAACTTCTTCATTCTGGATCACATTATACTGAATGAAAGGAGGATCATCAGGATGACACAGAATTCATTCCCCATAATTCCTCTGTCATATCTGTGATAGAGCACATCTCATTTACTGAAGCTGAGAGAATTAATTTGGTCTTGATTCAAACCCGGCCACTGCCTATTTCACACACTTGACTTTTCACCTGCGCCCGAATATACACAGTCTGCTATTTAATTAAATGGCCATCCAGTACATATGAATTTGTAATGTATATTCAAATTAATCATAGGGCTCAAATACTTTATTTTCCATTACTCATGTTGAGCAATAAACCATTAATCACATTATTACAGCAATCTAATTACATGTGACAGAGGCGAGGGAAGTGTGAATTCAGCAGCTCAGAGGTGTTTGTGTTTAAAGGTCAGGTGTAAACTCGATGCCTACAGGGAACAAATGCAACCAAACAGCACCCTTTACAGCCAAAATGTGCAGTGCAGTACACTCCGGCCGGCCACTCAAACATGCACTCATGTCATGTTAACGTCAGCGTGTTTGACAGGCCAGGTTGTACAGACAGGAGCTCATTGATCGCACTGCAGACACACGATATGTGCTGAGAAGTCCGCAGACGTGAAGGCTGAGGAGACATCAGAGAGGTAAACAGGTCCAAAGTACAAACAGCTCCTACTGAGCAAATGGAACAAGTGGAACAATAATGAATGGGCGCATTTGTAGTCATTGTGTGAAACATCCTCATTTCTCACACCCAGTGTCACGCTCATTCACATTCCAGCCACACACACAGACACACACACACACACCGCTGCATCTCTGCTCTTCTCTTTCTCATTTTCCCCCTCAGCTCTGCCTGATTCCTGCTGGAAGCTGGAGGTCATCGGTGTTAGGAGGGAGAGAAAGAGCGAGAGAGAGAAGAGATACAGGTTCTAACCTCTGAGGAGCTCACATAGCCTCTGACTGGATGTGAAGGCTGCACATCAACATTCAGCCTACAGAGCTGCCTCAGACATGATATATGCCACTGAAACATATAATGGAAACGCCATTCATTGCATAATCAAAGAGTGAACATTACCATTGATATCCATCTATATGCAACCCTGGGAGTCATGCAAGAGGCTATTTACGAACAAATTAACCCTTATTTTTATCTACCTCAGAGAACATTTCCCGAGTTGTCGAGAGCACTCAAAATGCAATATGATATTTTTCACTCAAAATGAAAAAAAAATCATATTGCTTTCACAGTTCCACACATTTTTTTTGTCTAGTGCAATGAAAGTTTTGAATGTGAGAAACTTTTTTAAATTCAAATGCATCAATATCCAGTGTTGTTCACACTTGATAAGAGCTAGCACAAAGCTAATTTTACGCAGATTAAAAGGAACTATATCACGTTTAATGATAACAGTTTAAATTTTGAACGGTTCACAGTGCAAAAATATGAGCTAGTTTATTTTATTTGTTTTTGAAATTCTGGCAAATATGACTCAGTCTTTCTTCCCATTGGCTTAATTAAATAGAGACCCAGGTGTGTTGTTGGGTGGATTCCTTGGGGGTGAAGGGTAGGGGGCTTTAAAATACTTTTATTTACAAAAGGGAGAAACCACAGAGATACACAGTGCCTTAAAAGGGACAGTACTCATCAGCACTGAATAATGGAACTTCTGATTTTATCCAATGAGAACTCTTACTGGGAGAAAGAAGCATTCACAACAATCTATATAGAATAGAAGTAGGAAGGTCATTCCCATTTAAATCAACGTAGCAGGATGGTCAAAGGGGCAGTCGTTTTTATGTGTACCACACTGTAAAAAATGTTTGTAGAAAATACAGTAAAACACTGTCAAATTGCATCAGAAATAGGGTGATATATTAAAAATGTAATGTCACCATAGCAGATGGTTTTAATTACCATAAATCAAGGAAAAGTGCAATTTCAGCAGGGTTTTTTTTCATGTAAAATCAAAAGAGACATACCACAATGTCACAAGGTCCCTAATAAATAAGGGACTACTCAGTCTAGTCAGTCTTAATTACAGTTTTTGCTAATATTTACATTTAAATTTACAGTAGAAAACCCACTCACTGTATCTTTTACAGTGAAGTTCTGGCAACCACAGCTGCCGGTATTATACCGTAAATGAAAAAGATTTTTTTCTTTTTTTACAGTGCACTGTCTTGGCATCTAATTCTAGCAGACTTATTTCAGTATAAACTTAAGTATAAAAACTTAGTTGTGGCAAGATGATGGCTAGTTAGCCTGGTAATTCCACCAAGATTTCATGCAACACTGGTGACAGAATATAAGCCGATTGGCAGTGACCAGGCAGTCTAACGGTCCCTCCTCTGCACTCCTCTCCACTAACCAGCTGCCCATCCATCTCCAAACTAGAGAATGAGGCACACTTTATGGCCCCACTGGTGTCACCATAAAAACTAACTATAATCAGCATTTTGATTTATTCTAGTCACACGACAACAGCAAACTGTTCAATGTCAGTTCTACTCTATTCTATTTCTATGTTCAGCACCATAAAGCCTGAATGGAATGATCCTAAGTTTCTTAACGATTTGACTGTGAGATTGGTCGTCAAATAAGGCTCCTTAGATCAAATCCTCATAAGTAAATCTGGATATATCCAAGACAAATTCGATGATCATGTCATGCAACTGCTAAATTAGGGTGCCGTCACCTTTTTGGTCCAATTCAAGTCTTGGGCCCAGTCAAATCTGTAAATCAAACATTTTAAGAATCTCAGTTCTTTAAAATATGATGCAAAAATCTTCTCATTTCACGGTCATGGATCTACATCATTTTATGCTGTGCAGTTGCCACCAAGGAGCACAATGAGTTTGCTTTCCACTCAAGCAAACACAGATCGGCTTCCTCTGCTATTTACTATGATTTCACTCTGCATTTCTCTCCATCTCTCCCTCCATCTCTCCATCTCTCCCTCCATCTCTCTAGACAGTCGCAGTGGTCCCTGCCTCATTTTCATTTGGATCTCCCTGTTTGGAAATAAATCACATTCATAGAACACCTGAGCTGGTGATGGGAGCCGGGTGGGATCAGGGTCCCAGGTGGACCAATTCAAATAGCATTCAGCTCTTGTGCTGGGAACACACACACACACACACACACACACACACACACACACACACACACAATACAAAGGTTAGGTCAATCAAACCCCATGTCTTCATGGGTCACACATACAAACTATAAGCTTCTGCACACACATACATATTCTTCTCTGTCTCTATTTCACTGTTTCTTTGTTTTGTTTCTGTCCCTCTATCTCTCTCTCTCTCTCTCTCTCTCTCTCTCTCTCTTAAACACACACACATACACACACACACACACACACACACACACACACACACACACATACTCTGTCTCTCTGCCATTCATTAACTGACAGCTCTAGACTCTCCCAGGTGGAATTGTTGGGAGGCAGAGGATTTGCATTTGTATTTTTCCAATATCTCCTCTGGACAGAGGATCATGGGCTTACCATGGGAGAGAAAAGAAACAGGCAGGCCTGCAGCAGACTGACATTTGTTAAAGACATTCATCTCCTCTCATCTCACTCTTTTTTATAATTCGAGAGAAGAATCCTCGACCTGTTGTCCGTGGCTGTGGGGAAGGGCGTCGTTGTTGAGGGGATGATAGGTTTGCTCTACCCGGTGCATGCTGGGTGGAAAAACATGCAGTTCAAACATGAGGTCACCCACATGTGAATACAGCTGTCCTTGTTAGCTGGAGCTCAGCAGAGACAAAAGGCTGCTGCTGTCAGTGTGTTACTGTGCAGAGGATAAAATCTCACAGATGCTGGAATTCTGGTCTGGAAATAAGATACTTAAATGAGCAAGAAATTGTGCGTGCCGAGTCATAGTCTGGACAGCAAGTCGACCCCGAGCAAAAGCAAAACTTAAAAGATAGATGTTACACTGGAAGCCACTCTTTATTTTGATTCTTTCTTGTCAAGTTTCTGTTATGTTTTCCCCCTCAGTAAAAACCCCCGGACACTGATCAGAGTGGAACAGCATCTATCGCCTTCAGCAGCTTGTACATTAGTTATATAACCTCTCGGCTTTTGATAGTTGCCCATTTCTTTTCCACTGAGTCGATCCATCTTGAGCAAGTGTATGACTAGAACTGAGGCAGGAGCACGCACTCAATTAGATTATGGTAAAATGATCAAAATCCACTTGACACAGCAATAACACATGACCTTATACATGGCAACGTGAAGGACACAAGGTCTCTCACACCACATGGCCGGTAAACCCTCTAGAATGACACATAAGCCTTTTTCGTAATATCTGTCCCCACTGATGACCCTGTTTGTCTGTGCCTTTCAAAGCTGTTACAAATCACTGTTGGGAAATTATATTTGCTTTATGAAGTGACAAGGCCACAGAATTGCGACACAAAACCAACTTGGTTGGGTTTCAAGAGGGAATGGTTTCTGTGACTAAGAAAAAATGAATACTTGTCATAGGGCTGCACGATTATGGCAAAAATGATAATCACAATTATTTTGATCAATATTGTAATTACAATTATCAATCACGGTTATTCATCATGTTAGGGAAAACCTCTGTATTTTCATTGCACTACTTTTAAACAAACAATAAGAACAGTTTTTAGTGTGTGCACAGAGTGTCCGGTGCTTGTTGTAAACAAACAGAGATCGCTAAGTGAACACCTCCTGCAGCAGCAGCACATACACACTGTACTGCTACAGAGCTAACTGTTAGCCTATTTAGCAATTTGCAGACTGGACGCTAAGGGGTTAACTTCCCCTCTGGCTCTGCAGCTGGGAGAGACTGCTGCAGGAGGACTGTGCCACTTCGACTCCTTCTTACTCTTCTTAACGAGAAAAGTCTCCAGCAGAAAAAGTCGCTGGATTTGTTGCCAGTCGCTTTTTGAAAAATTGTCGCTAAGGACGTCTGAAAAGTTGCTAAATATAGCAACAAAGTTGCTAAGTTGGCAACACTGCTTCGCCAGCTTTTACAAATGGCGCGTGTTGTTGCAGTGTTAATTACTACGTCACATCCTGCTTAGTGCTCGCTCGTTATTTATTGAGGCAGCTACATGAAACCTTCACTATGCCTTCTCCCCCTGGTGGTTGGTGGACTACTGGCGTAGAAAGTGATTGATTAGATATGCAAGAGAGCCGCATTTTGAAATGGAAATATCGCTGACGATCAGGTTAATTTAATCGTGGCGGCCAAAATCATGATCCCGATTAAAATTTGATTAATAGTGCAGCCCTAACTTGTCATGCTTACAGTCAAATAATCTCTCTAACCAAATATCTGAATACAAATGCAGAATCAGTAAGTTACTGGACACAATTTTCACATCAGAAATGGTTTCTGTTTATACAGGTAGCTGACCACATCACATTTATTGGGCTTTGATGAGTGCAGGTAAACAGCCCGTGGGGAAAGCAAATGAGGCAGGACAGTCACACTTGTATTGAAATTAACTTAAATTAAAAAGACATGACATACATATCACATCATATATAAAATATGCAGGAAGTAAGACGTACTACAGTAATCAGTGGCATCGTAATGACAAAGAGTAATAATCTAAGCCAGGAGAGATTTCCATGCATGTTAACAACATTTGATCTTAATCAACAGCAAAGAACCATGCGAGCTGTTTGTAGAATACACTTATGTGTTTAACAAGGTGTTATGTGCACACACGGACAAACACACACATGCATACACATGCGTCATCCATGTCAACACCTGCAAGGCTCTACACAATATTAAAAAAACCTTGCAGAGCCTGGCAGTTCAATTTGCATCCGCAGTGTGTGCATACTAAATATAAATAATCAAGGGTACAGAAGCAGTATCTCTATCACACAGTCCAGCTATGTAAAATTATTTATATTCAACCTCACTGCTTGGCCTTCCTCTACCACAAATCCATTTTACAGATATTCTAGCCAATAGGAGTGCTGACATGATCTGAGCTTGTTCTGCAAATGAAAAATAACAACAATACCCAGAGCACATCTGAATTCTTATGAGTAGCGTTGAGAAGAAATGACAGTAACAGTGCATATAGATAAAGAAGTTTTAAAGTGTGAATTCATGTGTAACTAAGAGTACATGGCAACATATCTATAAATAGTGAAAGCAGGGAGGGAGAGTTAAACTGGAAAGATTTGGCGTTCATGCTGGAGGCAGGAGATAAGGTAATCTCATTCATAGTTTGATTTTTGTGCAGAACAGAACGGTGCAGAGACAAATAGCCTGTGGTCAGAAACGTACAAAGAGCAGCCAGGAGTTAAATAAGTATTTTGCAGTTGGGCGATCTATTCTTGATTTTACATTGAGCTCTACTGGACTGATCTATTCTGTCTGGCACAGGTACAGGAGCTCAAACCTGCAGGTGCCAGAGCTCAGTAACAACTGTCCCTAATGCTGATGTAAGTCCATTAAGTGACCGGTGTCAGCATATAGTAAGATGGTTTATTATTCCAATTAGGCCTATCAGGGGTTTCAGTGAGGGGTATGGATTAGTTAGTCTCCAACGGGAGACATTCACTGTTCCACAGTCTGACTGCAGATGAATAGCAGCCCTGATCCATTGCACAGATTAGTATTCAGCTACAATGACCAAACACTGATGATCAGAATCTCTGGTGTGATGTTTTTAAGTAACCTAAAGAAGAGCTACAGCATTGTAACACATTTCAAAGTTTGACAAACTCATTTCAGAACATGTTTTTCTAACTGTTTGTAGAGTTTTGTAATCTGTGCATCAAAAGTCAGGTTTCCAACCAATGCAGCTCACATTTTAACAGTTGAATCTGCTGTGCTCATGTGTTATTTGCTCTTTATTTGGCAGATGAGTCTGGTCACTCTCCCATTCAAACACATTTCCAGCAAACCAGGCCCTGTTCAGCCAATCACAACTTTTTTTTATCTCATTTGAAGCAGATTTGATAGGATGACTGAAGTCCAGTGCAACTCACAAAACTCAGATCAACAGTCACACTAGGCAGTGCTGATAAAATATGAATTGAATAAAAACATTCTGTTACTGCATTTCCAATATGTTTTCCGAAACACTTGCCAGTGAACTGTTGAGCTGTTATTTGAGAAAGTTTGTGACCAGGCTGCCATGTTTTTCCTGCTTGAAACCAGACCAACCATCAGGCATATTGGTCTGCACCTGTTGATGGCACCCCTCGGAAATCAAAAATTAACAGAAATTATTTCATTTCTCCATTCAAGTGGCATTAAAATTAAACCATCATTGAAGGAATGGTCGTAACGAAATTAGTTTCATTCAGACTTAAAATGGAAAACGACATAGAAAACATGATTTAAAAAAAACATGTATTTGAGGAAGGTTAGTGTCCTCATCAGTCCACACACCACTGGTGTTTCCATCTGCCACCAGTCTTTTCAGTGGATGTTTCAGTGGATGTTTATGTCACATACTTCATGCACATCATTTTGCTTTTCTCAATATATTCCAACTAAGCCACCAAGTGCAAAAGTTTTGGGGGTAATACATTTTATCCATTCTTTTCCTCCACACGGAAAAAGCTGGATGAAATCTATGGCAAAAACATTTTTAATCAAATAAGCACCTATGAGCAACACTATAATTTGAATGACCACTGAACACATCAAAAAGCACCTGCCTTCTTGGTGAAAGATATGAGGCATGAGACTAGACTGATTATTACTGTAAACCCTGGCGTGGCTTAAATGTCGTCTTTTTATGACCTTGAAGTTACATTACAGTTATTTGATGTACTTTCCTGAACTTGAGTCATCTGCATTTCCTGAACCTGGAATGAAAGTGAGCGTGTCTGCACCTGCTTCTCCTTTTTCCAGACGTGCAATTATTTTTTCCATCAGATATAACAACAACCACCCTGAAAAAAGTGTGAAAGCATCAATAATGACACCTCAAAATGGCATCACACTATCATCACTGAGTTATCAAAGATGTTATGTGATATTTGATTCTGTCTTTTTTCCACCAAGCACGACTCCCTGAAATGCATGATTTAAATTTGCCCTGGATGTTCCATACAACATGGCATGCAAATTCAGTCCAACTCATTAAATGAATGTGGTTTCATCATTCATGTAGTGCAGAAATTCTCCAGTTAGAAACATGAGAATAGGTGTTGCACCATTTGATGCAACAGACCTGATCTCTGATTCTCAAAAAACAAACAAAAAAAGAAGTCAGTGCTGAGGGCAAGCTCTTATTCACAGTCCCAAAATGCTTTGTTATGGTTAAGGTGATGGTTAAAGCCAACTTTTATTTTTAGTAGAAAATAAGCAGCTATGACCAAGTCACACATTTTCCATATACCCCAGGCGGCAACCTCCGGGTCTGAGCAGGGAGGCAAACCAGGAAGTGCCTTAAGCTGCATTCTACCAAAAATTCCAGCAGGGGATGCTGGCGAAGGTTGCAGAAGGATTTCAGTCCATCCATTTCAATACAAAATGAGAAAACTTCTCACTTGATTAATTACCTCAGAATTTTTTTGGGGACAACACTATGGTCTCAATCGCTAGAAAAAAAAAAAAAATTTCGAGACAATTTGATGTTAATAGTTCAAATAATGGCCCCATTTAGAAGAAAATAGAACAGGTCACTAACAAGGTGAGCCGTCATCAGGAGAGAAGCAAAACATGGCACTGTGTCAATAAAGTTATATATATATATATATAAGGACATTTACCGGTTTGGTCTCATAACTTTGACCCTTTCACACTGTATTTTCATTTAATGACCATTTATTTGAACGTTTTGTTAATTAAAAATGTCTTTTTCAGCATTTGGTTGGACTAACAGACACTAACAGTGGCTGTTCATTTTTCTGAGGTAAGTAACATACATTTTGTGTTATTTTGCTAGCCAAAGCTAACATCCAAGTTACAGTTTTTCCCGATCGTTTTGGCCCATTTTTCCATTCACAGTTTACTTTTTCAAAACAGCTCACACAAAGCCCTTAACAGAAGCTGAAATAACCAAAACACTTTATGATGTTTGCAGAATGACACCACTTTCTCAAAACTTGTCACACATCAATCAAAACCAAACTTTTCCATCAAAACCTACAATTTGTGCTCAATTGAACATGTATGTCTTCTCATTTATTTAACAATGGATAACAAAATTGAAACTACAGCTATCAATATCAACTTTTGTTCAACACCCTCATAGTATTGACTATTTTACAACTGACAACATACTACAATTAGGGTTTTGTATTGAGCACTCTAACTTAGTTATATAACTTAGAAATATACTGTCACAGAGTATTTACAGTAAAATCAGAAAATGTGTATACAGTAAAATACTGTAGATCTGTTTTTGTATTGCTGAAGTACCTGTCAACACCATTGATTTACATTTGTTCTACTGTGTACAAAATGGCAAGATTCTGACAAGATTCTGACAGAAAAATATTTATTGCAGTACTTGTCACATGCACATACTGTAAGCAATCAAAATGACAGGGTTCAATATGCAGTACAACAAAGGTCAATTCTCAAAAAAGAAAGTACTGTAAATGAAACACAATGAAATGAAACCCTGTAAATATGAAAAAAATAAAAATACAGGAAAATTACGCATTGTCGACACGGGCCTGACGATCAGGCCACATGTTCTCATCCACGTCACAGAGTATGTCATCCATTGCAATACATTGAGGGAAAAAACGTCTTGAATGGCGAATCCACCCCTGGCAGTCTTCTGCACGGATTGTCAAGCATGCAGCATTCATTGCATCAAGCAATGACATCTGGTCATGAGGCCTATGGTACTATACTTTCCAACGCCAGCAGGAGAAAAACTCCTCGATTGGATTTAGCATGGGAGAGTATGCAGGGAGAAACAATATCATCAGGCGTGGGTGAGCCGTGAACCAGTCATTCACTAACCTTGAATGATGGAAGGCCACATTGTCCCAAATTATGACAAAATGGGACATGTTTGCCCTGAACAGGCCTCTCTCCTGTGGCAGTACCAGCCGCTCATGCAATGCATTGAGTTTCATTGTTAGGCAATCACTGTTGTATGGGCCTATAGATGGGATATGGCAAAGGACTCCATTTGTGGAAATAGCAGCGCACATGGTGATGTTTGCTCCCCTCTGTCCAGGCACGGTTACTGTGGCCCTCTGACCAATGATGTTTCGGCCACGTCTCCTAACTTTGGAGAGGTTGAATCCAGCCTCTTCGACGTAGATGAAGACATACTGCCTTTCGTCTTCTTCCAGATCCATTACTCTCTACATTCAAAAAGAAATTCAGAGTAAATCATACAGTAACATATACAGAAGATGCTGTTTTCTACTGTAATTGAATTTTACAGTATGCAGCAAGACAAATCCAAATGCAGTGACAGATCCATACCTGTACATACTGTGCACGTGCTGTCTTGACGCGGTCGCTGTTTCTTTGAAATGGCACCTTATATAGCTGCTTGGTTGCCACCAGATTGCGTTTCAGGATGCGGTCTATTGTTGCCAGACTGACACTGTTTATGTTCATAAAAGTCACCTGGTCAGCTAAGACCGCTGCCTTTATCTCACGCAATCTGATGGCATTGTTAGCAACTACCATGTTCACAATGGCAGCCTCCTGTTCAGCAGAGAAAATTCTTCCCCTGCCACCAGTGTGGGCCAGTGTGTTGATTCTGTGAAAATAGTGCCAATGACTGTAAATACTGTAAATGTACAGTAATCAGAATTCTACTGTATATTTTGAAAGTCAGTTACAGTACTCTATTGGAAATGACTCTAGTAAAACTACAGTAATGCATTGTATTACTGTATGGCAACACTTTACAAAAGTACAGAAATGGCTGTTGCCAAGAGTGCAAATACAGTGAAACACAGTACAGTACGTAAATTGACCAGCAAAGTGACTTACCTATTTTCATTGCGGAAAGTACGAACTATTGATGCCACCGTATGCCTGCTCAGGTTTGGCTGCACCCTTAGTCCGGCCTCTCTCATGGAGAGACCATGATTTACAACATGGTCAATGATTGTTGCCCTAATTTCATTGGAACTCCTAACACCAGGGCCACCTCCCCTGGCAGGGGCCTGTCTAGCTCTCCCACGACCTCTTCCTCTTCCTCTTCCTCTTCCTTGTCCTCGTCCACGTCCTCCTCGATCCATGCTTGGTATCAACTTCAAGCTATTGACCTCTTTGATAGGTTGAGAACTACTTGCTTTGTTTTGCAAAGAGAGTTCACACAGGTGCTGATAATTTTTAGAATTGAGAGAGCAGTTCCAATTGGCTGCTACTAAGTGTCTGCAATGTGTTGCCATGGTAAATCAGTTATGTTTCGTGTCTCTTTGTGAGAAGTGTGTTAACTGTTTTGAAAAGTGTATTAAAAGTCAAAGAAAATTGAAATTGAAATTGTGAAAGCAATGAGAAATAGTTAACTGATTCACCAGAGAGGACTCTTGCTGTGCAAAGAAGGTGTGAGCATTAGATAAAGTTGACCCATGATGTGCAAAATGTGTCAAAGCAATCGAGAATAAGTAATGCTCCAGATAATGCTAACATGAATTAGCAGCGGCTTCTCTCAGTCAGGTTGAGGTGTAGAGAGACGTTTAGTCAGTGTTGCCAGATCCCTCTCACTCCTCCACAGTCCAAATATGGTCTGCTCCCAGTTTTCGGGAAACAAGATGGCAGGGCTGCCAAGTTTCAGAAAATGACAAGAGTGAGACTCTAGCACCATGATGCCTTTGGCCTTTTAACGTCGATTTATTCCTTAAGACTGATGTCCTCACCTACATGCCAGTGGCCAGGGGCGAGTCGAGGGTCAGAGCTTTAGGGCTGCTGAGCACCCATTGAGCCCCGCTGCCACCACACACCCTCAATCAACAGTCATTAGAATTGATTAGATTGAACTTTATTGTCACTGAACAAAGTAACAGCTACTTGGACAACAAAATGCAAAATATAGGCCATCTCTCTCTCTTTCCCATGGCACTTTTTTTGGTAATTTTGTGTCTTTTTTAGTTATTTTGTGTCTTTTTTTGGTCATTTTGTGTCCTTTTTAGTTATTTTCTGTCTTTTTTCTGTCATTTTGTGTCTTTTTTGTCATTTTGTGTCTTTTTTAAGTAATTTAGTTTTTTGTCATTTTGTGTCCTTTTTAGTTATTTTGTGTATTTTTTTGTTTTTTTTTGTGTCTTTTTTAGGTCATTTTGTGTCTTTTTTAAAAGTAATTCAGGTTTTTTTCTGTCATTTTGTGTGTTTTTTTAGTTATTTTGTGTCTTTTTTCTGTCATTTTGTGTCTTTTTAGTTATTTTGTGTCTTTTTTGTTCATTCTGTGTCTTTTTTAGTAATGTTGTGTCTTTTTTTAGTAATGTGTCTTTTTCTGTCATTTTGTGTCTTTTTTAAGTAATTTAGGTTTTTTTCTGTCATTTTGTGTGATTTTTTTTGTTATTTTATGTCTTTTTTTGGTCATTTTGTGTCCTTAATAGTTATTTTGTGTCTTTTTAGGTCATTTTGTGTCTTTTTTCTGTCATTTTGTGTCTTTTTTAAGTAGTTTAGGGGTTTTTTTTGTCATTTTGTGTCCTTTTAAGTTATGTTGTGTCTTTTTTTGGTCATTTTGTGTCTTTTTTAGTAATTTTGTGTCTTTTTTTCTGTCATTTTCTTTCTTTCTTTTTTAAAGTAATTTAGGTTTTTTTCTGTCATTTTGTGTGATTTTTTTTAGTTATTTTGTGTCTTTTTTTTTTTATCTCAGACGTCTGGTCACTTATAGCATATAAGAATATTCAATTACTGTTAAGCCAACTATGAATAATAAAACATGCCAAAACATGTGTCCTTTATCATAGCTACAAGTATGACAAAAAAACAGTAGTAAAATCAGTAGTATTCAGTGAGGTAAGATTAATTAAATGCGCTGACAGTTATATGCTCCTGTCAAACTAATTACACTGAGTGGAGCGGATCACCACTCCAAGATGGCGGCCGAATTTCTCGCGTCACAGCAGCTGATGCTGCGTCTATTTGTCTATGGGCGTGTCTGCTCCGCCTTCCGCCATGTTTGCCAAAAGAGAGAGAGAGCGAGAGCGCGAAGGAGAGAGATTTAATATGAAATATATTTAATGTAAAATATTTAATATGTTTGTATTAATATTTAATGTAGTGTATTAATTGTATTGTAATTGAATTGCATGTCTGTATGTATGTTCTGCTTTTGGCAACAAAGGTTGATACCATTCATGCCAATAAAGCTAATTTGGTTCCATTTGTACACTGTCAGAGTTAAGGATAGACCTTGAAATTTAGAATTTTGAGAAACACTGCTTTAGAGGGGTCTAAATTGATATTCACAAGTCTGTAACTCTGACACACACACACACACACACACACACACACACACATTGAGACTAACGTTAGAGTCTCTTTTTCAAGTGTGAACTGGTCAAGAGAAGAGGCAAATAAATGTTACACAGCTCTGCAACAAATACAGGACAGTGATAGACTTATAGCAGCCTTAAAACAGTACATATTAACTAGGAAACTCAAGGAGAAACAGTGAATCAACTGTCAACAAAATTGAGTAGTTAATTACCATCTGTCTTCTAGCAACGTCGAGTGGGTTTTAAATGTCGGCGCTGTTGTGTGTGAAAGAAAGTTAGAGACGTCAAGACCCGCCTTTCGTTGCTTCTGATTGGTTTATATTGCGTGGTGCCTTCTGCGGTTGGTTAGATTTAGGCATAAATGACTGATGGATTGGTCTGGGATTGGTTATCTCGGTCAGTCAATCAGAGTTACTCGAGATACGGCAAGCCGCGAGGACGAAAGTTTATTATCATGAAAAAAATAAATACAGAGTATTGAATGGGGAAATATAAGCGTGAGAAATGTCAAGTGTGGCGTGTGGTGTGAGAATGGGTTAAATTGCGTGACTGTCACACTCAAAGCGTGACACTTGGCAGCTCTGAGATGGCGACACAAGATAGCGACAGAAGATAGCGACACAAGATGGCGACGAGTAAAAAGAACCCTGAACTTGATGCCTCAAACGGGCAGTCCACAAACCAATGGGTGACGTCACGATGACTACGTCTATGATATACTCGCAAGAACATCCTGACTGATAAGAGTAATTACAATAATCATTTTATATTGAATTAGGAGCTAATAAATGAATTATTGGCTGCCACTGAATGAACAAACTGTGAAATGTTTCCTATTAAGGCACACCTGCAGGGCTCTGTTATCAGGCGCCACTTGTTGTTGTTTAGGATCCGGGGGCAAGTCAGGTGGTCTCAGACTGGGCAGAAACGTGTTGTGGCCAGGGACGGCTTCAACACTTCAGGAGTGTTGAAGTAATGATGATAGTCATTACCAGGGACTCGGTGGCATCTGTTACATTGTGCAGCTTTGATGACATGGTGTTTATGTGTTATAATTAGTGTGCCTGTGCACGTAGACACCAAGCATGCTTCCAACTGTAATGCTGTGGTGTGGTAACACTTTTTAGAGCTTTTAGTTAGTTAGTTCTGTTCCATGTTGCGTTTCTTTTTTTTCCATTTAGTAGTGTGACTGTCAGGACATGACAGATCCCCACTGAAAACTCTCCTGGATGGTGCTCCAGTGACAGGTGCTGAGCAAAATGACTAAACTGGTGCAGGTTGGGCTCTGTTTTCCATTTCATCAGTGCTTCACTCCGACCTTTCCCTTTGAAACACGTTGGCTGCTACGCAGCTGTGATCTGCGTCTGGTACAGTGATTGCCATGTGTGATCTGGGGCTTAGACCCTGTAAGCGTGTCCGTGGTGCTGCCTATATTGGTATAGAAAAGAGCATGCAGTTACAATGCTAGGCTAACATTTACCTGGTTCAAGGGCAGGGCCAACCATGAACCTCCACACGTTATACCCTCTTTGCTGATGAAAAAAGATGCACATGGCTGTCGACTGGGGATGTACCTGAATCTGAATATGTTATTCAGCAAAAACACATTTAATGAGGTGGAAGCAGATAGTATTCCACTAGAACTTGTTCCTTAGTATTCTGGGGGAAAAAATCTGTGATTGGCATGTCTGTGTGTGAGTTATTATGTTTCTTCTAATCAATTCATGTCATTGTGGAGAGACATGAGATGAAACGTCAATTCTTTTTGCAACTTGATGATTTGATTTCACTTACTAGTTGTTTAATTTACTAAAAAATATTGAAAAATGATCACTATAATCTGTAGTCACCACTGGACTGAGTGCTTCAGCACTTTCCAAGGTATCCTTGTGTCACATGTTCATGTGTGTGTGTGTGTGTGTGTGTGTGTGTGTGTGTGTGTGCGTGTGTGTGTGTGTGTGTGTGTGCGTGCATGGATGTAAAGATTGAAGTCTGCCTTGCTTAGAAAACAGTTTTGCAGCAGGGTAAAAAGTTTTGTGTGCATACTGTTTGCTTTAAAACAAAAAATCCCTGTATTAATTTAATACATTAAGGCTTATTTTTAGTTATCTTGCTCTGAATAGTTGCTGTGTGTGTGTGTGTGTGTGTGTGTGTGTGTGTGTGTGTGTGTGTTTACCAAAGTTATCAATAAAACAGAACTATGCTGAGAGCTGCTTTGTCACTTTTTGACCCACCTGCGGGACTTGTTGGACTGTTGCGGCATTGAAACTTAAGGAGGAAGAGGAGGTGTAAATGATAAAAAGCACATATATTTTCTCAATATTGCAAAAAGCTACTGGACTATACACTGTGCTATTGGAGGTTAACAATAAGGCACAAGAATTTATGAAGAGGCAGCCATAATTCCTCAATTTGAATGTTTAAATAACTTCAATAACACCAATCAACAGCTGCATACATATATATACATATATATATATATATATATATATATATATATATATATATATATATACATACATATGAAACTATGGAACTTGTTTGTCCTTCAAAGTCTGACAATCTCAACTAGCAAAGCATAGAGTAACTGAACCAAAAACAGATTTCAGTACCTCTATCCCCTTCCGATATATTGGAATATTTTCTAATTTTGGGGGTTCTGTGAAGTGTGAACTCTCAGAGATGAATTCCAGGAGACACAGACAAAACAATCCACTTGAATCCATGTGTTCACTGCCCTTTTCTCCCCTATTTTTAGTTATACTTTGTTGGAATATGTTGAAAGTTTCACTGAGTTGTGGGGAAAAAAGGAGGGAGAGGGGTGGTACATCCATCCACCAGCACATTACCAGCACGAAGAAGCCGACAGGGGAGAGGCTATTGATTGTGTCACCTTTCCACAGGCTCGAGGCTGTGAGGGCTCTTTGTGGGTCCTGCTCTCAGTGGAGGACGCCGGCACTTGTACATAAAAAGATTCAGTGTATAAAGCAGCTGGGGCTGAAGGGGAAAGCTGCACGGTGCTACAAACTCCTCTTTTATGTCCCGCCGTCTCTCCCTCTCTCCGCATGTCTTTCTCTCTCTGTCACTCCTGCTTCTTTCTAACTTACTCTCATCTGTCTCCTCTCCTCGCTCGCTCAGTCCCAAAAGGTTTTCATTGGCTCAGGCCAACAATATTATCCTTTTTTAATTCTTTAATTTGGCAGATCTTCTGAGAAACACTGTCTTCTCTCACACACTGGTGGTTGTGTAACAGAACAGATACCTGTGTGTTTTTGGCAATAATGGGGAAGGTTGCTGTCTCCATTTTTTTGGGAAATGTTCAGACATGAAGGCAGCAGTTGGCGCTGGTTTCTGTGGCAACAACAGTGCAGCCGCCACTGGCCAGATGGCTTCAATGGAGCTGTTTTACTGTGAGCAGCGGTGCTTAAGTGGTGCACTCTCACTTTAATTTGCTTTAGGATTGGACCTGTAGTGTAAAAAGAATTCCTTTTGTCTGTTTCCCCATTATGCCGCTGCCAGAAGAGGCTAATTAGCTCACTCGAAAAAATGTTTTACAGAGGCCAGGCAGGTGCTTTTAGAAAAAATGAGATGAAGCCTGTGAGGCCATGTTTATCCCACTGAGACAGGAGTCATCTGCATTAAAGGTCAGCAATCAGTCTGCAATTACAGTGTAACCTCAACTAATGGTTCTGAAGAGTCCACTCAAATTCTGTTTACACTGCACACACACTCAGTCAGGTGCTGCGATGTGTGGGTCAAGTTCAGTTTTGATTATTTGAGGATAATAAAAATGCCAAAACTACCAATCACACACTGGGAGGTAAACAATCACAACTGGTTTTCAAAAGTATAATTGTTATTTTGGGCTTATTGTTAAATGCCAGTTTAAGGAAAGAAAAACTTTAAAGGCAGGATACAATGATGTAACTGTTGTTTAATGTTTGTGTTTTGCATATTTTGATGAACTAAATAGAAGATTTTGATGGACATTTTATTTGACCTCCTAAAATATAAACGATCTGCAGATGGACTGGTGAATTTAAATCATGCTGTGCACCAAATATTACAACTTTTGTTATAAGTTCTAGTTGAGATCTCAAAGTTTTTCTTAAAATGATGCAAAATATCTGAATATTTCCATTTGATGAAATAGTGCTTCCAGAGAAAACATTCAGTGTTGGGTTTGAATATTTAACTGTGCAAACATCATATAGCTTCTATGAAAGAGCGAAACAAGCTGCCACCAAGACTGAACAATTTGGGAAGAAGTTGATTATTTTGACTCATGATGCAATTGCAATACGGTTCACAACAGTGAAGGGAATTATTATGAATCCTTCATTATTCTTGTTTTCATAGAAGAAGTTTTTGAAATGTTTCTGAAATTATGTTATGATTTTGTTGTGACCCATGTGGCAGATCCATGAACAAGAGATATTTTGCTTCATCTTTAAGGAAAAAGATCATTTTTAACAATCAGGATCTGGAGGATTCTCAATATTACCCCAAACATCCCACAGTGTTTTAAAAAATCTGAGAAATAAAAAATGGAAGGAAGTGCAATGGTTATGTTGTCGTATTATATCCCAGGGCGGACCTCTAGGTATATCCATCATTCAAGTTTTTTAGATTTTTATGCATTAAGAGACATACATGCATCTAAACCTATAATCACAATAATCATGTAGTGTGTTACTTCACTTGCTGATATAATTGTGCAAGGATGCAAGGATCTCTACCAAAAAAAAGTCTATAGAATACATTTGTGGGCTGGCACCATAATACTCAATTCAGAATTATAATTTTAACACCCTTTCACTTTATCAAAAATTGTGACTATTGCGACAATTAGGTTACTGCACTAGTCCATATAACTATTTTGATAAAATGTCCATAACTAATTGTACAGTTCTAGCTGCTTCAGACATCTACAGTATGTGACAATGTCAGATAATGTGGAAGACTACTTTTTTTCAACAAGGTAATGGGTGGGGAGTGCTGTTAAGTAAAAACAAGGAGCAAAAAAAGCTAACTGAACTCACAAAGCAAAGAAACACTGGATCAATGGGAAACTGCAGAGCAAAAGATTATGTCTGCTTGTTAACAAAGGAGATACATGTTAATCCTGGATTGTCTTTGTTTGAACTGGGATGAACTGGTTGGAAATGCTGAAACAACAACACAAACACACATGATCAAGACCATCTGTGATGTTTCCTGTGAGTGTTGCTGGACCCACGGTTCAATTACTAATTATCTCAATAGCTGCTGCAGTTACAGTATTTACACCTTTTTGCACCTCAGCTTACTCATTGTCTGAATCAGACAATGTCTCAGCAGAGGACTCTCACTCCTACTCTGCTGATAAGGATTATATTTATCACAGCAATGGATAGCTCATTAATTTCTCCAGAAATACCATCTGGGGACAACATCAGACTGCAGTGCTACTTGAACAAGGCCAACACACCATAAAATTCCTAATCAAGCCAGCGTACACACTCCCACAAAAAACAAACTGTGCTCAGGCTTCTCTCCCCGTTCGAGCGGCGCTGTGAACTCACAAAGCCACTTAAAGTCACAGAGGAAAAGGTCAAGCTGATTGAAGGGAAAACGACCTGGCTCAATGGTACGTGGCTGCGGTAACGAGAGCATTCGGCTGCCTTCTGAGCATGCTGAATTGCATTAGCCACCTTGTCAGGTTGGAGACACAGTCAGTCCACCCACTGACCTGTTGTGTGAGATGTAATTATCTGCTGCAGTTCTTCTGCTGCATTACAGGTAATTGATGCTTATTTCCTCAGGAAGGGTTGAAATCTGTATTGATTGTAAACTTAAGTAGGCCAAGTTTATCACCTGGCTCTCTTCCTCCTCTATGCGGAATCAATACAGATTTCACCCAACAACCTCCTTCGCCCATCTTCACCATCCTAAGAACTGAAGGTCCCACTCATGCTTATCTACTCTCTGATTCACAATGCCTTCATAGCATAGTGCCGCGCCACAAAGCTCCGCTCCAGCCTCTTAACTCCCTGCTCATGAAATCTAATTACAGCCTCACTCACTAATCTGGAATTAATTCACTTTAGATGAAGGTGATTGATAACGGCCCATGGAAAAGTCACCTAGGTCACCCGTCAACAGCCTGGCTTCACAAAGAATAAAAGCGGTTGAACTTGACTGATCAGCGCTACTTCAGAGGACAGCTGATCTATGGAAAATGACAGGTGTGTACACTACATCTGCCTATATTTTAGCTAGGTGTAAAGTATAGTTTGAGATCAAAATTCTGGGAGTTAGATGATACAATTTGCATCTATGTGTGGTAAATATGAGACTGCGAGCAACTGGCTAGCTTAGCATAGCACAAAGACTTGTAACTGATGGAAAAAGCTAGCCTGGCTCTGTGCCGTATCCCCAAATCTTTGTGTTAAGCTATAGTTAGCTGGCTGTTGGCTGCAGCTTCATATTTCCTGTAGCCGACAGACATGCGAGTGGTGTCATTGTTCCTTCTACCACTTGTCAAGACAGCAAATGAGCATATTTTCCCCAATTGCCAAACTTTTCCTTTGAATCCAATGTGAAATAAGCTTCTTTGTACAGCCCTTGACGAATCCAGCCATCCCCACACAGCAGCTTCCACCTTGTGTTAGCAGCTAAGCAGCTCTTCCCATCAGTGATGATACAGTGGAACATACTGAACAATGATATGGTCCGTATCCTTCCATTGAGCTGACAACAATCTAAGATGGAGTCTGTGGCTGATGAACACCTCCTCCTCTGAAGAGTAATAACGTGCGCTGAGCCAGAAACTCAGAGAAAAAAAAGCTGCAGGGGTGGAGGGTTGAGGATCCCTGCTCGTCTCCAGAATAAAGCCCCATAACCTGGCTCCAGGGGACAGACTGAGAGCTGAATTATGAGGTGAGGATAGCTGGCCTCTCCATTGCCTCACTCTCTGATATGTGATACAAATTTTGAAACACTGAGTTCATCTAAATGGCAATTGCAAAAATAGAAAAAACTGACTTTTGCAAAAGGCTGGTGTTGAAATTGCCCAAACCACTGATGAACACTGATTCAATTTAAGACTCTCGGCCTGTTATTCTAGATAATAACAAATTACACTGTGATGAAATTGTTTGGAACTGATCACCATGTTCCCAGGGCAACATCATTTATCAGTGCCTTCCAAAACTGTTTTACTGGCTGCGTTTGTAAAGGAGCACCAAAGCACACTGGAGTATGATCTGGACCGCTGTTGGGATTCAGTTAATCAGAGCGCCACAGTCTCAAAGTGGCAGAGCAAAGAAGCTTATATTTATTTCTTCAAACATCATTATTATCAAGGTCATCAGAGAAGTAGTGGCGACGAAGGCCAACTGTTGCTTTGCCTCATGTCGCATATGTCTGAGCCAAAAAGCACAAGAACATGCCGAAAAGACTACAGCCAACTAGCATGTATATGTTCTGCACCTGCGTGAGGAAATAACTTCCAGCAGGTGGCAGTAGTCTGTATTCATTCTTTTTTTTTAAATGACAGCAGATAGACAAACCATTGTTGTCATACACACATGAATCAAAGCAGCGTTTGCTTCCATAAGTTGGACTCAGTTGCTACATTCTGGATAGCCGTGCCATTGTGAAAATATGAAAATATGTAAAATGAGAAAGATTTGTACCCCCCTGACCCCTATTTTTCAGACTAGTGCCAATAAAACAGAACACAACACTAAAATCAGGGCCACAGACACTCACTTAAGGCTCAACAATGGCAGGTTGGGGCTTTATAACAACATCACCACCATTCTCCTTTACTCAGGAGTCATAATTACTACGGCAGCATGAGGACTTTCTTACTAGAACTTTTTCCTGCATTTGCTGAAACAAGCGTTTCTGTCATTTTTCTTGAGAGTTTTCTCAGAAAACAGGCTGCTGAGTTTTTCTTGTGTCATTTAAAGTTATAACCACCACTTCCAAAATACCAGCTACCTCTACTGGGGTAAAGGATCTCTTTAAGCTCAGTGATTTTTAATGGCTTGAACTAAACCTAACCTCTGTCAATCACCAGAGACCTCGAAGGCTGGAATGCAGACGAGCATTACTCAGGGCATACAAAACCACCAGAGGAAGATTTCTACCTTGAGGCAAAATAACTAATACTTTAAACTAAGATACCCGTTGAAATTTTGCAGATACATACAAGTTTAACAGTGTAACATTACACCACACAGCTGTAACCGAATACCATAATCAGACAACCAACGTGCTCCTCTCTCAAGATAATGGGCGAAAGGCAAAGCGTCACACTTCAGATTTAATGGACTCTAATGACTCCATTTAGACACTTCATTTTGCCTCATTGAATGAATAAAACACAAACTATTTTGGTAAGAGCTTTGAGTAAAGGGGACAAAGCCCAATTATGGCCAATAATAGAGCAGTAACTTCATGACAGTAGAATTACTTTTAAGAGGGAAATTACACTGAAGCAGATGCTGGTGAGGTTAATATCTTTCTACTGATGTCATTGGAAAGAAGCGGAACAAGTGTTTGGATGATTATATTATTATCAGTGATCATATAGTAAAGGACATTTAGTATACACGGATTGTTATCAAGATAAGAGTGTATGTATAATGGATTGATGTTTCAAGTGTGTTATTCAATAGGAAGATAAAAGCTGTGATGGTGGCACACTCAGGTTACTTTCAGCTGTTCATTCTGGTTTGACATGCATTTGTATTTATCATCCCCGAAACAAAGCTCTGCACTGGATCTCGGGTGTCGTTGTGGGACTGACTCAGTATCACACTCTGTCTAATGTGGCAGTGGAAGAAAAGGGAAGAAAGGACGAGAACAAAGACAGGGGTCGGGTCTGCCTGCTGAGGAGTCATATGTCTGTGAGATAACCGTGATGTCAAGGTATTTCTGGTGTCTCAAATTACCGCCATGTAACTTTGTAGAAAATTAATGAGTTACAAAGCGTGCACACAAAGAAACACTCTTTGCAAACTAATGCAGCACCTCATGCTGAGCAGCACTGTCATGCCTTACATGCTTCTCTATTCATACGCCTGTGATGAATATGCCTCCTTTCTCTTTCTTCTTCTCCTCAAGAGTGTTGGAGTGATCTCTTTGTAATAAATAAATTGTGTATGATTATTCATCCATGAAGTGTTTTGTTCTTATTCGTCAGACACACTTAACAGTCTTTTTCTGTTAACCCCCATGTGGCAGATCCATGAACAGGAGATATTTTGCTCCCTCTTGAAAGAAAAAGATCATTTTTAACAAAGATTGACGAATGGAAAGTTTCTTAATATTACCCCAAACATCCCACAGTGTTTAAAACTAAAATCTGAGAAATAAAAAATGGAAGGAAGTGCATGGTTATGTTGTGGATTATATCCCAGGGCGGACCTCTAGGTATAACCAGCATAAGTTTTTTAGATTTTTATGCATTAAGAGACATTCATGCATCTAAACCTATGATCACAATAATCATGTAGTGTGTTACTTTACTTGCTGATATAATTGTGTTGGTTTTTCTTATTTTTCCACTAAATAAACAAACTACCAATAAGTATGGAACAGATATGAGAAATTATTTCAAGTATTTAAATCAATGCAAAACAATTGGCCAATCCAAAGTCCCTCCCCTCTTAGCAGTGGTTCTGTTTAGCCAGGCGCCTTTGAGCAGGATGCAAAATAACACCAAACTTTACTTCAGGTGGAGACTTCACCCTTAAGAGATGATCTTAACAAATGAGAGTTTGTCTTGAACTTTCCTGGTTAACAACAATTCATAAATCAAGCTTAAAAACATGATAATACATCAGCAACTAACCTATGTGTCCTTTGTCAAATCTCTTACCAAAGAAATAAGGAGGACGCAGACCTGGCTCACAATGCTGATTTGACATTAGGCTGACCCATCTTGACATAGCCATGAGTTAGATAGCTTATTAACTAATGTTTTTCTTACATTAGCTTACTTAAAATTTGACCATTTCCAAAGTAATGTACCATGAGAGACCGGCCTCCCCTCAAAAAACGAACCCATAGGTCGTTTGTACAAGCAGCAAAATACAACCCATATTTACGTTTAAGACTGCATTCTCCTGCCCTCGATCGGCCGTAGTAATTATGAATGAGTATAAAGTTGCAGTGGAATTTTCACCCAAGAGAAAGGCGTTCTTGTCCCATGTGAAAACAAAAGTAAACAATGTGAATCATAACGTGTGTCTACGTCCGGTAGTCACATCTTCCTTGTAATTACTTCATTTCCACTTTTTAAACTGTCTTTTATAACGCCTAAGCAGGAACACTTTTGCCCCAACCTTAGAGAAGTGGTTTGTAGGCTTAATTCAACGAAAACTGCAGTCTTTTTCTGCAACAGTGAATTGTACATGTATGTATAATGACGTGTGCAATATCATTAAAAAACGCTCCAATCTGTACCAGCAAAACGCTCATATGGATGGTTATGAATATTGTGCCATGGTCAGGGTTTCAGGTGGTGATTCTGCAGGTGGCTCAGCTTTGTCTTTTTACCATCTCATTTCTTTTCAAGATAGACGAGTGAAGCGCAAACACATCAAAGAAAAGGGTAAAGGGGAAAGCTGACTGAGGTTCTGCTGGTTCCAAGCTTTTTCAACTATTATTGGAGCACAGAGGAAAAAAGTGGCTGGACTATGGATTGGTCAGTTGTTAACAATAGGTAGTAAAAGCTTAAGTATCAGCAAAACTGCAGCAGTGTCTTGCTACATTCCAGGCAGCCAAGAATAATAACCACGGGCTAATAGGCTAACTAGCACGGAGTCTACTGTCTGACCCTGGTACATGAGCGCTCAGGAGCCTCAAAGCATGCACCTCAGTATTCTTCAGCAGAGAGATATGGGGGATATGGGTCAATATAGTACTACTGATGCAATATTGGGTTAACTTTACCCAGTACCCATGGGTAAAAATTCACTGTGTCAGCATTCAACTGTTTGAATTTATGAGAAGGTAAAATGTGTGTTAGTTGTGTCTAACGTTTGGTCTTCTACTGGGTTTTCTACCCATGGGTATTGGCTAGAGTTAACTGAGTATTGTGTCAGTGTTATATTGATTTTTAGTGTGTAGGCAGGAGGAGATGAAAGCCATTGTCAGTGTCAGACTGAGGCTGTGGCTTTCAATCAGTGCAGAGCCTCATGCATATCTAATTTTAAAAAAGTCTCAGTAGACAAGACTTGTTGTTTATTCTTTTACAAATACTAGAGCACGGACTGTGAGAGAGGCTGGTTATCACTGGAGATAAGTTGTGCTGGACATGACAATGTGGAGTTTAGTGTTTATTGGTATTGAATCTTAAACTAAATCTGGAAAAAAGAACCGTGTTGAATGTAGTGCATTCTACCCTGGGACCTGCGGGTGGTTGAATGATTGAGGAGCTCACTGCTTTCGCCTCTTTTTGTCAGTAATGAGCCGCGGGACTGATCGAGCTGGCAGCCCACTCGGGGTGTGCTGGTGGGCAGGCACCCTTTGATGGCTGCTGATGAGTGGGGAGCGTCCCGAGCCACTGGGGTGAGAGTTGGCAGGATGTGGGGTCTGTCCAGATGGGGTCTCATCTGGCCCTTGCCTTTCGCCCCCCTCAACAGACCAGCTCCCCTTGCACAATGGGACGGACCAGCAACAGACTCACCATCTCAAATCACACTCAAATGAAGATGAGAGGTGTCTGGTACATCAAAAGTATGTCTGATTGCCAGGCATCTCCGAGAGAGATCCATCACTGACATTTAGAGTTTGTCTGATGGCCAGAGATGGAAAGGTTAGATTTTAGATGTTTGATGCTGAACTGCACGCCAGGGATGCAGCAGACATTGGAGGGAAAGCATAATTTAAATTGGTGAATATCAACAGACAAATAAAGGGAGCAAGCATGAATTGAATTCATAAAGAGCTATGAAAAAGTTATAATGTAGGAGGACAGCTAGATGCTAATGGAATATTTCCTTTCTCTCCTGTGCACTGAATATGTCAGTTTCCTTATCTTAAAACCCCCGAGCTGAGGGTGGAGCTTAAATGTTGGAAAAAGTAGATGGAATTCCACAACTATAGCCAGCAGCAAGCCATTTCCCTCATCTGGCGGGAAAAGAATAAACTATAGGATAGAAAAGAAAATCTTCAAAGCTCATTTGGAAATCCCTCCTCAGACTGGGCTGCCATTCTGCACCTGATAACATCACCAAACAATGGCTGCTGCTAACTGTTTATCAAATTGAGTTTTCTTCACTCACAATGAAGGGAAAACATCCTTTTCCCATGGACACCATTATTTCAGAATACATTGTTGGATGTAAAGCTATTATTGATAAGAAAAGGCTTTGACCAGTCACAGTAATTGAAATAACATTTCACAGATGCTATATTTCCTGGCATCATCTTCAGTTATACATATAGATGATGAATCCTGGCAGCCGGAGCTCTCAATGCAAATCTATGTCTTGTAATTAGTGAGTGCCATTTCTCAGCCAGAGCTTGGCCCTAATCAAAATATGCTTTCAGCTACAGTGTGTCAGTCAACGCTTGGTGATTAGATACATTTCAGAATGCAATATGTCCGGATTAATGTTTAATTGATAGGGCAACCAGCATCATCTCCCAAGTGATCAAAGATAACACAGAAATGGTTATATCATTAACACAAAAAGGACATTTTTAATGGAATACCACCAAGAAAAAAACTGTCATGACATGTTCCATCCATGTCCTTCCCCACCCACTTTGTTTACAAATCAGCACTGCTCATGTCTACTGGGAACTGCAAGAAGCAATGATTTCCGATGCACAGCAGATCCCTCCACCATCCCTCCTTTGAAAACCCATACTAATTCCCCTTCCCTGTGCACACTGAGCTAAGCAGGGTTCCCAGTGGACCAGGTCCGTGCAGAGCGGGGTTACAGCTGAGCTGACTGGCCAAGCATGGGAGTCAATCGATGTAAATCACTGAGAAACCCCCATGAAGAACAATAGGGGAAATGCAATCGTAACAGAAGTGTGTGCTCGACTATTTTTCCAACCAGTTCAACGAGTTTAAACCTCATCAACACATGACAAACTTACTCTTTAACCACTGAGATCACAGCGCCAGAAATTATGAAACGAGCTGGCGAATACCTTAAAATATTAAAACATCATGTGCTGTGATAGTAAAGGGAGCAAAACAGTGAGCGTGCCACTCTTGGATAACAGAACCTCATTATATTATTCACACAAGTAATGACACAAGTCCACAGTGTTGCGGAACTGAGCTCACACAATTAACCTGCTGCCAGAGAATAAAAGTAATCAACCCCAGCGAATCAAAATGTATAATTAAAATGCAAATCCTCAGGGCTCTCTACAACTCTAAATGGATTATTTCAAATTACCTGTCACAAAAAAGTGCCATCACTATCGCGTCTACTGCTAAAAGTTTTGAGATAGACAGGAGCATGAGTAAGTAAATATTAGACTCTGGAGGAGAAATTGTGGATTTCTGGAAGCAATGTTTGTGTAGTATATCCATGTATTTATGACATGATGCCTGTGAGCTTTATCTGCTGTGTTTTGTCAGTTATTTATTCTCTCTGATTGAGACAAACTGCAGGGAAATGTATATGCTCATGGATGAATTATGAAACAATGGACCCCTGGGAATAGACATGTAAAAGCCCCCACACCCCTCCTGAATAAGAGCAAGGCCCACAAATTGAAAGAGACCCTTATTGTGTGTCTCTTTGTCATGTTGTTTTTGGTTGTAGTTGCTTTTTGTCTCTATGTCATCCTTTGGTGTCTCTTTGTGGTTGTTTTGCGTCTATGTGGTCTTTCTTTGTTGTCATTTTTTGCTTGTTTTTTGCATCTCTTCATGATTATTTCTTCTCTATGTTGTTGCTTTGCTTCTCTTGGTGGTTGTGTTGCCTGTCTGTAACTGCAATCACATTTTGTAGTAATTGTAACTCTTTGTAGTAGTTTTGTGTCTGTTTGTGGTCGCTTTGCATCATTTGTGTCTGTGGTCCATATTTTGCCTCTTTGTATAGTAGCTATGTGTGGTTGTATTTATTTTTGCTTCTCTTTGTGGTTTATTATGTTTTTCTATGTCAGGAGCACACAACCCGAGGTTCTGGAGCCACAGGTGGGTCTTTATATGGAAATAAAAAAGGTTATTGTTAACATTTTGATTTTCTTTCATCATTGGTATAGCCCCAAAGGGATTCTTAATTCTTCAATTGTAAAAATGTGTAGCTTATTTACTAAATAAAAACTAAACTAAATGTGCATCACGGCCTATGAAAGTCTACGGCGCTGCACCTGAACCTCTAGGCTAGCTATCAGTTCCAAATCTCCTGAGATATTTATTAGATACTTGGGTCCTCGCTGACAAAAGCATATTAACAAATGCTCATTAAAATCTTTTAATAGTGTTAGTAGGCTAATTTAGACTTAGTAGGCTGTGTTATTCTTCATTATGAAGCTCAAAATAATGTTTGTGGCTTCACAGAAATGTCTTTGTTTTATTTTTTGGCCAACAATGGCTCCTTTGTTAGTAAAGGTTGCCGACCCCTGCTCAATGTGGTCATTTTGCATCTCTTTGAGGTTGTTTGGCATCTCTTTGTGGTCATTTGGCATCACTTTTTGGTCGTTTGGCGTCCCTTTGTAGTCATTTATTTGACTCTGCAACAAGAAATGTTAATGGTCACTTAATAGACGCTCTGGCCCACGGCCCCCCTGGGCCTGTGCCTGATAGGCTCGTCCAGTAATCCATCCATGTATGCACTGCCTGATGATTAAACTACAACAGAAACTCACCTAGAATCTGCTGCCTTTTATAAGCATATAAAGCTCCAAAAAACAAACCGATTATGCGCCAGCGACAACATTGATCATTCCATGCTTTGTGTCCCCTCACATAATGAAAACTAAACAGCACATTAAGTCAGCTGCGGACTTCTCAGCCATCTGCTGGTCCTGCGAGTGAATCTGTAGTTTAAACAGAGCAGTGTGGCAGAGCCCATGTGTCTGTTGTTTCACTGTCTCATGGTGACGATGGGGGAGGGCTGTCTCTTGTCTCATCACTGTCAGCGCCGAATTGAAATGAAGTGCGTCCCTGCTTTTGGGGGGGTGGCAGAGAGATCGGGGCATTGCTCATTTTGCTTAGCAGATTACCGAGGGAAGGCGTTGGAAGGTATTATGAAGAATGATGAGCAGGAGTAGGAGGATCACTAAGATGTAAAGTGCTTCATCTTGTGCCTCACTGAGCAGTGAAGAGATGGGGGCCAAACAGGTGGCAGCACTCTCCATCAGAGACTTCACACAGTCTGAGCATCTTGACTCAAGGCACTCATTTCAAACTGTGTGGGCAAGCGTGCATCCGCTGATTAGTTCCACTTGTTCTGTCTGTACTGAGCATGAGATCTTGGATAAATAGTATTGATATTGCTAAAATTTATGATTTATTACTTTGGACAGCAGACGTCTCTTTTAACTCTATGGTGTCTTGGGATATTTTGTCCATTTTTGAATCCTTCTCATCCTGCTTGTATACACCACAAGTTTAAATGCCATGTTGGTCTATTTTTTTCAGCACAACCTCACCTATATGACCTGGTATTCGTTTTTTCATCCTGACTTACTGGATCAACAGTTTGAACCCAAAAGAAACAAAGAAAAACAACATAAAATGTGATTTTGAACCTCTTTTTTTACTTTCAAAACCCTATCATGCTCAATGAAGAATTTAAAATGTTGCAAATGTGAACAAAGGTTGCAAATATAAGAAATTTGACCTTGTCTCCAGTTTTACTTGGTATATCATCATCAAACTGAAACTGGCCTCATGGAGTTTACAGCCAGAACTTTAGAGGTAAATTTACAGTAGGGCTCCACGCTTTGTTTTTACGTCTAGATGTGATGAAGAAGTCATGCTTTGGTGCTTTTGGTGACTCCAGAGGGTTAAATTTAAGATTGCAAACAATGACAGAATATTCCAGTTGATCCACATTTTACCACTCTTGCATGCAGCGGTATTCTATGTAGAATAAGTCTATGAACAAAACATATTTATTAATATTTCAAATTATGCTTTCTTAACAAACATAGCTACATTACAAGAGCTGGGTAGCTACAATGCTAAAGATAAAGAAAGCAATCAATTTTGGGCAGCATTAAAAAAAAAAGTGTTTCATGAGCAACGTTATAAAAAAAACACCATCAGGGTTAATGTTATCCCCATAATAATTAAATCTACAGTAGAGGACTTGGAACCAGCCTGATGCCTCATCATACTGTATGTTCACTATGTCAATAATGTATTAGCAAACCTGACCATCATCCAGATTTCTCATGAGACAGCCACTATCAACACTAATGATCAGTGTGGTTATCCTTGAGTTCTGTTTGAAACGGTGAAGCTTCCACCGTACATACAACTATTACAGGAGTAACCTTACCAGTAGGCCTTGTTATTTATATTTTTAAATCAGCAAGACCTCCAACCTAAATGATAGAATAGGTCTTTTGTCAATACCATTCATAATGACCCACATGAGCGTTTTGTAACAGTTTGACAGTGCCAGGGTGCCAGTCAGATTTATCCTGACAATTGTTTTTTAAATTTTGATGAAGTCAAACTTACACAGGATGCATGCCTACCCATGCATGGTCCCTACTAACAACTAGAAACTAAGTATGACCATTTTTCAAAGAAGACCCATTAAACACAAAACACACACATCAGAATTGAAATTCAACACAGTGTATTATACAATTCAATGTCCCATAATCAACCCATAGTTCAAACAACCAAAACAAAAAATAGTCTATTTTTTTTTCAACCAAAAATATTCCTCTTCGGGTACCAAATAAATAAACAAAATAATCAGTTTTTTGGAAATAAAAGTTGGTCAACCAAAACCCAAACTAAGTGCCCCCTCTGGCATCTAATAGACCAGCTTTGACAGCAAGAATAACCACTGGGTTGAAGCCAGAACTTTTCAGTGGCATGAGCATGAGAGCACACACGCCATTATACATACATATATGGTTCGCGGTTGTAAAAAAAAAAGCTGCAGTTCCATGGAATTTAGGCTACAATACAAGTGATCTAGGTTTAGGGAAAAAACGTCCTGGTAAGGTGTTATAAAAGACAGTTTAAACAGTAAATAAATGTACGTAAATGCAGGGAAGTGCAGTAGTTACAGTGACGTGACTACCTGAAGTGACATAGTTGTTTTTTTTACATATTTTATTTATAAGTTTTCAGTTTTACAAACATACATCACAACTACAAGGGAAACATCAGTCCCCCCAACCCCACCCTCAGTGATAAAGAAATGGGAAAAAAGAAAACAAACAAAACAAAATGAGGCCAACAAACAAAAAAAAAACATGCTCTTATCTGATTCAAAGCAATGTGATGCTGTACAATCGGAGCCAGCCACTGAATGGGTGTCTGTACACATATGCGGCAGACTATATGCACATCTATATGTACAAACTTACATACATATACACTAGCACTTTAGGCCATTCTGGATATATAGGACAGAAATGGTTGCCACATTTTGTCAAACGTTGCAGGGCTGAGAGAACGGAAGTGACATAGCTAAGTAAAAATGTGAGGCACAGAAGTTCAGTGATGTTTGAATCACATTGTTTACTTTTGTTTTCACATGGAACATGAACCCCATTGGGTGAAAGTCAACCATCTGTTCAACTCATCCACCGCCTCAAGTGCAACTTCTGTCTATTGGGTTGCACACATGGATGCAATGGGACGACGAAACGGGACGCTTTGAACCGACATCCATGTTGACACACAGCGGAGCCTGTGATGACATTATTATAACAATGAGTGCTTGAAGACGTAGCTGGCCACACTTGGCTGTTTTGTAACATTGTTGCTTATAGATGAACGCAACATAACCTACAAAATAAGTTCTGGCCTGTAGGAGTGAAGTGTAGAATCAAGAGTACAGCGGTTTAAAATATGATCATTCTTGTGTCTTTGTATGACTAACTGTTTTTTTACACAAAACATGAATATGAACACAGAATTGGAACACATGGAATAAAGTTCCAATATTTTTCTGTTTTATTTTCATTGTGTCTTGTTTGTTTTTTGTTTGTTTGCTAATCTCAGTAGTTTAAAGTGTGCAGGGCTCAGTCGGGCCAATGGGACTTAACATATTTTTGTGCACCAATCAGAGTTTAGCAACATTTGAATCAAATCTGACAGTTGTTTGATTGCCTGTTTATGTAGCCATTATGTATGCTGTCCACACCCTGCATGGATCCACCCCAGGGATACTGAGATAAATGGACTGAAAGCAATACACACAACAAATTCTGAAAACAAAATCTTATACCAGCAGAGTAATGTGACTATAATCACAGAGACAATCTACACACGGGGCTTTAATGAGATCAAAAACTCAAACTGTGGGTGTTATATTAGGTTCAAGTTCAACTGAGTCATTCAGTGTTGCTGCAGTGTTACGTGAGAGAATCGTCTCCTGATGTCTCCTCCAGACCCATGCAAAAATCTCCTGCCCTCTGTAGGGCTCACAGCTATTCCACAAGTTTCATTTGGATAAAAGACTGAATGCAGTGAGCATTTTCAACAAATTCTCTCCATGCTTCAAGATGGAGGTCGTTCTTTGTCCCCCTCCAAACAAAGACAAACGACCCCCTCCCCCACAGGTATCTGGAGATACCTAAAGGCGTCTCATTGGCTGATACCAACAGGAAATACAACTTTCAGGTTGAGACACAAAAGTGTCCTGCAGCCACCCCTTCTCTCTCTCTTCTCTTCTCAACTCCCTGAGGAACAGCATGTCTGCTGTCCTGGTCTGATCTTCCAGGAGGAAGACCAGGCTCCTTTGTCTCCAGCTCTAAGGGAAGGCCGGTGAGGTCCAAACCAAGTGGGCCCACCACAACGCTTCTAAGTTTCCTGCCTGTGATCTATACTGGACATAATCACAGAGACCCTCACCAAGCTTCTGGAGCCAATAGCAACCAACGCTACAACCCACAAAACCCAACCAGGAACCAGATTCTTCCTCAAAGGAGTGCTGTTTTCCCCTTTCAACTCTGGACTTTGTGGTATAGTACTGGGCAGTTAGTAAGCAAGAACAAGTTTGTTAAGCTTTAATCAATGGTGTGATCTGTTGTGTGTTTAAGTATATTTGTTGGGATATTTTGTGTAGTTAGATCACTTGAAGTTGTATGATTAATGTTGCTCTACATATCTCAAGTTGTACATGTAATTTAACTATGACTCATTTGATTTGCTCACACACTAATCCACATGAAATATACCTTTAATCTGGCTTCCCACAACACATAGACCTTCAAGACCGCATGGTCTATTGTTCTCCAAGAACAAAAGGGCTTCCGCCATTTTGATTTATTTAAATGACCGCCTTTCGGCAGCCATTTTGTTACACATTCTTACCTACATGTTGTTACACATTCTCACCTACATTTCCACTGTAAATAGTCTTTTAGATTAGTTATTGTGTGTTCTGTTTGCTTTGCTTTATTTAGAATAAATGTTTTTGGATTGAGATGCTTCTCCCTTTAATGTTGCACATGAATGAGTGATTTGCTAACCTCTGCTATGGAAAGAACTCAAAATTCCTTCAACCGTTACTAAATATTAATAAGGTAATTCGATTATAATTATATTCATAATTAATAATCAATGTTCCAAATTGATAATTTGTTAACTTTATGAGACTGATTAACTATGATTTGCTATCTTTTCCTATTCCTAAGTGAATAGGTGGTGCCCCTGAGTAACTTTAATTCATTTAAAGTATTAAATATAAATTTAGTCAATTTCTGATAGCAAAATTGATCTAAATTAGCTTTACCTCTAAATATTTTGGTACCCCTGCTGGAGGCAATGTGTATCTGAAGCAGATACCCCTACACCTCTTTAATTATCAACCCGTCAGGTACAGCACCAAGCTGAAGCATTTCTCATGCCAATCATTATTCCTACATAAATCCACTGCAATTTTGAAGTGCCAGCAGTAATTGCCAGGACAGCTCTTGAAATGAGATGAATAAATATAGCTACAGTGTGAGTCGACCTGTGCTGGTCTAAAGGCTGACAGTGTGTGGAACTAACCAATGGCAACACTATTTTCTTCTTCTGAGAACTGAGTCACACTAACAATTCAACATCCTCAAGCAAATTGGAATGACTGAAAGAATGACTTATCTATGTATGAGCACGGCTCTCATACCTCAGGGAAGTGATTCTGCATTAAATTGCTAGTTGTGATTGAAAATAATGCAGCGACTGCAGGACACATCAATCTGGACAGATGGGTTTTTCTTCACCAAAGCCTTCAAGCAAGCGCCAGGCAAAGAAGAGAGACATTGTGTGCCGTTTGTCTTGCAATGTGTTGTATCTTGTACAGTTGAAAGTGCACATTTTGTTGTTGGGGGAGAAAGACATGTGTACAGATAAACAGTTTGGCAAGGGTGCTAAAATTCGTCTGCTCCAGGCTCTCTAGTATGGATTAAAAGAGGGGATGTTATCTGCCTGATGTCTAGACAGGTGGCGAGCAGAGCCCAGAGTCACACAGCCAGCCACCTTTCAGCCCCTCGCCTGCTTTCTGTACTTCTACAGCCCGAGGCAGACTGGAGGACAATGGGCACTTAAGAGCCTGACAGTAACCTGCAGCTCCATGTGAAGACAGCAATGAAGGTAAACACATACACACAAGTAAACAACAACCTCAAGGTCAGTGGCCTTATCTTTCTGAGAGAAGAGCTGTCCATCTGAGTCCCACTGTGACATTGTTTGTCAAGCATTAACTGCTGCTAATGTGTTACACCGATCCGTGCATGTATGTTTCATCATCTCCCCTCCCCCACACACCTCTCTGTATCAGTCCGCACCTCCCCAGTGGGAGCAAAGATACGTGAAAGATCTGCGCTGCTGTTTTACTTTGCATTCACAGTGACGTTCTCTGCCTCGACACTGCATTAGTCACCTGAAAACGGTGATCGAAGCAGCTTTTTTCAGATTTTTTTTGCTACACTGTGCCGTTAAACTGCAATAATGAAGGTCCTGTGGGACAGTTGGAGTTTGACCCTCTGTGGGGTAATACATGCAAATGATCAGTGAGCCAGAGTAAAGCAAGGTAGTCTGGGGGGCAGCCAGCATGTGCAGCTCATGTCTCCATGTCCCACTGTGAGACTGGCCCTCAGCTGAAGCATTTTCATGGCACCGCTGACATGAAAGTACTTGCTGCCGGGCCGGCAGTGCAGATAATGTTATTACACTGTGTTGATCATTAGTAATGGAGAAGGAGGGGTAAGAGGAATTAACTAAATGCCGTAAAATGGATTAAGCATGCTGCTGTGCTGTGTTATACGTGCAGGGTTTTAATGAGGTATATAGATTATTATAAAGGTAACAACATAGTTCTGTTGTCAGTTAGAGTACAGGCGCATAAATGTGGCACAAATACCCTAATTTTAACAAAAGTGAAAATTAATTTGTGTAACCGTGCTATGATTCAGATCCATTTGAAAATGTAATAGGTTATTCTATGGCCAACGCTGCACACTACCACCATTAATTATTCATTATTCTTAACCGCTCATCCGCACTCGGTTCGAGGCTGGAGCCGATCCCACTATCAGGTTGGCTGACACATCACAGACAATCATGCTCTCATTCACACCTAGAGGCAATTTAGAATAAACCTAAGTGCATGTTTTTGGACTGTGGGAGGAAGCCGGAGTACCCGGTGAGAACCCAAACCGGGGAGAACATGCAAACTCCACACAGAAGAGCTGCAGGTCGGAGTCGAACCGGTGATCCTGTAGCCCCACTTCCACCGTGTTTCATGAAAATATATTTTCCCTAATCCTCCTGAAAGAAATTTTTTTTAATCAAAGTCATGAGAACTTTGGAACCTTCACAGAAATGTAGTGAAGTCAAAAGTGAAATATTTGTCTTTCATGTAATGTAGTGGAGGAAAAAGGAACGGAAAAGTTTTCAAAATAATAATAATTAATTAAAGATACTCAAAAAATGTTTTTAAAAGTAAAAGTACTTAAACAAATTAACAAAATAACTTGTGTTGCTATAAATGTCTGTGTAAATGAGGGTTTCTTACTTCTGCAACAGATGATAGAAGTTACAGCTTCCCTCTCTTCCCTCAACAGCAGACCACTTTTCAAATATGAAAAAAAAAGGCATTTTTGGCTGACCAAAATAAAATCACAACACTAAATGTCAGTGGTTTCATCCAAAGTCCACATTTTTGCAGCAACTGGCTCTTTTAGTGACTCCTGCAAAAAATAACCTGCTGGATATTATTCCAGCAGCCTCTTTAAAGTGGACATGACCAGAGGTTACATTAAATAGAGTGAAGCCTGCGAGCCACTTCAGGCAGACAACTTGAGTTGAGGCTGCAACACTCACACATGACACACTTTACTCTCTGCTGTGCATCTGTTCTGCTCCCCTTTTGGGAGAGTTTATTATCGTCACAGCCGCAATGCCAAATATAAACTCTGTGCAAACTCTGTCACTTAATTTCTTTCCTACATGAATTAGATAAGAGGCGTCATCACCTTCATATGTTCAACAGCCCTCAACATAGTCGTAGCAGTTTAGTAAAATATGTGTCTTTGTACCTGAATAGTCCACTTTACTTATGCACATCGGCATGAAAATATATGTGAAGAGCAAACGGAGGAGGAGAGACATCTGTAATTGCTGCACCATTACAGTAACCTGCAGGGTGACTTTTTAATACCAGCACTCTTCTGCAGTGGATCAGTGGAGATCAAAGAGAAATCTGTTAGAACGGGAGTCTGAGTGCAGAAAGAGTCCCTGATCAGGACCAGGATCAGAATTATCTTCACCTGACAAGTACATTTGCACAAGAAAAAGCCTTCTTATCAGCGGCGGTCACCTTTATTCCTCAGGAATGTTAACTTTGAGTTGGTGCAGAGAAACAAAAACAGCAGTTCAGTTCTATGCAGCAAATGGTTTATAAATAAATATAAGAAAAATAATGATATTAAGGTTCAGGGTTCGTACACTTTAGCAGTGGTCAAATTCAAGCATTTTTCAAGGACTTTCAAGGTACATTTTCAAGCTTTTCTAGTATCTTACACCAGTTGTAAATTGCATGTTTTAGATGAGTACTTACATACTAAAAAGGGGGAGATTTTTCTTAACCATACCAACAGCGATGGTATTACACTTTTAGGAGGAACGGTCTTCATTTCAGATAGGCTACTCATTATTTTTTACATTGAACATGTGATTATCTATAGTCTATAGATGGATATAGTCAGATTGCAAGAGAAATACAGTAAGAATTTCAAGCATTTACAAGCACTTTATCCAAAATCCAAGCACTCTTTAAACCTTGAAAATACAACATTTAAATTCAAGGATTTCAAGCACCCGTACGAACCCTGAAGGTTGTAAGAAGTTTTAGCCATTTGTGTGGGTGAAGGGTGTGATTGCAGGTGTGAATGTAACCACAGAGACATGTGAGGTAAAAGCTTAGAGGCAGCAATAGGCTGGTTTTTTTTTTCAATGCCTTGGTCACAAATATGTCTTCTGATACAGGTGTTTACTGAGGCGGGCAGAGCTGCTGCCAATCAACCCTGTTGGGACTGTGTTGTTTCCTCTCCCTGGTGTCAGACTTCTTTTCTGACAGGTGGCTGACCTGTACACACTCAGACAGTTATTCATTTTTTGTTGAGATTTTTCATGATATTTTGAAGTATTAATTATTAATTAAAATAATGTTACTGATATGTTGTAGATTTTTTTTTATTAGATCAGCAAACCAGAGTTTTCTTAGTGAATAATCTTTATAAAACTGACTTAATCCCACTTGAATAGATGCAGATAGGGGACCTTATAAAAGGAAAACTTCTCCCTTAAAATGACAATTTGTATAGCTATTGCTCACCCTGTGTTATTTTGAAAAATGTGTTCACTGTGGAGGCATGTGAGAAAAACAGAGAACCCGACAACTGAGTAAATCCTTTATGAGTTCAAGTAAATAGGGGCCACATATAACAGCAGCAAATCATTATCAAATGTCCATTAACAAACTGTCACAGAACTCCTGCAGTATAATCCAGATGGACAGTATTGCAAGCATGCTACTTGTCCAGACTTGCATTAGGCCTGCACAAGCATAATGGCAGAATTGTTTTAAATAAAGTTTAATGAAAATGCATGTGTTTAGGCAGTAGTTAGGATATGACTGGACAAATGAGACTTGTATGATACTGCACAGGTTGTGTGACAAGAAAATACATTTTCTTCATTTCATCAAGAATTGACTCCATTTTTTTATTCTCAGTTCACTGTGGAGGCATGCGAGAACATTTTTAAAAGTTACACAGGATGAGTAATTAATAAACAAATGGTAATTTTAAGGGTGTAAGTGTAAGTCAAACAGACTTTGATAAGTGGGGGACATCTAGAATATTCTATCTCTGCTAAGCAAAAGGCTGACCATGTGATTTTCTTTATTCATAAATAACCCAAAATAAAAAGCATACTTTTTCATGCAAGATTTTTTTTTAAATCTACCTTCTCTTCCCACAATGCAACTTGATGGCATATTTCATTAGACCCCCCCTACCTGAAATAATACCCACATCTTTCGAGCTCCACAACCTTATTTTCAACAAAGACTTCTTGTCATACATAGAAGTCTTGAACAGACCCTGATGACATCACTGGGATTATTGTTATTGAAAGCTCCTGCAGATATGTAGAAAAACATAATTGTATCTATGATGAATGAAATGGAAACAGCTATTAAAGATTGGTTCCTGTTGTGACAGAAAAATGATTTTGCAAAAGAGTAGCATCATACTGAAGGTTTAGCATTCGACATTGAATTGAAAATGAATTTAAATATCTTAAATCATACAGTGTTTTCTGGGAGCGTGCTGATCTGATAGATTCGTCAGTGTTAGCTGATGAGGCCCCCGAGGTTGGTATCTGTCATCTGCAAACTGCACTTCAAGTTCGAATGAAAAGACAGATATGGGTTAACACTCCACAGACTGTTCACTGGATCTATCCCATTTCTCAAGTTAGAAGAGCATACTTCTGTCCCTGAAGTTTATAGTCTGTCTCAGCACAGAGAGAATAACTGCAGAGTGGCAATGGTTTTAAAAGGAATAAACTCATAAAAGAGTAAATAAAACATAACCTCAGTTTTGTACATATTGTATTAAATAAGTGGCTATCAGTCACGAACAAGCAAAGCAGCAGAATGTAGCCCAAGTCTCAGCTACTGAAAGTTGTCTTCTAAAACATATCAAGCCCTACTTTTCCACATAAAAGGAGCAGACAAAAGCTCAAAAGACTGCAGAGCTGAAGTGCGCACAGAAAAACTAAGACAGCTGCAAAACAGACATTTTTCTCCTTTACCAGCCACAGCTGTTTGTCTTTAATATGGCATCTTAACATTGTAAGAACAGACTGCAACATTATTAGCAATGCTGTGTGCCACATGTGACATAACTCAGATAAAATCAGCTTCTTTCTTTGCATTTCAGCATAAACAGCAGAAAAACATCAAAGCCACCAATCAGATTCTCAAGGGTCTTTCTGAAGAGTATCCATTTACAGTCAGTGCTTCACGTTAGTATGACAAAGGGCCACTCATTTATCTTCCTCTCCTCTAGAGCAGTCGGTCATGCGTGCACAGGATAAGAAATGAGTCAACTTAAGGTATATACAAAGTTCTGAAACCTATAAAAAATTACATCAAAATCCAAAATGGCACTTTTTTTAACCATACATCTGGTACGATTTGTGTTGACAAATTGACAAACTTCTGAGAGGTTATCACATAAGTAAAAGACATTGCAGCATTTATTCAATTTAAAGTGAGGTTAAAGTCTCAGGGCCATCAGGCTGAACCGAAATGTATAACTGGGAGCTGTGATAATGTAATGATATACTGTGTGTAATAAATCAATGCAAAACAAAGGCCCATAACCTAGTAGTTTCAAACACAAGATGATTACTTAATTAAAGTTGATTTAAGTAATGTTTTAAAGTGTGACTTGATCTGATTCAAAGCAATTTCACACATGCAGATTTTCAAATGTGCACAGACATGTATAATAAACTGAAGTTCTTATGAATGCTTGCACACCCCTGCAAAACACTCGACTTTAGCAGATTTCTGCCTGCAGATATATATGTTTTACCAATGAAATCCTTGTTCCAACTGATGCCATACCTCCAGGTCATAGCTAGCTTGTTGCCAAAATGCGGGAGCGTCTTATCAGTAGGGTTTCTTTCTCCAAATATTGTACGACAAACACCACAACAACTACCTCATGAACCAAATAAATGAGGGGCAGTTTTGCTTGTGATGGGAAGGTTGCAGGTTCAATCCCCGAACTCCCCTAAATCTGGGTTGGGAAAGTAAAAGAGCTCCTTACCACCACCAACGTGCCCTCAAGCAAGGCCTTTAGCCCCACCTGCTTGAGTGGAAATGCTCAGGGGCCAGTGGACGAGACTCTGGTGGAACTGGGCAGCTTCCAGGTATGAATGTGTTTAACCGTGTGTCAAGGCATTCAAGAAAGAGTTAGTTAGTTAATGAACAAATAAGAGGTTAAAAAAACAATAATAAAAAAACAATAATAAAGAATATATGGCCAAGATATATACAGTGCTTAACAAATGTATTAGACCACCTGTCATAAAAGCAAGAAAACATTGATATTTTAGAAATCTCTCAAAAGCTTGTTTAAAAATAAAAAGTTATTGTTATTTATTTGGCAGAAAACAAACTGAATTCCCCTTTTATTAACCATGTTTGAGCCAGCTCACTGGGCTTCTCTGAAAAGTCAGAAATAAATCAAACATTCAACCACTAAAACTCGTTTTTCTGTTCAGGAATGCAAGTAAATAACTAAATTTTGACATCTTAATCAAGATATTAATAATATTATATTATATATTACATTTTCGCACTGCACTGCTGAGAAGCCACCTCAATCCTGAATGACGATTTTATTTGTGACTCATGCCACACTAGTGGAGCATCCATTGATTAGGTCCCATAAACTAAAATCTGTCATTGTAATGGAGGGCTTTATGTGTTAATTGTTATCAGGTTACTGATGTGACTGTAAGCTATGGGGGAGTGGTAATGAATGGATGTTTCTCTTTACAGGTTTAATTTGGCCCCCCTTTAACTAGAAGGGTCATTAAGTCTGAGATCAGGGCAGCGGTCATTAAAGTCATGGGATCCATTAAAGTGGAGAAAGAACCTTTATCAGAATCTCCTTCTACACCCTCCCTCCTTCTGCTGCGTGCTCAATGCAGCATGAAGGGAAAACACTGCTCTATGTGAGCAGCAAGGGCGGCATCATGCATCCTTGCCTTCCATGGACCTTTTACGGCAACTTCCCCAATTAACTTTAATGGCCAATAATATCATTTTATGCTTTTCACTCTATTCTCTCAATTCAGACTCCTCCATGAATCCATATTACGCTCCTCTGTGCCCTCGGCCTCCCATCCTGCACAGCCAACTCCTCCACCTCCATTCTTCGGCTCCTTTTTCACCTCTCCAGACCCGCAGTGTCAATGGTTTAAACGGATTGCTCATGCAGCCAGTTAACCTTCTCATCCCATAAAAAGTATAATTGGTTTACTATAGAAAGGAGCCTTTTCCATGCTACGGATAATCCCTCAGCTTGATTAATGCTTCTCTAATCAATTGGTGTCTGGGAGACCCGCCTCTTCAGTCACATCCTGTAAAGGGGAACAGCTGGCCTTTCTAAAGGTCAGGCAGAGGGGGGTCACCTGGGGTCAGAGTGGCTGATGGATCAAGCAGGGGGTGTCAAACCACTTACACACATCAACAAAACTCCAGGCTGTTTTTAAGGAGTCGTCAAAGAGTGTGTAAAATAATCACAGGGTTTATATTGCATCAGTGTGTGTGTGTGTGTGTGTGTGTGTGTGTGTGTGTTTCACCAGCTTGTATGACTCCAAATGGTTCAGTGAAAATCGTCCATTTTGCCAAAGGATTATAATTACAAGGAAAGCGGTTATGTTTTTAAGCTGCAGGGATTTAACAGAATGGCTTTGAATTATAAATAAGTTCATGAAGGGGTAAAGGTTAAGTTTAGGTGTAGAGATGAGGGTGGAGGTGGAGGTCGCAGGGTCAAGGATTGTTATAGGATCTCCCCAAAAGTATATTGCAAGTGTGCGTGTGTTTACCGTGCAGCCTCTCCCATGTGAGCTCATGCACATGTGTCACGCTGCATGAATCTTCTCAATGCTGCAACAAAAAAACAAAGAGATGGAGGAAAATACTTCATTTGGATGAAATTGCTCCAAGATGTCTTGTGCATTGACATCACGCAGAATGAGAAAAGATCCCCGGGTGTATTGCTCTTGTAATTTTCTCTTCAAACAGGACGGGCTATCATCCTCGCAGCCAGCGCTGCTGAGGGGTTTGTGCACCATTCAGAGCAGATTTGAATAAGACTTGGAAATTGACACAGAGCCTGCTGCGATGTATGAATATCAATGTCACCTCTGACAGAGTAGAATGGCAGACTGGGAAGTATCAATTCATTATGAGTTTTGAAATGGGACAAACCATTTCACTTTGAACATACCGGATGTGATTTTCCTCCTAGAAGTTTGACTTCATATTCTCTGTGGAAACATCCTCATGATAATGAACTTATCTTCACCAAACACTGTAATCAATATGTACAACTGACAGACACTTAAAGATGACCATGCTGAACAAGATGTCACCCGGGAGGACTTTGAATAGTAAATAATGAATCGCTACATTAGTACAATGCCTGTTGTATACATTAGCATTCAAAGCGGACATCTAAATTACTTTGAATCCATAAGTGTCACTTGTCACACTGAGAAGATGCATGCATGTCTCTGACGTGATCCTTGCGACTTTAAAGAGACCAAAAAGACTGACCTCACTTACTGTATGTGAGCTTAGATAGACTCGTAGGTAAACCTGGACATGAAAGGTGCATAAATCTCTGAGATACGATGATGCTAATAACCGCAGGCTCCTGACGCAACAGAGGCAGTGATAAATTATGTCACCGATCATTTGCTAAAGATGTTTTGCAGCTATCAGTTTGTGCCCTTCTCTCTTATTCTCTGCCTTTCCTCCTGCTTCTTCCAGCCTTTCAACTTTCCACGGGGTGTCACAGCTGATCGGCTGGTGATTTAGTTAAACTTGTAAACAACAGCAGCCATCTGTCTCCATCAACTTTAATAACAGCTCAATGCTTATTCCCTTATTTATAAGAATCCGGAGCGCAGGCAGCAGGCGCTCTGTGTTGGCATAGGGGGAAATCACAGCGTGGCCCGTGTTAGTATGCACATACATGCCTCTCCTACACACAGACTCACTGCGACAACACTGCAGTGAGAGATGGGGGAGATGGTGAAAATGGAGTGGGGGATGGATGAAGGAGGGGGGGTTCGGGGAATAGCACGGGAGATCTGTTTCTGAATACTCTCAGCATCTCCTTGAGGTCAGTGTTTTGGACTCTCACATACAGAGAGATGCGGCGAGGCATAAATAGACCTCGGCAGATCTTTAATTGGAGCACAACAAGGTGTGGAGCATAAATATTTCACCTACACACACAAGAAAAAACAATTGATTTGTAATGGAGCTGCGGTGAACTAGTAAGCGAGCCCCTCATTGTGTTGTTTTATTATTAATACTATTGAGCCAATGGGCTGAGGAATATGCATCGAGTGACCTGCCCTTCCCTCTTCTTATGCTAATCGTCATTGACATTTCCTGCACACAAGCACGCCCGCCCTGGCCTCTCTGCAGTGGACCAGAAAACCACTGAACATTAGCAACAATAAAATCCCTCAAACGGTGCAATAATCCACCGCAAGACATTACCATACTGGAATTACAGCCGTCCATATGCTGCAACACTGACCCCATATCTCTGAAAGGATTTTGTTGTCATCTTACAGGCTTTGACCGTCAGGTATTCTTTGTATGTGAAAGGCTACAGCATCCATCTTATGCCCATTTATCATTCCTGTCTACTTTTCTCCAGCCCTCCATTCATCTATCCGTCCATTCATCTCTCCATCCATCAGTTCATATCGCCTTTGTTCCACATGTGGATCCATCTGTCATGGCCCCCGTGATGCCTGTCCTTTTATATATAGAGACATCTCTGTCCAACGGTCCACCTTTTTCAAATTGCTTAGAATACACAATTTTGGTGCAGATGCTCTGTTAAAAAAATGTCAGGGTACAGAAAAGCTTTTGACTTGTTTTTCTTGGGAGGCCACATTTTCAACCATCACTGTGACAAAAACCAAGTGGGAAGCAATTTATGCTCCATGACTTGTAATTTACGTCATTCCTTCGATTACATTCGCAGTGTACTTTGGCACAGCGAGTCCAGTCATCAGTTCTTTCACAATGTGTCTGGTATTATTTCACCTGCATCCCCAGGAGGCCTTGTATCTTCAGCAGGGAAAAGAAAAGCAGGCTCATGCTGGAGAGGTGAGGAACTGTGATTTTCTGGTTCAGAGAGCCCACTCCCATCCCTGCCACCCATGCTTCTTTTTCCCCCACTTTGCTGCCAACTCACAGTCTTTTTCTTTAGTTTGAACTTTTAACTGAATGGAATTGCTCTTCCACTGAGATTTAACCACATTAAGAGTGAATTTAAATCGAGGCGCAAAGGCAACAAAACGTGTTTAGCTTCTACAATGTCAAGATTTGTCTGTGCCAAGTAATACAACTGCCACAGCCACTGTGTCTTTCTTGATCTCGCTTGTAAAAACTATTATTTTGTGATCAAAACAAGGGGATCAATGAGTTGATGGAGATGGAATAACAACCAAGCTAATTGGATTTCCCGGCTCCAATACAAGCCAATTAACCTTACACTGAGGCAATTAACAGTGAATGGAGTGGTTCAATATCACAAAAGTGAGGCCCCTAGAAGTTATTTGCAGAATAGTTTATCTCTATTGAGCTGCATGGTGCCAGTCTTATCGCAGGCAATCCACTCAGTCTTCGCTGTAACCACCTCCATACTAAGCGCTAAATGTGACCCTGTGCCACGTCATCTTTTAATGATGATTCATGCCAGGCTTTCTGCCCCTGCAGTCGGATACTCCTAACCTCTCTGCATGTTAATGATGACTTTCCTTTCGACTGGGTGCTGTAGGTTCATGGAGGACAAAGAGTAGTGCAAGGGTTTATACATGGCTCACCAGAGACCCTCCGCAGACCTTGCTGTGATAAACACATGATTAGGGAGACAAATGATATTAGGGCCAATCATCTCCCGCCCACTGTGGTCATTAAAACACCACACAGCAACAATAGATCAGTACTAATTGGATGCAGAATATGACCATAACAACACATTACTTCCATCAATCACAGACTCTGTCTTTGAGGAGAACTTGGGTTGACCTAATGATTTACATCCTCGTTGCTGCTATTTTTTGTGTGTGTGCAGCTATAAAAGTCAGATGGTCAATGGTTAAGATTGTTTCTGCTGTTCTGACAAAAGATCTGTTGTTGTTGTTGTTGTTGTTGTTGTGGTTTACATGCAATTAGATCTAGATTAGCTCCACCAAGTGTTATCTAATGCACATATGGTGGAGATTTTTTATTATTTCCTCCTGGCTCCAATTTTGGACTATTTTTGCTTCTTTGATCCCTTTTTTGATTGCTTTGTTTTTCTTTGTCTTTTTTTTATAAAGCTAAAAGCAGAAAATGGCAGAATTTACCTCTTAGGGTGCTGGCATTTAGGAGACAGCTTCCATAAAATCTTGAATCGCCTCTCATGGTGTCTCCTCATTCAGATGGTAGCTGTAGGCGGTGTCATGGCTTCAAGCTCTGCTTCTTGTAGCAGGCCAATGCTGCCATCCAAGCAAGAAGGAAACATAAAGTTAGATAAACAAGTCAGTATTCATGTTTGGCTCAAGGCTAACCCCAGTAGATCACCTCCCAACTGTTTTCAAAGCAAAGATCTGATTCCCCGCTGTACTGAATTGTGTAGAGATAGATGACAATAAAGATTCCATTAGCTAATAGTTTAGCCTTGAATTAGCCAGAGATGTGAGTAATGTTCGTAGAAGGCTTAAAAGCCAGGATCTCTGGGAAGTAACGTCTATGTGCGTCTGCATTTGTAGAACAGCCAACAGTCTCATATTAGATTTTCTGAAGCCTGTAAAACACAAAGCCAAGGAGGAGCTGCAGAAGTCTGGCCACTTGAATTAAAATATGCTTAAATATTTTCGTGGAAGCCTGCCCAAAGACGACAAAAAATAAAATGCTCAACCCGGCTTTATGGTTATTTTCTTGATATTTACTGAAACTATTGTCCTTACTATTTGTTTTTAAATATAGTTTCAAAGGCATTTTGCCTTTCCCAAAATGTGAAACTACTTTTTTTTAATGATTTTATTTACTTCAAGGTTATGAGGCTACTCCCTCTTTGAATGAAAAAATTGGACAGTCTGATCTACCTCCCCTAGTCCCTTTTTGAGCTTTTCATGTTCAGACATTGAGAAGATTCACTTATCTTGCCGTCTACTCTGTTTTGTGTCCTTTCTATTGTAGTCTATCTATCTACATGGGTGTTTGGGGGGACTATTGTTGTGGTAATTGTCTCAGGTGTTTGTGTTGTACAGCCTGTGGCTTTAGTATAAAAATGTGTTGTTTCACATTGTAAATTGCGAAGGTCCATAACCGAAGCGATGTCTCTAATAATGTCAGTGCTGACAGCATGCGGGGATTCAACCTTTTCCTTCAACCTCACATTATCATAGAAATACATATTAAAAACTCTTGAAATTTTTTTAAATTATACAGAGTTGGATCTGAGCGTGTAGGCGCCTTTGGCAAATCCATCTGTAATCTCTCTCACAATGTGCTGCCTCTCATTAATAACCAATCATTTAGCACAGCACCTCTGTTGATCAACGCAGGATGCACTCCTTCTGGACCAAGAGGAGACACACATCTGCTTCCTCTGCAACACACACTTATTTGTTTATTTTTCATACTGCCAATAAGCTCCTTTCTAGGAAAATCAATTTCGGCACGCTTGTCATTTCTTTAAGCCAATCCAGTATGAAAATCAAAATTTAGTTCCATTAATAACACCGTATGACACATATATTCCATGTTTACTTTAATTACTTCATCATAGGTACATTTTGATATAGTATTTATAGTATCCTTAGATCCTTTTGTAAAAGCTGCTAAACCTTCTAACCTTGTAATCAGTTATTAACACTTCTTCTCATACACCCACAAGGAATATGTTCCTGGAAGGAGGTGAACATCACGACAAATTTTGTATTAAAAGACACTTTTTTTCAGTCATTTTCAGGGATAAAAAGGCTAGACTTGCCTCCCAGGATATTATCAATAAATGTGGCGGGCAGTCTGTAACCCCTAACTGACCTTCTGACCCAATGGCACTGCCCTCATACCAGCCCCAGCCCCCTCCACAGACACTATCATCAGGTCACAGCACAAACCAATCACCTGTCAAATGAATTGACCAGTGAGAAAAGTATGGGAATTCAATGGCAACACATTGCAATGATGCTTCCACACTTCTGACAGAATCCAATAAAGGTTGAGTCAAGGATGCGATGGCCGCACCGGTTCAGGGGTCAAAGAAGAAGTCAAAGTTACAAGACAGAGGGATTAAAACCTGGATGTGTGTGAAGATGAAACTAATTGCCATTGGATTATCGACAGGACAGGCGAAGGTTTTTATATGATTGCTTTGGTGTTGGAAGATGGACGAGTCTTTTCATACTGTGCACTGCTGGGTAAAAACACGTGATGAAGATAATCAGACAGAAGGGGGAAGAAATTACTCTGTGATCATTGACTACCAGCTGTGAGAATATCTCTGATTTTACATCCTTTAAATAGAGACATGAAAGGAGAAAATCATGTCATGTTTTTAACTTGCCGCCTCAGTGTGTGATGTTGTTTAATTGTGAAATAATACAAGCAAAGAAAATGTGTGATTTGAAGCAGACAATTTATGGTTAAAGTAATTCATACTTATTGTGATATGACATTGTGATATGTTACAATAATGTTCTAACGCCCATATGGCTCATTTAAGTACATTTCACATTTTTACACAGTTTAAACTCTTTCTGAAGGAAATAGAACTCTCAATAACACGTTTGGTTTTCCAGTTTAAAAGAAGGGGAAAGCAGAAGGAAGGATGCTGTTCGCATCATGTTGATATTTACATGCCAGTTGCATTATATACAGGGGGGTTACATACAGTATATCTGCCAGTATGAGAGTTTACATATCAGGCGAAAATGGAGGCTCTTATTGTGAAATGAACAGGAAGTGTTGATGAGGCTGTTCCAGGTGGCAACCTCCAGGTCTGAGCAAGGAGGCAAACCAGGAAGTGCCTTTAGCAACATTCTACTGGAAATTCCAGCAGGGGAAGCTAACGGCGACTGCAAAAGCTTCTCTGTCCATTCATTTAAATACAAAATGAGAAACTTCTCACTTGATTTAATACCTCAGAAATTTTTCTTAACACTATGGTCGCAATCGCTAGTTAAAAATCTTCTTATGATGTTAATAGTTCAAATGATGGCCCCATTTAGAAGAAAATATAAGATAAAGAATCAAATGGTTTGGGGTGTGGCTACCTTTCATTGACAGGTCATTGACAGGTCATTAACAAGGCGAGCCATCATCGGAAGAGAAGCAGAACAATGCGTATCCACGACAACTTGTCAATAAAGTAAAAAAAAAAAAAGGATGTTTACCAGTTTGGTCTCATAACTTTGACCCTTTAACACTGTATTTTCCCTTAATGACAGTTTTTTAAAAACATTTTGTTCATAAAAAATGTCTGATTCACAGTTGGTTGGACTAACAGACACTCCAAGGAGTCGCTGTTCATTTTTCTTAGGTAATAGTGTACATTTTGTTTTTTGTTTTTTGCTAGCCAAAACTAACATCACAGTTAATGCTAACATGAATTAGCAGCGGCTTCACTCAGTCAGGTTGCCAGTGTAGAGAAGCGTATAGTCATCATCAGCATGACATTTATTTTCTTTTAGGTCTGCAATTATCAATTTTTCACTTTGTTTTCTGGTTTTGTTTTTGAAATAATTGTTGTGCAAAGTTCCTAGATGACTGTTAATATACTGATAAAATTACCAAACCCCAAGACATTCAGTTTGCAAAACTTCACATTTAGGAGGCTGGAACCAGTGAGAGTTTGGGCTTTTTTGTTTGAGAAATGACTGAAATAATAATTAATTGTCAAAATAGTTGGAAAAATAGTTGAAAATGATCGTCATGATGGTCAGCAAATCAATAAATTAACTAATTGTTCTCGCAGACGTCTTTCAAACTGATTAACTATGAATCTTTCTTTTTTTTAAAGGATGACTGACCAGGGAAAGATTTTCTGACAAAAAGAAGAACAACAACTGTGCAGGAGGGATTGAAAAGCCAGAGTGTGGAACGGTTCATAGTGCAAACAGAATGACAGATGGGTACGGGCTGAAATTAGATTGAAAGTGTCCATTAATTTGTGTGACAGAAAGCTCTCCTGGATTGTCAGCATGAGCTCACCTGTTAGCTGAAAGGGCTGACTGGGTTTGGTTTTATATTCCATTAACAACTGTGTCATATTGCAGTTTCTACCAGTATACCTACCTGAGCAGGTGAACTCTCTCATGCTGGAATGCAGGTTGTTTTGATACAACAAAAGGCTCATGAGCTCATGAAATCTTATGTTGTTTAAAAAGCACTAAAAATGTTGGCATAGAGAAGTGCTGATCTGTGTTCAGTGACAGCTGCCAAATACATCCGTCACTATGCCAAGTCACAGTCAAGCCAAGAGACATATACTATGTTTACTTAAAGGCAAATTAAAAGACTGTGCTGAAACTCCATTTTAGACAATTAACATTAACATAAGAATATCCATTCCTACCAACCATTTTCCAAATCAGCAACCTTTTTTTTAACCTTTTAGACGGTGCAGTACCACATCAGCTTTGAGTTGGTCAGAGTTACATGATTGTTTAAAACATGTGCAGTTGGAGCAGGGATGTCTCCTCATGTGGCTGGGCTCATTTAATATGACTTGACACCACTCTAAAGGTCATTTATTCAAAGTATTTGGTCTCTTTGAATCATGTGCTGGTTGGTTGCATTAAATAAGAATTCAAGGAAGGTATTTTTGGACTAGTTTTTCAAAAACATGTAGGGCTATAATAGGAAGCATGAACTTCTCCTGCAGTGAACTTTATATTTCAGTATACGTGTCTGTAATTTCCTTAGGGACTTCAGGCAAAGGATCCTTAAGGTGAATGTATTCATAGAGAAAGTGCTGACGTGTTTCAACATTAAGGCTTCATTAGACCATGAAAAACCATTTCCTCCTAATTAATTACTTTAATCTGACCGATTATGAAAGTCACATTTTTAACAATCAACTTATAAAATACTGGTATGTTTTTCTCTCCTGATGTCCAGTGGCATAAGTTAGTTATGATGCATTCCAATGTATAAATCTCGGCTGTTGAAGTTGAAAGGCCAAAGCTAGCAGAACTTTGCTACCGCCACCTCTTGTTCTTTTCTCTCTTTGTTCTTCTTCCTGCTGGGTTTATGTTTGAAAGGCCTGCTTGGATTGCAGATCTGCTCAGCTTGTCAGTCTTAAGAGATTTTGTGTCTAAAATTTCTACTGTACATCGACTTATCTCATCACACGATCCAGTCGAGACGAAACAATGGAGATCAGCATACACATTACCTACCAACCACCACTGCATATCTGTATATGACAAAAAATACCAAAGAAAATAAGAAATGATTCATTTCATTGAATTTGTAATGGCTTATTTATAGTTTTAATAGTTTACGTTCCCTTACAATTAAGTGGGCTTTCTTAATTGAAAAGGGACACTGTTTAACCTGTTTTATACTTGATGTGAATATAATCCAATTAAACTAATTCCCATATATATGTATGCATTCTGTATATACTCAGTTTTAACACCTTATTTTGAAAAGTAGAACTGACCACACATGCATTGTGACCTGCTAGCTTGCAGCTCCCTTCTCAGATGATCCACAGGTGTCTGATGTAGCATATCATTTAGTTATAGATAACTGCCATCTATATTACCAAAAAAATGAAAAACATGATGGAGATAGTTTTAGGCATATATAGGAAATGTCACCACATTTAATTTGACGTGACTCTTAACATGCAGCATATTTCCGAGGTGATCTGAATGATTTGCTCAAAAAACAAAACAAAAACAAACCAAACTATTTCATGGTAAGGAAGGAGTAATGGCCACATTCTTCCTTCCATTAGAATGTAGAATGGAAAGTGTTGGTGGTCCTCCACCAAACACATTGTTGGGGGGCCTGCTCTCTCTAGGGGCCCCAGTGCAACACCACTGCCTGCCCTGTCTATATTTACACCCCTGCTGATGTCAAATTCTTTATTTGTTGAAGGATCAGATGCTTCCAGTTGCTGACTTTGTAGCCCTGTCCTCTGTACAGTATCGCGTAGGAGGAGGAGCAGGAGGAGGAGGAGAAGGAGGAGGAGGAAGGTTAAGTCTAAAAGTGAGTTTCTGAAATCCAGAAATCCCAGCAGCGGGCAAAGTAACTGCTGAGTCACTGGTGACAACTTTATCAAATCCCTGATGATTTATTACAGCCATTTGCGCTATGGGCCAGTAAAATCTTACTTAATGCACCTTTAAGGTACAACAGCGCTGTAAAAACACCTCAGGGCGATGTTAAATCTTTTATGTGTGTGATTGGGGCACATCTTGCCTCTGCTGTTTCCCTTCGCCTCCCTCAGTCTCACCCTCTGCAGCTAGGATTGTGATGACCGTTGTTGAAGGGCACTCTTGATAAGTTTATTAGAAAGTATCATCAAATGGCACTCAGCTCCAACATCTGACAACTCGCAGGTGACTAACTCCCTTTAAAATAATAGTTTGTCCTTCAAAAACTAACGCCAAAGGCAGAGATATAGTTCATTATAGTCCAGTGGCATAAACTGTTTTAGCACCCTTCATAAAACAGCACTTTCTTCTGTGTCCCTCTTTGAAACATCTATTTTTCTTTGGGGTGTAATGGGTCTCGTTGGAACTCCTAATTGGCAGTCACTGTACCCACTGTCCTTTGAGCTGTAGGTGCTATAGGGGGGATTTCAGTGTTCAAACCGGCTTTGAAGTCCTCAAAAGTGAATTCTCTCTCCACTGCTGTGGCAGCAGAAACAGCAGTGACCAGATGGGATCGTAATTGAATGGGAGAGGTATAAATGGAGCCAGTGTCATAAGTCTAAAGCACTGTACTGCGAGTCCACAGGACCGGCTTCTCATTATTATTGTGGCTAAAATAGCGCCAAAGCTTTCACAGAGACCATGTTCACTCAGATGCTATTCCATATGGACCTTCATGCCTTTGTTAGTGTGTCAGAGCACTTGATGTTCAGAGAGAGAGGGGGAGGCCTTTCATGTCTTTCCTTCCCATTTCCTTTTAACAAACTGTTAATTGCTAATTGCAAAGTCCAGCAGTATATTTCCGTTAACCTTCCAGACTCTCCTGCGCAAATCTCCAAATGATCTGATAAGCCAAGAAGTAAAGGTGGGATCTTATAATATACTCATTAATTTTGTTATGTAGTAAAACAACAATGGAGCTTTATACAAAAACGGTTTACTGACGCACACTGCTACAATATTATAAATACAATATACTGCATTTCATTTTCTTTATGTATTTAAAGACATAGTATGCAGGATTCATCAGTTGCTGTTCGTAAACACGCCATTCAAAGTTGGCCCAAGAGAGTGCAAGCAGCCGTGGTTGAGTGAGTAGAGGAGAACAAAGCAGTGTTGCATGTTATTTTTTATTGTTTATTTTATCATGGCATGCATGTTCTAAAGAACAAATAAACTCAACCTCATCTCCACACAGCGTTGAGGGAAATGCCACATTATTGGATTGTGTGAATGCAGCCTGTGTGTGTGTGTGTGTGTGTGTGTGTGTGTGTGTATGGCTCAGCCCCGCCCTCACTCAAACAAACACACTGACCGGCCGCTGTTTATCACACCACAACCTCTGAGGCTGAAAAAGTGACAAAAACTGCAGCTCCTCGAATGGCTACCTGAGGCTGGCTCCAAAAGCGAGTCAATTCCCATAGACCAACATGCTGAAACGTCTAACTTTACAGCAAAAATAAACATTTTCACAACCTGGTCTCTATAGCTACTAATTTCCCTGTCCATGGCAACTGTGAGGGAGGAGAAGTTTTATATAACTCACCAGTTCTTCAGAAACCTATGGTTGACATCATTGAGAGTATGTCCCTGTTTTTTACAGTCTTTATATATCCATGCACAGACGGAGAGCAGAGAGGCCGAGACATTGATGTAACTTATTTTCCATCTTCGTCATAAGGTTTTGACCTCATCTGTGTGCTGGCTGGAGTGACTCATCCACTTTTCAAGGGGTGACAACCGGAAATGTCCCACACAAGGCAAAGTAAATGACAAGAAAATACAAAAATACAGGCATAGTGTCTGCAGACATTGCAGACATTGTCACACTTTTGGATTTTGTTTTTATGAGTCTGCAGGATTTTCCTAAAACACAATGCATATAATAAACCCTGAACAAATATTTCAGGTAATCATAAACACATTAGTATTGCGTCTCTGACAAGTTGAATGTAAAGGGTTTAAATAGGAATCCTTTTAATACAATATATAGAGGAACGTGCAGAGTATGCAGTGAAAATGCACAGTGCCTGTTATCCAGCACACATTCTTCCAGTATATGAAGACAAAATATGCGCAGGATTACTGTTATTATCAAGGGTCAATGTGCAAACAAAGCATATTCGGCTGTGAATGTTCTGTTTAATGCCATCAACAAAAACCCTCACATTCCTCTGCACTCCACTAGATGAATCCATTGACCCTCTCTCCGCGGCTCCTGCAGGAGTAGGTCTTAGAGTCTGAGAAACAAAAGCTGAGGCATAGATGGCGGTTCAGCCGATAGGATTAGGCTGTAAGTCTTCAAAGAAGTCCCTCTCCGCCAAAGCTGCTCACTTCAGTAATGCCAATGCTGTTTATTTTTTTCTTATCCGTATTTGCCTCTCTCCCTCTCCGTCTCTCTCTCACCTGCCAGTGGTGAGGTCGGGTAAAACACATTTCAAGATTTCAGCACTTCAGTGAAAATACACTGACAGTTGCATATTTACAGAGGGGGTGTTTAATACTGGCCCTGAGAGTGGGCCGGCTTTAATGTAGCATCTTTGCCTGAGGCGAGGCCAGGGGACCCTCATCCCAACAGCGAGCCCCTCCTCTCTGCCTGAATTACGTGCTTTTTTTGTACATTTCTGTCGGCCTTTTATGCTGGAAAATGACCTGCTTCTCTCCCTCGCCTTTGCCCTCTCACTGTCGCTCACATGAACACACACTCATACAGGGCTCCAGGGATAATAAACATTTAATCAAATCTTTTTTTTAATACCTGTGCTGTCTTTATGAAGTGTTCAGGGAGCTGTTGTCATTCAGTCGGTCAAATGCTCATTTAAATTACACTTTTTTTTATAACCATGTCTAATAAATAGTAAATTTCATATTTAGTTGAACTGTAATTTTACCATCAAACAATGATTTTGAAAAAATGTTAGTAGTGCTTTAATTTGCTGTATTTAACATTTTTTGTTGTTGCATTCATTATAACATTTTATAAACTATATTAAGTATTTATTAATAATTACAAAAGTACTTGTAGATCATCTGTAAATATTTTTGGATGGCTATTATAAAGTTGCAATGATGAATATAATATATTGTTAAATGGCTGTTAAATCTTTTGTAAACATGTGAACTATAAATTACCACTAAAATATTAAACAGAGGCAAGTTAATGTCACTTGATCCTTGGTGCCCAAAATATTGTTTTAAAATTGTTTACAAAACAATTATTAAGTGCTGACAAATTACTATCTAAAGCATGTCTGGTGATTTGCAAAGTATTTATTGTGTTTTTGTTATCATCGGTTGCAACTTCATAATACCATCCAAATACTGTTTTGAGACTGTTTGCAAATATTTGGTTTTCATAAACAAAACAATATATAAAATATTAGAATGTGAGCCACAACGAAACTGTTAAATAACATAAATAACAGTACTACTAATAAATATTAAACATCATTAATTATTTCATAGTTTCATTTACTCATAAATTACCTGTTTTTAATGATAGTTTCTATAATGTCTTACCAAAATATATCTAAAAGAGGCCCTACATGTGTTATTATGCTGGTGTCTGTTTAAAGAGCAGAATAGATCTACCTGGTAAACTGTACATTAATATGAGGGTCATTGATCATTATGTGGGTAGTGAATTTTTTAGCATGTGTTAGAAAATTAATCAACTAACAGCAAGTCACTCACTCACAGTGCAGTTTGGGCAGTTTCCAGTTAGTTCACAGAGCTGTCGGGCATGGAAAATTGAATGCAACGCAGCTGACAAGTAATTAATATCAATTACTGGAGGAAAGTGTGTGAATGTGACTTCACCATACGACTTTAGTTTCCACGTCTATACGTTAGAAAACCACACAGCCTTGCTGGCAAATGGGACCCATATATAATCGAGTCCAATGCACTGTATTTCACACTCCACTAAAGGCGCTTAAAAGCAGGATTTAAGAGTCTTGAAGCTGCGAGTCCCCGCGCAAAAAGCCATCACATGGTTGCAAACGCTATTGCTCTCCTCATAATTGCACTCGTGGACTTTTCTCTTTCACTGTGAATGGTGAGAGTGACTGGCTTTGTGCACACCGTCTGATAATGGCAACAAAGGGAGGGAAGCAGCCGAGTGAACAAAGCATTATGTAATCAATATCGCTGGTCAGTCGGAACAGAAAGAGGTGTTGATCTGTTGACTGAAGTACTGTTTACATAGATTTTCCTTTCTCACGCTGCAGATGTCAAAGGAAAAAACCAAGTCAGGAGGAAAATAAGAAGCGCTTCCACATCACCAAAAAATGAGAAGTATAGTCCAAAGAAACCCGGAGCTGATTGAAGACACCTTGGAAGGTGCAGGAGCAGCGATCCATGTCAGGGCAGAGCAAGGTCAAGGCCAGGCTTGCTTATCTCGGTAAATTAAAACTGTCGTCTCAAACAATGGGCGGATGATTTCAATTAAATTGCACAGTGCATGTGGGCAAGATCGCAGGAGTCACTGAAGAACAAACACTATACCTTTATTGCTTTCAAATTATTCCCTGCTGTGACTCAAACCTCTCATGTCCCTGCGGGTGGAGCTCATGCCCTGTGGGCAAACACAAATGACCTGTGACTGGAATTGGCAGAAAAGGTCTACACGTTGTTTTAATCATGCATTATTTTAGATACAGGGTGTAGTGGTTAGCACTCTCCACTCACAGCAATAGATTCAACTCCGGCCTGCGGCTCTTCTGTGTGGAGTTTGCATGTTCTCCCCGTGTCAGCGTGGGTTCTGTCCAGGTCCTCCGGCTTCCTCCCACAGTCCAAAAACATGCAGCTTAGGTTGAATTGGTGACTCTAAATTGCCCGTAGGAGTGAATGAGAGCATGATGTCTGTCTCTATGTGTCAAGTCAAGTCAAGTCAAACTTTATTTATAGAGCACATTTAAAACAACTGGGGTTGACCAAAGCGCTGTACAGATATCACAGTTGCAGGAAATACGGTAAAAACTAATATACTAAAATACATAAACACAGTGCAACAATAGAATAAAATTAATATATAAAAATATAATAAAATCAATTAAATTTTTAAAAATTGAATAAAATTTTGTTTTTGCAAGATGTCCACTTAAACTTGATTAAAAGCCAGGGAGAAAAAGTGTGTTTTTAGGGAGTATTCAAAAACCTCAAAAGATCCTGCAGATGGGATGTGCCAGGGGAGATTTTTCCAGAGCCTCGGGGCTGCTGCCGCGAAGGCACGGTCACCTTTGGTTTTAAGTCTGGTTTTAGGGGTGGCCAGTAGCAGCTGACTGGAGGATGTCAGCGTTCTAGCAAGGGTGTGGATTTTAAGGAGCTCGGTCAAATACTGAGGGGCTAGGCCATTAAGAGCTTTAAAAACAAACAACAAAATTTTAAAATCTATTCTAAAAGCAACCGGGAGTCAGTGCAGCGAAGCTAAGACAGGTTTACACCTGTGGTCACGTTTGCGTGTGCCAGTAAGGAGACGGGCAGCTGCGTTTTGTACCAACTGCAGGCGGTGCAAAAGTGAGTGGTCCAGGCCAACATACAGTGAGTTACAGTAATCCAGTCTAGTATTAATAAAAGCATGGATTACTGTCTCCAGATCTCTACGTGGCAAATACCCTTACTTACTTACTTTTGATAAAATCCTTAACTGATAAAAGCTGTTTTTTACGACCAAGCTAACCTGATGATCATGTCAGCCCTGTGATAGTCTGGAGACCTGTCCAGGGTGTACCCCGCCTATCGCCAAATGTCAGCTGGGATCCACTCCAGCCCCCCGCAACCTGAGTGTGGATAAGCGGTTAAGGATAATGAATGAATGAAGTATTTAAAATATGCAGCACTGAATGCATAAAAGTTGGGATTTTGTGAAAAATGTAAAAACAGAATTTGACAACCCTTTGTGACTTACATTCAATTTAATACAGTACAAAGACAAGATACCTCATCCTCCAAGTGGGAAACTTGTTTTTTGTTTTTTTTAAATATACTGTATACCAACGATCATCAACTGGAGGCTGAAAGCTCTCAGAATAGTAGCCCAATAAATTCAGAAAATGTTAGTATGAAAAAAATGTGTTATGGTATTCAGCATATTTACTATGAAGTCTCCATAATCACAGTTTTTAATCATCCGTCCTCAATGAACTGCCTCCTTGGCGGAGGTCTGAGAGCATTTCTATCTAGTTAAGAATCTAGTTATTATGGATTTCACATGTTTTGTTGATGCTGATATGGGCAAATAAAAGTATCAATTTAGTAAGAAAATGAAAATACCAAACAATGATAGGCTATCCAGGCACATTATATTTTCTTTATTATTTAGTCTAGAACCCACAGTACTTATAAAAAGTCCTCCCCCTCAAATAAATGTAGCTTATGACCCCTGCTGTATACACTTATTCTGAATCTAATGCTTTCTGTTTTTATTTCCGTTTTACACAGAGTCCAAACATTGTATCACTAATATGGCAACAATGCTTGCATTTAAATTATGATAACCTGCACATTCCTTAATACAAATATAAGTGAAGAAGTTGCAGGTTAAAACTCCTGAAATAAAATTCCGTTTCGCATCTGAATATGTTTATGTCTTTGTCATCAGTTGTACAACAGTAATGTATGAACTATCATGTAGAGGTGGAAACAAGTTGAAAATTACTGTAAAATGCAAGCAAAATGACAAAAAGGTGATGAATAAATAGTCCGACGCATGGACATGCCTCCACTTCCTCCCACTGGACACATTTTTTCCTAAAACTGATTCTGCACAGTAGTAATTGGGGCCATGTGACCATTTTTGGGAGAAATTTGTTTGAACCATATCCCAACCTCTAACATACAACCCTGAGTCCTGATCATGAATTACACTGCAGCCAGCCACAGCAGCAATTGAGATATTTGGCTTCACATTCGGAGAGCTGTCATGTTATCCATCTTTTTACAGTCTACAGTCCAACTTCATGACAGAATAACACTATAATTTTAAGTTCAAAATATATTTCAGTTATTGACTACATAAAAACAATGATTCATTCTATCTTTCTGATAAAACTGGTTTTAAAGCATGAAATTGCCTTATAATGTGGCATTACAACAGTAAATTTTTTATACATTTAGTGCATCTGGTATGTCCATAGCAACTTCAGTTAAATGATGGACTTCCATATTTGCCACAAAATGTGCTTCAGGCTTGGAGTGAAGAGATCAAATCAGTCAAAAAGCATCCTGTCGGATCAATGGCTTCAATCTAGAATCTGATACATTTGACTTGAGGGTTAAATGTTGGTATGCTCAATCAAGGAGCTGTCCTCAGTGATTCAGGAGGCTTCATAGCAGTGTTCATAGTTTGTTGACGTTACATTATGAATATCTGTGATTAATAATGACATTTCTGTCGTCCTTGCTAAGAGGGAGATATCCATACTGACACACAGAGATACAGAAAATGTGTCAAGAGAATTTCCTGTTTCATGTCGGCAGTAATGATCTGGTTTGCAAACATTTGGAGATGAAAGTCAAAATTGGATTGCAGAATTTAAATGTTGTCATCTGCGCAAATGTGAGGAATTAAATTTCAATTTGATGAGCAACTTCAATGGAATGATGTCAGCTTTGGAAATGAATAGTTTAATAGTTGTAGTTAGGATGTGTTTAAATATGGAAGACACGCTGTTTGTAACTGTGATTTCTGTGAAAAACACCATTTAGACCAAAACTGCTCACACACAGATTGACTTCATGAAGATTAGAGACAAAAATGGTTTAAAACATTTGGAGTGCAAACATGCATATCAATGTGTGTGCAATTATTGCTGGTGATATCTAAGAGTTGAGATCTGACGGATTGACCTTTGTTCATAAAGTGGCAGCTGTCACTCTGTCTAACCATCAGGAACAACTTGACCTTCACAGCATGTCTGTTGTTGAAACACCAGCCCACTGCTGCCGATGTCTTTTATTCTGCCGATGTCTTCTAACTTTTAAATTAACTTTAATAACAGATCCAAAGGAACGTTACTCTTAAAACTAACTGCTGTCGTGTTTCCAAACTGCTAAGCAGCTTTTCTCATTTGCATTTCTTCAAGTTTAAATTACTGTAAAGGTGATTGGTTTGTTTTCATCACCATTAGGTCCAGTGTGTTTGGAGACACCAATGGATTGTCAGCTGGCCTAATTAAAACGATTTCATGGTTGCCACACTTTGGGGGATTTTAATCTGAAATGCTCCACTGTGCTTATGCAAACGCTCAAAATCAAAAGCATGTCCCTTAAAATTAGCTTCATTCGGTTTTTCTCCCCCCAAGTTTGAAAGCCTTGCCTTAGGTAAACTGATGTGCCACCCTCTAGTGGAGCCGAACGTTAGCATTTATTCTTCATAATCACATTTAGTTAAAACCTAATTGGCAGAGGCAAGGAGGCAGAAATTGAGGGACAACAAAAGCTACAACAAATATAATGAGATCAATGCCGGCAAAATTAGCTTGTGCTTTCAGAAACAGGCCGGAGAGGGTGAAGAAAATGGTTGGGAAAAGTGAGATAAACACCCGGACAAAAAGAAAGGACCCCCTAAAGTGTCCCACCCTTATATTATGTGGAATAATATGCTGCATGCCAAGACAAGGAGCAGCTCCCATGAAGCATTGCACTTCAGGCTCCTTCCCTCCCATCGCAATTAGAGTGTAGCACATCAGTTAACCTGCATACATATTCATATCCCATCATGAGGCAGAACCATGACTGGGTGCAGCTCTGCAGTGTCTGTGCGGCACAAAAAGCCTGGAGTTCCTCCACGAGGAAGGTGGGGAGGCCTCACACCCTGCAGCCGCCACCTCAGCTGAAGAGGAAGAAGTGTTTGAGGAGCCTGAGACTCATTTAAGATATCCCTGCTTTCTGATGGGTGTCACCTTTGTCTCCCACCGACACCGCCAAGGCCCTTTTTAATGAAACGGGACTACTTGTTCTGCTCAGCAAGCCCTTTGATATTGTCCACGGGAGCCTTATACAATAGCTTGATGGTAATTGCGGCTAATAAATCCACCTTTCTCCCCCTGTTCCTCCTGCGTCCGCCATCTCACAGTCAGGCCCGATCTGTGCCTGGAACACCTTGGATCGCTGCCAGGGAGCAGAGACGCAGCGGTGTAATGAAAAAGCACAGTTGCAGACACACACACACACACACACTCATGTTAATTATTTGTTTAATAAATATGCAATGGCTACAGCTCCTGGGGCAATAACAGATCCATCTCTGTGCTGCATGTCTCCACAACAGTCAGACTGGGTGAGTGGGCTTCCACTGATACTTTCCCTGAAACTTCTGCAGTAGTCATATTCTCCACTGACTGGATGTTCACATTTGTTACACTCTCTGAGGGGAACTTGGTCTCTTTTTCTGCATTGTTTTGTGGGCTAGCCTAATCCTGATTAGGCATGTCCACACGTAGCACTGGAGACAAGACACACGCCCTCTCTCCCTGTCTGTCTGCCTGCTCCACAAATAGCTCCGTTTTTATCGCCCAAGTCTGTAATCACCCACCAGAGCTCAGATCAAGGGTTTTACAAGGGTGATTATGAAAGTTGGTGAGCAAAAGTACTCGAAAAGATGACAGAGATAGAGTTTATCCCTGATCCTCTATTATAGTGCAACACGGCTATTAAATGCCTTTTTAATCTCCGTTGGTGGATGACACTGCAAATACTCATCAAATATGAATACGTGAATGAGTGAACAGTGTGTTGAGGTCCATAAATATTACTGTCCCTCAGTGTGTGGAGCTCTAGTTTAAATGAAGGAGCAAAAACAGTGAAGTACTGTCATCATCAAGTTTTAAACCAGATAACTGTGCTGAAAGTCGTAGCTATACTTTTAGATAACAAACAAAAAGCTGACTTATATAAAATTCATTGTCAAGGGGCCCTTGTACCAAATCCTGAGAAATTCCCCTCTAAGTGACTCATTGCACGCTTTAAATTAAGTGATTTAAATGTCAGATAGCTCTTTTCCAGCTGCTGAATACTTCAAGACGTTTCCAAATATTTTTATCACTTTCTGAAAAAGGTTGCTAAGTCTTCCTCTGACCTCTGCAGTGACTGGTAGGTGTATCCAGGTGTGAAAAAGGCACAAGGTTTCCAATTTTCTTCTGCTTGTTTCTCAAATAATTACTCTGGAGGACACACTTGTTCCACTTTACTTAGCCTTGAATTCTTGGCAAACTCTCAAATGTTCCTGCAACTGTTTCATGGTTAACATTTTCCAGCTGTTTGGGAGGTTGAATTAGATGATCAAATAAAATCCACTTTTTCAGAAGTTTCATTGTTGTCTCCATCAAAATCAAATGTGACCAAAATCTAACTTTAGTAACAAAGTGTGGACAAGTACCTATACTGTGAAGCTGCTGCCGGAAATGTGGCACTTTTCCACGATTAGCCATCGAGGGCTAACGGCCGATAAACATGGGGCACGGATGCGATGCGTAGGGGGAGCTGGGATTATTTACCTCTGACACAGAAAACATCTTTGCAGAGTGTGGTTGCATATTGACTTTTTCCAAGTGATAATGCAGTTTGTTATAGTGATGTCTCGTTCTTGAAAGATTCGTTCTAAAGAACAAATTACTTGGCAGAAAGAAACTGAATCTCTTCCTGAAAAGTTTTGTTCTTTTCTCAACTCCCGTCCCGCCTCGTGTGTGTCTCTCTCTCCAGACTTCTTCTTCGTTTTTATTTTTCTTATTTTGTGTTTTACCTGCGGTTGGCAACCAACAACAGTTGCACTACCGCTACCTTCTGCCCCGGAGCTCCCTCTCACCCTCTCAAAGGAACTGCCATTCTCTGTCGCATCTCAGTCAGTGTTTCAGTTCATGTACTGAAGGTACTAATACCGTTGAACGAGATTCCTGATTCACTCTCTGTCTCACTCAGAGAACACACTGCCTCCGCCATTCGCTTCACTGAAGTACTGGTACAGTGAACTGGAGCCCTGTGAAAATCGCCTGTTTTGATAACGGACAATTTTATTTTGAAAGGACGAAAAGAGGCTTTCTGTATATCGGAAAAACAAAATCAACTGAGATTAAACTGTAAAGATATCGCCAAGGAGTTCAATGTTTTATGTTTGAGCACACCCGGAAAGGCAAAAGGTTAGTTTTCACAGTGATATTTATACTTAACAAACTTCGTATTTCATGCTAGCAAGGTTTGATACAGTAAGCTAGTTTTGCTCCAATTAATACTCTTGTATTTCTGTGTGTTATATAATTGTAATTGCAACTCTGAGTTTGCAAACTGTAGCTTTATCCTACTTTTTTCTCAGCAAATTGTCTTTTTCATGTATACCTGTTAGCAAGCAGGACGGAGCGATCTGTCGTGTTTCAGTTCAGTGAGTACTGATACAGAGTCATAACTCCGGTTCAGTACTGAATGATTCGTGGTACGAATCTTTTCTGAAAAGAACTGTCGTTCCCACCACTAGTTTGTTATGCAGAGTTTGGTAGCAGAGTAGCTTAATAGCGTAGTTTGGCTAGTTCTGAATTAATAAACTGGATCATTTGAACTAAATGATTCACTTTGTCTCATGGTTACCGTCTGCATTACTACCTGGCTGGCTAGCTGAGGCTGCTGCTGCTGCTTCATGTGCAACAAAAACCATGACAGGAAAAGGAAAGTTATATTCTCTCAATCTCCTCGACGCTCATGAGCAAAACTTTGTCATACTGAGCCTTTCTCCATTCACGCCTCCAGCACCCGGAGATCCTCAGTCAGGGGTTAGTGGCTCTGCAGGTGGGCCCCCGTTTATCTGCAAAGTTTCCTCAAGCTGCCTGTATAATCTATTCAAACAAAAACGGTCAAACTGCTCGAGATAAATGTAGTAGTAGATAAATATACTAATATCAATTAGATAGTAAACTGCATGAGAAATGAAAAAAAAAACTAAAAAGTTCATCATCTTCTGCTTTTTGTTAGCAATTTGGCCCTGACTTATGTGATCACTATAACCTGTTTCCACTGTATTTCGTTTATTATGTAAGAAAACAATTCAGTCAGTGACCATAACTTGTGCATGACTCAGTTGTGAAATAAACACAGCCTTCCGTCCTGACACCAAGGTTGCTGTGCTACGAAGGTATGAACAACTCAGCAGATGACGCATTAATTTATTTTAATCAGTACCCTCGAGTTCACATCAGACCGTGAGCTCACCTCAGATGTGGCGGAGGCTCCCTCTCCTCTCTGCTCAGATGTTCATGAGCAGCAGTGGAAGGTTGAACCTTTCAAATGTCAATACTGTGTCTGAATCCAGTCTCTTGATTCACAGGTCACATACTAATACACTGCAACACAGTCCCGGGCATGTTTGAGATACAACCGCTATAGACTCCAGATAACTTCTTGTTGAAGAATCCCTCAATTGTATTCACCCTCACAGTCCTCCAGCTTCAAATAGACACCCTGTGGGTTTGTATTTTCTGCTGTCAGATGCTGCCTAAGGTTTGTGTTTGCCCTGCGTCTTAGATGATCCTACACCGCAGACCTTCATGCAGTTCTTTGTCACAGCTTGATCGAAGAAAATATTTGAGATCTCTCAAACATTTGTCTTTCAGGTCATGTTTTTTTTCCTTGGCCATCCACCCATCTCCGATAACTCCCTATTTTTCGTGAAGCTCAAACGACCTGAGACTGAGTGCCTGGAGCACTAACTCTTCTGGAGTCGGGCCAGAGAGTCGGAGAGAAAAGGGAGGAAAGGCAAAGAGATGAAGACAGAGGGAGGGAGGGAGGGAGGGAGAGAAAGACTAAGACTGAGAGATTTATGGTCCATTCCCTTTTAGAGGAGCGATTTGGACTGAACCAACATGTTTCAGTCTTTGTCCGCCTAGTTTTGCAGTGCAGACTGCCAAATGGAGATGAAGACAGATAGATAAAGAGAGCAAGAAGTGGGGCTGGGGGGGAATGGGGCTTCTGGGGATCCAGCCCCGAATGTTTTCTCAAAAGCCCCAAATCTTTTAGGTTTCTAAAATACCTTTAACTTTGTGCCATTTCCCCTCAGTCTCTCTGACTGGACCAGCCAATCAATGGAGGCAAAGTTCGATAACTGGGGAAATATCACCATGTGTAGTTCCGCCCTAACGTTGTCATGGGGGTTGTTCTATGCTACTACTATAACACAACTGTTCCCTAAATAAATCTGATATACAACCCCGATTCCAAACAAAGTTGGGATGCTGTGAAAAACCCAAATAAAATCAGAATGCAAAAGTTACTAAAACAAAAGTTTGAACATTAAATATATTGTCTTATTGTCACTAAAGATTAGAAAATGTTTTTATCATTAAGAAAGTTTTTTAATCACTTTCTTAATGATCAATTAAAGAAGCTAGCGATTGACCGACTGATTAATATCCACTTACAGTGATTTAAAACCTGGTAAGTTACAGTTCAAATAAAATAAAAAAATCAATCTCAAAAAGACCTTTAACTGAGGTCATTTTAAATGCCAAGATAGTGTGTGAGTGAACTGCTGCCATATCCAACATGGGGACAACTGATTTATTCATTATTGTGAAACTTTTGTGGAATGAGATCTATACTGGAGTTTGGGGAGACAACATCTTTCTCTGGAACAAGATGAGTTGGTGCTTTATGCAAACAGAATCTCAGTTTTTCTTAGCTAAAGCAAAAACATTGGAACAAACAACCTGTGAGAGGAAGAAAATAAAAAGGAATGTAAGGAGGAATGTTTGCAAGACCCCCAAATATTTTCCTGACTCATGCTGCGACAAAAAGCTGCATGAGGGTCAACTGTGCGACAACTTCTAAAGCAGAGGGCAAATAGAAACTCAAGGCAACCTTGGATAGTGTCTGGCAGAAGAAAACACAGTGCCACAGGGTCTCTGTGTGAAGCGGGAAAGGAAAGTCAAGATACGCATCTGCAAAAAAATAGTAATGGAGCTGGTTTATTTTGGAATTACTCTGACGGTGCATTGGCAGATATGCAGTTTAGGTCCAAACACAGAAGCATAGGGTTATCATTCTATCGATTAAAGCCATTTTTTGTAGTTTTGGAGCAAAACGTGGTAGTATACTAGTAGTATGCATGTAAAATTGTATTCTATTCATCCTTTATCGGGCGAAGAACTATATTTGGTAACTTCAGTGGATATCCAAAACTGAGTAGAACCACATGGATTTCTTCCAGCTAATCAGCTAAGATCAGGCTATGTCACAGACAGTGATACCATGATATTTAAACAATCAGTATGATAATAATATATTCATATTAACTTTATCGACCTTGACATCCAATGTAAAAATGAAAAATTTAGAAAAAAAATCTGCAAAAGGGTAATATTTCAAGAAAAAAAGTTGCAAATTTACTAGATTAAAGTGGCAAATCTACAACAAAAAAAGTTGCAGATTTAGGAGATTTAAAGTGGCAAATCTGCACGAAAAAAGTCACAGATTTAAGAGAAAAAAGTGGAGGAAAAAAGCAACTTAAAATCTCATAAATCTGCATGTTTTTTCTTGTAGATTTGCCACTTTAATCTCGTAAACGTTTTTCTCAAAATATGACCCCCCTCCCCCGGGTCCGTAGGTTTTTTTACACAGTCCACAGTCCACTTTCTGGCTGTATGTAATATCCTCCAATATTCTGTATGGTTGAAATTTGGAATTTGCAAGTATTCCAATGAGTGCCCTATCAAGGGTCAAGCCTGAAAAATTACCTATATATCAGATATTTTTAAGGAAACTGCATTATAAGCTACCCATGTGGAGAAACACAAAAATGTTTAAAAGGCATACATGGTCTAATGTAAGACACCATGCAGTTGCATCATGTAGGATCTTTTTGGGATTTTGACCCATACTAGGAAGTAAATGTTGGGATAGCTCAGAGTGGTTGGATGGCTCACTGAGACACCAGGTTTTCACTCAGCATTATGTATCCAGTATTTTTTTCCAAATCTTTTTTAGCACAGAGTCTGATCTTTTTTCTTCACCTTAACCAACCACTAAACATAACAAAGTAGTTTTTGTTTGAATTCACAACATTAACCATGTGTTTAAAACTCCCACCATCACAAGTTGGGAATGAGAACGGGTTGCAGCAGTTCAGAAAGGACAACATGGTTAGCAAAAACTAACAATGCCAGCTTTTATTCTGGCAACCAATTTTCGCTGCGATTCTTTTATTTTTCTTGAACTTGTCATCACAAAGATGGCATGAAGTCTGAAAGATGCTAAAGCAGCACACAGGGGCTATAGAGGACATTCACTGAATCCTTTTCCAATTATATAAAAAGGTTAAAGCAGCCCCCATATGTAGTGGGATGTAAGGCAGACCAGAGTTATTGATTCCCACTAAATGTGATCAATCAATGTTTTTATATGTTTTTGCTACAACAGGGTGAAACAACCAATGCTTTTGACTCCAAGTTTAAGGACGCCCGCTGGACAGAACCAGTAGGCAGAGAGTTTGAATGTCGGAGGTCATTGTCACTAAAAGCCTTCAGACCCTGCAGTTTTAGGACTCCTACGCTTTGACTGGGGTTCAGGCGCAACTTTCTCTGTTTGAACTCAGAGGAAGAAGTTAAACTTTACACAGGCAAAAAGAAAAAACACTGAATTGTTGACATCCCTCCTCTGCTGTGCACAATGTGCTGCCATGTTTGACCAACACACACACATGCAGCGACAGCGGTAAGCTAGTATTCACAGAAAATCTGGCAATGCAGCAACTTCCCAAAGGACTGAGTGGAGGTGTGCTGAGGTCTCGGTGTGTTCTTCTGGCTTTAGACCAGACCTGGGCATTAGGTGGCCCAGGGGCCACATCCAGCCCACTGGCTGTCCCTGTGTGGCCCACGTAGCTAAGGTTACCCAGAAATTAGAAATCAATACAACCGACATGCTTTTACTTTGAAGGCGATTTACATATGTGTGTGCGTGCATATGCACCTGCACAGAAATGCGTTTCACAAAAAACACTGAGTTACCTTGTTACTTTGTGGAAAACACTTATTGCTAAAGTCAATAAACTTATTGATAGTCAATAAATTGCTTTTTTTGATTCATGACATACATGCTCTGTATGTGGTTTGAACGCATGTTGTGTTTAAAATAAATGGAAAAAATAGATAATGATTGGATTTTTTTACTATTTTTACTGCTATATTTGACTTCGCCTTATCATAACATGTATTGTTACCAGTAGCAGCTCAAAATCAGATAACTTACTGCTTTTTATAAAGGGATGAAATTAATAGTAAGCAGAATTTAGTTCAGAGTTTTAGTCCGGCCCTCCGCAACCTTCACAGTATCTCATGTGGCCCCTTGGGAAAAATAATTGCCCACTCTTCTTAAGACTGTAACCACCATGAAACAATCAGATAATAACTTTTAATTCCTCTGATTCACTGCTTTGTTTTTTGCTAAGGCTGCTTCCTCTCTTCATTGACGGTCTAGCTCACTCGAAATATGATGCTCTCTGTCAGGCTTGTGGAGTGGCACTGTCTACATGTTGGACCTTGAAATTTAGGCCAAAACTCATTATTGTAGCTCCAAACTTGCATTGTTCAGTTGTTGTTTTAAAAATGTTCTTTAGACAAATAAATCATATTCTGTTGATTTTTGTTATGCTCATTGTCTCCTTGGAGAACTAGTGTGTATTGACACATTTTAAAATATTACTCTAAGCAAACAACATAAATATTTATGTTTTTTCACATTTACAAATGTTGTTAGCCAACATGTTTGAGCTTTAGTGAAAAGGTGAATACATTCAGTATGTTTTTGGTGTATTGTTTCGATTAAAGAGAGTATCTGAACATTATTGGAAATCAATTTTTACAGAGAGTAGACAAAAACAATGTATCCTCCATGAAATTAGCAATGAATAGTTTTAATTACGCTGGAGCAATTATTCCATTTATTTGATTGGCAGCCTCTCATTAAACAGCACTTAGGACAAACCATTTCATCTGCACTAGAAGGATCTTTCCTTATTTCTTTCTTTCTCTCTGCACACAGCAGCTCTTTTTCATTCCAGTAAGTGATCACAGCATGCAGTCATTCACTGACGTGAGGCAGAGCCACTTTCGCTGACAAACTACACCACAACCTTTTACCTCTGCATGTAATTATGCCTCCGGACATGCAACACATTCACTTAGCCTAATTAAAGACCGACAAAGACAAATTGTGCCATCATAGTCCTAATGTCTTGTCAGCTAGAAGGGAAAGCGCAACTATTTTCCTCTACAAATATTCTGATATTCTGTGTGTTTTCCTTTGGATTGCTGTTGCGTTCTTCCAGACTTGTGGCGTCAGCTAATCCTCCGCACTGTTCCAGACACTGTCAGCACAAGAAAGAACCGAGAGGCATTTCTGTCTCCTCCAAAAGCTGGATTACAGTAACAAGAAGATTACCCTTCCAACAACTCTGACAAGCACAAAAACAAAGCTATCACAATTCCTCTCAATGTGTGGTGATTAATAGTGTTCTCTTCTCTTCTGGTATTAATACAGTCTTGTGGTTTACACGCCGAAATAACAAAAGAATCCCTGTGGTGCAAATTAAGTATCACACTCCGAATCCAGTTTTGATTTGTTACAGGGATTCTACACTGAAACCTCTGGACAATTATTTGTTTTCCATCTAATTTGACTATCTGCTTTCGAATGATGCTCGGGTATTAAACACATATCTTTTACATAATACTACTGTTTCTTCGGGGTGGTGCTGTAATGATGTGATAGAGGACTGGGCACACAGAGGTAGCTAGTCTGTCTAACAAACCCCAGGCTGAAGCCCTCTGAGGTGGTGAGGGTGATCTGCTGCTGCTTTCTTCCTCCAGCCACTCATAAATCAAATAATTACATTGTGGTTCTTGAGGGAAGAGAAAAGTTTTCCCATTAACCGCCACTCATTAACCCACTTCCAAAAGTGTGCAAATGACTAACTTGAGGGGGCTGTGCAGTTATTTTCTTATCACAAGGCCTTTTCAAATGCAGCACAGATTCACCAAAAGCTTGGTGCATACCACGAGACTCTACTCACTCGGAGCAGTAAGCGATCATTTTGTTATAAATATTTTATGATATACATCAATTAACCTTGAACTGTCTGTGAATGGCAGACAAACGCTCCCTGGTGAGTGTGTCAGAGGAAGCTCTGTCAAGCCCAGCATACACTGTGCTGCTGTGATTGACAGCATTTTAAGAGCTGCTTTTGAGGGAGGGATCCCACTCTTCTTCTGCAGAACAGCCACACGTCGCTCATTTTATAGATGTCTGCAGTCTGTAATCCAGTCTGCAGAGGCTTTTACCAAAGCATTCAGAGGGTGAAGGGTCTGTCATATAATAATAATGATTAGTGTTCAGTTGCAGAGTTTGTTTGCCATCTATTTTATGCCTTTGTTCAAGCGATGTGTCTTCAATGCCTATCTTTCTAGCTCAGACTCCTGCATATTGAAAGGACTGGATATTGAAATGAGATCGGGCTGAAAAATCCTGAAGCCAACAGAGTTGAGGCACTTAATCTTTCATCCTCCTCATTTGAAAGACGTTCCTGAGGAAAGCCAGAGGGTATGAAGCACATGAAGTGGTCGCTTGCAGGTCTAACTCCTCAATTTCAAAGATAAATATCACGCTGGGACAAAGCCCCCGTCTCTGCCCTGCCATCACAGGACTGTCAGAAATGACAGAAGTAATACTTTGGTCCTGTATGACATGACACGAGGACAGGACAGGCGGGTGTCTCTGATCACATCACATCGCTGATTACAGAGGAAGGCAGAGGGATAAGAGAAGAGCCAAGGGTCCTATTGATCACACAGATGCATTATGGGATGGTAAAAGCAAGCAGGGACAGTAAAGTGCCTTAATCTGCTGTAACATACAGGCAGCACAGTCTTGTTTGTCACAACTTCTGCCTGAGGGCTGCTGCTCTTAGAGTATGTATAACCTCAAGTCTCACAAAAGGGACTTTTCATCAGTATTCATGTGACATATGATTTAGTTTTCGTCTTAGTTTCTTTACAAAAATTGTACATTAGCTTTAGTTATAATTGAGACAGTAGATTATTCTTAGATTGCATCTACTTTTAGGCAACAAAGAGATTTTAGTCTAGTTTTGTCAGTAGTACACTAGTATCAAATTCTCAATAGACTTTATTTTAAAGAGGACATATTGGGCAAATTTTTTGGTTCATACTTGTATTTTGGGTTTCTACTAGAAAGTGTTTGCTTTCATTTTCTTAAAACACATTATTTTTCTCATACAGTCAGTCTGAATGTATTAACTCTCTGAAATGCTCCATTTTAGATCCTGTCTCTTTAAACCCCCCACCTCAAGAAGCCCAGTCTGCTCTGATTCGTCAGTGTTTCTGGGTCTTCTGCATTTACTCTCTTGGCGCCTCTGCACCGTCATTGCAGCTGAGGAATGACTGTAACAGTACTGTAGCAGCAAGGTTTTGATGTGAATACTAGTCTCGTTTGGGCCATCCCTCTCATCCACCCGATAGGTGACCAACTTGGCTTTTACATTGGAAAAGATTTAGTGGGATAGCTTTGAACTCTAGCGCATTACTTTTTATCACTCATTGTTGCCGTTTCTCACTTGGCATCATCAGCCTGATCATTCAGAAGCTGGATTAGCTCACTTAATTATATAAAATATGATTAACTGCCTGGCTTTAGTTTGAGATTATTAAAGAAAAGCATTAATAAAGCAATGCATCAACAAAGGTAGAGGATGATGAAGTTGTTTGACAGCCTAATCCTGCTCTCAATCCTACAGATAGCCTGAACACAAAAAGAATGTTAACTTAAAGTATAAGGTTAAAGAAATACATTTTGGATAGCTAGCTTATTGCTTTTTAGCCAAGAGTCAGATGAGAGGATTGATGCCAGGTTCAGCTCTCATCTCAGTACAATAAATGTAAATCTACAGCCAGCAGCTGATTAACTTAGTTTAGAACAATGTTTGGAAACAGGGAGAAACAATGAAGGTAACACAATCCACCTCGCAGCACATCTAAAGCTCATGAATTAACACTAAGCTACCCAACTGCAAGGCTTTACAACAACAGACAGAAGTATGGCAAGGTCTTAACTCAATTTTGACCAGATATGGAGTGCTATGTTTAGGCTTTGTAGGGCAATGTAGTTTCATCTGCAACCAACAGCAGGTGAGCTTTGCACAGCACAAAGACGACAAACAACAAGCTAAAAACTTCAGCTGCCTCATCTGAAAGTAAGGCCTTAGTTCATTGAGTTGAATGTAAACACTGACTCCCTACATTTTTTGTGATCCATAAAGCAGAAAACAATCAAACAGAAAAAAACACTCAAGATTAATATGCTCACAAAACTCCCGTGGCTGTGGTTTCAGTGAGTCAGCGAAGGTCAGGAGAGAAGAACGCCGTATTCTTGGCCAGAAGAAATGAACAGAAGAGCAACTCAGGGAAGTGATATTTCTTAAATCCTTGAACCCTTTCCAATAACACTGAATTCATGCGACCTTTTCTAGTCTGGGAATAGTTTGCTGAATGTTCACACGGATTAAGCACAAAATCATTAAAATGGCCACGCTGGCAGACACACTGGACACGTCAGAGTAGCGCCAAATGTTATAGCACCTCATGGAGTGTGAAAGGTTAACAGGGGAAGGAGTGAAGAGAAACTCAAGCCAGAACACAAGGAGTGAGAAACACACTCAGTGTTACACTTGTATCGCACTTCTATTTCTGCATTTCGTCATCTCAAAGATTTATGCTCATGTATTTATAAGTCAGTTAGACAGTATATACAGTAAAAGTCTGCAGATCCATCTTTGATTATCTCCAAGACTTACTGATTGATGTTTTATTCAGACTAATGATCACTTAATGATTTATTAAATTATATTTTGCAGGCAGCATCCCACTAAACCCTCTGCCTCTCGTCTCCACCTGCCTGTTCCAATGGGAAGTGACTGTGGTCGCAGGTCTGTGGTCTTGCATCCTGTTTTCCTTGTGCAGTCAGGGAGCAGGTCCAGATGGTGGCTCCATTAGTGAAGGCAGTGGAGCTGCACTGGCAATGTAAATACCCATGTCACATGCCCAATAATTGATATGGATGATCACAAACTCTCCCTCACTCACTGACTGGCTCCCAGCAAGAGGAACCAGGAATACTCCTCTAATTGTCAGTGAAAGATGCAAACTGGCTGCAGGTCAGTTTTTGAGTATTTCCCTGCAGCTTTCCTGAGTTCCAAAACACCCCCATCAGCCCTGAGAGCTGGGGTTAATACCAGTGTGCTGATCCCTACAGCCCACAGCACCATCCATTTGTTAAATAGCCCGATTGACAAGAAGTCCAGTGCCAAGACTACAAACTTCAGCCGCATCCCACTCTCAAATAAAGATCTTTGACTGGACCAGAAAGGCCGTAAATGTCTCATTGACTCTAATGCAGAAATCTACAGTGGCCCTGAGCGCTGCAATTAAGGAAACACATGCAAGTACACAGGACACAAGCAAATTGAGAAAACATCTTCATCAATTCGACAACCCAAGTGCAGAATTTAGAAAACGCGCTGAAAAGACCACACAACACAATAAGAAAAAGCGCTGCAAATAAACCACAACACAACAGAAGTGTTTCCAGAGGACACTTAAAAGTGATGCACACGTGATATTATCACGTTATAAATAAATAAAATATTTTATATATTAATATAAAAGTATTATCTTGAAATAGCGTAATAAAAATGCGTGCCCATGTATGGGCATCACTTTTAAGTGTCCTCTGGAAACACTTCTGTTGTGTTATGGTTTATTTGCAGCGCTTTTTCTAAATGCTGCACTTGTGTTGTCAAATTGATGAAGATGTTTTCTCGAATGGCTTGTGTTATGTTTATTTGCATGTGTTTTCTTAAGTTGTAGCGCTGTGAGGGCCACCGTAGGAAATCATTCATAGTGATGAAGGAAAAAGGATCATAAGTTGAGCTAAACTTTGGACATTTTTTATTGCTGAGCTAGAACTATATATGTATATAATCTGTTATTACTTCCCCATCATGATACTGCTTGCACAGGCATTATAATCAACTTCATAAAGAGTCGCACTGGGCACACTGTAGCACAGTCAGGACTTTAATATGCTCAACAAATATAAATATGTCTTTCTAAACTGCCCAAACTGATGACTCTGCAACTGCAACTCTTAACAAATGGGCCTCCATTAAGTGCAGTTAATATTTTAAACAAAGACTGTAGTTTGTTATTGGGAAGGACCAAGCACTCTGTTCCTATTTCACAGGATAATAAAGCAGATGCTAAGATCCACATTAAGTTGCTGTTAAAGCAGTTATTGTTATTCATTATTATTCACCTTCAATTTGTTTGTGACACTCACTCAAGATATAAAAGATACACTTTTGGTTCTAGATGGGACCATCACAGATATTACTTGATCATACTCCAATCAAAGGTCAAAATTACATTTTAATTCCCACACACACACACACACACACACACACACACACACACACACACACTCATATACAAATCTGTATAGGCTAATTTATACAGATTTTTTAGAAATTTACAGCAATGTGTGGATGATCTTCTTATCATAAATCCTCTAACCTTGAGTCTGTGGATCAAAGAATCGTTGAACTTGAGGAAGACAGATCCCAGTTTCACACAATATGGCTGTTGGATGGGTCAAACTCCCACTCTTTACATCAGGACACCAGTCTTTGTGTCTTGTTGTTGAAAAGTTATGTCTGGAAGTAGTTTTTTTTAGGGTAAGGTAACCCAACCCTGTTATTTTCCCCCCAACCTCAGAAAAGTGGTTTTGGTACCTAAATCCAACCGTTTCACAGGATCAACAATGTGTCTTGTCAAGTGTCACATTTCATAGGATATCACACGGAAAAGTTTTCGTAGGGAATCATACAAACCCCCTCATCCATTGTTTTGTTAAAGCCAACAACAGGGATATCCCAGTCGGACTGACCACTAGTTATTGTTGGCATCAATATATTTAGTCTGTGGTTAAATTATAGACTGTATATAAATAATGGACATAGTCACCGTGACGTCACCCATTGGTTTGTGGACTGCCCGTTGGAAGCATCGAGTTCAGCATTACACTCGTCGAGAGGGATCTGACGACACTGACTACACGCCTCTCTTCACCTCAACCTGACTGAGAGAAGTCGCTGCTAGTTCATGTTAGCATTAACTGAGATGTTCATTTTGGCTAGCAAAAAAAAAAAGAAAATGTATGTTACTTACCTCAGAAAACTGAGCAGCGACTCCTTGAAGTGTCTGTTAGTCCAACCAAACGCTGAACAAGACATTTTTAATGAACAAAATATTCAAAAAAACTGTTATTAAGTGAAAATACAGTGTGAAAGGGTCAAAGGTATGTGACCAAACCGGTAAACGTCCTTTTTAAAAATACATACAACGTTATATATAACTTTATTGACACGTTGCCGAGGATACGCATTGCTCTGCTTCTCTCCTGATGACGGCTCGCCTTGTTAGTGACCTGTCAATCAAAGGTAGCTATGCCCCCAAATCATACAATTCTTCATCTTCTATTTTCTTCTAGATTGGGCCATTATTTCAACTATTAAAATCAAATTGTCTTGAAGAAGATTTTTTACTAGTGATTGAGACCATAGTGTTGTCCTAAAAAAAATTTCTGAGATAATAAATCAAGTGAGAAGTTTTCAAATTTTGCATTGAAATGAATGGACAGATTTTTTTTTGCAGCCAAACTTAGCGCCCCCTGCTGTTTTTTTCAGTAGAATGCAGCTTAAGGCACTTCCTGGTTTGCCTCCTTGCTCAGACCTGGAGGTTGTCGTCTGGGTTAAATTGGTAAATAAGGCCATACCTAACCTAACACCTATGAAAGTGTTCATAATAACATATAAAAGCATCAAATTATATTAAAGCTGTTTGCTCTGTGCTGTGATGGGTTTTCTGTCCAGAAGTATGGCAAACAAACACTGTGGCCGGTTCTGTTAATCCCTTTGATTTATTGTAACAAAAAAAATAATAATAAAAAAGATGCCACATGTCCATTTGCTTAGCAAAAACCAAACTGGGAACAGCTGTCAAATGGACTGCTCTCTAAATAATCAAAAATAAACAGGCCTCAGTTTCTTTGATAAAGCTAATTCCGTGTTGCTCAGACCACTTTAACAGCCAGCTATAATTTTCAGCCACAACAAGTCATTTTGCGACTCCTATGTATATTTCCTGAATACAACATCAGTATTCAACAAACATATAAACACTTTCTGAAGGAGCGAGAGAAACTGTTGCCCATAGCAACAACCATTGATGTTCCCACAGTCGATTGGGTCAGTGACCAGTATAACGTAAAAGTCTATACTATATAGCCTGCTTTTCATTCAGGCAGCCTGAAGATTGCTCATCAGACTCTGAAACCAGTCGCAGACAATTATGCAGGCTTTCTGACAGTAGTCAACACATTTTAAATTCAAATCAATGCCTGATACTTCTGCCAAATATGTTGATGAAATACTTAGCCAAGATAATATTGCTTACAGTGACGGATGCTTGCCAGCTTTAGCCCACCTCTTTCACAGAGCATGCACTGCACATGTTTATGGAAAGGTTTGCAACCTTCAGTCACATCTGTTTCTTCTGTTGGTCATATGTTTCATCTGTTTATCCTTCTATTGCATGCATATGATTGGAAATTAATACAACTATTTTTTAGCTTAATGCCTTTGGGAATTTATTTGAGTCTTCATCTCTTTACTAGGTTGCAATTTAAAATAATAATTGACAGCAGAAATTAATAACAGCTACAGATTATTTTTACTTTACTTTTTTGTCTTCAGGGCACACTGTGGTAGCATTTTGTAAATGGGATAACAAATTGAGCATAAAATAAAACAGCCAAATGTGGTAAGTGTGAAATCAATTTAAAAATACATTTCCATGCTTTAGTTGTAATATGTTGGGCCCAACTTCCTAATGCAGAAGTTTTTAATCTTGGGTCAAATGGGTGTTTTATGAAGCATGAAAACAGTCTGTTTATTCAAGCTAAATGGCTTGCGTTTCCATTTTAAGTTCTTATCATCTGGCATGTTTTTGGCTCTCTGAGCAGCTAAAAATCCAGCGATCCTGCATATTGCTGATGTATTGAGGACGAGGGACTATTAATCCCAACAGAATCTGTCGAGATAAGGCAAAGCTCTGCTGGATTGTGCAGAACACTCTTAAAACTACAGATTTATTGTTATGGCCATGATTACGCCCATGAATCCCCACATTACCTCGAAAGTCAGTTTAAGTAGTTCTACCAGCTTCTGCAGGTCAATATGCTCAAAGCTCTGCTGCACCCTTAACTATGACAATGAACTACATTTCATCATCAAATATTGGATTCTAAGATAACAGTCTCCAAAGGTCAGATTCATGATGAGAAATGATGGTAGAAAGAAGATATATCAACATTTGGCCCTGCTATAACTTTGATAATAAACCACTCCTGCATTCAGATCCTTTACAAAAAGGACAATAATAGTTTATTATATCGGCCTTTCATCTGGCATTAAGAACTGAACAACAACAACAGAACACTAAAGCTCCATTGCTGACTGGTTTCAGACACTGTTAGATAATCTGACAAGCAAAATATCAGAAGCACACTGAGGTCTTTGGGTTCCTTTTCAAACTGTGACTACTTGTGCTTAGATTTGGTCTGCAATTGCATTTTGGCTTGGATATAAAACCCAATTAGACTCAAGAAGGAAAATGGTTTCTCTCCTGTAATGTTGCTCATTGTATGTTGAAATACTGTAAATATACTTGTACAAATTAGGGATAGAGAGTTCACCATAATCATTATCTGTTCAACCATCTTAATTATCTATCCATACTTAGAATGAGGAGTTCAAACCGGATGCAGGTGGAACTAACTGGAAGTAAGGAAACAGAGTATAAAGAACTATAAGGTCTGTTTAAGGAGGGTGGGAGGTCTCCAATGTAACCAAAAGTCAATGTTGTTATTTTAAGTTATGTATGTTTTTTAATGCCTTACATCACTCGTGTAAGTACCGTAACTACCTCACTTCCAACAGTAGTTATTTTATGCCAAAATATGTTTTCCTATGCCTAACTAAGTAGTTTTATTTGACCATTCCACAACGTTAACCACATGTTTGATATGGCGACCATTACGTAGGTATGAGAATGTGTTGCTCTTCTACCGGCAGGGGTATTCATTTAGTAAAACACTCCTGTGGGTCGTATTAGAGGGTGGGAATAAAAGTATGATTTTGAGGATGTGTTGAAATATCCTGATGTAAGATAAATTACCTCTTAAAGAAATTAATTAACCTTCCTTTGAAATAAACCTACATGCAAACTCATAGTTTGTTTTCTCACATTTGCTTAGTGTTCTACTATCCCCGACATCTTTACATTCCTGTACCTTTAAGTATTAAACCTCCTGCACTCGTATGAAGTAGCGTAGTGTTTGGTGAAAGGAGCGATCCGATTTGCCCTTTTCAGGAATGTGACTAGCAATCCCACTGCATGACCCCGGCTTAGAAACATCCCCGGACTGGGATTTGTTACCTTGGATACCTGAGCACACACATTAGATCCACTTCCAGCCGTATTCAGCGTTGTGCACCTTGTAATGAAAGATCAGTGTTGACTCTGCAGCAGGAAGCCATTCTTCTATCTGTTGTATAATCATCCATGAATCTGTTTATCTATGCATCATTATGCTGATAAAATGAGATGACTTAGATGATTTTCAAACCACCTTCTGCAGCTGTGATCAAAGTGGTGAGGTATTGTTTACCTCAGGTTAGGATGAGCTCTGAGTCTCCATCAGAATTCACGCTCCTCATCCCTGATACCTCTCACAGTCAATGACTCCATCAAAGGCCTGACAAAATACAGACAGGCCCCTCTCCATCACTCCCTGCTGTGGTGAAATGAGCTCTTGGATGTGCTTGTTCAAGGCGAAGGGGCTTCATGGGCAGTGATGGGACACAACAGCCAGCCTGTCCCCAGAAACAAATGGCTCGCAACACACCTCATTTTCTTGTCTTTTTTAGTATTATTGAGATTTCTTACACATAAGACAGCCATCAATCATTGTCAGCACTGCATATATATTTTTAAAAGGCTGTCATCTTTACAGCCCAAAGTAGCTGGCAGTCCAGTGATAGGATTCCTAAAATGGTAATGTTTTCCTTTCCAAGAAAAACATCAGCGTCAGTCGTTGTGAGGAATTCCCTAAAACAACAAGTTCACCTTCAAGTTGACAAAGCGCTAGCGGCAATAGAAGCTTTGCCTCGTCTGTGTGGCGCACAGAAGTAAACGGTGTGACAGTAGTCGTGTTTCCATAAACAAATTTCTATGGGCACATGAAAGAACAATTAGAAGTTGCCCAATTGAATCCAATTCCTGAAGACTTCTTTCCATTTTCTCTCGTGGGTGGCGAAAGTTGTCCGATCAGCAACCTTTTTTTGTTTTTATTTTGTTTGTTGTTTATGTAGCTCTAAACCAGTTTATGGAAACATCCCTAATTTGCATTTTCTTTTATGCAATATTTTTTCAATATTTCGCTTCAAACAATTCACTTTGGGACGGCTGACCATTTCTCCGTTCTCTAATGAGTGTAAACATTGGTTTCTTCAGATCATAACCACAATCTTCCTTACACTATAAGCTGCTATAACCAATATTTATATATTTACGGTGGATCACATGACTACTTGAATGTGAAAGGGATTGTTCAAGTGACAAAATACCACCTGGCCCTGCACTTCCCTTACCAAGATTTTTAGCATTGTTAAACTAATTGTTTTGGTTTTCCTGTCCACAGCTTTGCTGTATGCATCGTTTTCAGCCTATTTTTGGAGCCTATTTTTTTTGCGCTCAGTTTTTCTGAGCGCAAAAAAAATAGGCACCAAACAGACAGGTATGTACAGAATGTTATGTATGTATATGTATGTCAGACAGTTATTGATGGAGACCAAAAACAGAGGTAAACAGAGTAAATAGACTACATTCATCAGGTGGACACAACTTTTAATGAATGCTTTATTTATTTTTTATCAAATAGAGGTATAAATATGCAACTGTTGGCTGACAAGATAATCTTTATTGAGGGCATTTAATGCTTATTTGAGGTGCATACTTATTTTGGGGTTTCTACTAAAACATATTTTCATGCTGTAATCTTTAAAAAACACATTTTTCTCATACTGTCAGAAAATACCTGTATTCAGCCTCTGGTTGAAACGCTTCATTTAGTACCTGTCTCTTTAAGCAGTCGTGTCAAAAAAGCCCAGTCTGCTCTAATTGGTCAGTATTTCTGGGTCTTCTGCATCTGCACTCTGCCTCTTTGTTGTGAAACTTTCACAGAATTTATATAGCACATATACTACTTTAACCATAGCTGTATCAGATCATAAAACTTTTTATTTCTCATTGTTTATGCAGGCACTGACAAAGTGTGTAATCCTGCCGATAGGGGCATCTGATAAGAAGATTTTGCCTTCTTGCAAAAGCTATAATTTCTCTAATGACATCATGTCTCCTTCTTTCACATTTTGATAACTAAACTGGAAGATAATGTAAGATATTGATTCTTCCCAAATATATGCAGAGAAGGCTTCACTCTCAGCATGTTACTCTCAAACATCTATCGTCCCACTCTGTAAAGATTTTCCCCAGACTGAAGCACTGACATTATTCTGTTTGTTTGTTGTATTGTGTGCATGGTTGAGCAATCAACTGTGGAGAGAAAAAAAAGGCCCTTCTGTTGTCCAGAGAATAGATTATCAAGTATTTGCCTCAAAGATGAGACCATTTCTCACTCCAACAGGATTACCTCGCCACTCCAGCTCGATACTGCAATGAAGCACAGAGACTTCAAATATACTGATAGTGCACTTAGCCGCTCATTGTCTTGTTCATTTTTGTTTGGGAAAATGTAAAATCCACTAATGTTTACTTACCCAATTACAATAGCCACAACTCCAGGAAGGCACACTTAAACTGAAAAGTGTGACATTAATTGCCATTTAAATGGCCTCTTTTGCCTGCTAAATTGTTCGACTGCTTATATTCTCTTTAACAAGATTGGTAGTTTGGAAAAGGAGAAATGATTCTACGGTGAGATGCTGCTGAGAGAGAAAAGGGCACAATTAGTTTCCCGATCAATTTGCCAGGAAGAGGATGGAAAAATCAATACCCTGATTATGCATGAGGACGTCATCCGCTTACATTGAGATCAAAGCATCAATGATCTAAGCTGAAGCAGCCAGGGACGCATCTATACATGATCCATAAGTCATGTGTGGAAGAGAGGACGACGGCGAGTAAGGCCTACGTGTATACAAAGGGATAAACCGCAACGTGATATGGAAATAGAGACAAGTTATCTTTACCCCAGAGCGTATGAAATGATGCAGGCTTTTATTATCTCATTTGTAATCAATAATGTGGAAATTCTCTTTGGAGGCACTTAGAGGTGTCCGTTGGGAAGTCCTGTGTTTGAAAAGCAAACAGGGAAAGAGGGAGTGGCCAAGTTTTCATTAAAACAACTGCAGGTTAAAACATACGTACGTCTGGTACTGGAACTAGGAGTGAACTTGGCAATGCCACATATTTTCTGGACAGTCAGATGGGATCCTTGTGTGAAAGCTGCATAACACTAACATTTGTAGCAGAAAAAAAGCAAGCAAAAGGCAGTAACAGACATTAAATTGTATTTTTAGAAAACCCAGCCTTTTCTTTTCTCCTTTCAGGTCAAAAGATTAAGATGGAGTCGGAAGATGTTGCTCATACCTCTGGACTGTCGCTTTAGCTTTTGTAACTCATATTTATGGCATTCAAAAGGATGAGAAAAGGGAGCACAATAAAATTGTAAACACGCTTTCTGTGCTTTCTTACACACCACAGTGAAAATCACTTCCAGCCTCCTTAATGGTGTATCTGAAATCGAGAAAGTACTGTTGGTGTGAATTATGGAGCGTGCCTGAATGGGACACATTGTTTCGTCCTCTTACAGGGAATGGGAAGCAGCAGACAGATAAGAAAGTGAGATGAAAGAGCGGTGCACCTGGCAGGTCCGCGCTCTAACATCTTTGATCCGCCGAGGCAAACATCAAAGACTCTGTTGGGGGCTTTGTGTGGACGCCAGCGCCAAGCACTCACCACTATAAGCACCAATCCCACAGCGTAAAGTGCAGCTCAACAAGAGGGGAGGCTTAAGGAAGATGGTTTTCAGTGGCCAAAATTACAACAATTGTGCAGTCTCTCTAAAGCAAAAGTAACTCAGACGTGATCAATCCAGTGATAATAGGAGTGACGCTTCAGTGCAATTACTGTCAGAGGAAGTGTTTGTGGGAACATAAAAAACCCATCAAGTGTGTGCGATGTGTTTACAGTTTGCTGGAGGCCTACAGACTAAAAATGGACAAATAGATAAGTACAACTGCTCATGTCCACGTGGACTCAGTGTGCCACAGGAGAACAACAAACACCTCATCATTTTCCACAAACACTGCATATGTCAGCTCAGTGCTACCAAGTGTTTTTTTGGCGACTTATTATTGTTACAGGTTGCATATGTCTCTGAGTTACATATATCCTAATGTTTTCTTGCAGGACGTCAACACTCACAGTAAGAAGTATGTTGGGAAAATGTGTTCAGGGCCTTAAAAGCTGATACGTGTACTGAAGCTGTTATTAGCTGTTAGCTGTTATTAGCGAACCACAGAAAGAGTCCCATTGGTGTAAGGAATCCATGTTCAGACATAAAGTAGCTCTGCATGGAAGCAAAATAGCCCTGCTAATATCATGTGTCTCCATGCTTCAAAATCAATGGCCTTCACACCACAGCTTTTAGTCTTTGAGAAAGACAACATCTCTGCCATCTTTGCTATAGTAGGAAACATTGATTTCAATTACCTCTCACTGCTGGAAAGAGCAATAACATGTGGACGTTTACAGATTTCAGTTTTCCTCACTGTGAGCTGTCATTAAATAAAGTTATAAATATCTTTGCTTGTGGCTGAGTGGTTTTATACAAATAATGAAAAATAATTGATATTCTTAAACTTCTATATTACACTAATCACAATTAAGTGTATGAGATTCTGCAGTAACTACCATCTACAGAGGCAGCCTTTTCAGAAGGGACTTCACCTCCAAATTTCTCAAAATGAAAAAAACTGTGTCGCTACCAGCCTCCTCAACTGTGTGACTGTAGAGGAGAGTGCACCTGAAAAAGAGCAGAGAAGCCTTGAAAAGGGTAAATAAGACAACACTAACACAGAGAAACTCAGTGGCAACAGCAGATAGTCAGAGAGAAGGTAAAATGAATACCTGAGTGGGAGGGAAGAAAGGAGTTGAGTGTGTGCTTTTACAGTAAAAACCAGTTCAAACAGGATGTGTTTGAAAGCTCCTGCTCTGCAGAGCAGTCATTTACAGTGCATTTATTCATGTGCTTTACAACTTGTAGTTGCAGATGTACCTGGAGCAGAATGAGCCTTTTATTGTGTAGCGAGCAGCTGTCCATATGAGGCTGACAGATGCAGTTCATCAAAAGGGAAATAATGTTCACAAGAAAATGAAATAATTGGATCACGTACGGAGTAGATTGGCAAGATGTTTCACAAGAGATGTAAGAAGCACTTATAATGACTCACCGAAAGAAAATTAAACTAAGTTTTAAAGTTCTCAAATTTAAATTGTTGGAGGCATCTCCCAGCAAGTGTCCATTTATCCTGAAATAACATTCTCATAAATCCTTGGGAAAACAGTTTGTTTTTATTAAAACGTGTGAGTGGTCATGTTAATCACATGAATAGCTGTGAGGATGCCAAGGAGATAATGAAGGAGCGATTTCTACCTGAAATTTATCTGCCATGTTCTGTTTAATTTGGTTCTGTTCAATTTGTTTGTAATTTTGCATTGTTTTCCCATCAGTGTGATTTAATTAGCTGTGGGAGAACAGGAAGCTGGTTCTCTCAGTGAGCCGCTGCTATACTGGCAGCGTTGGGGGAGTAGTTTGACTAGATGTAATTAAACTAGTAAATTTGCATTAAATTTTACAGTCCTCTGGTGGCATTTCAACTAAATTCAAATTTAAATTGTGTTAATATTTTTCATCTTTGTTGGCACTGAAAGCATTGTTAAGCACATTCAATTTCTGCCAATGAAGGTAGTTTAATGGCTAATTTATTCAGCCGATTGTTTCGCTGGATGCATCAGGTACAGTGCAGCACACAGTATGTTTGTGTAGAGAAACTGATGCTTGAGTGACTCTGTGGGTATTGGGTGATGGATGCAGATATTCCCTGAACCAATCATGGATGTTTCAGAAGATATTTGTTTGAGCAGAATCAATACAGTGTTGTCTGTGATAAACGCACATCATTTATAACCTGGTCAGTGAAAAGACTGGTCGAAACGTCCTCCAAGAAACACTGCAAAAAGGTCACCAGACCAAGAAGGCCAATTTCATGACGCATACTGTACATGAGAGCCAAGGCCAATGCTCTATCTTGCAAAATTTTTCAATCAGGATCTAATTTTTCTAATTATTCCGACACCACATGAATGTAGCACAAATGCCTTATTTTGCAATGTTATCAAAAGTAAAAATAATCATGCTGACAAATAGACAAACAAACAGTTTGAAGACGCGTCTGTAGCTGTTCAGACGTAATAATTCTCGGGGAGCTTATGAAAAGGGCTGGAACCACAGTTCTCTGTCTATGGTGTAGAAAAGCAGATCATGCTGTCAAAAACCTATTTCAGGTAATTGTAGGGACAATATCAAGAGGGAAAAGTCCATTTTATATGCAGTACAATCTCTGGCAAGGTTGCTGTCAAAATACCATTTAAAAGGATATTAGAATTTCCATTTTTACAGCTATTACAAGTATAATAAGGCTTAGATGTATATGTATATTAGATGTATTGGAATCTAAATTCATCCATAGGTGGGCCAAACAGGAGCTTATCATTCGGTGGGTTTTTTATGCTATCTGCTTGATTTTGCTCAATTTATTCAAATTTCACACGAGCATTGTTATTAAGTTTGTCAAGTGTAACTGTCACATTATATAACATTTTGAAATGTATTAGTTGCAAATATTAGAGACCGTGTATCTAATTATTATATTAACTAACAACTAAAGTAGGTATTGGCGTTTGGAAGAAACCTGCACGTGATCTATCAATAATCTATCATCGATTAATTATTCCCATCCTAAATTAAAGTAGCCAAGTCAACATCACTCTCATTGATTGAAAAAAAACTGAAACTTTTAACATAATTGTAAACAAAGTCTAAATGTTATGAGAAGGCTATAAATTTAATAACCATTGTTTGTAAGATAAAGTAAAAATAATGTTAAATTGTCCTGCTGTTTATGCAGGTGGGTGGTATGGCCAAAATCTTTAATCCAAATATAGATTCATCTATATTTCGATAACTATATTGTGACATAACATGTTTTCCAAAAATAAATGAATAAATGATCTAAATGTAGTAGTCAAGTCTATTTTTGTATACTCCATAAGTAAACACCTTAAGTACTTCCGGGAATACAAAAGACTAAACATATTTTGTCATAAAAATACTTTAAAAAAAGAAAACAGACCAGGATAATTTCTGACCCAATTATCCAAATCAATTTCATGTAAAGATACTTAGTATTTCTCTTTCTCGTATAATTAATTTCCAGATTAGTAGGCTGATGAATCCGAACAGTGGAGGGTGAAGTGTAAATGAGAGGCGAGCCCACCCGGTGTTAGACAGAGAGGAGTCGGCTCATTGTTACTCCTGATGGGCCGCTCATTGAGCTGCACTGTAAAAAGGGCTGACGACTGTCTCCAGTATAATTGGACAAATTAATCAATTACATCAATAGCAAATTACAACATTCATAATTGATCCCCGAACAAATGCAGTATAGATCACCCTGGCATTCAATAGCTATACCACAATATTCATGTTACACTGAACGTATTCAGGAACTAATTAAATCTCAAAGGAGAGGATCGATGTTTGAAGTAGCATGAGAGAACTATTGATCGTACTCCTGCTATCTCTTATAACAGTGATTTAAACTGCATGACATGATACAAGTATGTTTTGATTAATTTGTTGTATCATCTCCAAAAAAATGATATGGACATAGTGGAGAGAGAGCAGGAATATAACAGTAAATCAGATCTTTCCATCTAGTGCAGATGTGTTGATCGTTGTTGTGCTATCAGGTAATTCCTCTATCACTACATTTACAGCTTCCATTTACAGGCTGTGGAGACACATTTGCCCATAAAGGAAAATAAGATATCTCCTATGACTTTTCACATAACTTTATGATTGCATATGGCTGTGTTTAGGTATTGAACGGGCACTAAGAAGACTGAGGCTTTTCAAAAGCCTTCACAGCACTGACAAAAGGGAGGTGGCTGTCAGCATGAGAGTTCACTTGATGAATCAATACCACTGACAGCTGGATAAATGCTAATATCTGGATGCAGGAACATTTCAGTCTGAAACACAGCAGTTGCGATGCTGTTTTCTGGTTTTACTTGCTCTTATGGTGATAAAATATTTGCTATTTTCTTCAGATTACCAAGCCGAGGTGCAGTAACTGTGGTGTGGCAGTCCATTGGATTTTTACAGCAGTTTACTTCAGTTTTTCCTCTAGCCATAATATCAATTTTGCCATGGCCTGAAAGTGAGAAATTCATTTTATTTTACAGAAAATCCACCAACTTTTCGAATAATGGGTTAATAATGTGTCCGGGATAATTGTGACATGGCATTTTCCTATCGTTCCATGCCTAGTTTGGGGGTTTCGGCCTTGCAGAGCAGCAGAATCACTAAAAAGCATCAAGGTTCATCTCCCACAATGTGAAAAGGTTAAAATCCATTTACAGTTGAAATATTGGTCTTGTCATTTAAAGCCGTTCTTCCCCTCCATTCTCCTCTTCACTGCTGACCTTTTTCTACTGTCCACGTCTCAGCGCCGGTGGAGACTATTTTGGCCACACTCCATCTCTCCCCAAATGAGGCCAACCGAGGAAGTGAATCAATGTGTTTTTTCCCCTAGTCATAGGAAACAGCTGTCGTGCTGTCGTCTGGTACAGAGCCGGGCTGACTTAATGCCAGTGCCGGCTGGGAGAGTCAGCGGGGAGGGGAGCGCTCCCCCTCTGCATCCGCTCGTACTAAACCCATCACCTGAGTGAATTCCACTTGCCATGCCTCGCAGCTACACTCAAAGCACAGCGATATAAACAAAGAACCAGCTACGCTCCAGCAGGGTACCTTCCTGGCACCGCTGCTATATTTCACAATATCAGTCCTAATTAACTGTGTATCACTTTTATATGTCCTTGGATTATTCAAACTTCCCTTCATGCAAATGTTGAAGGTTATGGTTGCAGGTGAATCATCTCTTAGGATGAAGTGCTGCGAGTCTGTGCATTCATATAAAGACAGCAGAGGTGGCTGTTTATGAAGTAATATCATGAATAGAATGAAAGGCTTCAAAATTAAAGATGAGAAGTTGAGTGGGGAGGTTTCCGTGCAAACCTTTAGCATGTGTTTCATTAACAGGACCTGACCTTATCTCCCAGGACCAAACCTTATCTCCCACAGATACCGCCAGCATGCATAATAGGAGTAGGCCCTTTGTGCCAAATGCTGCAGGGCAGAGCCCAATACCTCTCTCCTGGTACAGACCGACCCCCTTTTTTCACTTTCAAGTACACAGCTGTACACACAAATACAAAGACACTCGGGGATGCAGAAAAGCACACACAGTAAGACACTCACCTCCCTTGTGTCTAACACCTCCTTCATGTTGCTCTTTGCCTTTTTCTCCACCAGAAAATGCTTTTTTTAGGTGATGTCTGAGATTGTAACCAGGCTTCCATCCTGTAGAAACACAATATGGTCTTATTTTACTAGGAAGCAATAAGGGAAATCTCTCTGTCAATCACTGAAATGTATGCATATTACCAAACCTACTTTAATTGCTTTAATTAAAGAAAGGAAGCATGCATGTATGTGCGTGATCTGTATGTACAGTGTGTGTGTGTGTGCAGAATACAGGACGAGCATCTGTGCAGAGCTCAGAGATGAGCGGAGGCTACCTGCTCCATATTCATGTGTTTCTCCATATGTGACCCTCCACTGTAAACAAAGAATATTAAACGCGGTTTCTCGGCGGCAGCCTAATGAACACGTACACATGTTACTCACAGTGTAATGAATCGATAGAACTTCCTCTTTCATCAAATATTTATTGAAGTAATATTCCTGAGCCCTTCAAACCCAAACCACTGCGCTGTGTGGAGTTTAACGGCAGACCTGCGTGGCCTCGGAGCTGCGCTGAACACAGCAACTCATTACAAGAGAAATATAAATCCTTGACTTAATGAAACATATTAAGTCCATCAATCATCGTAAGCCGGGTGGATCAAATCACTACAAAACTAATATTTAGAGCGAGCGCTGTTTCCTTTAACATTTCATTGTAAAGATTTTGCAATATCAGTGAAATACACATTGTCGCTCTCTGCTTTAAAATCCTGTTTCCCTTCAGATGGATGAAATATTTGAGCCCCATCAAGTCCGGATCATCTGTCACGATGAACGTACATTTTCATTAATCTTTAGAGGATGTGTAAAGAGCCGCCTTATGACTATTGTGTACTGGAGTCTAAGACAGCAGCAGAGCGTGACGGCCTCGTGGGGGAAACCACTGCAACCATTATAAAGCCTGCAGTAATAGAAAAGCCCGCTGTCCCCCCTGAGACCCTTCGTCTGTTTCTGGAGCTGAAGCAAACCAGCTGACAGGTTCCTATAGCTGCCCGGAAACCTCTGGAAAAAGTGACGGACCACAGCTGTCTCAGACTGCACAGCCCCCTCACCACCCATCTGCCGGGACAGACTGGATGTTCGTGTTTCAGAACCCTCCACCTGGCTTTCAGTTTGTCCCCGCAAAGGCCAGCAAATATATTCTAGTTAGTGGATGTCAGGAAGCCTGAGGTACACACTAAAAACTGAAACTCAGCTGTTTGCAACTTTCTTCCTGCATCTAACTTGGTGAACTTTACCATTAACTTGGCTTTTATTAATGTAATTAAACCATTTTGCATGTAAATAGACTGCAGTGGTACTTCTCTTGCCCCGTCTCAGCTTGAGGACAAATAGCTATTGGGCTCCCTCTATTGGCCTTCATGCATCTATCTGCATTCTGTCCAGCAGCAGGTTCAAAGGGTAAAAGTGACAGAATCTCTATGCATGCCCCAGACCCTCTATAAAGTGATATTGTTAGGTTATATTGAGCTTACACTGAAATCTCTCTCTTAGGTTTACCTTGTTACATCCACACTATATGAAACGGTATCCATGTTAACAACAAAGAGAGAATATGCTTTAATAAAGTGAGTATATGCCAGAAGATTAAGGCTGCAACAAGCACTTACTTTCAGCATCTTTCAGTATATTTATTAATATATTTAGTCTATGAAATGTAAAAAAAAAATACAATTCTGAGCCAAAGGTGACCTTTTCAAATGTCTTGTCTGCAGAACCCAAAGTAGAAATATGGATTTTTCTCAGTCCATACCCACAACTGATAATTACCTGCTTCTCATGGCTGATACTGATAAGATATCCAATATTTTCACATTTTTGTGTTTTAAAAGGGAGGTGCATAACCTGTAGTTTAGGCACATGTGAGGGAAAGCGAAGGATTTTAAGGGGCTGTACATGACGTTCAGATCAGTAATTTAACAGTAATATGAAGTAATCTAAAGATATAGTGGAGAAATGTAGCCGGTCCGGCCACGTGTGCATGAGAGTAGCCAGTGCGTTAAAAAAGTGACACTGAGGGCGTCCATACATAACGAGTTGGGAATGAGAATGAGAGCTGTGTAGAAACAATCCCTCAGGCTCTGAACCATTGATATGATTTGAATTTCGTTTACAGCACCTTTAATATTCATAGTCCGTAAAGTGATCCATTTAGTTTTGGAGAAAAAAAAAAGAGCATTTAATCCATTTTTTTGTAGAACATCAAAAAAACTTAATTACAACACACTGAGTATTTTCCCTAAGAATTAATATTCCAATCTTTGACATAATCTGTCAAATCACATTTGTTAATATATACTTGAAGGTAAACTATGTGGGGATTTCCTTAAAAACAATGTATAGAATCGTATAATTATAAACCCTCTCAATTATCAGTTATGATGAATGCCATCTTCCTATTGAGAGGGGGTTTTTTTTTCATTTTGCTGTGTTCTGGACATTTCTGGACTTCACTCTTTGGAAACGAAGCTGTGAAAATAGCAGCCACAGCTCCAGTGAATCTGGAGTTTGTTTTTGCTTTCACCGAGCCAGGGAGGAGGGGCCAAGTTGGAAAAGTACAAATCATTTCTGCACAGTATACCTTTAATTCATGTTTAATGGTGGATATTAAACAAACTTTTAAGGTGAAAACAGCCACCTGTAACAGAGTGAAAGCAATTTGGCTTCGTAAAATTGGCCGATAATTTATTTTTACTGATAATTTGTCGCCCTGATATATATTTTGTGCATCACTAACCCCAAGGTATTCAATCCATAATCACATGATTAGAAACAAGCAGCAAATCCTCACACTTGAGAAGCTGAAACTACCACATTAATTGGCTTTGCATTTAAAAAATTACTGAAATAATTAAACAACTACTAAAATAGTTGTTGAATAATTCTCTGTCCCTCGACTAAAAGATTAATAGACTATACGTTTCAACTCTACCTCCTCCTGGCCCACATCCCTTCAGTGCAAAGTAAAAGACTAAAGTTGTTAAGAAATGTTATTATCCTTCTGTCAGTAGATAATAAAGTCAAGTTAAAAAGCTGTCACATTAGGAGGCTTCATATAAATGGGTTGTTTTTTTCTAGAGGGATGTTGAAAATGATATTCTGTTCTGTAAAGACATGCAGGCTACAACCTCTTTAATCTTATAATGTTTGCTTGACACCGCTGGTCTCAGGTAACAATACGCTCAGCTGATTAGCATCGCCGCATCACCTGAACTGACCGCCGCATCCCGATTTAATTAGATAACACTATCCAACAATTTCCTAAGTCATTATTGTTGCCAAAGAGCCAACTTCTGAAACACTTTCTCCATGTGATGAATTATTCATGGGCTAAAGCAGCAGAGCCCCAATCATCCATCAACATCAGGGGTAAATACATAAACAAAATTATTCGCATAAAGCCAGTCTTAAATCTTGGTTTAGTCGTTTAGTGTGCCTCCTGTAACACAGGGTGCTTATTATTCCAGTTTTAAAGAGATTGTGGAGCAACTGCTATGGCTTTCCTGGAGCTCAAGGGAGTCTATTCATTTTCTGGACAAGTACAAGAACGGTAGAGAAGTGGCAGTTGAAAAGTTTATATTGAATGTCACTTATATTATCTGTCATGGCAGAACTCACTGCAGAAAGTTTTCTTTGCTGTCGCAGCAGAATCTGAATGTCTAAATAGAAAGTGAAGCCAGGCTTTAACTACTAATAAAAGTGCACCAAACTTGTTGCACTTGCTGCATGTCCATCTCAGAGACGCCTCATGAGAGACACCTGATTATTTTCCTCAGACCGTCTTTGACCACACTGTTCCAGACAGCACACGCACTTTATAAAGCAACACTACTCAAGTGTGATTAACACAGTCCACTGTCTCAAGCTGTCACTCCAAACGACAAGATTATTTGCGCTCCCTGAAGACCCAAAAGCTGAATTCAAGCGACTACTTTTAGACCCTGACACAAAATCTATAGAGTCCAGATTATGACTAGATTGGATGTCAGGCTGAGTATTTGATTCTGATGACAGGTTGCAGAGCCACTTTGCTACCTGACTGATGACAATTGGTTTCTTTCATTCTCTCAAGCGTGCCAGACACCTGGAGGAACAAAGTGATCCTGTGTGAGTACATATTCAGGGCAGCCGTGCTGGTGTCGGGCCAGGAGATTAAACAACGGCCATGATAGAGTCTCGCATCCCAAACAAAGTGGTTTGGTGCTCTGTCAACAGCAGGCCTGCTACTGGAGGGGCCAGTGACATTTCAGATGGGACATATGTTAACCTCCAACATCCATCCTCTCAAATATTTATGATGTGTGTATGTGGGGGGACCAGAGGGAGAGGAAGCAAGGAGGTGTGTTTGTAGACTTCATAAATAATTGGACTTGGAAAGGTTACATTTAGCATCAGCTGGACAGATGGATAAATTTTGCTCTGAAATTGGCAGGGGCACATTTGTAACCGTAACCATAAAGACACCAACGATATTTATACTGATGCAAGTGTCTTTATGCTGTCACACACTGTCAGAAAAACACAGATTTACATGTTTTAGACAGGAGTGTTAAATTGCGGGTTACGCCACAACTGCAGCTGATGTATGCTCAATGTTTTCTAATGTAATTTTCTGGACGGGTCCTTTATTGAATGATTGCTTGATTGAATGTATATAATTCTGTAGCTTTTCACTGTAGCTCTTTATTTATTCAAATCCAAAATTCACAGTTTGGTATGGTTATTGGTATGGCTGGTCAGCACTGAAATGCATCTTTTCTAAGGCCTTCTGTAAACATTTCCCCAAGTCCGTAATACACACTAAAGGAGCAGAATGTTGTGGAAGTCACGTTAGTTCAGATACCAAGACCCTAAAGTCACATATTAACACAAACCAACAAACAGGACGAGGCATAGGCAGACCAACAAGCCATGTGTTCTGCAGGAAGGTAAAATGAGTGCCAAAAAATATTTTCATCTCTTTACAATGGGAAACTGAAGGAGTTTTCTTCAAAGCCACCAAAGACTTCATTGACAAAAACAGTAATTCTACCTCTCAGAACACAGGAGTGGCCGGTCTATTGTTACTGCCACCTCACTCGGTTAGTTAGTTGTGTGACTTTCTGATTAAAACCACCATGGCATCTACTGCAGTATATTCTGTGCTGTGATTTCCCAAGAAACTATTTCCTACGGCTGATTGGGTGACTCCTAAAAAGAATGTCATTAGCGTCAGCCTTTAAACAAAATTACAGCATGCTCCATTTTCTTTCTGTGGCAATGAAGGAGGTCCACTTTATTCTAGTTATGGAGAAAAAAAAATCACACTATATGCTGATTATAAAATAAAGTAAAATACATATATAAAAAGCACACATGCTTCATTAAACGCCGACATAATCTAAATACAGACGTGCCTGAATTGTTTTAAAATGCATCTGAGATGGTATGATCTCCAAGTTAATTATTTCACCATATTCTGAGCACTGAGAGATGTCACATGGGAACCTTTTGCTCAACTAGCCTCATTTATAAGCAGCTCAAACCTGGCTCATTTATCTGTTGAAATTATTCAATGATGCATGCCTCATTAATACAAAAAAGATGACTGCATTCACTTTATTTGCAGGGTAGCTGCACACCACTTAACACAGAGATACCATACTGTATTTCTTATCAGTGCCTTCTTTTTCTTCTCCTCAGCTGTCATATGTTTGCATGTTTATGGGTCATAATATGGATTTAAACTGGTCCAACAAGTTGGCAAAATTCTCTCCGGAGACTAAAAAATGATAGTCAGAAATGTGGAGCAGTCTTTGTTCTCTATTGTCATAAAGTGACTGTTTAATATAGACTCTATAGGAGGGATGCCAGAGGGACAGGCAACCATCTCCAGCACTTTTCTTTGTTTGACCTTTCCTGCCAGGATGAGGAGGAATTTTCTAAAGAAATGGAAAGGTGGGAGCTGATGGAGCGATGCCTTTAATGAGGTATGCTGGAGCTGTTGTCTCTCCATTTAATTAGACGATTATGCAGCCTCCTGCGGAAGAGGGAGCATCCAGGGTCACAGGGGAGGGGGCGGGCGATGCCACAATGCCACCTTGTCACATACAGAAGTAAGGAGGCTAAATCACAGGTGAGTCCCTCTGGGGCGACCACAGACCTGGCTCTCCATTTGGGAGCCATTATAGGCACATCCCATTGAAATTCCGTTCAACCGTCTTTGTCCATCTTCATTCTGTTTTTGATTAGGCTGCTAATTGCCATTCCTCCAAGACACTGGAAGACACTAACACCAACATTGCTGCAGTCCGATGACGCTGAATGGCCTTTTGTTAACATTTGAACTCTACATAAGACACTGAAAGCAAGAAACTTGCACCTCAAAGAGACCAGGATGACTGCCGGACCTTCTGCCAAGTAAACAAAGACTTGTGCACGCAGGGTATGTTGGAGCTGCAAGATTTCATTCCACCAGTGCTTCATTTTGCACCAGAGAATTGTAATTACAGATTCACTGCCATCTGGTATCCATGCTTGTCTCTGCCCATTCTTCACCGGTGCCAAAGCAGGCTCCAGTTTCTTCCATGGTGAATTGCTTTAACCTCATGTCTGCTGTCCCAGTGGATGTGTCACTACACTACACACTCAGACAAGCAAAACCAAAAGCACAGCACAGAGGGTTTAAGATATAAGTGAAGTGAAGGTTGAGGTAGCACGGATCCACCTCTAAAGAGGGGCCATAACTCACATAGATGAATAGCCGGAAATCTCAGCAAATGATGAGACAAAATTCATTTTGGTGATTTATGGAACGCTTCTCACGGCAGTACTATTTGTACATATGTCAGCACAACTGAATGTCCACCATTTCCTTTGTTTTGTCTTTTTTCCTCCAGAGATAAGCAGAGGAATCAAGTTTTAACCAATAAACCACTTACTATGCTGATACGTAGAGGAATAGTTTGACATTTTGTGAAATATGCTCATGTGCTTTCTTGTCAAGAGTTAGTTGAAAAAATCAATACCAATCTTATACCGATCTGTTACATATCAACCTACAGTCAGCTGGTTAGCTTAGCATAAAGACTGAAAGGCACCTCTGTCTAAAATGTTGGATATAATGCATGCAATTATGATCCTGGATATGCAGCTTATCAAGACCTTGGATGTATAAAGAGAACTGGATACAGTATTGGAGGTGAGGACCTGTTCATTCCTATGAAAGTTGCTCAGTGGTGCATGAAACCATAAAAATTTGACCTCCATGTAGCATGTGCATCAGAGACTTCATCAGCCTAACTGGTTAACTTTCAGTTCAACCCCCTCGCAGTGATATTTCATAATATATCATAAGCTCCATAACATGAGGATAAATAGTACTAATTAATAGTAACACTGTCTGCTGGCTGTAGAATTACATGTATGAGACAAATGTGAGAGTGGTATAAATCTTCTAATCTAACTCACAAAAGAAAGCATATTTCTAGAAATGCTAGTTTTGCTGTTTTTAATCACGGACCACAGAGCTGTACAAAACTGTTTACAGCGCTGCCATCCCTTTGTAAGAGAGACGGTCTTATTTAGAAAATGAAAGCTCTTTAAAGTCATCATCACACAAAGGAACAGTGGAAATCTGCTGCATCTTTATACATTTACTTCTACTGTTTGTGCACAGTCGAAGTAAAGTCACAGCTGCAGCTTCGCAGTTCACCATAAATCATAATCAGCCTCCAATCTTTCCCTGAAAATATTCATACGCAATTCGGAAAATGAGCGACATTTCCCAGAGAAGCAGTCGCCCAGCAGAGAGTCTGACTGTACCTCATTTCTCACAGCTAAGATCGTGGAGACAGCAGAAGAAAGAACACTGTCCTGCACAACATCCCAGCATGAAGAACAGTCATTCTGTGATTACTGGAAGCTGCTCTAGAAGACAATAAATCCATCACTACTGCATGTTCACCCCGAGTACAGTCTCCAGACGGATGACAGTGTACAGTCTCAGTACGGCCTATCCATAAGTGAGCAGCTACAGGCTGCGTGGATCTGCTCTCTTGCATTAAAACATACTGCAGGGGATTTACTCCATGTGCCAGAGCCCGGGCCAGCTGCCACAAAAGACACATATTTAAATAGATACAGTTTGGTGGTTGTATCACTTACTGGAGTATTATGGTGCCACTAGCTGGGAGAAGATACATCAGTGCATTAACTTAGCAGCTGTTTTCCTGCAAAACAACAAACAGTAATCAATTTCTTGTAATAATCAAGCTGTGGACTCTAATACATAGTCGCAGAAGTGAAAAAGAAGGGATTAAGCAACAAGATATTGTTTTATTTTACAGATGGAGCTCTATTAATGGCTTCTTTTAAAGGATTATAACAACTATAGTGGGTGTTAAAGACACATTGCAGGCACACAGCTGTTGTTCAGGGTGAGTTTGAGTTCAGGTTAGAAATTCATTTGAAGACTCGAACAAAGCAGATAGTTGAAGCACAAATTGGCAGAGGAAGCCTGGCCAGTTGGAAAGCAAAAACCTCATTAAGAGTCCAGAGAGGAGAGGTTTTTAATGTTCCACTTAACCTACTGCACCCCACCACTGATATGAAAACTGAAGACAACCACACATGCACAGGTGGGTTGGACATTCTGGCACTAAAACTTTCTCAAGAGTCAATATTCTTGACTTAAACAGCTCAAGATCAACTTACTTTTGGAGGATGATCTGGATGCAAGCCTATCCACAGGCTCCTTTGTAGAGTAAACAATCTGTTCCACACTCAGGTGCTGCTTGATGTTTTTCCAAGCTAGAATACTTCAAATTAGATCTCTTTTGTCTTTTATAAACACCTCATCATTAGTAGGTTAAACTGTTTTGTAGCAAAACAACACTATAAGTGAGAAACGAGTGAAATAAGAGCATCCACACTAGCACTGGCAGCTACAAGCTAACTGTGAGGTATGGTGGCTGCTGAGGGTCAAACAGAGTCTCCTGATTTCCTGCTTAATAACCTGTTAATAACACCTGTGGAGGGCGGCAGAAATCCAGAATAGAGTTTATACTCTCAGTGTGATTCTCTGGAAAATAAATAAATGAATAAAAATGCATAAATAAAGCAAATTCATCCAAACTAATAATGTTTAAACCATTGGAGCCTAAATATTTTCCTTAAATGTGACTTTAATGGAACACTTCTTTTTTTCTCAACACTTTTTTTAACTCACTTCTTTATTTCACATGAGATGACAAACAGACATACAAACAACACATACATTAAGAACACACATAAGGAGATGCTATTACAGTTTCAGTTCTAACATATAATCATGCCCTCCCATCCTATCTTCAAATATTCCTTCCTCCTTATTAAAAGTAGGTCATATGGGCAACCAACATGATGTCACAGAAATGCGTGAAATAGCCACGGATTTCGCTTAACTCAAAATCCGTGGAATAGCCACGTAAACGCTCAAATTTCCGTGAAACTGACACGGATTTCGCTACAATGATGTTAATGACATAGTCATATCCCGTGGCTATTCCAACATACAAAGTGATTATGTACATTCACTGAGTGAATATTAAGAAAATAAAACATATATTTCTCGCTAGAAATGTGATCAAAATCCATTTTTATGCAGAAACTAAGTCAAAATATTGATTTTTCACTAAAAATGAGAGAACTGTCCGGCCATGTTTTTTGTTCTGACTCCCGGGACCTTAAAAGTCACGTGACTTGGAACAAACCAATAGGAAAAAATATCCATGGAATAGCCATGGGATATGACTGTCATTAACTTGCATTGTAGCGAAATCCGTGTCAGTTTCACGGAAATTTGAGTTATTCCGTGGCTATTCCACGGATTTTGAGTTAAGCGAATCCGTGGCTATTTCATGGATTCCTGTGAGACTATACATTTACTGAACAACTAAAGTGGGGGAAAAAAGGAAAAAAAGAAAAAGAAGAGGTGACTTAAGTTCTGACATTGTCTGTATTACTGGTAGCCATCTCTGTTCAAACCTGTCTGATTTAAGCTGTATCTTCGCTGTGATTTTCTCCATAATGAATACATTTTTTACTCTCTCTCTCCATTCCGTTATACTGGGGGTTGTGGCTTTAACCAAGAGGCTGTAATTGTTTTCTTCGCTATTAAAAGCAAAATCCTAAGTAATAAAGTCAAATTCCCATCTATAACATTATCTGGGACTAGAGTACAGTCAATGCCCAAAACATGTTTTATTTCCTTTTCAATATTTTTACAAAAATCAAAAATATTTGGGTAATCCCAAAATATATGAGTAAAATCCTCCACCAGCCCATAACCCCTCCAACACTTTCAACACTTTTTTGATAAGAGCTCCAATCAGCAGCCATAATTCTGAGTATGTGTCTGAAATTCCTCTAAACATGTGTTTAAAAGTTAAAGGTAGACTACAACTCCTTATTTCTTGTTTTCCTGACACTTCATTTGTATGTTTTTTGCTCCAACTTAAAAAATAAAGACAATTTCAGACTCAAGAGAAAGCAAAACGAATGGCGGTCCTTCTAGGAGAGAGAGAAATAAAACCTCCAGTCAACAGCAAATCACTTCTTCCATGACTTCCAGCTCTGGGATACTGGTGACGATCTGGTGGTTTAAACCTGACTCTAAGTAGAAAAGATGTTTTATTATACCGAATGTTCCCTAATAAAAATGGTTTATTGTAAGTTGTATATTTTTATGTATTTTATTATGTTTTATGTGTCCTACTGGATGTTCAAGTCTGCATGTGTTTGTTTTTTCTGTCTCTCACTGGATGCATTTTGGTGGCTATTTTCACATGGGAACAACAAAGTAAAGTAAAAGTTAAAATGGCAAAAGTGTGGGAGTATTAAAATTATGTTTCTTTAGATACAGGTCACATAAAACACCTGCACTAACGACATGAGTGAATCTCGTGTGAAAAAAATATCTGTGTACATCTCACATTCTGTAATTAATATCAAATAGTCAGACTTATAGCTGCACAATTTAACAGAAAGTATGTTTTATTAATGCACAATTCATTCTGATATATAAGGTATACAACCTGGTGTTCTGACTTGAATTTAAAATGGAGTGTGGGTGTCCATGTAAATGTTACCTGCCAAAGGCTCTGCAGGGGATTAAAAATGTTAAATTTGTGGCTGTGCCTTAAAGGAGCTTTTGCCAGTTTATACCCATTAGTGAAGGATCGTTTAGTGTATGCTCACACCGCATAAACAAAGTTCAAGTAGTTCAAAAATAAATAAAAAACATCCAGGTTTATGTGGAATAATTTTAACTACCGATTGGTTGGAATTAGGGAGGGAAAAAAGCACGAGAGAGCCAACTCTTTTCCCCCAGTTGGTATTAGTGTCAATCCAGCAGGACTGCTTCCAAATAAAGATTGAGTCCAGTTGGAATCACATGTATTTTTAAAGCAGTCCATCAGTCTCCTCATAGACAAAGCACTGTTGTTATTCCACTCACGTAACATTCAAAGATTCATGTCCCACAGGTTTTGTGTTGGATATTTTGAGGTTTGCAGTATTATTCTGAGCATTTATGTAAGCCACACACACATACATCATAGCTGCAGGATAAAACAGGGGATTATGTGCTTGGATTCATCATAAACACACAACAGTATGGATTGTTAATAATAGTTAATAATAATCCAATTTTAAAGGTTTAGCATTGGACCAAAGCTTTTGTTGCATCTGAAATACTGCATTCATGAATATCAATTAAAGGCAGCCATAATAAAAGCACTAATTTGTTTATCTCTCAGTGGTGCGCTGCAATATCCTGGGCTTTCACAATAATTCATGAGGGGTACTGTCTAATCCATTCCGAGCAAAACACCATATGCCAATGAGTGCACACATACGCAGGGCACCGGGGCCTGCGAGCCCACGTCCAGACTCGATGGATTTGTGTTGATTTTTTCCTCACGGCTCAAGGTCACGGTTCTCTGTGACTCTGCATGGCCTCGCGATTCCTGCTGCACACTGCGTTCTCACTGAAGGCCGTGCTGTCTCAGCTTTCTGTCCCGCAATCTGCAAATGCTGCCCTTGCCCTCTCGACCTCCCAGAGCTCAACCTGTCAACCCGCACACCCCAGGAACCCTGCTGCAGCACGGAGGGGGTGGAGGAGGAGAAGATATAAAAATGGAAGAAGAAAAAAAGGAAAGAAAGAGAGATTAAGAAAAAAATGAGGGAGGCAGGAATGGGCTGTAGAGCAAAAGACAGAAAACAATTTAAGGCGGTAAGAATGGGAAAAGCCAAAGCGCTCCAGATTGAAAGGCCTCTTCTTCTAATTTACACCGTATTCATCACCTCAGAGGGCAGACGCTCTCATATCGCTTCCCATTCACTTCCTCACCCTTGGCTGCAGGTCAAAGGAAAAGGCAATTTCCCCTCAGCCCATGTACAAGCTGCTCCATTCCTCATGGATAAACTGTACTTTTGAAACGCGTAGAAGTGAGGGCATTCATCACTAAGCCAGGTCTCCCCTCCTCCTCCTCCTCCTCCTCCTCTGCAGGAAAAGCTAGAAGAAGCAAACACATCTGATTAATAACTTTCTCCTTGTGCAGTTAAAGACCGCTCGGCGGGGCCACTGTCAGTCAAGAGGGGCAGTGTTGGGCGTACTGCCCACCTAATTCGCTTACTGAGCACTGGGCAGCGTGCCCACCTACTGAAGACGCAGAGCAGACTGTCTCAGGCTGTCAGACTTTTATCTTGGAGATCCACCATGCTGGGCCTGCCAATGAAGACACCAGGAGTCTGTTACAAATCCACTCTTAACACTCTCCCACACATCTTCAGCTGGGAAAAGAGAAGAAATTAAGGCAAATGAAAGTCAACAGAAACGAGCAAAATATCCCAAGGCTTTAAGCAGATGTCAGTACAGAAGGATATACTTTTATTTATGAAGGCAAACAGGGATACAGTGCGTGCTGCATTGATTTATTTAGCTATTAATGTAAAGAAAAACTGGTGTAAAAATAACTCAATAACTCCCCTGTCAGGGTGGCAGCCGGTGAGCCACAAAAGCAAAAATAAACACACATGTGCAAATACGGATACAGCCATTCCTCTCTCCGATCTCATCAAATTTCCATCTCCCGCTCACACACCGAATTCCTCTTTAAAACATCACTTCTACTTCAGAGAGATGGAGAGAGGAGAGAGAGGGCTGGAAGTAGATGGATGATGATTATTCAGGCACACTCTCTCTTCTCTTTCTCCTCTCTCCATTGATCCCGTCCCATCAGAGAGGCTATAAATATTAATAAGAGGGCTTTGTTTTAGCAACCTGTGTGAAGATCAGAGCGCAGAACAATAGAAGTATCTGGACATGTATTTTTTTTTTTGTGTGCAGGCAGACAGGCAGGCAACCTGCAGAGTGTCCTTGGGGGAGGGGAGCCTGGGGGGAGCCCAGCCCTCAGCCCAGCGCCTCGGGCTCAGTGCGTTCAAGTCAAGGGCAGCTCAAGGGGAACCGCTAATGTGGGAGACCTGAGTCTGGTTCAAAATTTGCCTTTCACAGGCTGACTCGTGGTGCATAAAATCATACAAAAACATTCATTATAGAGAATAGTAAATACAAAGCATTTTTCTTGTATTTTTGCCCATTTTTAGGGTTTTATCACAGAATTACAACAACAAATGAAACACATTATTTCTCTTAATACCTCTTTGAACCTTAATGCAATTTTTTTTTTTTTTACCAAAATCCCCCAAAAAACATGTTTTTTAACTTACTGCTAATGATATAAAGCAAAGCAGATAGATTTCATTTTGGATAAAATATTTCAACAATTTTGGAAATTAGCTTTTGGGGTTAATGAGACTGGAAGATAAATAATAATAATGATTAATTAAATGTGTCACACAAACGTTATTTTATTATATGATTTCTTTTTGGGGGGCTCTTTAATTCTTAGTTTCAAATATATATTAATGACAGACATTTGTGTTTATTTTTGTTTTGAGGATATTTTCAGGCTGGAAACACCAGGAACAACAATGGAAATGAGTCATTTATCGTTCTATCCTTGATAGAAGTCTGATATGTTGTAATTATATAAATGTATTAGAAGCCCCAAATCAGAAAAGGTTTTGGCATTGCCTAAATCTCTGAGACAGGTATCTCAAAATCTCAGCAAAGGAAATCAAAACTACCTTTATGGTTAGATATCACTAGGGAGTAAGTGAGAAAAAAATATTTTTATTTGGTTTGGGTGAAGTGACCCTTTAACTCAATTACAGGAAAACCATACAGAGATGAAACGGGTCAAACATGAGCCTAAATGTATTTGACCTTCTCTCCCTCCCTCTCACTGTCATTCGCTGTCTTAGAATAATATGTGTTTGTGCGTTATCTGACCTCCATTTTCTCATCCTGACCTGACTGATCGTGTGAGCTTGTGAGGTCACGCTGCCCCTCCACTTGGTTAAACGTTTTAATGTTGTACCCGACATCATTGTGTTCACAAAGCAGAGTCCTCCCTCTGATGCTGGGGACAGTGATGGAGGGTCTGGCCTGCTAAGGTTGCAAAAATAAAACCAAGACAATGGTTTGACCCAGGACAAAGAGAAAGAGAGAGAGAGAGAGCTGATGTCTGCTGGCAGAATGAATCCCTCTGGTTAATGGGAGTTTATGATTTACAGCAGATGTTGGCCAACTCCTTTTCAATCTAGAAACAATACGTGTGACATGGGGCCCATTTCTAAAAGGGAACGAATCGATGATACAGAATGGTGTGCGTTTTATGAGAAGTTGGACTGTGGGGGTATGACTGATGCAAGCCATCCAAGCTGATCCACTGAGCACAGGGGCTGCCTTTGTGATGTGTGGAGGCAAAGTGACAAACAGCCACACATGTATTACCATTGCACTGAAGTCACAGAGCCGGGCACTGGGACAAAGAGCGGCACTATTATTGGGAGCTTTTTCAGTCAAATCTTGAACTCGATAGATTTAAAAGAGAGAGAGATGCATCTCTTTCGCACACAAAAAAACATATTTTTCCTGAATTTCTGAAGCCTCTTCAAACATCTGGATGAATAACATTGTTTGTTTTTTTGTTGTGTTTTTACCACAATCAAAATATTATTTTTGTATGAAAAATAGAAAATATTGGAAACGTATAAATGGCTGATTTTTATATTGTTGTGTAATTTTTTTTGTAGAAAAACAACTTTCTGGGATTGTTAAAGAATGCATCTGCTTTTATCTCCACCCAGTAGGTTGTGTTTTGGTGTGGTTTGTCCGTTTGTTTGTCTGCAGGATAAAAGAAAAAAACCCCGACTGTCCTGAGGGTGTAGCATGGACCAAGGAAGAACTCATTAAATATGGGGGCAAATTTAAATCACAGGGCAGAAACACTAATTAATTTTCACTTTCATTATTATTGCAGCTGGGGCATTTGTGTTGCATTCATGTTGTGTTGAGACAATTGGAAAAATCAGATAATATTTTATACCTCACCTGATACATTTTCAAATTCTGCAAACAGCTCTCAGTGTGTTGTTTAAACACTAAAGCACTAAATTATAACCCATCGTCCTTGTGCACTTAATTAGGTCATGAACATAATTAAGTCAGAAGAACAGCTTCTCAACTTGTGAATTAGGACCATTCGACAAGTGATTTGAATGCACCATTGGCCTTGGCAGAGGTCTGTGCTCTCTAAGTGCCGTTCGAGATGGAACACTGAATGGTTAAAATGGTGCCTTGAATGTTTTGTTAAAGGGAGGCACAAACTGGAGCTAGATATTGCTGTTAAAATGTGAGTGGATGTGTGTGTGAAGAGTGGTATGCTGATCAAAACAGCAGATTACCATCCAGTTGTTACAGTTGAAGAAGTTTCTTTTCTAGTTTTGTTCAGTTTGGAGTGGCTCTCCAAAAAACCCAGCTCCAATAACTCCTCTAATGGATAGAAAACCTTGTATTGCTTCTTTTTCTTGTGTTTAGCTGCAGATTGGATGCAATTAAATGTGGTATTACCACTGTCTATTGTTCATCTTTTTCTTTGTGTATTGACAAACCGCTATGGGTAGCCTTTGACAGTGACATTAAGCACAATGTTAAACAAATTGGTGTTTGAAGGTAAAGTGGAGGGTTACATTCGTGATTGCGGACACCATATATTCTCCTGTGAATGTGCAATCAGAAAGGGGAGTGTTGACTTCAAGTTCAAAAGAGGAAAAAGTGAAGCCACAAAAGAGTCCTGTGGTGTATTTGATTAAATTTTCCTAAGTTTTTTCTAAAGAAAGCTTGTTTTTAATCGTAGGAGTCGATGAAAGCCGATTTATTCTGGCTGTTGAAATGAAATGCACCGCCTTGATTTATACCGAGGTAAAAAACAAAGATGTGTACGACAATAGGGAGGAAATAATCAAGGCTCATTACAGTTCACATGTTATGAGAGAGAAGGGAACTGAAGCCTTAAATCAACAGCTAAAATTAAAAACAGTGGGGTGTGCTGTTGACGGTGAACCTGTCCAATAGTTTGAGAAAAGCTTGTGACATGAATCCTGCAGGGGCAGCGACAAAAAAATAGCATCTTGGTACCAAAATGTTGTTTTTTAAAATGCAAAGAATCAGCAGAGAAGAGACGGCAAAGAAAGAAATCAGGAGCAGCCACCATGTCTTCCTTTATTGTTCAGACTGCCGGGTCACAATAGGAGACACAGTCAACAGGAGACTGACAATGAAGCAATGTATATACACTTGACCGGTTTGACTATATGAGATTTTTTTCTCTGCTCCCTCTTAAAGCTCTATTGAGAGAACCAGCAAGGTGTGTGCTTGCATTTCATTTGCTGTGAGCCACTTGAGAGTCTCCGGTATGACCTGTAAACAGGTTTCTCTGCATCCCAGCCGGCGGTGCGTCGGTGTCGCCTGTCTGCAACAGTGCCGAGCCAAGCGTCACCCATGTCACGCTCCGATAGCTCAATTTAAATGGAAATTGGATGAACTGCTTGGAAGTGATCCAGCCATCCAGAACAATTAACCCATATTACTGGCAGGCCTTGAAGGAGCAATTTGACTTTGAATGAGAATGTGGAGGAAAGCCTGTGGTATTTACTAGGACTGGAAAGAAAATAGCCTCAAGTTCACAAAAGAGCCTGTTTGCGGCTATTTGTACCAGAGATTTAATGTCAAATACTGTCTCCAAATCCTTTTTTACATATTTCTTAACAGTAATTCACTGTTAAAGTAAAAGTACTTCACCAAATAGAATTTAAATGAATGATAATGTTTATTTTCGCTCTGCTGTTTCTTTCGAGCAAAAATAAAACTTAATGTGGTTTCTGTTACACTGGAAAGATTGAATCCAACGTGCTTATCTACAGAAATCACCAATATGCTGCTGTCTTTAGCTGAAATTACAACTAGTTTTAGAAGCAAACAGTGCAAAGCAGGGTAAAGCCAGGGTTACACATCTTTCTAATCTTTCTAACCTATTAGTCCGTTTGTTCATCTACCCTGTCTGTGGCACTCTAACTGAAGATGGAAATGTTTGAAAAACTGCTCAGAATTATTTCATGAATATACATTGCCTGACCATTGTGTTTTATAGCAAATTAAAACAAAAACAAGAATGAATATAGCAGACAAGGGACTATTTTCAGCTGTCGATGAATACATATTTGCTGCTTTAGCAATTTTGGAACCCATTGGCTAATAGTCTAACAATTCAGCCTCTGGGGGCAATGGCCGATGTTTTGGGGTTGGTGGTTCTAGTTCAACTTGAGGTGCCAGAATAGAGTTGGAGTTGAGTTATTATGTCCATGACTGGAATGATTTTCTGCATATGAACAAAGATAAATGTAAATAATCTTGGTCAGATGAAAGCCAATGTGTTCCACCTCTGTTTAGCTGCATGCAACAAAAAGCCCACTGAGATCCGATTGCATGGATTACAGATCGCTACCAATACCAAAATCTTGTCCCGTTGCCAACAGAATCACAGCAACAAGAAACGGGATGTGGGATTTACTCAAACTAAACTACAGAAATCTTGTCCATCGTAATTTCATCAAGCACAACAGCGTACAAGATATTATCAGTTGTGTAGTTTATGTGAAACACTCCTTTTATGATGAAGAGAAAATAGAGTTGCTGTTAGGGACTGAAGTTGTTTATTAGGCCAAATAAGGTTGAATTAGAAATTAAAGCGTAAGTCGTGTTTGTTAGCTAATAGTGAATCATTTTCTTTTAATTTTAGGATATGGTTCACATCATTACTTGTCTGTACTTGGAAATAAATTATGTCTGCCTTAGTTATCACTCTCTTGAAATTGCTTATTTTCAAAATGTGGTTAGATTGCTTTCAGATTACATAGAGTAAGATTCAAAATGTGAGCATGACTCTTTATAATCTCACTTTGAAGACTTGAAAGTACTGTCACACTAGCTAAACATTTGCCAGTGTTACAGTTTGTGTATCTGTCGGTTAAGGGCATTTATTAGCTATTCAAAGTCAGACAAATAAAAGTATAGACCTGAAATTAAGGTCACAACAAATGCAAGACTTGGCCACTCTGACAACGGATGAAAAACATTTTCACACAAAGCACCTCACTGTTATAGTCAAAAACAAATAAGTATTCAGGGTTTGAGAGTTGGCTTGTCCCCCTGTGGTGCTGACAAGAGAGAGTTCGAGGAAAGGCAAAGGGAGGACAGAAGAATGGCAAAAGCAGCTGAAATCACAGCACTCTGTATGCAGGGGACTCAAGCGTGTTGGACTTTTGAGTCAGTCAGGTAATGGGTGAAATTGTGTCTGCTGCACAGCTTATAAATCGCAGTGCTGGCAGTATTTATCTATGTCTCAGACAATCCTGCTGGGAGATGGGAACGGTGAAATGAGAATCAACAGCGTGCTTCTCCTCCCCTCAGCCCCCGTCAGGTCATTTCACCCCCCTAACCCTTCTTTCGAAGGCAACATGTGAGGAGAAACTGATAAATATAAAGCAAGTTGAGAGCCGCCTGCTTCTGCCCTTTGCATCTCGCCACAATTCCTGAGGTCATTTTAATGTATTTTGTCCTAAACCTAAAGGGAACTAGACTAAGCTGCCTCTCCTGCTAAAATTCTTCCCAAAGATATGCTATGATGAAGTATTCATTCTTCTTTTAAAGCACTTCCTGTCCAGCACTACTACATTAAAGGCCATCAGCTCTAATCCTCCAAAGCATTTCCACATAAACTTTGCATATTTCATCACCGAATCAGGGGGTTTTACACCCTGGTGATGGCAGGTCTGTGCTGCAATAAAAGATGGGAGCTAGAGCTATTTCTAGTCTCCCATTCCAGACAATTGGCCTTTGCCTTTGTCTCAAACAGTCACACCTTGTTACCACATCTCCAAAAGATAGAATGGAGGAGACAGACGTGGGCATGTGGAAAAGGGTGGATGGAGGAAGAGGGCTGGAACACAGGGAGGTAACAATAGCACACAATTTCAGGCTTCATTGTAATTCCGCTCTCATCTCGGTCCCAAGTGACAAGCGGCGAGCCGCCCAGGATTCTAATCATTCCTGTTGTCAGATTGGTACCCCAAGTGAGATTGAGTTGATTGCTTGAACAAATTTGCAAAGTAACGATGCAATTTGCTGCAGAATGCCTTGGGAGGGTTTGGGCCGTCAGATTGCTGGGGTCTGTGTGAGACTCGCAGGAGACCGAGCTGTGAAGTTGTTGTCTTCTCAGAAACACTCGTCTGCAAGTAAATCATTCTCGCTTTTAATCTTTACACCTGTAAGATGAACAGTTTGAGATCAGCACGGGCTCATTTGACTGCAGCAACACTGCAGCAACACACCTCAAATCTATCTGTTTATACCTACAGCCGGAAGATGGTTAGCTTAGCTCAGCTAGCTTGAAGACGGGAAAGAAAGGTGACAAAATCCAGCTACCAGCATCTTTAAAACTTCATTTGCTGTAAGGGGACATACACAAACAGCTCTATACACGATATAGTGGACAGTAATGCGCAATATGACCTGGTCATGTACGATACAAATCAATCTGTTGTTGCGTTGTTGTTAGAGGGGCAAATGCTGAACCATGTATCAAATCATTCATTCACTCATTCATTATCCTTAACCACTTATCCATACTCAGGTCGCAGAGGGCTGGAGCCAATCCCAGCTGACATTGGGTGAGAGGCGGGGTACACCCTGGACAGGTCGCCAGACTATCACAGGGCTGACACATAGAAACAGACAACCATTCAGACTCTCATTCACTCCTACGGGCAATTTAGAGTCACCAATTAGACCTTAGCTGCATGTTTTTGGACTGTTAGAGGAAGCAGGAGTTCCCAGAGAGAACCACGCTGACACACAGAGAACGTGCAAACTCCACAAAAACAATTTTACCAAAATTCAATTTTATGGTTTTTCGATGGAATTACTGTATATTCTGTGCTATGTCTTGGCCAGGTGCAGTTACCTACCTGTAAAATCAAAATTGTTGTTTTTGTAGGGATGTTAATGAATGATCTTGTAGCTGGATTTTGCTAGCCGCTTCCGTCTGTTTCCAGTCTTTTTGCTAAGCTAAGCTAACTGGCTGCTGCTGGGTGTAGCTTCCTTATTATCATACAAAGATGAGAGATTTCTCTCAGCAAGAAAGCAAATAACCACATTTCCCCAAATGTTTAACCCCTACTTATAGCTCATTTTACTGAAAATGAGAAAACATTCAGACCATTGTCTCTGTAACAGCATCTGTAACTCTGTTGCCTGTTTCATTCTTATGTATAATGAGACATGGCATTTTCCACTAACGCTGATCATTGAACATTACAGCCCGCCAAACCCCAATGATCACAGTATGAATATGAATAGACTCTCTGTCATCTCAAGTTTAATGATTAAAGATTCCAGTGACATGGTGTTGCACCAAATATAAAGACCACTCATTTCCAACGTGACAGTCGCTGTTCTTCATAGCAATTACTCTATTATGGAATTTGACAATTTCTAATAGAAATGACTGATTGGAGGAGGGAGAGAGGGGGCCAAGGTGTGTCTGAGAAGTAGATTTGTCTTGGAACAAAAGGACTTGTCAGTGAGTCATATTGACTTCTTGAAAGGGAGACTCGGGCATTTCCATTCATGCATTTCTCGAAAACAGGTCTATGACAAACTCTTAAAAGATTAATTTAGAAGTAGCTGGTGGGAAGATCGATTGGATATTTGTCAAACGCCACAATAAGTCTCTCTGTTTTCCCTCAAGGATTCAACTAAAAAGTATATCTAATATATCAAAACGTCAAAATAAATGTAGAAATAAATCACAGAAAAGCCAGAATATGTTATTTCAGATGAGCACTCAGTGCTCCATAACCACAAAAAGGTCTAAATCCTAAAAATTTGGACCAAGAAATAATCACAATGAGATCATGCTTTTTTTGTTGCTCCACAGTGTTAACAGCATCTTTATATTCACTTGTTTTCTTTAACTTTCATATTTATTTCATCATAATCATGTTTTGTAGTTGTACACTTTTTGTTCTAGTTTTTATAGGTTCTGTTGCTTATTACATTTTTCTTCTTTTGTCCATCTGTGTAGCACCTTGTAACTCCTGCAAGGGGCTAGGGGTAGAGTAAATGGTAAATGGACTCCACTTACTTATATATCGCTTTTATCCACAACACTTTACACTACAGACTGCACTCATTCATGCACACATTCATGCTGGTGGCTGAGGTTATCCTACAATGGTGCCACCTGCCACTATTGGGAATTCATTCATACATTGACGAACACAGCAACGGTGGGCCATTTGGGGTTCAGGATACTTCGACGTGTAGGCTGCCATGGTGAGGAATCGAACCACCAACCTTCCAAACTGTGGGTGACCGCTCTACCGACTGAGCCCATGTGTTCTCCCCATGTCAGCATTTTCTCTGGGTTCTCCAGCTTCATACCAGGCTAGGTTAATTGGCAACTCCAAATGGTTTGTCTGTAGAAGGGAAACTTGTGGGTATCATAGAACCCATTTTCATTCAGATATCTTGAGGTCAGAGGTAAAGGGATCCCTTTGAAAATAGCCCTGCCAGTTTTTCCTTGCAAAGATTTAGGGTAACTTGTTGTTATTTCTGTTATTTAGAACTGTCCCCAATAATAAAATCCCATTTCAAAATTTGAACACATAACAGTTAAGATTAAGCATTTCCCAAACTTTCAAGACTTTGAGCAAACTCTATTTGTAGGTTTTTGAAAGCAGGACTTTGAGTATTTTTACACTCATTTATTGTACTCTCACTCAAGCAAAGGAGCTAAATACTTTTTTATCTTCGGAAAATGACTGATACAAAGTGATAACCTACTGTGCACTGCTACTGTTTACACAATCATGCATCATCACATGCTACAGGACAGCAAAGTCAGTAAAGACAGTGCTTCCCCTCAGATTGCTCTGTGCACTGAACTGCTACTTAACCGTCCCTGAGCTGCAGGAATAGCTGGAGGACCACTGGAGAAATGATTATCCCGACCCCAGTGGGCTGCTGTCTGCTCCCACTGGCAAAGCAATCACTGTGTTATTTGGGAGAGAATGAATTACTGAACATTTTAAGATTAAACCGCTTAATCCCCAAATGAATGGCTCAGGGCTCTAATAGAGATTGTAGCAACATTGCATCTGTATTGTCTCTCGTTTATTCTCTACCACCTGTCATTCCATGTTTTTTAATGGATCTCATATTGTTATGGATTTTATATTGGTAGCAGGGAATGTTATAGTACTCCCTATTGGGGTAGCATAAAAAGTATCATCCTTTAGTTTCCTTTGTAGTTGATCCAACTCTGTGGCTTCACACATGTCCTGTGGCTGAGTTTGATTTGCTGCAGTCCTGACAAAAGCTTAACACTCGGTGGTGTCGTCCCCGATTACCAAGAAGCACAGATTTCTCTGCAGACATGGGGAAAACAAACAACAACAAAAAAAGAAAAGAAAAGCAATAGAAATCATAATGGATAAGCAGTGTTGAAATAGAGGCTGCAGAGGATATGAGATTCCTTGTTCAAAGAGGTGTATTCTTGCAATCTGAATCAGTCAGAAAAGGCTGTGCCCTACAGGGATTCCCATCATCTCTCTCAGACCTTGATAGCAGGTTGAAGACGGAGCTTGCACCGGCTCTTTTTTATCTAGCCTGAGATTGGTGATTAGATTGAAGAGCCCAGCAGAGGAGGCGCGAGTCCGCTCCTACACACCGAGAGGAAAAGCAATGTTCCACAAGACTACACATTCATTACTCTAAATAAATCTCCATCATACAAATGCCATATGCATAATTAGGCTATAGGAATAATTATAATTGTGATTAGTTTCTCCATGGGCCGACCTATGTAAATTGTGATTGACACCCGGCAAAAAGAGGAGTGCATAAATCTGGCTTCAGAGATACACGGACACACACTGCAGCACAATAACAAGCATCCAAATAGTGAAGAGACAAAAGGATTTAGGGCATGGGTGGCTGTAAACACGCTGCCACCACCACCACACATTCATAATCCATGTATACAAGACTGTATACAGCTACTGTATGGTTTCGCATAAGGAATACAGTCAAAGAATGCATTTCATTACACTGAATATAAACATTCAGTTGCAGAATTATGAAGAACACCTACTAATACAGCCCTGCAATAAATCCTACCTTCCTGAAGGCTGTATTCTTCAGTTTTAGTTGAAGCTGTTTGTCTCCTCCTATCGATATAGGGTTGACAGAATATTAAAAACACAACGGCAATACAAACTGCAGCCTCCAAATGACCATGAAGTTAACTTAACACATCTCTATAACAGTGGATACAAAGCATAAAATCCTGATGCAAGCAAGACTCAAGCTGTGTCCCAATTCCACACTATATGCTATACTACCTCGTTATTGCTTTTGCAGTTGAAGTATACAAGAAATCAACATGCTTAATTGCTTTCCAGGGCAGGAAATTATGCAATTTGGTGCCTTGCAAAGGCAATCAAACTCCAACTTTGGAACACTTCTTCCAATTAAATCTAACAAAGAGACATCACAAATGTTTTTCCAATAATTCAAGTAAAATTTTTTTATTCTGAGGTGTCCCTGGAACTATTGGATCACCACCAACAACGAGTTTGAATGTTTCCCACCTGTGTGTTAGCTCCTGCTTTTCCTTTGTGCATTGCATTGTGGGATAATAGTGTCCATTAACAGCAGGGGCACGTTCAATCACAAAACAGTATGCACCCTTTTGCTACGGTTTTCAGGTTGATAGACATGTTTCCTTGAAACAGAAGTGGTGGACCAACATGTTCATCCCTAAAGCCATCCTTATGTTTATAAAGGCATCTTACCAGTAAAAAGATCAAATGTATGCATGTGTGATTAAAAACATAAATAAAAGATTGTATGTGGCTTTTCAAATTTGAGAAAAGACAATACAACCATTTACAACAATTAAGCATCCTTGGGTTTTTTGAAAGGAGCTTTATAAATCTAAGTTATTAAAAAAACTGAATAAGTTGGGCTCATCACTAAAGTTTTAAAGTAGCTTGCAGTACATTGTGTTGCAATATGATAGAATCAATGCTACAGTCGAGATCCTCTTATCTGAAAGGGAACCGACAGAGCCGTTATAGACATTAGAAGCTGTAAATTGTATTTCACATTAAGCGGCATCTGTTGTTCACTGACTTTGTCTGGAAAAACTGATTAAAATGTTCAAAGGAACAAATCAGTTTCAACAAAACTTAAATAACCTTCAGAGGTTTTTGCAGGGTATATTATACTTTTAATATTATACTCTGTGTACCTTATAAACTGATAACTGAGTGTGAATATGAGCTATAATCTGGAGAGAAATGGTTAAAATTCACATGCACATTGCATCACGGGAGTCCTCCTGTGGTGCAAGACTGAGCAATAACCTATTTGCAGTGCGCTAAAGAAGCAGTCAGTTTTGTTTCAAAATACATGGCTGAAATGTTTCACACACTTGATGTAACAGGACAGACGATGGCAGTGGATATGTTTCATCTATACAAACTGCAGTCAATAAGTCACCTCGCGCAGAGGGCCCAGTCTATCTCTTCAAAAGGAAGCGATTATAGCCAGAGCCTTGATCTGTCCCGCTGCTCGGGGATCCCGCTGGCAGGGCAGTCCTGATATTTGTGTGGAGATGGTAGAGCCAATTATTACCAGTCTGCAGCCGCTGCGGATTCCACTTGATGTGCACCTTTCATCTCCAAAAGCCATCTCTTAGGGAAACAATAACCAGCCCTGCCCATTCTTTTGAACTCACCAGGTGAGGGCAGCAGTGCTGATATGAGCTGAACAGGTGACTCCAGGGAGGGGGTTGCGTTTTGCATTTTTTGTTCATGCTCTGCGAGGCCGGCCTGTCAATACATATGGTAAAACTAGTGTCAGCTGCTTTAATGCATATGCAAAAGAGCCAGACAGCTTGTGTGTGGCTTTTTTACATTTTAATGGAAAATCTGGGAATGACAGATAAAGCCATTAATAGAAAATGAAAAAAAGTATGCTTCCACAACCAGAAACCAAAGAAGACATCTTCAGGATATAGGATCCAGACCTGCCCTTTTGAAACCAATCTCTTCAAACCCACTTGGCTTCACAGATTTAAAAAAAAACACACACAAGAAAAACAGTTATGATATGTTCACATTTATTGTGCAGTGACTTTTATATACATACATTTTATACACCTAATTTACATAAACAGAAATAAATTAATCTGCTAATGTTCTTTTAACTCATCTGGCTTTAGTGGTGCCACTGACTGGACACAGCAAACTTTGAAAAACAAAAACAAATTCCAAGTGACACATGAGTGACATGGCAGTAATATGAGTCAATGTAGACTAAATTTCATTAGTGTTATATCTTACACATATAAAGAAGCAGTTGGTAAGAGTTTTAGTGTTAGTGATACTTCTAAAATGTTAAAAACATCTATAGGAATCTATGAGTGTAAGTTGGAGAAAGGCCAGTCATCACAAAGCGCTGCTTTGCTTTTTTCGAAATTGGGTGACAAAGTCGCACAATAAGGTCAAACTACAGAGCGGGGTCTGTGTCCGTTTGATAGCTGGAAATGTGTCGCACTCTTTAAGCTCAAAGGGCATTCATTTCCAATCCATGTTTCAAACATGGATTATAAATCATTTCAGGGCTTTATTTTATACAAGCGCCCAACTTCTTTCAGCACTCTTTTGAGGACACTTCTTATTTTTATTCTTAATACAAAAATAATATCAAATATGAGTGTTAAAAAAAAAAAACATCTAGAAAGTTTACCATTGTTAATAATTCAATGTGGCTAGCAGGTTCATGACACTTCATTAAAATGATTTAAAAATGGCATCATTTAAAACCACAGATGTATCATTATGCACTATAGTTAGACTCAAACATTTCACACAAAGTCTCACTTTTTATCATCAGTATGACGTAGAAATCACTGATTCATTATGTATTTTTGTTCTTTAAATACAAAGTTGTATTTGCCATGTATGCCTATACATTCCTTTTCTTAATAATTGTTGAGTGATGGGCTTTTGTCTTATTTGTAGAATCTTTATCTCTATGTTGTGAAGTCAGTTAGCCTGAGGATATCTAGTAAGTAGCTACTAGTGCCTCAACATGGCCAAACATATGCCCTGCAGAGGTCCAAAATTACAAAAAAATCTTACAAACTGCATCTTTAATATTAGAGATGACTATCACTATTGTGCTACATACAGTATTGATCACTGACAGACACACAAAGATAAAATACAACTTGGCTATTTAGTGTTTTCTTTATAAAAATTAAATCTAACATACTAATGTGAATATCATCTTAATTGTGAACATTGTAAAGTGTGGAAACAATAAAAAAAAATACATTAACTGGAGTGGCTGGGGGCCCACATATGTCAAAATGTGGCCAAGGAGGGAAAGAAAGAAAAAATGTAAACCACACTGCTCTCTTTTTTTCAGTGTGAAGGAACTGACAGCAAGTCTAACTTTCTACTGCTAGTTTATGATAAACACTGACACTAACTAGAGTGACATGCCTATGAAACACGAAACAACACATCAACTCCAGCCTCCTCTTACCATACGGAAACACAGAGAAAGAATTTACAGGATACATTGATGGGTCTTAAGCACTAAACTGCTGCGAGCAGTAAGAACTCTAAGCTATTAAAACATGCAGCTTGTGGTGAGTGTCTACAGTACTGTTCAGTAGTTGTTGGTGGTAAACGGCTGTGTGAAAACCCAGAGTGTGTGTTTCTTTTTATTACTATTATTTCTATCACAAGATAATGATTTGCAACATGGCTCTGTTGTTCCACTAGCCTCGCACCCAAACTAGCCAGACTCTCTCATTAAAGTTAACAAATAAATCACAAGGCAGCCATCGTTATCACCACACCATACAGGAACATCTGATTATTGCACACTAGCACTGAACTTGCAAATGTTCATGCAGAATGTATGAGAAACACACTACACTTAAATCAGTGGTTGCTCACTATGTGACAGATGACCATACAGTTCTTTGGAAGACTAAAATACATTGTTTGGGAGGGTCGGGGACATATATCTACGTGGCACACTACCGAGGCGCCTACAGCGCTTGTATTACAACCTAAGATGGTGGAGAGAGAGAGAGAGGTGCGATGATGTTTTTAGAAAATCAATATTGGGATACTTGACACCAACGGACAACGACTGTGTTACAGTACTTTGTTTAGAAGTAGAAAAAGAGGAGTGTTAGAGATGATAATTGCACCGAGGAGGGGAAAGAAATTTCTGTGAAAGAATCTAGCAACCTCTTTTTTCAAGCAAATTCTAGCATCTGCATGTAAATATATATTACATCCATATCCAACATTCATAGCATTGTTTCTGTTAAAACACAAAAATAGTTAAGACTCACAGAAAGAATCCCAGCAAAGAAAAAAAGCAATAGATGCCAGGGTTTTATCTGTTTGGTGATGGGAGTTTAAAATTCTTGTATAAAGTAAAAATGAGATCTTTTCACACACATATTTTCCCCACAAACTACTCCACACACTAGACTAGTGACTAGACAGGTGAAACGGTCGTAAGGCGAAACTGTGGCAGACGGATGAGAGTGGGAGAAGTGACATTGAGAAGGAGCTGTGGTGATGGACCTTGTGTGTAATGGACTGCGCATCATCTTCACTCCAACTCAAGGGGATTGAGAGCCTGACCTGTAGCTCTTAAAGCTGCCCAGCAGACTCTGCACCCCCTTCTTGACCCGTCGAGCCACAGAGTCAGCAGGAGGAGTGGGCAGGCAGGAGGCCAGGCTGGGCGGACGTGCATCCAAGCATTTCTGGTAACGAAGCTATAAAAAGGAAGGACACACGGTATAAATGGTCTATTATAGACACTGAGACTATAAACACTGGCTTGTGCTTACAAACAGTGATTCACATTTCTACAAAGTTAACTTTTAAAGGTCATTTACATCTACATCTCCTCTCTACAACTCTCCCCTCATGTATTTGTTGTCAACTCACCATGCAGGCGGCCTGTACAGCCTCACTCAGACTGGCTGCGTTGGGTTCGCACCAAAACATGTGACAGGTGAAATCTTGGGGACCCTCCGCCATGATAAAAGCAAAGGCGTGGACGTCTTTTCCCACACCCATGAAAGACAGGAAACGCACCCTGCACTCTGACAGCACCTCCTCACTCTGGGGTTAGAAATATAAATGACAGTAAAACAATGAATAGAGTGTTCTTTAAATACTTCATGTGGAGTTTGTTTTGCCTTTTTTTATATAGTTTGCAATGTTTCATTTTATTCCCCAACCTTAAGAGGGATATATTATATTAACTGAAATGTTTTTGCAACATTTATACATCATGATGAAAAGCTTGATGTGTGTTACCTGTTTTGAAAGTATTGTGAGGGTGGCTGGTGCGATATTCACTGAAACGGGGGTCCAGTCATTTTTACATTTGCCATTGATCGCTGCCTCGAGCGTGTCATTGATTATATCCATACCTGAAAAACACAAGACGATACACAAAGCACATTATACATTAACCTTACCAAAAGCCTAACTGTTATCAGGACACATTTAAAGGCACAACCAGCTGAAGTAATTACACAAACTATTATATATTTGATGTGTTTTCTTACCAACTGGCTTAGCCACAGCCTCACAACCAAGGTAATACACTTGGAAGCGCTGGAAGAGTTCATTTTTCGGAGCAGGAAACTCTGTTAAAACAGGGAGGAAGAATTCAGTGATCTGTGTCCACGATTTTAATTATATGCTTATTCAAAGTGTGAAAGGCCCTAAAGCTTTACCTTCAATAGGGACGACCACAGGGTTACCCGGGTCCGAGCTGAGCCTGCTCACCCCTGGCTTGGTCGCCTTTCTCTCCAGCATTATCTAAAGGGGAAAAAAAGGTGAAGAAAATATGTTAATTCCAGGGTAAGAAATTCATGGTTTGTTATGAACTAAGTTATTGCATTGAATTCATAATGAAACAAAATTAAACCAAATTGTGGCTGACCTTTGAACACATCTCATGTAGGCTGGTGGCTATGTTCTTGGCAGGTGAGTCGCAGCGGAAAACATGACACTTCAGAACTTGAGTCAGGTTGTCTCGAGCCACATAAGCAAAATCCCTGCAGGTGAAATCAAATGAAAAAGGTCACATTTCCATATTGAATTACTAATACAGCATAAATGTGTGACCCAATTTGAACGAGTATACTTTCTTAAGAGCACAAAGTACACACAACAGCACTTTAAGATAGTAATCGTTATTGTATACCTTTCCCTGTTCATGTTGGAAAATGCAGCATGAAAGAAAAAAACAGCATTGTTAGAATGAGACAGGAAGCAAGCAGAGACAGTCAGGGTTATCTTTGTCTGTAATGCTCTAAACGAACCAGCAGAGGGCAGCAGCATGCAATAACAAGTACATACAAGGGTACAATGTGCCTGTCATGACAGATTTCTTTAGGAATGCCAAGCCTCTGAATCACGAATGAGTCATGACTACAGGAGGTGGTATGTTATTTTAAACATGAATCAACCATTAATAAATGCATTATGGCAGAACATTCGAATGAATCAGAAAGGGCTGCTGTCCTAACACAAGTCAGGGGGAATATTTGGCAAGCACTGACTGAAGTTAATTAACTTAAGTATACATTTAGCATGATTCAGATATGAGAAAAAGCCTGACAAAGAAAGTTAGAGATGCTTTTTTTTTTTTTTTGAAGACTTATCACTAGAAATATCTTTTCACCAAGTACCTTCACAGAAATTACGTAAAAAACAAACATTTTTTTCTTCATGTCAAATGAAAAATACATGGTTATTCAGTTATATTTACTTTATGATTGTACTTGGTTTGTCAATGAAAAAATAAAGCCTTTTTAAAGCAAATATAAAAAGGACCAGTGTGTAGGATTCAGTGGCATCTAGTGGTGAGGTTGCAGATTGCAACCAACTGAAAACCTTTGCCCTCAACCCTCACTTTACAAGCATGTAGGGAACCTACAGTGTCCTTCAGGTAAAATAAAAAAACACAAGGTGATTTTATACAGATATGAAAACATAATTATGAATATTATATTCCATTTCTGCCAACTGATCCTCCTAAACGCTATGCACTGGTCCTTTAAAAAAAAAGGGCTAAATAAATCACATGTAGTTCTGCCATCATCATTTTGGTCTTGTACTGTGGATACTGACCTGCCGTTGTCTCTGCCAACACCCCAAACACGGATGCTGCCAATGGGCTGAGCATGAAGCAGAGTCTGGCCCAGTGGATCGATCAGTTTCATAGTGTCGTTCTCCAGCACCATCAGCATGTCCTTACCCTGTCATGACACACACTCTTAGCATACGCAGCCTGGCTAAAAACCATTTCAGCTATCAGAGGCATTTGTGGACTGCACACAAATAAATAATTCAGAGTGTGACCAAGTTAATGGCATTTTCGAATGCATCGACATCAAAGTGGACATTACAGGACTGAGTAAAATCCACTCACCTCTCCCCAGATACCGGCAGTGTCATGAAGGTTGTGTTTGTGATAAGAGAGCTGCCTGATGCAGTTGTTGACAGCAACACTGCTCTTGCCGGGTACCATGTCCTCCTCAGACATCTCTACCCAGCCCAGGGAACGCACTGCAAAACACTGACCATAGAAATATACGGCACATTAGCACAAAGCAGGACAGTACAGGGAACATAAAGAACAGTTAAGTGAGGATTGTAACAATTCCTTCCTAGGCAGCGCTTACGTGCACAAATTCTCAACTTTAGTGGTGTTGCTTACTTCATGACTAAAAAATGCTTGCTCTGCTACAAACATAAAGAAAAGTTATCACTTGATCTTACAGGTCAACCCACCCAAAACGTGTAAAAATATCAACTGTTTTTGCTTTTTTCTGGATGAAAAACAAAAACTAATAATATAAGGCATACTTCATTAATCCCAGGGAAAAAATGTAATTTGACCAATTTGAGCAGTTTTTTTTGCCTCAGTGCAGCATTCAAGGAGCAGTTCTGAGTAGGGATGCTTCGATCGATCAGCCGGCAATCATTATCGGCCGATATGGACCCTAAACAGGTTGATCGTCGGGCTCTCAAAGTGTCGATCAGAAAAGCTGATCGCATATTTATATATATATATATATATATATATATTTTTTTTTTTTACACGAGACCGTTTTTCTCTGCGTGACATAAATTATATGAGACTGTTTTGTTGTCCGCGCATGACGTTAATTACCCACGACTGTTTTTCTGCTCTCATCATGAATGAAGCTGGCAGTATGACTTCTCCGGTCTGGAATTTTTTTCACAGTTTCCCAAAAAGATGTAAAACTCGCTGTTTGCAAGACATGCGACAACAAAACTTGAGAACACGCCACACAACAGAATACGGCGAGTATGAGAAACAAGCCGGGCAAAACAAATCCCAAAGACACTCGTCACTCAGCTCACCGTAAGTGAAACATTTAGACGCCAGGAGCCTTACAGCAGGGACATTAAAAGGTGGAAGGATATAACAACAAAGCTTAGTTCCCTACCTTAGTTTCTAAATCTGTGCAGAGAGGAGCGAGCTTCTCTTCTTCCTCAGACTGGGAGCAATTGTAACTACGATGAGGAAGAGGGAAAGAGATAAGGATAAGTGACCAAAAGAAAATAAGAACAGGTGACAATATACTAAATACAGACTATTGACTAATCACAAAGGTTTAACAGCACATACTTCAGGTTGATGGATGCATAGCGTAGAGTTGCCCCTTCAAACTCCTTCAGACTTTGATCAGATGTAACCTCTCCCTCCTCCTGAAGACACATGCAAGAAGAAAAGCAGTCAAAAACAGAAGTTTTTACATTTTCATATATGTCAACTTGACATACAGTCCAATCCAAAAATATTTGTTGTTGCAAAAATGTAAAAATATGTACAAAACCATCCATCATGTAGTTTGAGTAAGATAAATTAGATTCTTGTCACAACTTACATTCCACAGTTCCCCTTCACCGACTCCTTCCTCTGCACTGGAGAGGTGAGCCCAGGATTCCTGGCAAATTGAACAGATGATATTAGAGTCTACAAAGTCACATGCCATTTGCCTCGATCCAAGAAAAATGTATGTTAGACCTCACCTCAGTCTCCTCACAGGGGGTTGTCTCCAGGGACATAGTCGAGGACATCATGGAGTCGCCAACTTTACCCAGGGGTGAAGGAGGCTCCCACTGGGTGGTGCCTGTGGGGATGTGCCAGTAGTATGTTCCTGATGTATCCCGCACCCTCATCCATCCTGAAGGCAGGTCTGTGTCCGTCTCAAAGGCACTGGAATCCCAAAAGGACTCTGAAAGGCATGGAGCAAAAGAGAAACACGAGAAAGGCACATTGTTAATGTCGGGTTAAAACAGGGAGTTTGTTATATATATATATATATATATGCAGAGTAGACAGCACTAAAGTCGTTGATCCTTAAAATTAGTGTGGTATGGTGTCTAACAATGGAATAAACTGGAGTGTAAACACAGAACTAATGATTCACAGTGACCAGTACTTTCCTTATAAACTTAATAACCAATAACCTCAGATATCTTTTCTTACTTTTATGTCTCTCTGAGTGTTCTGACCTAAAACAATAGTACAGAATACTGAAAATAATGAGGAGATAAGATTATTACTACTATACAACAAACTAGATTCCAAAACAGTTTGGGCACAGTAAAAGAACAAAATTGAGACTGCAATCGTTTTAAAAACCTCTTTGTCCTATATATACAAACATATGCTCATGTTTTAAATTTACTTTTTCATTTAAATTCATTTTCACTTTTGTAGATATGCAATCTGGCTTGTACACTATACGCTGCTATCTTCAGCTACTATATGTTACTATATACTAGTATAATATTACTGAATACTGATGCGGATAAAAGGAAGAAGAAAAAAGCGCACTGGCTTCATGAACCACAATGTTCAACCTGATGCACCAAATCAACATTGCACAAGAACAGAAAGCATGGAAATAAGTCTCCAATGCATAGCTTGAAGAGATTCACCAAACTTCAACTAACAAATCAAAATCATAAAGATATATTGGTAGTAAAAGATTACGGATTAAGCTTTGTTTGAAGATTATGAATGTGTATAAGTGAAACTGAGGGCCTTGGTCTCTTTCTGTAATCAGCAAATTATTAGAAAAACAAAATGGATACAATATTATGTTGCACACAGTCCAAATCAAATTGAAGGTTTTTAAATGGAAAGAAAGGGTGCAGTAAATGTACAGATCCCATTCACTGTGCAAAATAAAGACAGACATCTAATTGGCAGCTAAAAATATCAAAACATGCCTGCTCTATGTAATAATACTTTACCTTGGATCTCCCTGTTTAGCCTTTAGAAGTAGTACACAACAATGTAACACTATGATGTAGTCTTAAGTAGATATAAGCACATCTTTTAGTAATGTATAGTAATTGTCAGCAATTGTATCTCCTCCTAAAAAGGCATCATTGATATTATTACAGTTATGTTCAACTATAATCTCATTCATTATCTATTTATACACCAGCCTTCTCTTATGGGTTCTTTGCCACAGGAGGAATTATAGTTGTTAAGTACATTAATCATGAATGCTTATATCTACTTAAAACTGCATCAGTGTTAAACAAACATTACCAAAAAAAGGGGGCTTGAAAGCAAAGTGCTGCCCTTTTATTCAATCGACAATTAATCTCCTTGATGCGCAGTATGCCAGTACAAATTTTGTGAAAATTAGAGCATATACCATAATTATCATCATGTCTTCCCAATCTGTAATGGTTTGTTGTTTTCATGTATGTTGCAAGCTGTGACATCCAACTGATCTTTTAAGCATGTCAAAACGTTGTATTGTAGCATAATGTGTGTGCTGAACATCTAATCCATGCACGTCTATTTACCTCTGTTGCCATTTGGAGAGCTGTCAGCTGTGTTGTCCTGAGACAGTGCAGGCCAGCTGGGCTCTTCATCATTTGGTGAGCCATTCATGTTGGAGAACAGGAGGCAGGCATTTCTTCCCACAACACTGCCCTCTCTCTGAGACTCCACATCACTCTGTTCTGTTGTCTCCATCTCGCCTCTGGTATCACCTGATGTCTCTTCGTCTTCCTCAGATGTCTTTTCCTTCTCTTTATCATCTTCTGCTCTCTCTTTATCTTTCTCTTCGTTGGACTCCAGAGTGTTGATGAGTAATGGCTCATTAAGGATGTTCTTGGACTCCTCCTGACTGAGGCCAGGGGTCATTGCTATTTTGGGAGACTTGGTTTGCTCCTCGTTTCCCTGTTGTTCTTCCTGAGTGGTGTTCTGGTGAGGGAAGTCATCATTGTTCCCATTCTGGCTGATATTGCAGTTGTGGTCCTGGTCCTGTTGGTTTTCTGCCTCCTTCCGCAGCTGGTTCCGGCCTTCTTTGACCCACTTGGCATTATTGCCAGTAGAGTCCTGGTCGCACCAGTGGCTGCTGTCATTCAGCTTGTTCTTTAGCTCTTCATCTTGTTTTTGTTTATTCACAACATATGGCATATCTTCATCATCATGGCCTCCCATGTTAGCTTCCCATGTAACAGTGCTGGTGGGAGGAAGAGATTGAGATGGGTTAGCATTACCGTTAGCATGCTAGCTAGCAGATTAGCAATAAAAAATGGAGAGTTTTGTATGTAGTAAATGCAGAATGAAGGGCACACTTTTTTAATTGCCTTTGGAATTGCCCAATTATCCAGCCCTTCTGGATAGAGGTATTGGAGGTAATTTCCCATGTCACTGGAGTAAAGTTAATCATACGCCCCAAACTGTGCATTCTTGGATTTTTTCCTGTGGATTGTCTTCTAAGTAATACTGATAAGAAAATGGTTGTCTATTGTTTTTTAAAAGCAAAACACACCATAGCCAAATACTGGAAATCTGTTACGAGACCAAGTCTGCAAGCCTGTTTGGCAGGACTGTCAAACTCTCTTGCACTTGAAAAACTTGGTAACACTTTATTTTGGAGGTGTCTACATAAGAGTCACACAAGCCTGTCAGAAACATGACATGATAAGTATCATGAGCATTAATGTTACTTCAAATAATGTTACTTCAAAGTGTCATTAATGTTCATGACACATCCCATGTCATGTTTATGACACGCTCATGTCACTCTTATGGAGACACCCTCAAAATAAAGTGTTACCGTATCTTGCTTAAGTCACAAAGGCATCTTTAAAAAATTGCCTAAGTCACATTTTATTTTGACTTAGGCATAATAAATCTGCTTAAGTCACACACTTGACATATCTTGCCATTATCTTAAAGGGGTAAAATCACATGATCTGATCAACTGAGGATGTAGGTGATTTTACTATAGAAGGCCGGCGTCATGAGGAGATAATTTTGGCAAAAAAACAAAACAATTTTGACAGAAAATGACTTAGGCGATTATTTTAACAGTGTGACGATATTCAGAAGTGTTAATCGTGTCATTATAGCTAAAATATTCCAGTAAAAGAAACTAGCAAGCAACATTACAATCTGAAGACTGAAGTATGTTTCTTGTTCGTCTATTCCGGGTTGGCAGTTTCTGCTGTAACTTTCACTGTTGGATTTCTACTAGGAATGCGAAACGTACTTCGGCCGATTCACCTTCCATTTGCCAACACGACCTTTTTCTTTTCTGGTATTGAGCTCAATATGAAGCCAGTCAGTAGCTTAGCGTCCCATTTTAGATCCAGTAAGCAGACTTTTAACTAAAATGCACTTCTATAAGCGGATTGCGTTCTCAAATACGCTGAAATTAATCGGATGCCATCGCCGCAGCTGGAAATAACGGGATCCATCCGCCATCACCACCGTCGTCATTTTGGCTAGGCTAATGTTAGCTCCTCAGCTAACTGGCTAACGTTCTCAAACAGTCACATAAAAGCAAAGCGAGATGACACTGATTTATCAAGTTTATGTTAAGAATAGTCACTTACCAGCTCCACCAAACCCCCTGTTGTCGAAATAAGCCGGACTGTACGATTTAACTACATATTTCCACAAATCGTGAGGCTCGCTTCGTTTCTAGGTGTTTTCTGTCAGTGGGCTCGACTGGTGATGGAGGCGAACTGCGTCACGGACTGACGTCACGGCCAGAGCTCGCTGCACAGAGCAGGAGGAGGAACTTCATGACATAAAATGGACTTTTTCCGACCGTTTTTGGATATATTGATCCAGAGCTGCATAAATCAACATCTATTAAGCATAATGCATATTTTCCGTGCCAACAGCAATATCTAAAATGCCTCATGTGCATAGGCATGAACTGATAGGAACGTAGCATACACTTTACTGAAGTAGTTACAATTTTGATTTACTTAAGTATTTCCATTTGATGGTATTTTGATTAGAAGTGGCATATTAGTACAGAGGATAATATTGTATTTTTTGTTTGTTATATTTTTCTATTTCAGATGTTTTATTGTATTATTTATGTTTACTCTTTTATGTTTATTTATGTGCACCAAACAAAAAGGCAAATTCCTTGTAAGTAGGGCTAGGCGATATGGACCAAAAGTCATATCCAGATATATTTAGGCTGAATATCGATATAGGATATACATCCCAAAATTTTTATCACGTGAGAGCAAATTTTCAGTCAAAGTCAAAGCCAAATATGACATTTATTAAAACCATTTATTTAAGTGAACATAAATACTGTATAACAACAGGAGTACCTTTTTTTCATCAAAGCTCCATAAAGTTCACATTTAGAAATAAACATATCTTAAATTTAAAAAAGCCTACGAAATAAAATAGGCCATTTTTTTTTTCTGAAATAAATATATTTACAGGAGAAAAGAATAATGGACATTACAAAATAACTAAATATGACAAACCCTAGTAAGGGCAGTATTTATATATATATATAAAGAAAGAAAAAATTTTAACTATATCGATATATGCGATATGGCCTAATTCAATATCACATTAAAAATATATCGATATATCTTTTATATCGTCCAGCCCTACTTGTAAGTGAACATTTAATCGGTAATGAATAGTATTCTGATTTTACTCCACTATACTTTTTTTGTTTGTCATTTTAAATGACAAGTTTATTAATTTTAATATACAAAATTTTAAATAAACTGTACATTTAATCAATTACTGAAATAATAATCTTTGTCACAGTAGGTAATGTTACTCCATTATTGTTTTTCCTTATTACCTGTAGTTTCATTAATTTCAGCAATGAAATATCCATTTATATTTCTTAAAAACATGCATACCTTTTCTGTTGCTAATTCTAGTTATATTAAGAAATTCAACCTGACAAAAAAAGGTCACCAAAGCACTAATGTATGCAGAATTAAATATCAGTTAAATATTGGCCTGCTACTGATATTGCTTTTTAATGCTCGTGTTTCACATGTCGTTCTTGTAATTGTAATTCATTTGGAAAGTTTACACTTTTTCCAAATTACCCAAAAGCATCACTATAAATTCACACAATCAAGTTGCCCATATTTTCCTTTTTAATATACTTATATATAAATACATACATTTGTATAAGTCATTCTTGATTTTGGCTTCAACCTGTGATTCAGCACAAACAAGCAAGCTGGTGGAGGCACAGAGACGATGCAGGTAGAAGAACCAACCCATGAGATTGATATTAAGTCAGAAGCAATGTAGAGGAACAAAACAATAAAAAACAAACAAATAAGAAAACAGTATGACAGGCTGTTTAACACCACCCCTTAATGTCCCAGTCACCTTCTGTTGGCAGCTGCTTCTGATGCAGCCATAAAATTGAGAGGAAAGGCAGTCCTCGCACTCAACAACAAAACAAAAGAAACATAACTGTACCTGTGATACTCATGAATAAATTACACTGAGTTGCAGTACAAGGTATTACATGTTGGATTAAACAGATTGCCAGTATTCAACATGAAGATAACACTTGAGCGCAAACACTTTTAGACATCTTGAAAAGGAAACCATGATCATTCGATCATAAAATACTTTGAAGGGAAAATAAAATAAACTAGATTACAGTTATACATTTGAGTAATCTAGTTCATTACATGACATTATTGCAATTAACAAGAGAAAAGCATCAATCTTCAATGCATTTTGAAAGTAATCTTCCCAAAATTGCAATGATCAACTGACATTTTTGCTGCTCTGAAAATAAAGTTTCTATGGCCAGTTTAACATCTTGTCAGCAGGTCAAGCTCGACACATCACAACACTGCTAGTACTCTCACAGGCACCACTCATTCATATACATTTTCTCAATCTTACATGTTGTTTAAATGCTTGGTTTCACACATTTGTCATGCTTGCCCAGCTGCATACAGTTTGTTGCTAACACAACAAACATTAACTGTTTTCCCACAAGACAAGCTTTGAGTTAATATGTTATTTGTTTTATTAAGAGCCACCATTATAGAGGAGCAGTTCCCGTACAGTGACTTTTTAGTAGTGAGCCCACTTCAGATAAGAAAAATAAGGCCTTAAATCCACTGAAGCAATGCAGCAGACTGTCATGCTGACCTCCACAGGTTATTCAGTCTAGAAGATTGTACTCAGTCCACGTAATTACAGTTTACAAGATAAACAGTCAATATTAAGCTCCTGCAAAGACAGCATCAGCGGATCAGTGACGAAGATGAAGACACTAATAAAAACTTGATATCACATTGAAAAAAGAAAAAAAAAACATAAAGAAGGGACAGCTGCTGATTCGTCTCAGAAGCAGAAGCTACAGTGGCGTTGAATGCAGCGGTAGAGTAAGAGTTTAAGGCAATACTGGTAAGCACCACACCACCATATCAGAGTGAGAACAGGGAAAGATATCCCCCAATTCAATGGTTCAATACAGGAGGGCAGAGGAGCTTTTTCACTTGTCCTGCATTTTTTCCAGAATTGGCACAATCATGTCAAATTTGGGCCTCTTTGCTGGGTCTTCGTTCATGCATATTTTCATGAGCTTGCAAATGTGGGGTGAAATGCCAGGGGGGATAGTGGGCCTCAAACCCTCCAAGGCAACCTGAGAACCAAAATAGACAGATGTTTGGTAACCTAGAACAGATATTCTTGAATGCAATCAAGCTTGAGAAATAGTTTATCAGCTGGTAATTTAATTTAGCTCTGCTAACCTTCATGCCTATTTCCATGTTGGAGAGGTCAGCATACGGCACTTCTCTGGTCACCAACTCCCACAGCAGGATGGCAAAGCTCCACATGTCTGCTGACCGACGGTTGATCTCTTCTGGCTTCTTCTGCAGGGCTGCAGATCACAAAGAGCAACAAGTGAAGGTTACGCTGAGCAAACACACTGAACAGGCCCGGCTGAGCACAAGACTGCACACTAGGTGCGCAAAGAGACGATTTGTTTTGAAATGCAGGATTCTGCATTAAATGTATTTTACTTGTTAAACACTTGCTCTTTCCCTGCTGTGTTAGAGAGTTTAAATGACACAAAGACATCCCTGCTGAAGATAAGACCTATTAAAATTCTTCCTCTTATCAAATCTGTGCACTTGTGTTATCAATAGCAATCCTCTCTGTGCTTTCACTTTCATAGCTCACTCCCCACAACCGTAGACTGTATGGAGGTTGTTTCTATGGCAACAAAGCTCCTGTATCCCATACAGTCCCTGCCATCGTGCTCCTTACAAAGTTTCAAAAAACACTTAAAAGCAAACTTTGATCTGCCCTTGCAATTTTCAAATTATTCTTAATGAAAAATTCAGGAAAGGCATCCTGACGAATAAATTAATATTTGCTTATAAAAAAAGTGCCCACACAACACTGATTACTTCCTGAACACCCCACAATACAGGTGTGGATAGATATAGAAAATGACATTTATGTTATTGAAAAAAATGTTTATTTCCTTTTAGTCTTCAGAAAAATGTGTTCATTCAATTATATTAATTCAATATGTGAGGCCCTTATAGCCAGATTTAGTGGAGAGAAAAAACAGAATGAGTTTTATTCTAAACCTTATTGATTTCTTTTCTATTTACTCTCATGTCTCTTCATGACACATTTTCCATTGCTCTTGTATACACAATTTACCTCTCCCAAAATGTTGTTACATTTTGAAACAATCTTTGGACAGCAGAAGAAAGAAAAGAAGAAACTGGTATTGAAACTGCTGTTACTATTTGTGTCACTGCTGCCAATGTTCCCTGGTTCTTTTCATATTTAGTAATCAGTTTATGTTTCCAACTTGCTCGGCTTTGACTGTATCTCAAGGGGAAATCAGCTGCAGATTACATTTAGTTCTGAGACAGTCTGGACTCCCCTGCATCCATCATTCACGCTCGAGCTTGTGTGGTTTCAGCTGTCACTTTGGATCTGTGCTGTATGAGTGATGCCTACCCTCGGGGGCTACCCATGCAGGCGAGTACATCCTGCCAGGACACTGGAAGGAGAACTTGACGTCTGCCATGCTGATCCTGGCTGTCATGTCTTCATCTATCTGTGGAAACAAGGGACACAGACTGAGATGTCACTTCAAAGTGTGACAGGCATCACTTCCTTCTTCTGCAGTTTTCTGTTCTTTTTTAAGGCAACACCATTTCTTTTGATAGGTCAGTTCACACATTAACCCTCTGAACCCCAGGCAGTTTTAGAGCATTTTTCTTTGCGCCTGTCACATTTTACTCACTGTGGCCTTGTTTTTCACTGTAAGAAACAGCACAATCATGGCTAGAAGTAGAAGACTTTAAACATGACTTTTTTGTTTAGTAGATCCATGTACTACAAGTTGAATTTCTTAGGCAATTTATTTCACAAAAATTAGACTATGTTTTTCCAAGTTGCCACATGTGTCAACATCGGGAAAATGGGGGCTCCGCATGCTGTACATATTGAACTATTTCTATTTTTACAATGCTTCTTGTCCTCTCTGCTCTCTGTAAACAGCCAACTGTTCAGAACCATTTCTCTGAATATTTGTCACATCACTGTTTGTCATGGCTTGGCTAAGCAGCACAGAATTAAATGTGCTTTTCAGGATTTAGTTAGTGCAAACAGTTCACTTTTGGAAATGTTTAAATGAGACATGATGAATGAAGTGATTTTAATGAAAGATCAATATTTAAAGCTCAAATTTGGTTACTTTGGTTACTGATAGAACCACTCGTCACACATGATCTGTTCAATGGCCGTTGGGAATTTGAAAATCCAACGATAACGCTTGTTTTTACAGCTTCTTTCTATGTTTTTTGAAAGAAAACATGCTTTTCAGAGCAGGTTTTGAGGTCCAGGGGGTTAATGATCCTGGAAGCTTTGCTGAAACCACAACTACTTCTTACCATAACACTCTTGCTGTTGAGATAGTGGCGAGGGATCATGGGTTCCAGTGTGTGTAAGAAGGCCATTCCACAAGCAATGTCCAGCGCAAACTTCACCGCCTGCGTCTGGTCCACCACGAAGTCTGACAGAAGGATGAGGGACAAATCATAACAGGTTTCAGCCAACCTTACATCCAACACATAACAGGATGACAGTGAAATTGCAACTGTACAAAAAGTGATGGCAACATAATGGCAAATGCATAAGTGTAATAAATCACAAAATCCTGCAAACCACCAAAAAACGGTGTCAAGTACAGACTTTGTGACCGGAGTAGAAGTACTCACTGGTGCCTTCATGCAGCACGTTGTAGAGGGAGCCATAAGGCATCCAGTGTGTGATGATGATGGGGTGAGGGGCGGGAGGAGACTGACATGCTCCCAACATGGGTAGGACATTCGGGTGGGAAAATATCCTGGGATGGAGCCCAAGAGGGAGGGACAGGGGAGAGAGACAGACAGACAGACAGACAGAAAGACAGACAGACAGACAGACAGACAGACATACAAAAAGGGACAAATCCACGGAGGATTTGACACAAACATACGGCTCATGTGAGATGCAATCCAAAAATAAATAATACTTAAAGTTTGGCTTAACACAATGCAAACAGACAAATGAGTGACCACAACAGCACAGAACAAAGAGGCTATAGAAAAGTCAGGATTAAATAATCACCTGAGTTTGGGATATTCCTCATGGAAGTCTCTGCTTTTCCTCGTGGTCCAGTCACGAACCTTTAGCACCTTCACAACAATCTCATTTCCTTGCCAGCGCCCTTGCCACAGCTACAGACAAGAATTAAATATAGAAAAGGTGGGATGAATAACGTGTACCTTTGCATAACCAGTCAGTATGCGAACAGAATAAGATCAGAAGTACCTCTCCAGACTGGTTCTCGTTTATTTTTGACAGGAAAGAGAGCTGTTTGTAGTCGATGCCGGCAAGTTTGTTCAAAGTGCCGTTCCCTAAAAACAGAAAGGAGTTTAGACAAAAGCCCCATTATTCAAGCAAAATTTAGCACAAAACTAAACAGACGAAAAAGCAGTGGAAATTTCAAACACCACATTAAGGCTGTTAGGGAGGCCAGGAACATTTTTCCCTTTCATGCAGCGGTATAACCAAACCGCCTGATGGAAAGTGGTCAGCTAATAAACTGGTCTATGTGTGTGTGGGACTCACGGGGTCGAGTTCTGGTGGTGCCTTTCCAGAACGTGTCCTTGAAGGGAATTTTCGTCAAGTTCTGTCCCATTTTCTCAGCCTTTTCTGTGTGATGGAGGGATAGTTTGCGATGAGAAAATTAAACCCAAGGAAAATCAGAAATGCAAGTGGTAATGGAGAGACAGGATACCTCTGAGGAGTTCACGCAGGTGAGGTTTGCCTTTGTCCAGAGGAGTTTCCCCATATTTGTTACAGATGCTCACCTGAGCCCCATTAGTCACAAGATCCTGGGTTAAGGGACAGATTGGTGACAGTAGTTTAATAGTTTATAATGATATCAATTTCACATAAAAAACAGATAGGACTCAGTTTTAAAGGGACAGTTCATCCCAAAATCAACAATACTTATTTTTCAGTTTACCTCACACCAAAACAATCTAGATTGATAAATAGCATTATTGAGAAGGTGAAAACGCGCATTTTTGATTTTGGGTAAACTTATGATTTTGGGTCCCTTATGATACCACCAGGGGGCGCACTAACCTCAGCCACTAGGTCTTGGCCCCAGAAGCAGGCGTAATGCAGTGGTGTGTTCCCGTGTTCATTGGCTGCATTTGTGTCTGCTTTGCACTGGATCAGCTGAAAGAGAAGCAGAAACAAATGATTCAACGCAAAACAAGGCTGGTCAGATCTTGTTTGGGCTGTATACAGGGATGAGTGTTAATGCTGCCAACAAAAATCATGGCAGATTGTCTTGCCTGTGGACACATACCAGAGGTATTGAGACATGCCTAACATTAAACTCAATAACTGCCTGGCAGCAATTCTAAATCAGACTCCCTGGAACAGAGGCCTCACATTATGGCATACGATACACTTAGATACAAGATATCCTCGTATTTTTTTCTGACACTAAATATGCATGATGCATAGTGCATCTCCAAACCAAAATGAGTGGATTACAAAGCTTCTAAACAGGACATGCAGTCCACCCATGTGATCCATCCTGCAGGTGATGTTTTTCATGCTGCATGGGAGCTTGTGCAGACACAGACTCTCAGTGATGGATCCCCGTACTGCTGGCTGAATTGCTACTGATTGTGCTTTTAAAGGATCAATTATTTTGATGAATAATGATGGCAAACTTGCTGTCCCTGAAGTAGTAAAGGAATAATAAAGATATTTCGGGGAAATAACTATTTATTTCACATCATAAATAGCTTGTTAACAAGTGTAGTACTAAGCAGGCTTTATAATCATACTTGCAGCCACTGAAACATAAATTCTTCCTCGACACTGACAAATTATTATGCCTCCCTCAGCTCTCTCTGCAGTCTAAAATTGCTTATGGTGGATCTGCAAGAACAGACAGGACCTTTGTATCTGTAATTGCTGTTCAGATGACATCATTTGGTTTCATAATATCCTGTTTATGAAGCAAACTTGAAGAGATATATCCTCATTGTGGCAAGTGAGATTTTAACACCTTTGTGCAAAGGAGAGATTAGAGCCAGATTACAGCTCGGGCTCTATACTGACAAATAGACCATGAAGTCATGAAGTCATGTTAGAATGACATGGAAGTAGCTCATATTTTGATCATCATCAGAAGAGTTTCATAGCGGTCTTACAGGTTGACCAAAGAATCCATTTCCAGCATCACTGTGTGCATGTCCCTGTATTGACATGAATCCTACCTTTCCCACGATGTCACGATGTCCATGACTGGAGGCCAGGTGCAGAGGCGTGTCGTCTCCACGGTTCATGACGTTAATGCGAGCCCCTCTCATGATGAGCATGTCCACCACGCTGGAGCGGCCCTCTCTGCAGGCCCAGTGGAGAGGGCTGAAGCCGTGGTCATCTCTGCAGTCAGAGAGCAGAATTCATATTCAGCACAGGTTTCACAAAAAACCTTCAGCACAGCAAGGACTTAGAAAAACTGCAGGACGGACAGGAAAAGTTGCTAAGTTTGACATGAGGGGGAATAAAGTACACCAGCAACTTCGGTCCCTCGGTTATCCACATGAAGCTCTTCACTGAAAACAACTCTGTGGTAAAACTGGCATAAGACCAACAGTAACAGACTGGGACTGTTTTTTGGAGCATCCATTTGCTTTGACAATCAAAATATCACTTCTCAAAAAAGGAAAACAAGTGTGCATTCCAGAGAAAAACTGGGTGGTCAACGTTAAAAATATCAGTTCAATAAGCCATTTTTCTTGGCCAACAGCATTGTATACAGACTGAGTGCCTGTCAGAGCTCTTCAAGTTCATTAAACTCTAAAAATACACTTGTAATGCATTAGGTATACCTAATAATAAACTAAACAACCGTCCCGCACTAAATCTTACCTGTATTAGGACTCCACTAAGGCTGGGCTATATATGAATATTATATTAACATCGTAATGAGACCAGATGTCATCTTAGGTATTGAATATCAGAGTATTTTCCTGTTTTAAAGGCGTAATTTCTGCAAAGTTAAGTCATTTTCTGAACTGTTCTAGCTGTGTTATTGTTGCCTTTACCGTTTTAGTCATAATATCAAAATATGACTATTTTTCAAAAATCTAATCTAAAAATCTAAATCTAAAAGTTAATATTTTGTGAAGGCACCAACCCCAATGTTTCATCACACTATTCATAATGAGGTATTTGATTTTCTTCATATCATATTAGAAAATTGAATGAATGAATTAACACCTCTCTGAAACACAAACTTAACTTTTTATTAAGTTAGGTTTTACTGCAGGATTGTTGTATTAGACTACATTTGTTTTAGCTAGCTGTGCCTAATGAACTGATAAAGTGTATTTATTTGAAACTAAAGCATTAAGTTGTTTTAGGCTTTTCAGTGCTATGACACTTGCATTTGAGAGCACATAATGAGCAAGCTGTTCAACTGTACTTCTGTCATCTTCACAGAAAAAGAGAAGTTGATGCAACTCTGACCGTGACAACATCTAATAGGCCTCTGTTGCTCATCGTTCCTCTTTGTCTCAGGGACACTGGCAGCGACACATGTAGGACAGTGGCCTCGATTACATGGCAGAGTGACTGATGGAGTACCTCCTCAGAGAAAAAGTGATAAAGGCTGAAGAGATTAAGACACAGAAAGAGCTGAGTGACAGAGAGTCAATCAGGAAAAGGCTGGAAACAAAACAAAACGGTAGGCCGAGCATTTGTTGCAGTCCTTATAAGGCGCAGTGAGACTTCCTTCAGCAGCGCCGCGCACGCACGCACTCCAGCTGCTGTGTGTGATTGTGACATTTCTCTGCCCTCCCTGCCTGCTTGTAGTCACCTCCTCCTCATACTAAGTTCTCTGCTCATTCAGATCCATCTTCCCCCTGAAACAGCTGGACTGCACTGATGATTTACCGCATTTTCCTTCCTCATGTGAGCTTTATTGTTTGTGCCAAGACACAGCACAATCCTCCAGATAATAAAGTTATGCACTTGCTCTGAAATTACAAGTCGGCCGACAGCATAATAATGTGATGTGAGAACTGAGGGAGTATTATGATTCTGCAGGAATCTGAACCCTCTGCCCCCCTGCAATCAATTCACTGGCTTGTATTCACACATCCTGCAGAGCTCTGCTCAAAACAGCATCAAGAGCCCCACAGAGAGCCTCAGTCCCACAACACACATCATTCTGTGCATCTGGGTGACCTGCCGCAGTCGCAGCAGATCTGCTCTGAGAGCAATTTCCTCTCAGACCAAAAGGCCAAATCTTGAAAACTAATTAGCCTCAAGTTTAAGAGAGAAAAACTCCCCACGGCCTCACTTAAAGGATTTTATTAGTTTTCTGTGTTAAGCTCAGGTCTGTTTAGGAAAAGAGCTGAAACGATGAGTTGATTCATCAATAAGTTAATAAACATAAAACAATTTTACTTTGAAAGTTGATTGTTTGTCTTTTATAAATAGAATACTCCAGTAATTCTCAATTTTTTAGCTTCTCCAATGTGAAGCTTTGATTTAGTGACCATTTCATAACAACACATCTAAAGACGCCACCTTGGACTCTGGGGAAAACTAATTTACATTCATTCACAATCGGTCATTTTAAAGACCAATCGATCATCAGAGAAAATAACACATTAATCAACAACAATTAGTTGCATCTGCTATTTGTTATTTTTGCCTACTACCAACACATGAAGTGAGACTCAAGCCCCTGTTTGTGTGAGTGTGTTTTTATTCAGGGGCCCTTTTTATAGGATAGATTTTCCCTTTAAGCTAGCTTTATCCCCACAACCCAAAGGCACTTGAGTGCCAGGGTTTTCTCCTTCTCACCCCCTCCACACTGGCTGCGGTAATTTATTTCAGGCACTTCCACCTGCCAACAGTGCTCAGTTTGGCAGACGGAAAAGCCAGAGGAAGAGCCCCTGTCTGCACCCTGTATGTCTCTGCCCCGACATCCCCGCCAGGTCACATAACAAGACCCGGAGGAGGGAAAGCTGAATTCACAGAAAAGAACAACAATTTTTTTACAAGAGAGAAAATAACGTTTGTATTATTTCTATCTTACAGTTCAATTCTTTATTCTGTCACCTTATGAAGAGTCAACAAAACATTTTATGCTCAATAAAATACTGCTGATCATACAGCCCATGAGAAGTGCAGAATGAATGGCACTAAGAGCTAGTCATTGCCAACAATATCCGCAGTAAAGTAAAGCTCACTTGGATCACCCCAGCTGATCACTTCTTTACCTTATTGCACTGGTTTTTGTCCAAATCAGCTGGTTGTGTTGCTGAACATCACTTGTGGGGAAAGAAAACTCACTCTGTAACATCACTGTACAATCACAAGTGGATTGATTGTTGCCCAACAGAGTAACTTGTCTTTTCTATTGCAGATTGCATCAAGTCAGTTTCAGAAGTTGCACTCTCCAAGTAAACTTTTATTGATTTCCTATTGATGGATATTGAAATTTAGCCTATAAACCTTATTTTACACCAGTAACTTTTGTAGGCCTATTTGTATCAAATGAAATACAAGGTATGCCAGATTACGTAGTGTGCCAGATACATAACAGTTTAATCATCTTGAAGTAAATATATAGTATCAGAACAGACTCAATATCAGCAGATAACCAATATGAAAAGTCTGGTCGTGACCAGGGCCAAAAACATTTGATCAGGAAATCCATACACCATGCATTTGTGTGGTCGATACAATATCCGCAGATTAAGAAAACATTTGTTATTGTTCTGATAATTTCAGATGGTCATTAAGTCTGAATCCTTTTCCAATAGCTGCAAATTAGAGATGTCACCCGAAACCCATTATGAACAAAGACCTATCCTAAATTCCTCAAGAGGGTATAGTTAAAGTCAATTGTTCTGTCAGGATTGTAGAAATAAGTGAGTGAGATTAGCAGAGCCGTAAGCATACCCAATAATATGTGTTGGCTCGTTCACAAAAACTGCCAACACCATTACAACCTGCTCCAACAAGTCTTGAGACCACTGTCTCCTTGCACTAGTACTGACTGAGGTCTCATGCTGTTGCTCCCACCGAAGAGGTTATATATAAAATCAGTATTCACACTGTAAATCGACCTCTTTCCCAAACAAGCAGCCTCAGCTTGAACAACATGGTAAACTCCATAAAAAGAAGTGCTGCTTGTCTGTCCGGAACAATCATGAGTGAAATGAAAAGTGTTCCGCTCAAACTGTTATTCGCACATTTACCGGGCTTCTTTAGGACGTGCATTTACAGAGGAGGCTAAATACAGATAGCCATCAAAGCCACGATTACACACTCACAGGCCAAAGAAATCACAAGAGCATTGACCTCAGTCCGCAGAGCTTTTTTCCTTCCATTATGAGGCGTAGGCACAGCAGCCAGAACATTTTGAGCACTATACAGTGAATGGAATTAATGTAAAATCAATGTGGAAACCATCAAAAGTAATTACAACTTTTTCCAGATCTAATGGTAGTAGTTGCTCCCCAGTGGACTTCTTTTGCAGGTATTATTGTTAAGGTTTTTGGTGTTGCATATTGTCTGCTCTAGCTTTTCAAAACATTTACTACACAGATATGCTATAAGTAATGGTCCAAAATGGTGACAATTTGCATGTTTCTAATTGAAAAACATACAATTTCCTGGGGGAGAAACCTGTCCGTCTGACCAATAGTCTAAACCCCAAACATACTGGATTCCCTTTATAATAACAAAAGGAAAAGCAGTAAATCTGCACATTTGAGAGGCTGAAACAAACGATTAACTACCAATCAATTGTTAGTATTGTTGCCAATTAATTTTCTGTTGAGCTAATTGGTATGCAACAACTCGCCGATTATTCAAATGAATCAATCTTCATAAAATTCAACTGCGACTATTTTGTAGAGAAAACTAAAATGATTCACTATTATCAAACAAAAAAGGCCAAACACACTCTAAATCTAAACTTTAAAATTTTGCTGCTTTTCTTTTGACAGAAATGGAATATATTTTGTTTCGGCTTGATGTTTGGACCAAAACAAAGAATCTGAAGAATCACCTTGGACTTTGGGAAAACATTATGAGATTTTTTTCACTATTAACTGACATTTTATAGACAAAATTGTGATCTACAGTCATGGAAAAAAAATGTAGACCATTGTTTTCTTCAATTTCTTGTTAATTTTAATGCCTGGTACAAGTAAAGGTACAATTGTTCGGACAAATATAATGATAACAACAAAAATAGCCCATAAGAGCTTAATCTAAGAGCTGATATCTAGCCATTTCCATGGTTTTCTTGATAACGATTTTGGTTATTATCAAGAAAACCATGGAAAATGGCTAGATATCAGCTCTTCAAATAAACTCTTATGAGCTATTTTTGTTGTTATCATTATATTTGTCCAAACAATTGTACCTTTAGTTGTACCAGGCATTAAAATTAACAAGAAATTGAAGAAAACAAGGGTGGTCTAATAATTTTTTTCCATGACTGTATTATTTGAGAAATTAATAGTCAGTTGCAGCCCTAGAGAAATCGATTAACCAGCTTTGTTTTAGCTCTACATACAAATTTAAAGGGAAAAAAAAGATTATTATTCATGCTAGCTGCCAACTCAAAACTATAACTCATACTAGCATTATGCACAAGCTGCTAAAGAGGAAGTATAAAACATATTCAGAGATGACCAGGGAGGATGGCTCTATTGTAAATATTTAGGAGAATTAAACTTCTCCTTAGCAATTAGCTCTTTTAAACTTGGAGGAAATGTTGAGGGGAAATGAGTGGAGCTATCTAATACCACTGGGAGACGAATACAGGAAACACTAAAGTGGAGGAGGGGAAGGTGACGTGCTCTGCTCAGACTTACTGTGCATTTCTCTTTTGAAAAATTCACTATTTGCCCCCCTACACACACACACACACACACACACACACACACACACAAAGATCCTCTGTCTCGTCACACATAACTCTTCGAGTCCTGCCCCACTACAATAATCTCCTCCCCCTCTTTCTCAGTTTTGGTAGGTGGTAGATGGTTCCCTCGAGGCCCGTGTGTTATTCCTTGTAAGGAGATTCAGCATTCCACTACTACTCTCTCTCTGGGAGTTACATCAGTGTAAACACACTATCATCAAGGAGCACAGCATATATTACAGTGAGGATGTGATCTGCTCAGATATTGTGGCTTTACTAAAATATACGACAGGAAGAATTACAAGTTTTGTAAGGAAATGAAAAGACAAAAATAACTGTTTCACCCAGTGGGGGAAATATATCAACCGGAAAAAGGAACTTGACATGTAATCAGCTAATGGACGAGTCACATGTAGGGAATGCATGGATCCACACTGGCTCCATGCAATCATACCCTCGAAGTTAAGGTAGAATTGCATGAAAGGAATGGAAAAAGAGAGCAAACACAAAGTCAATGCAGACTTTAAAAAGGAGAATAAATCTCTTGATTTCTGCACACATGGTTAAGTTAAAAAGGGGCAAAAAGCCCACAAATGCGCTCCAAAAAAAGTCTACTTGGCAGCTTGCATGTGCTGACATCTTGCACATTATCGTACTTCAAAACTATTTTCAACAAATATAATAAAGGCATAAATCCTTCTTTCATTTTTCAGCAAAAATACCTCAAAAAAGGACTGCATAAGACCAGTCCAAATGAAAACTATTGACTCTTTCAAGCCAAAAATGATGCTGTACTGAGAGATATCTGAATGCCTCAGAAGGCAACAAAACAACCCTGTTTTCAGGGTTAGTACATTACTAACTAAGTAATCAAACAAGATAAAAAAGGCAACAACTGGTTTCTTTGAAACTTCTGACACTTGAACACGGTGTCCTTTTGCAAATGAATCATTGTCTGGTAAAAAAAACAATCCAACAGGCTCTTAATGTGCTCGACCTTCATACCATAAATGTACTAAACAGTAAAAAAGACAAAAAGAGAGCAGTTCCAGTGTACACAGTAATCATAATTAAATGGATCTGTCTTTATTTACTCTAAAAACAAATACCAGTAGCCTAAATCTAGGACGGAGGAGTCCAAAAGGGAAGCTCCCCGGGTGGCCATCACTGCTTTACTGGCAAGCACTGCCAAGTTTTTCTTTAAAGAGTCAGCTGAGGATACAGAAGCAGCTCCAGAATGACTGATGATCAGTAACTATCAAAGAGATATTTTGTTGAATAAACATGTCAAATCTTACAGAAGCCTGCCATATTCTATGTAGTTTGTCCAAACTTTATTTATATTTCCATAAGACCGAAATTTTAATTGCAGCAACAACTGAGAGCGTGCCTAACTCTACCATCACAGCAAGTTTCCTGTCCAACATCACACTTTTAAATTACTCTGCTGGCATTCTGGACATAAACATCTGCCCACAAGGAAATGGGTTCAATCACAGGCCATGATCCCACTAGGGACTGACTAAAAAGGCGGGCTTCCAGCCTGCTGCAGGAACTGAGTTTGAGAATGCAACATTTAAAGTAAGCGATGACACTGGTCAAAACAAGACTGTGCTTTCACTTTTTAATGATACTACTTATAACTGCTATAATGGCATAAAAAGTGATTATTCTTACAGCTTTAACCAGGCAACTTTAACACATCTTTACTAACAACAAGAGCAATGAGCAGTCATGATTACTGCCCTACAAAGCAAAAAGGCAGTAACTGCATTTTTGGTCAAAAATGAGTATTATCATTTTCATGACATTCAAGGCATCCTTTGTTATGTGACAAAACATCTTATCTCAAATGTGCGTCGTTTTGGAGAAAAATGGTAGTCGTTTGTACAGTAACTGCAAAAAGCCCTAGTGAAGTACAGCTTAGCAATGTGAGACTTTAAGCATCTGTTTCAGCACCAGAACAGCTTCCGGGTGGAAAATATTGACCTAAAATGGTCAAATTAGTATATCCATGTTCAGGAAAACAAATGGTTCCAATTATTTCAAATACAGTGTATCTAACACACCCAGAGCCCATTGTGGCAAAATAGTTTTTAGAGAATCTACTGCCTTTTTTCTTGGTATGGTGCCACGTTTTTGGTAAGAAATACAAAGCAAGAATACAGTAACTGCAAAATAGGGGTAAAATATAAAATTAAATATGAGGATTGACATGTACAAATAATAAGCTAATATAAAGTAACAAAACAGCCACATGTCCAATAATCTACCTACAACTACTTAGGCTGGATGACAGGATAACTTTAAAGTCATTTTCTCAGTTCTGCACTCTGCGTAGTTACTGCTTTTTTGCTTTGTAGGGCAGATTAGGTGTGTTTGCTGTTTGGTAACAGCATTCAATAGTTTGAGTGGATTTTTATTTAGCATTTCATCAGCCATGGATACAGAGAACATCCTGCTGACAAGAAATCACTAATAAATAAACTTTGGCTCACCCTTGATTGAGGTCATTCTCTGTATTGTCCAACCACAATCGAACTGCCACTGCATTGCCTTCCCGGCACTGCGTGAAGATATCATCCATTTTGGCTGGTGTCTTTCTCCTTCTCTTAAGGAGCACCCGTGGGAGTAGATGCAGAAATGAACTGGGACAGATACGAGAGGCGACCCAAGGGGTTCAGCAGGGTCCCGGCCAGCATCAGTCCCTCATCTGGAACATGAGGGACACAATCAAAGAAGCCCAACAGCACTCCAGAAACCCTGAACAAGGGGGACACAAAAAGAAAAGTTGCTGTGTTAACAATTTTTTCTATCAGCTCGATCTCAATTCCAGACTCCAAGCTACAAGGAAGTTGTTGAGCAATCTTTCCGCCCACAATACTGGGTGGGTATGCAGCTGCATTGTGACTAACAGCACTCTGTTGTGACTAGCACCCTGCACACCACAGGTAGATAGATATCTTTATCCAAAGTCATGTTAATGTTTCACTTTCTTCTTTCTTTGATTTTACACTAACATTATGATTTGACTGATCAATTAGCTGATTGCCAGAAAATGTAACTTTATGGAAAAACATTCACCAAACAGAAATGTCAAATAATACCTGATTCTAGCTTGTCAATTTTGAGGATTTACTGCTTTTCTGTCTGATGTTATACTAAGATTAGTGTTTAGGACAACTAGTCAAACAAAACAAGCAATATGAAGTTGTTGGCCTGAGTTTTCTTCAATTCTGCTAGGCATTTTTAATGAATACAATGGATACAGGGAAAGGATATAGTGTGGGTGACATACTTCCTCATATTTCACACAGCCTGAAATATGATTAGGCTCATTCATGTTTTGTCTTAATAAGATAAAAATATAACTGCAAGCCATAACAGAAGACAACAGATTGTGATGGTGTTAATAAAGGTAGCATGACACTAGCAAAGATGTCATCACCCTGTTAAAATAATCGCCCAAGTCATTTTTTGTCAAAATTGTTTTGTTTTTTTTCCTAAATCATCCCCTCATGACTCTGGCCACCTATGATAAAATCACCTACATCCTCAGTTGATCAGATCATGTGATTTTACCCCTTTAAGATAATGGCCTATGTCAAGTGTGTGACTTAAGCGGATTTATTATGCCTAAGTCAAAATAAAATGTGACTTAGGCAGTTTTTTTAACATGCCTTTGTGACTTAAGCAAGATATGGTAACACTTTATTTTGAAGGTGTCTACATAAGAGTGACATGAGCATAAACATGACATGGGATGTGTCATGGACATTAATGACACTTTGAAGCAACATTAATGCTTATGATACTTGTCATGTCATGTTTCTGACAGGCTTGTGTGACTCTTATGTAGACACCTTCAAAATAAAGTGTTACCATATCTTGCTTAAATCACAAAGGCATGTTCAAAAATTGTCATTTATTTCTCTTAAGTTAAACACTTTACACACAGTGTTGTTACTATGCCAATAGCCATCCTTTGTTACATCCTTTTTGAGTGAAATGATCAATAAATGTCATATGTTACACTTTTGGTGAAGTTTTTTGTGTTTCCTGCAAAACTTGAAAAAATGAGTTAGGCGATTATTTTAACAGGGTGACGAGTAATGAGTTCACCTTTATCAATCAATCGCCTTTTCAGCAGCCTGGATAGCTGTACTGCTGTCTAGCTAACACTGAGTCATAGCTTATTTAAGTTTATTGGCTTTCCTTTCAGTTCCCACAACCGTGTGTTTTAGCTCCACATATTAGCATCCTCTGGTTGATAAAATGAGACACAGGCTAACAAGCTAACTGCCCTGTCGCCGCGGAGTGTCTCCGTTTCTCTCATTTTGACGCTGACTTGACTTAGATGAGCACCAAACAATCAAAGTTAGTGATTTAAACAGTTCAAATTGATGTTAAATGTGTCTCCAAGGCGGTGAACTTACCGGGAATATTGGCCTGTTGCGGTGTAATGCGGTTAGGAGTGATTAGCAGCGTTATGTTGTCTCCGGTAGACTGAATGCTGGGGGACGTCCACACCCTCAGCGCCGCCGTACGGTACGTGGTAACGTCCAGCAGAGGAACAGAGCGCCCCCTCTGCCCCCTGCAGGCCGCACAGAGAACTGCAGGAAGTCACAATATTCACCGCCTCAGGTCATAGATTTTTTACAAGACTTTTAAAAGGCATCACCTGTAAGGTGAAAAATCTTTCATTTACAGTTTTTCTCAGTCGCTTTGGTGCATTTCTCACATCACTATAAACATTTGCACAACAGTTAGTTCAACCTCCACAACATTTAGTCCTTTGTGCACATCATAGTAGCAGTTTCTTATTCCTTACAACAAATTGCTAATGTTTTTGGACAGTCATCAATTGATTTCATACAACTCTCTGCTGTTTTAAAACATTATCATTTCCTTATGTCATATCAGTCAAAATGAACTATACTTGTGAATGCTGAAAAGTAATTCCATACAAAACGAATAGTCCTCATTTCATCGCTTTAGTAATTACATACAAAAATGTTGAACTAGTTGTCAAAATCTGTTAAGCAAATTTTATAAATTTTTTAGAATCCTCTTTTTCCTGAAAATGTCTCCTAAAATTGAATAATTTCTCTCAGGTGAACCTCAACTTTCACTGATGAGAAGGACTGTGTGAAGCATTAGTTGCAACCAATGACCACTTCTCTACAATCACTCAGAGCTGAATCCCATAAACCCATAAACCCTTTACAAGCATAAATGAACCAAGCAGGACATAGTGTGAACCATTTCTACAATACTGTGACACAGAAGTGGAAGGTCAGCCTCTTGGAAGAGGGGTGAGGGTGTGGGGAGGAAGGGGATGACATGTGATGACAAATAATAAATAGTGATGTGAGAAATGCACCAAAGCGACTGAGAAAAACTGTAATATTTAACTAAAAATGTAATTAAAGACTTGTCGATATATTGATAAATACTGGCAAGATGTAGAAAACCGACTACAACTAATTTTTGACATCAAACCCGAAAAAGACCCGTTGTGTCTACTGTTTGGACTGGCAGACACACAACTTAAAAGTGCACATTCCAAAAGACTCTTCTCTATTCTCACTTTTTGTGCAAGGAAGAACATATTGCTGAAGTGGACTGTAAACCCCCCACAATAGCTGGATGGCATAAAGTTATTTTTGATATGTTACCCATGGAATACTTAACATATAGGTCCAGATGTATGACTGAAGCTTTCTATAGAATCTGGTCTCCATTCCTGACTTATATTGGTACGAGACTAACTGCCATTGTGTTGAAGGGCCTGTTGGACCATAAGTGAGATAATATGATGCTTCTGTTGATACTGTCTCTAGGGGGACTCCCCCCACTTATCTCTATGTATCATATATGATCTCTCTTTTTTTAATTTATGTATGATATGGCTTACCCCCTGTGGTTCTTGTTGTTATGGTTATTGTTTTTGTCTAAGACAGCTCTGTTTGTTTGTTTTTGTGGCTGTCTGTGCTGGTTTGTGTAATGTATATTTGGCTACTCATAATGACATGCTGTATATATGCGAAGGAGCAGAATCTGTAGAGCTTTATTTTTTTTGAATACATGTCATAACCTTCCATTCATGTTTCTCCAGCCGATTGCTTTATATTTGTATTTATCTTTATTTTATTTTTTTGTTGTTGTTTTTTCTATATGAAAAACTCAATAAAGATATTGAACACAAAAATGTAATTAATTAAAAATGTTATTAAATATTTTGTGACAAGTAAAAGTCCTGTATTGTGCTCTACCATATGATACCATGTCATATTTTACATATTTTATAGGTAGACAGACAGACAGACAGACAGACAGATAGACATTCTTATTTTAGTTTAAGTCACTCTTGTTTATATCTCTTAATTTCTAGATATGTATCTGTATTTATTACTATCCCTGTACTGCTTCAACAACCGAATTTCCCAGCTGATCAACAAAAGTTGATCATATCTTGTCTTATTATTCAAAAGTAGTATAAACATACTTAATAGTACAAAGTACTTACAAGTTGCAAAGATTTACGTTTATGTGTGGTTTAAATGATTATGCTTGTTTTGATTTGGTTAGGTTTTGGGGAACTGGATTTAGTGTAATGAGTGTAATGTGAATAATAATGCTGTTGGGATAAATGCACCATGAAATTGGTTTTTATTGATGGTTGAATTCAGCAATTTATTGTGTATTATTGTTTGTTTTATTTATGTATTTATTATGTCAGTTCATTGATGATAATGATAATGATAATTAAGCTACTATTACTGACAATATTATTAACATAATCGTCATCAGTTGTTTTTATGGATACAAATAGCTGAATTTTGTACACTCCAAATCCCTAATGGCAACCATAATTTTGGTTAAGGTTAATCGATATTTATCGCTTTTAAAACATTACAACGAAAAACATCATGTCCCATAATTCCCTGGTGTGTTTGCGTCATCAATATGCGCACGTAGTTCTGTTTTGCTTCCTTCACGCACACGAGATAAACCAACGTGGCTTTTGCTCATGTTAAGACATTTCTGCAGCTATTAAATGTAGTTACACGTTTATTAAAGAAAATATTTTTATACAAAGCATCGCCATCAACTTAACAAGACGTTTGAGGACTAAATAAGTCATTTTCTGCCTCAGAGACAAACTGGTAAGTGACTGAATTAGCACAGTTAGCACAATTATAGAGAAGAAGTGACACTGGCAGAGTTTTTCTCCTCTCCGGCAGTAATTCACATTAGTGTGTGTGTTTATTACAGTTCTCTGGGAAACATGTTTAATGAAGATGAAGACTGGAGTGATGAACAAGACGCTCAAGTTTTGAGCAAAACTGTACTTGGAAACACCCAGAAGACAAACAGCAGCACAAATGTCAAGGTAAAATACAACCAATTTAACTGCTTTACCTGCTGTTAGAAAGTTGCATTAGCCAGTTATATCGCTGTATATATGGCTTAATTTAGTATTATGCGTTGTGTAAGTCTGACATGTAAAGCAGAAGATGTTGCAACCACTAAAATGACAGATAGATGATAGTCAAGAAATTAAACAGCTTGTTTTCTCTATTTTATTGTTTTTTTTTATTATTTATGATTCCTTTTCTGAGAGGCAGTCAATGATATTTTTGCTGCAGATATATAGAAAAATGAAATATTACTTTATGCTGTCTAGAATTTGTATTGTATGTGCTGTTTATATAATGTATTTTGAGTGATGACTGAATAAATAGTACTACTAATAAAACAAAAAACACACAGTCCAAGTGTTGACACATATATTTATAGATATACACACACAACAAAAAATATAAATATATCGCTCCTTTACTGAGCAATTCAGCCATATAATAACAAATGCTTAAAATGCTTAAAATAAGACTCAAAAACAGAAAAATTAAGAAATGTAGTTTTTGGCAACAGAAAGCATTACATTTCAAAAGTTACGGAGAAAAAAGGTTCCACCTTACCTATAACACTGCCATAACAGTTATTTGACGATATAGTCTTTATTAATGTTTATTAGGTGTCATTCATTATTATTTTTTTAGTGGGGTTTGTGTTAATTTTACCCAGGGATACTTAATGAGAAAAGGTATAAACATTCAGAAAGATCCCTTCATGTTCTTGACAGTGTCACATCAGCCTTATGAACCCCTTCAAATAAAGTGTTACCCAGAAAATGTGTCTCAGTATTATCTGATTTTTTCTTTTTTTTCAAATCTCCTGATCAGCCCAAGGTTGTTGGGAAGAAGAGTCTGCTGCGGACCCTGCAGACGCTGGGGTCAGTGCCCGAGTGGAAGAATGAGGACCATCAGCAGGACAGCGACAGTGAGGCAGAAGTCGTCCCATCACACAGTAAGAAAAAGAAGAAAAGGAGGAAAAGGCGAAAGCAAACAGAGACAACAGGAGAGCAGCAAGAGAATGGAGACGTAGATCAGACTGTTGATGAGGAGAAACCTGGTACAAAAAACAAAACAAAAGACAAAAATGGTGAGTAATTAACATGTGAAAGGATGACATAGATAGTGTGGATATGTCGTCAGTGGGTTTAGAAACACAACAGTGTTGATGTTCATACAGCTTCATTTTGATATAATATCAGAATGCTCTATTTTTCCTCAAGGGGCCTGGAAGGAAAAAACTACATCCGTGGGCGAGACAAAGGGGGGAAAAATGACAAAATCTGCAACAGTTGATGTAAACAAACCAGAGAACACAGAGCAACTGAGCAGACAGCAGTGGAAAAACAAAATGAAGAACAAGAGGAAATGTAAAAATAAATACAAGCAGAATCAGCCAGAGGAGGAAGACAGTAAAGGAGCATCTGCAGAGCAACACGAGCCAAAGGAAGGAGTCAAAATAGATTCACATAGTAACAACAAAACTAGTCAGGCGCCAGGAAAGAAAAAGGAAAAGCAACGTAAACCACAGAAAAGGAAAAAGATTGAAGAAGCCACTGACACATCCGGTACAGCGCTCAGAGAAGGAAAGCAACAAATTGGTGTCAAATCTGGAAAATGTGCAAGTGAATCTTCTGCTGAAGGATCAAAACAGAAAGCAGATGAACCTGAAGTGAAGATCACAGACGATCAGCACCAGTCGCCTCCAAAAAGATTGAAACCTGAGCTGAGCAAAGCACAGATTCTGAAAAGAGAGAAGCTTCGGAAAATGCTCCACAGCCAGGAGCCGGTCCAACAGGAGAGTCCTGCAGAGCAGAAAGACGAGCCGGCGTCGGTGATACCAGAAGAAGAGGTGAAGCAGGACCGCTCCAGCTCCCTGAGGTCCCGCATGGAGCAGCGGCTGGAGTCGGCTCGTTTCCGCTACATTAATGAAGTTTTGTACAGCACGACCAGCGGCGAGGCGAATCGCATGTTTAAACAGGACCCAGACTCCTTCGGGATCTACCACAGAGGGTACACGGCGCAGGTTCAGAGGTGGCCCACCAACCCAGTGGACGCCATCATCTCCTACATTCAACAAAAGTGAGATATTATAGTCAATGTCATATATTTTAATTAGGGCTGGGACTCGATTAAAAAAAAAAAAATCTAATTAATTAGAGGCTTTGTAATTAATTAATCGAAATGAATCACATTTTAATTGCATATAAATATTTGACCTGAGAACAGTGAGAAGTAATTTTTTTCATGTTCACTGTGGTTTGTTGTTGTCTGAACTCATGAACGCTAGTTGGTGCTCCAGTATAATCGGTCCGCCTGAAACTCATCCAGTGAGAAACGTTCCGCGGTGCAAAAATAAGTGCGATTAAAATGCGTCAATTTTTTTTAACGCGTTTATTTTTGTGTAATTAATCTTAATTAACTCGTTAAAGTCCCAGCCCTAATTTTAATTCAACATTGTGATTTTTTTTTTACACTTATTTATTGACAGCCTTTTCTAGACGCCTCAAAATGAGTAAAAAACAGACAAATATCCTTCATGTTTCTACTTAGGGGTCCAAAACTCTCATTATCTATGTTATTTATGTCCTGTATACAATAAATATCATCCGTTCCTCTGCTGCAGACTGTGTGTCAGCAGGCATTAATGCAGGAGATAACGCTGCACTGTGGGTGTTTAATTGATGCATCATTTGGCTGCTGTGAGAAGGCGGCCTTGTTAATGTCAGCAGTTTGGGAGAAGATCAACAGTTTTGACTGTTTTGTGTTGGTTGTAAATTTAAAATTGATTTAGGAGGTGAGCTGTTTCTCTCAATTTAATGTCCTATAATTATAAACACATCAATTGTGTCATTTATTTCAGGCCTGCGTCTCTGGTGGTTGCAGACTTTGGTTGTGGTGACTGTAAAATAGCACGTAGTGTGAAGAACAAAGTACACAGCTTCGACTTGGCAGCTGCCTGTGAGCTTGTCACAGTCTGTGACATGGCCAATGTGAGTGTGTAGTTTTATTTCTGCATGCTAATTCACTTACAGTCTGTTTGATTGTTAGAAAATAAAATACTTCTTCTCCCTGCAGGTGCCTCTACGGGACAGATCTGTGGACATCGCGGTGTTCTGCCTCTCTCTCATGGGGACCAACCTGGCAGATTTTCTAGCAGAGGCCAATCGTGTCTTAAAGAACGGGTAAAAAAAATGTCACATTCATCAACATACTCTTAAATCAGAAATTAGAGAAGAATTAAAGAAAAGTCTATTCCAGATGCACCAAATGTTAATAATCCAAATTTGCTGTTTCCCAGATGTGCTTAATGATGAATCCCACTCAAAAAAAATTGAAAATACATCTAGTAAAAGCCAAAGAATTGGAGAGATGTCACCAAAAACAGCTACAATAACTAGTGAAATATGGTGCCTTTAAATTGGTAAAACTTGATGAGCAGAGGTGCAATTAATAAACTGTTAAACCAACTTAAACAAAATGTGATTTTCTGGCACATCAATACTGGTCTTACAAGAACATCAAAAACCAAATAAAATATTTAAATATAACAATGTATTTTTTACTTTGTTTCTCAAATTTATTTTATCTAAGAGAAGTGCAAAAATAAGAAAACATTGTTGAATCACAAAAAAATCAATGGGTATTAACAAAAAAAAAGAACAAATCATGGATGCAACAAAATATAAGTGGAAATTTGTATATATGTCACTTCCTGTATGAAGCCCATTGATTCAGTACAGGCAAGGTGGTTTGACATACGCATTTTGTATGTCAGTATAACAGTTGTTGTTTTTTACAATTATTGCAGGGGTATCCTAAAAATAGCTGAAGTGGCAAGCAGGTTCGAGAACGTGCGCAACTTCACCACTGCACTGGGAAACCTGGGCTTCAAGATGGTGTCAAAGGTGAGGCAAGAGACAAAAAGACATCAGAGACAAAGAGACACTTTCAACAGCAATTAAATATGAACAGTTGGTACCACAGATGCTTTTAAACTAAATGGTCCTGGCTCATACTCCAATAGTTAGTCTTGCATGTAAACATCTACATTTTACACTTTTGTCTCCAGCTGTACAATGGTAATTAAACAGTAAAGTCAGTACAGGTATCAGAATATTGTTTTACCTCTTATAAAGTCAGTTTGCTCAAAGAGGGAGTTCATAGCTGGCAGCTGCACCTTTCATAATTTATAGCGCGAGGCTGTGGTGCTGTGGGCAGGAAACCTCAGGTACAACACAATGTTCAGTACACTTGTTGGCAACAAACAGACTTTGTTAAATGTATTTAAAAGGACACACGTACATAATTTAAACAACACTATCAGAATGAGAGTTTTGACACATGCTGGCTGGTAGCTGTTCCTCAAGTTAGTTTGTAAATAACACACCTACCCATTGACTGACTGGATGTAAAGACTGATTTGTGTTTTCTTTTTTTTTCTTCAGGATTCAGAGAACACTCATTTCTACTCCTTTGAATTAGTGAAGACGGGCAATTCTCCAGAAAATATAAAGAAATTTGGACTGCAGTTGAGGCCCTGTGTCTACAAGAAGAGATGAGTTTATGTGAGGAGTTGCTAACACTATTTTTCAAGCAAGTGTGTTTGTGAATGTGCAGCTTGGATCGACTGTTTTCCAAAGCTGTAGTTGTACATTTGTATCTACATGTTTTTGAATCCTCTGTAATTCACAGATTTGAACAGAGCCGAGTTATCTGCATTATTTGTACATGATTTTTCATGTAAAACAGGAACAATCTGTGATCATATGCCATCAATGTTAAAATGCATGTAGGTTTTCATCTATTGCCTCTGGTTTAAAATGTGCAGAGCAGTAAAATAACCCTGATTGGTGTTTTGTTGGAATGAAACCTACATACATGTTTGGATGGAAGATTATATACAGGATTTTATAAGAAAACAAGTGTAAATGTTAACCTTGGCTTGTTGAAAAATACTGAAAATTCTAGAAAAAGTGAAAAAATAAATATACATTTTTGAAATGAATGCATCTTGTGACTGTATGATAAACAGGAGCACTGATTAGATTCAGTTGTGTGGCACTAAACCTTCTATTCACTAAAAAATTAGTTTTATCATCATATTTTCAGAAACTAAAATAGATAAATAATAGGTCCTCAAGAGTGAATAACTGAAGGAAAACTAACTTGTTTTCTTTGCAACAATAGACTGAGTGGAAGTGACTAAAACCTGATTCACTCAGTTGCGTTTGAATCATTTGCCACAAGAGGGTGTAACAACACCGTAACCCCGTTTGGGCGGATGAGCTGAAGATGAGTGTGCCGACATCTGGATCATACACTGTATGAGGATTTATTTTTAGTTACTCCGGTTGTCACAGCAGATGGTCCTCTCACTGATTTAGTCGACCAAAGATATCACAAGGGCAGATGGTTATGCAGCTAAAGTCACATTCAACTCTACTCAATAACAAACAACAAAGTTAGACTGTATTTGGATGATTTTATTGACAAAAACTGGAAAAATACATTGTGTATAAAACAGTACAAAATTCAAGTAGGGTGAAAAAGTGCAACAGTAACGGCAATCAGTCAAAACTAAAAACCCTAAAAATAACTCGCACATCAGTACTTAAAAAAAGAATATTTCACTTCTAATGCTAAAACTCATAAAAATGCACTGGAATCTTAAAATGATGCTACAGTTCCAGTAGTTTGTGCACAATGTACAGCAGACTGTATGTCAAAGCCTTTTTATCTTCACACTGTACTCTTGACATCAATGACAATGGAGTAACTGATCAGCTGAGCGTATTCCTTACTGTCGATTTCTGTCACTGCTGGCTTCTTCACCTCAGGAGAGCCGGGCTCCTGCATCAGAGAGGTCAAGGCCGAGAGACACTCCTGCTCCTGAATTAGAGAGAGAGAGAGAGAGAGAGAGAGAAGAAGGAAACAGGTTGAGAGTGTTCATTTTGAGTATCAGATGTGCATAATAACCAGAAGAACATGATCAATTTAACAGGAAAAACAGAATTGATGAAATAGAAAACAAACTTGTATGTTAACTGAATTGAGTTTTACCTTATATTTTGGCTTTCTTTTTCTTTTGCTGTAAAACAAAAACAGAAAGGATTGTATGGTTATATTCAAACAACTTTATTATTTATAATGCCACAAGGGAAAAATTAGATGTCAGCAGCTTGTATACAGAGAAACACTATGAAATACAACAACATACACACAAACAAAAATGAGCTAAATTGTGGGATAAAACCGAGGCCCATAAATAAATAATGTTGCTAAACTTTGATGAGACAATAAAAGATCAGGTAAAACATTTTTTTATTTAAATAGAGGCCGACAAAGCATTTAAAAGTTGAACTGCAGAGGGGGAATTGCAGTTAATTTTACAAGCAGGTAAAACACAACAACACCCTCATGACAACAGAGAACATTTACTTGCAGGAGTAGACCTGAAGAGGCCGAAATGTTTGCTGGAGGATTTGTTGGTTGCAAAAAGAATTTAGGTCTTTGTTTTCCATTTTTACAATGCTGTTCAGTCTGTTTCCGTCTTTTACTGTGAAGCTGTGAAACCAGCTCTCAATAAAAGATTATTAAAAACGACAGAGGATGAGAGGCCTGACAGAAAGGGAATTTAGTTTACGGAGACAATTAATTCACAATGGCCTCAGTGTTCAGGTTTAAACATGAAAAATCCTGTTTTGAATTGCTGATTTTTTTTAAGGAGCTTGTAGGGCTGAACAGCACCACTAGATGGCACTGTGACTCAATCTGACACTGAGTTCAGTTCAAATGTTGGGTAAGTTGCAGGTGTGAATGCAGAATGCTACAGAAATATTAATGGGGACAACGAGTGGTGACCTGAGTCCTCATCATTGATCTCTGATGTCAGAAGCTGCAGCTCACTTTGTACATTATGACCTCAGTGACATCAGCCCAATGAAGACATGCTGGTGTCTAAAAGTGTCCCCAGTACTGAGAGGGGACGGTGAGGGGGGGTTCACGTAGGTCCTAAAATAGCTTTTCTCCAGGGGAGTCATGTTTTCTTGTGTACGCTGATTGTACGCTGTGTGACTGACCTTCCCAAATTAGCCTGACGGGACCCTCCCACTGGGGCAGGGGATAATGGGACCGAGGCTCTGTCAACCAATGGCACCTTGACCAAATGTTCTGACCAGAGAGCCTATTGAAATAGCTTCTGAGCCGCGTTGTGCTGCACGGTGCAGCGTTATTCACAGCGAGAGAGCGAGAGGTCTGATCCTGACAAACATTCTTGAGAAAGGTTAGATTTGGCAGTGAATGTGAAAATGTGGAAACTTCTGCAGGCAGAAACCATAAACAGTGCTCAGATTGTGACAGATGTCCCACATCAGTCGTAAAAGACGAGTGACTCACTGATTTTTTCCAACGGCAATAAGATTAAGAGATGGATTTGTGGATATTGCTCATTGAGGAACAGCAGCTCCGATTTCATTATACTAATAACTTCGTAAGATGTGGCCTTTTTGAACCCTTTACCTTACTTTTTTGCAATGTGGCATTGATGATAATGGGCCAACACACAGCAGTAAGCTGCACAAAGGGCCAGAAGTAACACTGCTAAAAGCCAGAGCAGGAAAATGGAAAATAAATCTGTTTGTCTCAGAGACAGAGGGAACATTTCTACCTGTCTACATGCAGGGCTGCGGTGGCACAGGCACCTGTCTGCTTCAGCCACACTGCTTCCTGTTTGTGAATAACAGCGAGATACTGGGTTTTTGGTGAGTTGGGTTAACGATCCGCGCATCCTGTTTATCTCACATTATCGTATGTCATCGGCATTGCCCTCATTTGCCCGTCAACACATCACCTGCTGAGCTGCAACCTGTCACCTGTGGAGGCATTTAACTCACCAGCACACCCAGAGCATGACGACGAGGATGAGGAGGATGGCCAAGGCCGAAGACACGCAGATTATTGCAGCGAGTGCTGAAATGGACACAGTTGTCAAAGTTTTATCATCTGAAAACAAACCTCAGTGTGTTGATATGATCAGCATATCTTTAGTAATCATGTCACTCTGACTGTAGATAGAAAACACAACATGTTCAATTCTCACCAAACAGTCTGTCCTTGTTCATGACCTCCACTTGAATGTTGACTGCAGCTGTGTGGTGATAGAAGGACGCCCAGCAGGTGTACAGACCTTCATCCTGCTCTGTCAGCTCTGGCTGGAAGACCATTGCAACGCCGTCCATCTGGACAAATGAGCCGTCACTCCTGAAACACAAGACTTTTGAGTTTGCCTCTGCAGGATTGTTTCTTACTTTTAAAAGTAACAAAGTGTTGCATGTGCATCTCTCAAAAGCTTCCAATTTTCCTACTCTGTCTGCACCCCATCTGTTGCAAGCAAAGACATTAATGTTCAATTTTGCACCAAAAGGTTTATTTTATTTAAAGGCGAGACATTACAGGCCAATGTTTTTCATGCACAGTTGAGATTTGCGGCTATTTTGCCTTCATAACATTTTTTATTTCAGACTAGTGGAAAGAAAACAAACAAAATACACATAAGAATGTTTGATTTACAAACTTTGCCTATTTGTGTCTGAAGATTTCTTCTAAATCCATGCAAAAGTTAGCATTAGATCATGCCTCATTTGCATATTTAATCATACATTTCAAAACTTGTAATACATGCTGATGTCTATTAGTTCCTTTTTTTTTTACCCTTTTCACCTGTAGTGTCTTTTTTACAGTACAAATATTTAGAGGCTATTTTTTCAAAATGAGATTTTTTTTCCACACTGAGTCAGGAATGAAACAGGAAAGTCTGGCGGATTTAAGTGTGACTGAAGGTTTTTATAAAGTTGTTCATATATCTTTCATAGACAGATTTATAGAACACTTAATTCCTTAAAATGTATTTTATGGTATAAGCTTTTCTGATTTACAATTACAGCAGGAAGTGTTTGTGGAGTTGAGTCAAGGTAAGATAGATTGGCTATGATTTTTTATTGTTAGTTCAGACCTTCTCATGAGATTTGTTGACAACAGAAAATATAGAATATCTTAAAACTGATATCCAGTTGTGCATACAGATGCTTCCTCGTGATGATTAGGTGGTAGATGATTGAAGGTACACTACCTTTTACAGTTGAGGCTGTAATCTGGCACGTTGCCTTCGACTCGGAGCAGAACTCTCTGCACGTGATGATTTTCCTGGAGAGAAAGTCTGTGTGTGATGTGTTCACCACCGTAGCGGCTTTGCAGAGGAGTCGTGTGGTTTAAGACTCTCACGGAGGAGATATCTGCAGAAAAGTCAGTTTTAGCTTAAAGACGAACCTCTTTGGATCGAGGAATGAACATTTCGAGTAACTTTAGTGTGCAGGTGTTTGCATTGTCTCTGTTAAACTCACGGTATCTGGGGATGTGAAGGGTCTTTTTCTCTGTGGCTCCATGTTCAAAATGATACACACAGGTCAGGTCCTGCCCCTCATGCAGGGCCAGAGGAAACTGATAAGTCAGCCTGGCTTTAATGATGTGCCCTTTGTACTCTGAGTTCAGGGATGTTTGGCCTTTGGCATTTTCGGGAAGGACCCAGGCGAGGTTCGACCCGACTCCCTCCCCTCTGCAGTCACACACTGCCAGCCAGAGCGGAGAGTCCTGCGGTTTCACCACAGACACACTCAGCAGAGGGGCTTCTGAAAAAGAAAACACGGGATGACAGGAAGGGGATGAGCAGCTGTGCGAGTTTGCGTGAGTCACAAATTTCAAAGAAAGAAAGAAAGAAACGTACTGTGCACAAGAATGCGTATTGTTCTTTTTTCTGGTGCCTCCAGGCTCGGATGCTCCACCGTGCAGGTCACATTCTGACCAGAATACAAAGAGGACAAGAAGTGTGCAGAGCTCCGGGCCAATACCAAACCATCAGCCTGGACTTCAGTCTCAGACAGATAACTGATGCTGTTGTCACTGTTTCCAACATGCCAGGTTATGGTTGCTGCAGGGGCAACGCTGTCCACAGAGCAGTCCACCTTTGTGTACTCATCGCCATCTTTCCACTCAGTGCTGGAGTTGATGGTGATGTTTGGGCGAGCTGCGTGGGAAAGAAAAGTTACTACAGTAAGTGAGGGAGTCTATGGCAACATCTATGGCACTTATATGGCCAAATGTGTCCGCCGCTCAGACAAAAATCATCCATCGCTTGATTTGTCGAACATACCGCAAAGAGGGAGGGTTATGCTTCTGTTGTGTGGCTCCTCAAACGCAGGGTGATTTATCACACACTTTGCAGTGAGCTCCCAAGGCGAGCAGGCAGGGAGGAGTAAAACTCCCCTGACAGAGTGGCTTCCATTATGAGAAGTGGAATTGAACCAAGAGACTCCAGACACACCCTCTGGTAGAAGCCAGGACATGTTGGCTGCAGGAACAGCATCAGCTGCTGAGCACTCAATCACCCGGTTTCCATCCTCAAAACGCAAATCAACTCGTACTGTGGGAGCAACTGAGAAAAAACGTTCAACATCAATATTTTATAGTCCGTGCAATGCAGAAGATTAAAAATGTAGTTTAACCAACCAGGCTGTGTAACTGTAGGTTTAACTGTGACGTTAAACTTCAGCACTGCTCCGTGATGGTGATAGGAGAAGATACATTCATACAGGCCGGCGTGCTGATGCTCCACAGGACCCTCAACTGTGAGGCTGCTGCCAACCAGCTGCACACCCTCAGGCAAGGGCCCGTCATCTCTACAGGGAAACACAAGCACATGTACAAAGATGAATTTATGCTTAATGTTTTACTGACACCAAATTACGTTATTTCAATCAGGAAACGTGTCTAAATCTGGTTCCTGCTGTCTGTCGCTTGTGGAGGAAGTGGTAATACATTTGGTGGCACCAAACCACAAGGAACGTAGGTTGTTTCAGTCTACATTCGCACACGAAAAAAGCAGTATTGATGTTATTGGTTTCTGTCAATATGTTTCCCCCATATTATTCTGTTTTTATTCAAGACAAAAAACAAACTTGCAATGAATTCAAAAGTAAGGAAACAAAAAGAAAAAAAAATTATTTTATTGAAATATTTCTCACTTGTTGCAGGTGGCGTTGTAATATGGCACATTCCCCGTCACCTGCAGCCGTATGACTGTGTCACTCTGTCCTTCCTGCAGCTCTAAAGACTCAGTACCTTCGAGATCGTTACTGTTGCTTCCCAGCTCGGAGTAAAACAACTGAACTCCAGACAAATCTGCATGATAGAGAGCACATCTTTTAATATAACTTCTGCCTCATGAGCATCAGCTTTTTTTTGCTTTAGGTGAAATAATACTCACAAAAAGATGGCAGTGTTATGACTCGTGACTCTTTCTGTGTAAATTTAGGGTGGTCAAACACACAGGTGACAGTGCGCCCCTCGTACTCTGTTACAGGGAGGATGACAGAGATCATTTGCATGTCTGAGTCTGTGTTGCTCTTTCTGTGCAGCTCTTCGTCGGTGTTCATAGCCAAGGAGATGTCAGCGTCAGGTCTCCCTCCAGACGAAATGCACGAGACCACCCAGAACTCACTTCCTCTTTGTTGTACCATCTCTGCTTTAATAGTCACATTTGGCTTCGCTAAAGAGCAGGAAGAAAGGCGAGAAGAGTTATTCTTTCACAAGGTCTAATGTTTTTTCCAGCAAATTAAAAAGTCAGATATCAAGAAGGGGCTCAGGGTGTTTTTGTTGAATAGGAAGCCGGGGCCGGATGAGCTGAATGTTAGCTAAACACAAGCTGTAAGGGGCTTCTGCTTGGGTTTTGGAGACTGCTGACTTAGGCTTATCACCTGTCCCATCTGTTGGCTGGGCTGCAGCTGAGAGCAGATGTCTGGCCCAGCTGCTGTCCAACCAAAGCTGAGAGAACCGCAGGCTTTAATACCAGGGAATCAGCAGAGATCAGAGTCTATTATCAAATACATAAAAGTTGTGGTGTCACACAATAACCAACCATCCCTAATGAGTGAGAGAATTGAGCTCAGGTGTTGGGGGAAGGGTCTGACGATTAAAGTGAGTTAAAGTAATTTTCCTCTGTTAACACCTACAGTTCTGCGAGGATTTAAAAAACCACTGCAGTTAGAAAACTACCTAAGCTGCAGCCCTTCAATGGGGTGTGAATGAACAAATGACTTGGCTGACCAGGCTCCTGTTAATGGGATTTTTACTGTACAGTCTGCCACATATACATTCACTGTTTCCATGCAGGAATCTGGACACTGCGCACTTTATAAAGTGCCTAAACGAATAGAAAAACTTGTAAACTTGTATACAGTACTTCAAACACAAGGCAGCCAATAAGCAGTCTGTGACCACTAGGGGGCATTTAAAGCAGGGGTGCTTAAAGTTTTGATGACAATTTAGGTAACCAGAACAGGATGCAAGGCCAATCAGCAGTCGCTAGTTGTCTACCGAAATCACTAATTTTATCGAACAGCACCAGCATTGATGAGTTATCCATGTAGTCATTCCTAATCCGACAGTAGCCGAGTAGTGTATGAAGTGTACGCTATTGAAAGGTATTATTATCTACTATTGACATGGAGAGTGGAAGATTAAAACATAATGCATCTATTCCATGTCATGAGGACGCATGAAATGTTTTGAGGTCAGTCTTTTTTTTATTTGGGTGACCTGTTTCTTTTCGGATGTCTGCTAGAGTCACTGCTCGTTACACGGCGTCCAGAGCCGACATGTGTGGTGTGAACTTAAATGTTGCTCAGTCGGTCAAGAGGACAACAAAACCAAACTTTTGAGGGTTTTTATAGCTTTGTTAACAGCTGGTTCTTGCCAGTTTGGGTTTTATTTGCTTAAGTTTTTCTACAAAGTATTTTATGGGTTGTGTTTGATTTCCACAAGTGCAAAGTGTCATCTCTGGATGAATTATGCTACATACGAAAAGCTAAATAAGTAAATGTATGTAATTAGTTGCTCATTTTAAATCTTCATAATTTTTTTTTTGTTTTTTTTTGCCACTTGGGGGCAACAGATACAAACACAACATTAACAGCATTTACAGGATGCACCACAAAATATGTTAGTCCGATAAGGATATTTCATATATTAAATATTCCGAATGCTATGTCCAAAGAATGCTTCTAAAACCTGAATAATATCATTATATCCAACATTTTAAATGGAAAATACTATATTCAATAAAATAAATTTGGAGTCAGATTTCTGGTCACCTGATGAATGAAAGTCCAATATTCACTCTGTTTTCATTGATAATAGTGTCCACCAACTCCTGTGGGAAATCAGGAGCTTTTTAGCTGCTAATTGTTCAGCTAGTTGTCCCTGTCTGTCTGTTTGGTGAGCAGGTAGCCAATGGTGGATTAACCTGAGTTTTTTGTCTGAAAAACAGCCATCTGCTGTGGCTGAAAACGATACTAGTTAGCGTGAACCAAAAGCAGAATGGTGCGAACCTGAAAGCAAAAACAATAAAATGAAAGAGTCTGCAGAGCTGAGAGAAAAAGTGTAGAGTCAGGTCATAACTCTCTGTGGATGACTGACCTCTTTTTCCATTTAATCCATTGTTAAAATAAAAATATGGATTATAGACACTTGAATGTCATACATTCGCCTGATAAAAGTCTACAGACCAAAATAATAATAAAAGATGATCCTATGCACTTATCATTAATAATGCATTCCATGGTGTCGAAAGAGGTTAAACTGGAAAATGTTTTTTCACCAAACAACCTACAGTATGTGCTTGTATGTGACTAATCGTTTTTGATCTGGAGAAATGCAGCCTCCAAACTGCACGCTGCACTGTGTTATGATTTTTGTTATTAGTTACTGGGCTGTTTCTGCGTTATGGTGTTCCATATGCTCAACGCCAGTAAAAAAGAGTGCATTCCCACATGAATGCATTGCATTGTGCAATGTGATTTATGGTCTGTCACTGTGTATGTGGAGCAGAGTGGGAAGGAACAGCCAGCGTGAAAAATCAGCAGGAGAAAGTCATTGTGTAGTGAGATGCTGAGTCATGATGCACGATTACAAAACTCTGACTGGTGATGCAACACAATATGTCACCTCCTGCAACACAGATGGACCAACACAACATGCTCAGCTGTGTGAGTGTGAGCTTACTGTAGGTCTCCACCCTCACTGTGGTGACTTTGGGGTTTGGGAGGGTCGGGTGTTGGACCACACATGACACGCTGTCCTCGTCCTGCAGGTGGGTGGGGAAGCGGAGGACGCTGCTCAAGGTGGAAGTGCCGTTTGAGTGCACGGTTTCAGTCACGCTAACAGTGAAAGGGTAATCTGAGGGACGATGGCCGCCCACCAACCAGCTGACCTGAGGCGCCGGCCGGCCACCGACTGCAGAGCATGACACCGACTGGTAGTGAAAGCCGTTTATGGTCTCTGCATTCACCTGGATCTGTACATCAGGCCGAGCTGTGAAGGAATGAAGTAAAAATGTAAATGAGACTGGTAGTGCTGCAGCTTTAGATTTAGGAATCTTTATCTTAAATTATTGCAACCTAAACAGGCCAATTTCTTCTCATAGCAGTCAATGAATACAAGAAAAACACACATATTAGTTTGTCTTACCTACTACAGTGAGGAACACGCTGTCAGAATAATACTCCAACTCTGATGCAAACTCGCAGGAATATTCTCCCTCTGCTTCCACACTGGACACCTTCGTCCTCACCGTGAGGTTGGTGAGAGAGTCTGGCTTTGAGAAGTCGTCACGGCCAAACGGTTTGCCATTAAAAAACCCAGCCAATCTCTTGGATTTGATCCTGGAGTTGCCATGGCGTTTCCACTCGGCGCTCTGGATCTCGCTCTCGCCCAGATATCTACAGCTCAGGTAGACGTCTTCTCCCAGGACTGCTGTGATGTTGTGTGTGATCTCAAGAAGTGGCTCTCCACCCGCACCTGAGATAATAACAATGAGGTCATAAGTTCACCTGAACAGACCTAAAAATTGCAAACACTAGCAAAGAAGAAATGTCTTGAGGGGGGAAATGTGATTGTTGCTGACAGACAGCAGGTTGATAGATGTCCTTTGTTGTGCCTATGAAATGGCTTTCTGCACATGCTTTTGTCTTTCACTAGTTAAGTGAAACTGTGATGGATGAGGCTGACTCACTGGGTCAGTGGTTATTTTATCATAATTAGAACGTGTCAAAGCCAAAATAAACAAAACCAAGAATCTACAGCTGTGCTGCTCGCTCTCAATGACAATGCTAAAATGCAGATGTTTTGTTGATCATGTTCACTGTTGGTCTCGTTACGCAAGACTAGATGAGAATTAGAAAAAGAAGATAGAAACACATTTGGAAGCTTAAATTTTAAAGTTTAAATGAAAATGAAAACTTACACAAAATATTAAATATTTTTTCTTTTTTAATTCTTTTGTCTACCCATTTTCCTCTGTCCCACTTAAATGCAAAATGCAAAATGACAAAAGCAAACAAAGAACTGTGACAGACAAATTAAAATCTCCTCCCAAAAAATTGGTGGCGCTAAATGAAAAGTCAGGGCATTAACTGAAGTTATTAACAGGAATATCTTAACTAAATTTCATGGCAATCCATCCATGTCCATCCACAAGAGGACAAGTCCCATCCAAGTCCATGAATGTCTGTATAAAATCTCATACCAATCCATCCAAAAGTTTTGGATTTATTTCAGTCAGGACCAAAGTGGTGAACCGATCCAAGAACAACAAACCAACGGTGCCATCTGCACGGCTAACATGGCTAACACATATGGAGCTGCAATCCAAAACTGATATGGAAATTTGAGTAAAAGCTGGAGTAACCATCTAATAATCAGAGGGCTGAAGACAGGAGTTGGACTCAGTACACACAATGGCATTTGACAAATGCAACCTTGTCCCCTCAGTGTATATTTAATAGAGGACTCCATTATGTTAATGAAATGAAAACAGTCCAAAAGTTCTGCCCTGATCCATACCCGACCGCTTCCCTCCACACTGCTAAGAAATCAGCCACGATTAGGGGAGGTTTCAGAGGAAAGGACATTTAATACAGGCTGGCAGGTTTTAACACTTGCAGAAAGGACAGTGTGCAGGCTCCAATGCATACAAAGTCCCTTTCATCCTGCTTCCTCTGCTGACCTTATCAAAGTGCACTTAAGGACACAGTTTGCCCATCAGCCAGCTGAAGCCAAGAGCCTCTCTTCAGCTTTAGATACATGATGAGTAACATTATGCTGCTGCACTGCTTCATGGAAAACCACAGAACATACTGCCAGCTGCTGCAGTCTAAACTAAACTGTTTGCATCAAACACTGTTAAAGCTGAGCCGCTGTTGGTCTCACTATACATCACAGCAAATGGAAACAATGTGGAGAGCCTCCAAAGCCTTTTAAGAGGAAAGGACACAGAGGGAGAGAAATAAATATGCTGTATCAGTTCAATTATGCCTTGTGGGTTTATAATTCATTTGCCCTTGCAGGTTATTGCCAAAATAAATGTCAGCCAAGCATGGAAAAGGCACACCTTAAGGATACAAACTAAGTAATAACTGAGAGAGAAAAAAATCAGTTATTCATGCACTGCATCATATTTCCTGAGCCCCGGGGGCTTCTTTTTCTCACCAAACAGCAACCATTCACCAGTAACTCTTCCTATGCAGACTGGAGATGTGGTAAACAAATAAGACTTTCAACTTTTAAAAAAGCTTTTTCACGTTTAAACTTTCATCTCCAGCTGGATGTAACACTGCCGATGCAGAAAAAACCCTCATATGGAACATAAAAGCATACAGTAGAAAACCTAGATAAGTGAAACCTGCAGAGGGTTTTCCCCAAACACAAAGAAAAAACCTTAACGACCCTCGTATATTAGCTTTTAAAGGCTGTAAGGAAACTAATGCGGTTTTAGGTGACAACACTGGCCAGTAATAATGAACTGACTGCTGGAGTGACAACACCGACACGCCTTTAGCAATAACTTGCAGAATTAGTTATTATTTAGTGCATTCAAGATGCATCAAGCATGTGGCTTTATTGCCTGTGTGCATTTATAATTGGACTAATCACTTAGGAAAACCATAGCAGCACTGCTTAGTGTAAATGCCACAGGTTAAACAAGACCTTAAGGGCCAGTAAAATAAGCCCATAAACAGCTGACAGTCACAGACGGATTGTAACCCTGCAGACTTACCCAGAATTTCCAAGCAGTGAGCAACATTTAGGACAAAACCCAAAATCAACAGCCCTGAGCATCTCATGGTGGTGTCATTGAGTCAAACAGAGTTGGACCAACTGACTGCATGTCAGGCATATGGGTATTTAAAGTGTGTGTGAGCTGTGGTTTTTGGTTAGAGGTGCACACCCTCTACAGCTGACACCGGTGCTCGTGCAGGTTTGCTGCCACTTACACACACACATACATATGATGGCTGTGCATAAGTTCACTTCTCTCTTTTGCTTTCTAAAACAATAACTGAGCTTCTGTGCATCAGATTTGCATCTCTCTCACAGTTTTTCGGTGCCAGCGTCGCCGTGCACTGTGTCTGTTCAGTTATTCAGCCACCTCATATAGCAGGGTGCCTTGGGAAGTGGTAAAGCCATGCATCATTCATACCATCCCGTCCCTGCTGGGGCACTCACGGACTGCCTGTCTGCAAAACAGCTCACTGCTGCAGCTCATGGCCTGCAGTTTGGGAAATCACTCACTTTTGGGTATTGTTTTATAGCATAATGCTCCTCTAATTCACTTTGAGGCATGTGTGCATCTTTTTTTCTCCCTCAGTCAGACTTATTCGCCGAGTACAATTTGTCACCCTGCAGAGGAAAACTGCAAACAGAAATAAATGTGGGTGAGAAAGGTAAAGGAGGTTTTGCACGGGCCTCAGCACAGCACAGGCCTGTCTGTGTGCCACTGACGCTTTTTTATTTCCTGTAAAAGTTTAACTTTAGTGTTGAGTCATCGAGATCACAGGAGGAAGACAGTGAATTAAATGACCTGACAAGAAAGGAAAAAGATACTGCTGCCAACACATTTTGAATTCGTGTGGTTTGTAACGACTTTTTGAATCGGCTGGTGTGAAACTGGCAGTGGTAGTGAGTCAATTTTGTAGCCTGTGAAAGTGGGTTTTACAACAAAGAAAGTAGTTGTCTCATCCTCTTTCTGTCTCGACCTCACACACACATACACACACTACAGCAGAGTCAATCTTCAGGAGGGTCTACACAACACAAACATCCCTTAAAGATTCCTTTAAAATGCTGCATTCAAAGCCTCCTTTCTATCTTTCTGAGCATTATAATAGGCCAAGGACTTTTAATGCACCCTGCAATTTCGGAATCACAGGCCATCTTACAAAAACTTTTAACTTGAAAATCTGATTGTTTGTTTATAACATAAGCATCCTAATCCCCAAAATCTTTAATAAACTCACTTTATAGCCAGTAAGCTTTCCTAACTTTCGCCCACTTGTGTAATCAGCCCGGCGGCTTATTTATTGCTTTTACACTACTAATGAAATGTCAACAGGTGGAACTTATTCAGAGGCATACAGGAGACCCTAACATTCAAGATAAAACACACATATGGCAAGCCGTTTTAACTTTATTGCCATTGATATATTAAATATCCATAGCATTTCTTGTATTCTCACTAGTCAGAATGGTAATTAAAGACTACAATAACATTCTTACTAGTAAATATATTTCAAGATATCTACAATATTGATTGTACTCATCAAAACTATATTTGAGTGACCATTTAAACATGAAATAGCATGGCTTAACATAAAGTAGGCCTATATCGCAGATACAATGGAAACTGCTTACATGGATCAAATAGCTGTTGACAGAATCATTCCAATACAAATACTGTTTGAATAATTCGCTTCGCTTATTCACAGTGTTAATTTTTGGTCTTTTCACATGACAGCATGTGGAAGAAAAGATTTAAAACCATGACAACATTACTCACTTTGCCTTGCAGTAACCCGTCTGCTTTATGGCGGGCTACCTGAGGCCGCTGCAGCGCCTGGAGCTCCTTGCACATCCTGCAGGCTCTGGGGCTTGAGGGCTCAGAGAGAGGGGGCGCCGTTCATCAAAGTTTCCTCAGGCCACGAACAACAAGAAAATGGTCACAGCTGTTCGTGATGGAGACAGTTCAAAATAAACGTGCAGAGAAAGTCCCTATGGTTAAAGCTGCCCTCATAAAGAGGATACACACCCAGAGCTCCAAGCTCACCCGGCGGCAGGACAGTGAAGAGCTCCGGGAGCTGCCGTCTGCATACTGCCACATGAGACACAGAGCCTGTCTTTGGGGAGGAAAAGGCGAGAATAAAGTAGTTAATAACAAAGCTGTTTGTTTCATAACTTTAAATTCACGTAATACATATACAAAAGTCAACAGGATGGAAGAGAAATATAGAAAAACTGCATATTTCAAAAAGAAAAAAAAACAGTTACAAAGTTGTTTAGCTGGGTAAGATGAGAAAAGTAGCATTGGTTGTAGATTGGGGTAATTAGGATTTCCTAACCTGAGATAAATGATCTAGACAGGAAGTTTTTGTTATTCAGCCCCTGGAATTATTCATGTCAGAGCAGATGAAAGAGCATTGCAACATCCAGGGCCTACCTTTTGTCTCTTCAGGATCAAATTCACATGTTTAATCCTGTAAAGTTATTTATTTCTGGTCATGCACATTTCACCTCAACCTCCATTTGGAAGTCCTTCAAAGGGTTTAGAAAAACTTGTGTTACAAAAAGTGTTATTCATATTTTTTCATCAGTTATTGGTTTGATAAGATGAAAACAAGATAAAGAAAAAGCATTAAAAACATCTATATGAACTTATGAAGATCAGCTTCTGAACCACACAGATAGATGAGAGGTTTTCTCGGCATGATCTAAGCACGATTAAAGCTCTTATTACTTCCAGTCTCGCTCTCTGACAATCAAGTCTGGATGATCGTATCTCCGGAAGGTAAAAACACACTTCAGTGCATTACCAAAGTTACACGCAACATTTGATTTTCAAGGGCAAACACTTGAGTCGAGTCCGTGTCTTAAAACCCAGTGCAATCATATGAACATGGAGCTGGTGGTCATTTTTCCAGCTAATTAAATTACCTGAAGTGGTTATTCCCTGAAGGTGGAGTTTGGAGAAGGAGTCTGGAAACCTTCAGTCTTTTCCGGGTGTGTCTGAAAGCTAATGCATTTTACTGACAATGAATTGTTAACATTGCACAGACAAGGTACTTATAGATTTCACAGATGTACAACTGGCATCCCTTTCACCTTGCTGGCTTTCTCTTTATCACAGTCTCTTTGGACACACATGCGGAAATTCAGGATGAAAAAGGTAGTTGGTGATCGGCCAGTAATAATGTGTGTGCAGTAAAGCAACGGCAAGCCTGCCTGTGAAGGGCTGTGTGGTAACCTACTTAACTCCGTGTGTGGAACCTTATCATCGCTTTCTTCAGAGGAGGAAAATCACTGATCATCTGCACCATCTCTTCCTGCTGTTATTCATTTACAGCTGAATTATCACCAAACCCTCCAGCCCTCCCACACACAAAACAGATTCCACACTGATGCTAAACTTGATTGATTTGCCACTATCGGTCTGAGTCACATAACAGTTTTGGCGTGTGACTCTGCTGGCATCCATGAACAAAGGAAAATAAATAGATAGAAAAATAGATGTATCAGTGCCATCAGCATGCACCTCTCTCTGGGCTTTATATCTCAAAGTACCATTTAATACCGCTCACGTTTAAACGAGCTATGTGTGGTCTGCAGCACAGAGAGAGGATAAAGAGTCTGGATGGAAAGGTCTCTAATTTCAAAGCACATGTTCACCTCCTCAATTTGGAAAATAAGTAGGAACTAGTAAAAAGAGAAGTTTAATTTGGAATGAAGTTGGGTTTTATGCTTCAAAGTGTTGGAACAGTCTACCCAACAGTGCATTTAATATATAAATATCTATATATATCTATAATATAAACTTAAAAACTGAAGTTTTATCCTGTTTTTGCTTTAAAAAAGCCTCGTTCTATGAGGGTGCAAAAGCACGCATTACATATGCTCAGTTTTAATATTTTGCACTCCGCACGATGCGTTGTTTTCACTTACGAGTGTTTACAACTATTTCCAGCTGTGTTCATAATAGCCCATGTCAGACTGCCGTTTCAAGCCGCGCTATTTGCGCCTCTGTGATATTTCGCCTGCAATCTAATTGAGCCAGAGGCGTGATGGAGGGACCAAGTGATCCCGGCTCTGTACCGCCTTTGGGGTTAGTGACAAAGGCCTTAAATTTGGCGAGTGTTCGAGGCGGGATCAGTATGAAATGGCGGAGCTGGCAAGACGGAAAGAAAATCTGTGACATACGTTATTTGTGCGACCAGTACTCTGATAATAACAAAAGGAAGTGGACCGTATCATCAGAAACACGCCTCTCACTAGAGTCGGACAGAGAGTGACTTGAATGACGTTCAGCAAAATGCAGAACAACTTTGCTTGAGTTTGTAGGAACATGTGAAGGAAATTTGGTGCCTCATGTCATGGTGGGACAAGAAGTGGGCAGCAACCTACTTGATATTTGAGACGCTAGGCCTTGTGGGAACTCAAACTGTGAACTTAACTTTTTTAACACTATGAGAGGGGGATAGGTGTAAATGAGTGACCTCTGACCTTAGGTCATGTATGAAGGTAGGAAGATAGGGCCGCATTGAGTCTTGCAGAAGAGCCAATGCTGAGAAACAGTCATAAGTCGAGCGGCGTATGGGGCTTTGCTGAATTGTGAGAGAGCCATTCAGGATTGTGCGGTGTATGAAATACTAATTTGATAATAAAACGTGCAGAACAGAGCATTGAGGTCTTTGTGTTTGGCTGGCTAATCCATTAACTTAGTGCAATCTACAAAATTGCCACGATAAACGGCATACCGGGCATTATTGTTTCGAATGCACTCGCTGCTGCCGCAGCTTATTGTGCTAAAACAGCTGCTGCTCTGTTACACATCACTACCATCTCTTGCAATGCCAGGTTGCAATGACTGCAGAGCTCATTTCGGCACTTTTGCAGAAACGCAGTATGAAAAGGGCTAGTGAGATACACTGTATTGTAGCTATTAGTGCACACTCAATAATTTTAGATGCACCCCAAATCATTTAGTTCTAGAACTGGGCCTGAGATATTGTCAGCCAGCTGTATTATTTCTTAAAAAATGGTTAGACATGGTTGGACATTTTAGGAATTGTACCTTTTTTTCAGAGTCAGAAGTAAATATTCGAGACCAGTGCCGCCCTAAGAAAACCCCATTGGTTATTTATACGAGCAACTTATTACAACCAATATTTACGTTTATTGTTTGGCACTGACCTCTGGTGGCCGCAGTGCTCATGGCGGGAGCAAAGCAGGAAGTAAGGTCACACAGTATAAAGAGCAACAAAGTCAACGTAAGGACGGGACAGGTGGATCAGAGTGCTGTTCATGTCCTGTGCGAAAGCAAAAGACAAACTACGTTTGTCTACAACGGCAACAGTTACATTCAGGTATGATGCCGTTGTTGACCTGTTGCTCCTTCCACTGGTAGGGGAGACATTGGAGAAAGAGGTAAAAGTGTATTCAATACAGTGAATATACGATACTTTTCACTGGTTTTATAAAGTCTCTTTTATAGATGGCTGAATGGGTAAACATTTTAATGCTTCTCTGTATTTCATTTCATTTCATTTCCTCATCTACCTCTTTAGTCATACTGGTTTGTCAGTCAACGATCATCTATGAAAGACGGTTTACAAAGGTTTGATCGATTGATAATGCATATCACCTCATCTCATCTCAGAACTTCCACAAAAACATCCTGACCTTGTTTTTAAGAGCACATAATGGTCACTGATGCGTTTTATCAGCTCGTATAAAACATTATCCATCCATAATGAATCAGAAGGATCTCATGAATGTTTATGTCTTGTTGTCCGACAGCCTTCTAAAGTCACATTACTTTTAATGCTTTCCAAATGCATCATTCAACAGTGAGAGCACCCAAAGAGAACAAAATTCTCACGGTGAGAAGTTTGGATTCTTGATGAATCACAGTTTTCTCTGAGCAGTCTGTTGTGCTTCTGTAAGTAAGGTGACTCATATTGAAATACTGATTCTTATTTCTTACAACCACCAGGAAACGATCATTAAAAACATCATTAAACACGTTCATGCTTGCACTTCCTGTGATGCAGTAGAAAGTTTCATGCAACTTCAAGCATGTTGAGTGAATAAAAATCAAATTAAGGCTACTAGAAAGTTTTCAAAATGGCAGAAAAATCTTTTTTTCGTTTCTATAAATCATAACTTCTCTGATCAATGTCTTATTCTTTGATGCTCCAGTGTGCGTTAACCGCAGAGGAGGCTGGGACACTAAGTGCTTAATGGTTATTTAGTTTGTGGAAATCACTCAAACAGTGATGCTGCAGTCTTGGAGATGATGCATCTGATGTTCAGGTCATGAGCCATTTATGTACTTCGACTGTTGAGGTTGGACTGCTGAGTGCTTAATGGTTATTTAGTTGATGGAAATTACTCAAACACTCTCATGAAGAGCGGAGAGGCAAATCTAGTCATTACAGTAAGTAGAGGATGGAGCTAGGAAGAGGGTTTGTGATAAATGATGCTTTGAAATATGTTTCAGGGAAGTGTAGCTCTTTGTTGTCTCAGGCTAAAATCAGAAGAGAGTCCTGCCAGCTGAACCCGACGCTTTGGTGGCTCATGTGAGGACGGGGAGGATTAGTCTCCTTCCAGGGGTGAAAAAGCAAGCTGCTGGCAGAGCATCAAGTGAGAATGTAAGTGAAATGGACAGCAGATGGCTCTGGTTCGTGCACCGGTTGTTTGGGACGTGCTGAGCATGGCTGGGCCTGTGCACCCCTCCAGACCTGGCACCCGTCCTGGTTCCCCTCCGCCACAGGACTCTTCAGGCAGCAGGCTGAGAGTCTGTGCTCATGCAACCTGTACAACTCTCATCAGGAGAGGAGCTTTATGGAGGCCCAAAATCGAGACCTCTTGTACCTGAATATTGTGACTATTTTCCTCTCATGATAGACAGCCCCTTAACATCTGCATCTATGTACTAGTTATGTTGTTTTGATGCACAAACCACAGAGCTGTTTTGCCAATATTGCAGAACCTAGAGGCCACACCTCAGTAACCACTTCCAGTAGTGGCCATGTGAAAAAGAAGGTTGATCAGCGGTTGCTTTGCAGGGTTTTTGACGACATACTTTTACAAGACTTACAATGGCTTGTTTGGTGAAGCTCCACAGCTGCAAATTGAATTTTTCTCAGTTAAATCACAGCATCTTCCTTCAAATACATCATTCCTTCGAGGCCTCTTTGACAGCAAGTCAAAAAATCTGCACATTTCCTGACATCCTTTTCCTCAAGTTGTGAAGTGTTGGGCCAATACCAGTGAAGCATTTATCTTCCTTCTTTTAGTTCTGATGGTAGGGAGATGGACATGCAACAAAAAGGCCCCTAGCTGGGGTGTGTTTAGCCCTGACAAAATGTGGCAAGCGATGTTATGTTGAACACCCTGTTACATGCTAGTTGTCGGTTTACATAAAGGTTGCTGCTAATTGGGTTAAACTGCTAACATGCTCATAAAACAAGGGAAAGTGTACCTCAGAACTTGGTGCACTCCGTTTCAAAGAACATGCCATTCAATGAGGACACTGTTTTCAGATTGAACTGGATGCAAACTGTGGATGTTGCATTAATGGGCAGCACCTTTACTCAGAGGCTATGAGGTGCTATGTTTTGATAAGAAATTAGGTACTTACAGTTTGTTGAGCTAACTTATTAGTGGTTGGTTCTTACTGCAGACAAACCAGGTGTTTATTTTACTGGAAAATGTCTTATATCGCCTTCCCCCTAAAGCCCTACCACCATGTAGGGAAGTATGATTCTCACAAATATATATAACTTATACTTTAAAATATCACATACTTGCATTATCTTCAGTTACTTTACACATGACATAGAAAAGAGGAAATATAAACTGAAGATTAAAGTGCACCCCTCCATTAATCACCACTTGGTATCTTCTGGAAGCTTTAAAGGGACAGGGAGATATGTCTGCTTTCTTTCAAATATAATAGAACTAGATGGCACTCGACTTCAGGTCCTTAAAGTGCCAAAACATTCTGGATTTATTAATAGCATCTGAAGTAAGAGGAGACATATGTAGTTTTTGATTGTAGGGTAAAATATCTCTCTAAAATGTTTGGACATCCACCGAGAGTTTATATGGCAAAAGGAGACTTGACAGCAGAGTTAAGTGGCCTGAACAAGGATAGTTGCTGCACAAACTAACAACTAATAAACACTTTGTCATCTAATTAAATCATTTTGGGGTTAAATAACAATGAAAACTTCATTCCATGTTAAAAAACAAACTTAGTGTGTGTTTTCCTTCACCGGGCAGGCCTTCAATCTACAAATCACACCACCTCATTAATACAAATAATGCTTAACAATATCAATACCATATATGCAACCCCACAGGTGTGTGCAATTTCATCCTGTACCATGTTAATTCATTAGTATAAAGTGATACAGTGCAAATCTATGCTATGTGCTTCAAACAAAGAATAGCAGTAATGAAGAGGGCTTTACTATTTGTTTTTCAAAATCTGTACATCCTCAACGATGTTTCAGACCCATTGGCTTTTATTGAGAGTAATGTTTATTTCTGCTGATTGACCTTTGGGCTACTAGAAAAAATGTATATATTGGGATGATTCTGCAGAGCCTCAGATGATGGTATGGTTAATTTTAGGATAAGATTGTGGTGATGAAAAGTAAATAATTGTTAGGGTTTGGCAACTTCAACATTTTGAGAAAGTTTGTGGTTCAGGTTTAAAAAAGGCAAACGTAAATAGCAGGTCTGTGATGGTACATGACCTCCGACCTCCTGCAGGAAAGTCAGTTGTGCTACACGCCCATCCACATCCTCTCTTTCTGCCAGGTTAAATAAAGGACCCATTACTTCCTGTGTTAGCACTGGCATAAACATTAGGTGTGAAATCATCCACTATGGACTTAGGGATATAAACACATGGATGTGACTAATTTATGTTAAAGAAAAAAACTTTATTTTGAGTTCTGGTTTGTCTGCTGCAGATGTTTTTGTGAGTTACACACACTCCACTGAAGAAGTTGAATTATTGCCGTTTTTGAGATGCCTACTGAAGGAGGTAATAAATGAGTTAAAGATGTTGCTTTCTTTGACAGCGAGCTCTTAATTAAAGCAGTGTGGGATAATGAGAGTTCACCTCCTCTCAAGCATGCACTGCACTAAACTCAGCTGACACAACAGAAAATTCACATGCAACCTTAGACCTGGGGGACAAATTACTCTGGCACCGGCCAGGCAGGGACTGTGCAGGAAGGCGAGCAGCAAATCAATATAGTTTTATAGACCTGAATCATGCCTAAATGTTCCTTCTAAGCTCTGCTACTTTCATCTTCTGTCTTATGGCTGATCAGAAGAGCAGAGAGGCGACACTCACACACATCCAGACTGCTGTGATGGAGAAGATTATGCTTCCATTAGTTGATATGAAGTCTTTATTACGACTGTTAAATCTGCTTTTATAGTTGGTACAAGTCCATTCCACATTGCTCTGCACAGGTTCAGGTTACAAATGTGAAAGGAAAAAAGTTCTTGATGCAAAGTTTGTGCAACAGGACTTTGTTTTGGATTCCAGCTAAACAAAACTCATGGCTGCCATCTATGGGCACAACTGATAATTGATAAATTTGAGGCCAAAAACACAGACTAAAGAGCAATGTTTGGAGAAGTATTCAGATCCCTTGCTTCAGTAACAGTACTAATATAGTACACTGCAAAATTACTCCATTACAGGTAAAGTGCAAAAGTATCAGCATCAAAATGTACTTAAATCATCAAGAGTAAAAGTACTTGTTATGCAGAATGGCCCCACTCAGATTGTGATATATATATTCCAAATATATTATTATTATTATTATTATTATTATTATTGATGCATTCATGTAAGAAGCATTTCACTGTCAGGGAGATTTAGACTACTGATTATACAGTTATGTGGTTTAATTTATAAAAATGTATAATCATTTTAAATTGATCATCAATCAAAAGTACAATATTTGCCTCTGAAATGTAGTGGAGTAGAAGTATATTGGGACACTGACATATTGACAGGAGGACCTCAGAGTTTGCTCAAATAATGTTAATTTTAAGATACTTTCTTTATTCAGCTACACTGTTACATACATACACAACAGGCTTAAATTGTATACTTTTAACTCCATAAAAGTTATTTGACAGCTTCAGATTCAGGTAATTGATCTAAAATATGCACAGAAGTTGCTTAGAAAGACCTTTGCTTTTGTTTTCACACACTGATCACACATCATATCCAAGCTACCCTATAAAGCCCAGCATGCATTATGTATATTTAAGAGTACCTGTTTATGATCAGAAAATGAGCTCCTGAGGTGAGTTGCAGCCTATTAACCAGTGTGAACAGTCATGAAACACACACACACACACACACACACACACACACACACACACACACACACAGGGGGCCCTCAGAAATCCCCGTGGCGCCTCTTGTGTACGCAATGACCGCTCAACCAGTGCATTCCTGCAGCACACTGTACTGTAGGTCTGTCCGTGTTAACACAAGTTTCAACACAATGACAACAGAATCTAAAGAGGCATTCCCACAATTTCACCCTCTAAGAGGAGAAATCGACTCTGCCAGGAGTTTTTAATAGATTTTAAATGAGACTGATTCAGCCAGGAGGTGTCTTCAGTGTCCCTGAGTGACTGCGCTCTCTGCCTCTGCCAGTACACGCAGCCTGACCTTCCTTTTACCTACACTGACTCAGCATTTGCAGCCTAATGTTAAGTGATTATGCTGCTGGTGACGCCGGTGGGTGTGGGAGGCATTCGTCAAGAATCAGTCCAATATCCTCTTAACCACCTTTTAAAAGCCTGAAAAGCCCAAGGCCATAAATCCCAACTATGTGGGCTTGCTGATCAGAGGCTAATTGATTCCTTTAATGGGCAAAAGTTAATGATGAGTAATACGTTTTTGCCCTATATCTTTATTGTGAAGTATAAAGTCCCTTGTTAATAGTATATTCTTGGATTGATTCATGGTTTTCATGTTGTAAGGAACATTTTTTTTGTTATTTGTTGAAAGTGAATGGAAAAGGCCTTTTATCCAGAAAATGCAGCTATATTTGCCTTTTTAAACTCACTTTTAATTAATATAGTCATGAAATACACAAAAGAATAAAAATAAACTGAAAAGAATACAAAATATTATAGGTCCATGTTTAGAAATAACTGATTGAAATGTTACTGACATGGAATTATGCGCCTCAGTTACACACGGTATTTGACACATAGATTCCACCTTCAGTTTACCTTATACACCCTCTGTTCTTGCTTATAATTAGATTTGGTTCATGTCAGGATGCAAGGGTCATTTTGAGCTCAAAAACTCACGTGATTATGTGATACAGGAGGTAAGGTTAATAATGAGGGTCGGGTTTCAGTGACTCAGGCCGCAGTGTATGAAATGGATCTGTCTTAAGGAAACTGAAGTCATCAATAGGTTTCACATTTTCTGTACTGTGTGGAGAGTGTGTCTCTGCTGCATAGATTCAAACAGAAATTCAAGTTCAGTTTTATTTCTAGGGATGGAAAGTTATACTATGCTTGTATAGATTCTTTCAAGAGATTCTTTTTTAAGATAGATTCTTTTTTTCCCTTTTTTGCCATACTAGGGGCTTGGTTTCAGGGATGGTGGTCAGTCAACTATTGGATGGATTAACATAAAAGATGAATGAATCCATCTAAAAAGCAAACTATTTCCCTCAGGAGATAGTGGAGACCAAAAACAGAAGTAAAACGGTGTTAATATTGGACGTATGGTGACGCGAAGTGAATTTTCGCCTTCTGTTACATAAGTTTGACCACAGAATCACTGTTTACTCATGTCAACCATTGCTAAAACAACCCTTATTTCTACTTTATTACCTGCTTTGAAAGTCCCATTGTAAAACTAACTGCTGGCACGTCTTGGATCATAAGCTTATCTGGTGGTGCACACAGCTTGGTGAATTTCACTGCTTTTTCCACAAACTGTGTCTGAATGATTGCTGCTAAAGCACCACAGCAGCAGCATGAACCCCAAAACAAACCACTTTTGCTATATCTTAACTGCAATAAACAGAGTTAAAAATTTCACTTTGTTGGTGCAAGGACATGAACTCTGCATCTACTTACTTACAGACTTTGTATGTATTAACTCACATGCGAACACACCATGACATCCAACAGGTGGCAAGAAAACATGATTTGCAAAAAATTCTGATATTGCTTCATAACCTCTGGATGTGTAAATAAGCAACTTGTTTCTGCTGCCCCCAAATGCCAAAAATTAATCAGTTATTGCAGTAATGCCAAACTCAACACAACATTCTCGCGCTTAAACTCAACGCTTTATCCCTTTCAGGCTGGTGTTCCATCTTTACAAAACAGTGTACAAGACAGTAGAAGAAAGTGCAGAAGACACTTGTTTGTTTTGAGAAGTTGACCAAAACCAACTGTGAGATAATGTCTAAACCCAGAGACACACTTACTGCACACAGCTGCAACTCCCTGGCCAACGTAAACACAGCCTGACCAGACTGCAGTGACCTCTGTCCCTGCTGGTGGTGTCTTGGTTTGGTTGAGATGCACTCCTTCATTATAACACGTAGAGTACGACTCTCTCCCTCTGTATAATTACGGACTCTCTCCTGGCCAATAGCTGTTTAATGACACCTCGAATCTTGGATGAAAAAGGAGAAGAGAGCTCTACACTTCTATTTAGAGATTTACATTCCACTTAATAATACTGAGGGGGGGTTGGACATTTTTGTGAGTAAAGTTGGTCTAGCTGGAGCCAGACGCAGGGGCCAGACAGTTTTATTGCATTGTGGGATTACTAGCTGGCTGAAATGAAAGTGTATCGTCACGGCTACCAGACCCCTGATCCTCGCGGCTGCTGAAGGCCCAATGCATGACCTCTGAAGGTAACACAGCCCGGGGTGATTTTTAGACAAGAGCAGACGCGTACCTCAGCCAAAATAAGAAACATACTGTGACATTTGCTCTGATATCACCGCAGGAGACGCCCAGATATTCAGCTAATTAGGAGAGAAAAGAGCCCTGACTGTGCAGAATGATGCGAAGTTCAAATCAGGTGAGATTTTACTTAGTTGCAATAAAACTTTCCTAATAAAACAGTTCTAATAATAAATTATAAAAACAAATGCACAAAATGCCAAATTAACAAATAGCCCAGGAACTTTAGGTGTTGTTTATTCGACCTTTATTTAACCACAGCGTCTCTTGAGATACATTATGTGTTTTACAAGAGAGACACATAAACAAGTTAACACACAGTCACACACAATTCACAAAATTAACATAAAATCAAATAAAACAGGACCTGAGAGGCCTGAAAAATGGTAACATTACTTGTGGGACTTTTGTTGGTATGGTTAATCAAATGCCTAATATGCAGCAGTGAAGGAAGTACTACTCATAGATTAACTATACGAACCATCAAAACTCTGTAGAAATACAAATATACAAGTTAAACTAAGTACATAAGAAAAATGTACCTAAAAGTATCAAGAGTATTGTATATAATATCATAGGAGGATAATTACTAATGCACTGGTGTGTATGTAGCATTTTACTGTTGTTTTCTACTTGATATACTATATAAGGTCGTTTGATCGATTAATATATATTTGTATGCAAAAACCTAGTTTGAAAAAGTAACTGTGGCTAGATATTGAAGTTATCTACTCAAGTGGAGACACTCAAGTAAAATACAAGTACCTAAAATGGGACTTAAGAACAGGGACTGACTAAATATACTAAAGTCAAACTTAAAAAATAGAGAATGTAATTTCTGAGTAAACTGCGATGGAAATGCTGGATGCTGAATAGCTGACAAATGCTGCTCTCCTTGAAGTAGGAATAGTTTGAAAAGTGGGATTAGGTTGAATTAATATGAATGAACTGAAAAGTTGAATAATATCAATAATGTATAAAAAATGTGAAATATTTTAAGTTAATTGAAGAGCTGACAACCCACTGCGATGGTGGCTTAAAAGGGTAGGTTAACGTTAAAATAGTAGTAAAAGTGATAAATCATGGTTGAGAAGAACTGGTGATAAAACATTATAGTAGTGTGTTTAGACAGAGGTCCCCAAAACAGCTCAAGAGCAATGTACCAATCAGAAACAGAGAACATAATGAAAATTGAGTCAGCGGTCTAAAGGTGCTGAGTCATGGTTGAGTAGAACAGAGACAGAGGTCCACAAAACAGCTTAAGAGCAATGTACCAGAAAGAGAGAAAAAAATAATGAAGCTCTATTGATGAGATGTGATGTTTGGCTATACTATATTTGGCTACTATATAAATAAGTGGATCCTCTGCATAGAAATGTAGTCTTTGCTTTATAAAATTCTTACTGTGAATCTTGTGGTTCACCTTTAGTAATCTTTAGTTGTCAGCATAAACACTAATACGGTTACTAGTTTACAATCATTAGTTGTGATTCCGCCAATATTTTCCACTAAACTGTGAAGCTGAAGCCTGACATCTCTGGAGGAACTAAAGGTCAAAGGTCAGCATGTGCGTCCTTATTATCATTCACACCTTCACACCGTCCAACGAACGGAGCCAGAGCTTCTCTCCACCCCTGGTCCTCTTCCAAGTAAACGACCCCTCACCCCTTCATCTGAACAGCAACATTAACATGTGATTGGTCAGCGGGGAGCAACCTGGGATCATTACTGCCAATAAAGCAGAGTGTGCATGAAGCTTCAGTCTGACAGGACGGATAAAAGGTGGAAAAAAGTTGTTGTAAAATCCATTTTATCCTCAACAGGACGAGGCCTGTGCTGCTTATATCTTACAGTCTAGAAATGAAATGAAATTCAATCAACCTTTATTTCCCCTCCCGCTGGCAGAGACAGTGGAAACGTTCTGTTTTGTCTTCGGTTTTCGGTCTTCTCTCCTTCCTCTGGAGCCGCGGGGGCAGCAGCCTCCAACTCCTGACCATCTCTGCGTGAGCGCAGTGCTGGCCAGTGTTAAGTCTCAGTAATTAAGACTTCACGCTGTTCGACTTTAAAAGCTCCTAAATGGGCCTCCCGCCCCTCCTTGTTCAAAGTAATTTATTCGATTTGACGTGAGTTGTGCTTCACCTCATCCTCGCCTCTCCCGCAACGCACGCTTGTGCTGTGGTGGAACAATGGAGTTCCTCTCCTCCTTTTGTCTCTTTTTGCTTTTGTCATCCCTGCTTCTGTATATGATCATGGCTGGGTTTAATTAAGCCAGAAGTGCCTCTGTTTTAGATGAGGACATAGATAATTAGGAAGTCAAGTGGTTAATCAGGGAACTATTGAAAGAAGAGAAAACAAGTCCAAGACAAAGAGAGAAACAGTGATAAATACTGTACTTTGTTCCTCCTGTACGGATCCCCCAATGATGGGGAGGTTGGGGGGGTTCAGTCAATTATACACTATTATCTAGCAAAGTTTAGTTCTGTTGGTTTTGGTTGTGAATGCTTAATTACACTGACCCAAAAGGTACTGAAATATATTGTTAAATTCATTTATTGTCTAGTGTTTAGATTGTTGTCAGCACAGATTAATTTAGGAATAACTCCAAGCGACACTTATTAAGTAACTTGTTATTCACGTTTTGAACTGATTAACATTTTTGTACATAAAGGAGCATAAATGAGGCTTTATATGTTTCAGCTTTTGACCTTTACCAGGGTCACCGTACACCACATAATACAGAACATTTAAATAAGAAAGGGAACAAATCATCCTTTATCTTTGTCAAGTGGGTGTGTATTAATTACAGAAAAGATGTATGACATAACAGATCAGTTCCATGTATTTACAAATCTCAGTTGTCTCACAGGCTCTGAGCAAAGATAGATAGTATTTAAACAATGCATCAGTTAAACACAGATTATTCATATATGGATCTGAACTAAAGTGTCATTATCAGGTAGATAAACCTTAAACAACTCACTTTTAGATGCTCTTGACAAGGTCTAAAGGTTTAAAAGGGACAAAGATCAGTCAGTGGCAAAACAGAGCAAACAGAGATGAGGTTTCTCCTCTTAGTTATAGGAGCCCTGATTCAGGACAGATTGAGTTCACCTTAATCTAGTTGTATCCAAACAGCACAGGTGTTCCCAGAGCTCAGCAGGGTCATGGAAGAAAACATTAAAATGCTTTTGCTGCAGTATGTGAGCCTTAAAATGCAGGCAATTTGCCAATTTCTTGCTATGGATCAATGCAGACCAAGTCAACCGAAAATGAGTCTGACTAACACGCTTTATGTAACACAACTGTGTTCATAACATACATGCATTATGTAAATATATATCACCAGAGACAGAATTCTACATTTTTGGATTATAAATGCACACTTTTAAATGTCTTACTGTATCTTAGAGGGGACATTACTTTTACAAAAAACAAAATGTAAGCAAAATAATAGCATGCTTCAAGAAAAGAAAATGCTCAAGAGATGCAAGTAGAGTCTGTGTTCCTCAAGAAAAATGAGGAACAGATTTGAATAAAATTAAAATATATAATAAAACTGGGCTAATGTGACAATACAAGTCATAAAATTAACAAGGCTGAGCTCATAATGATGTCGGCCTCTATCTGTTTTAGATATGTGAATGCTGTCGGCCCCTGCAGTAAATCACAGCCATAAATCAGATATGTTAAGGCCTTGCTGATGTTGTTGTAACAAAAAAGCACATGTCCTGACTGTAAGCCCGAGCCCCGGTGATACATCATCCAGCCGAACAGCTGAGTGTGACAGGCTCATCTGTCCCAGTCAGGAGAGGGCACCCTGTTAGATAAAAGACTGAAAAACAAAGGCAGCAGCAAACACAAATCAGAGCTAAACAGCTGTATAAAACATTATGAAATACAAACAAGCTGACTGATTCATAATAAGCTGAGCTTGCAGGGGCTTAATGTCAGGTGAGGTTTTACGGCCACTCATCTGCTCCAAGGACTTGGAACTAACAACAACAGCCTCCGGTGGTGGTCCGCTGGCTGCTGACACCGAGGCAGGCAGCAGTCACATGACGAGAGGCGTCACGTGCACACACAGTTGGTGGTAGCAGAGCGGAGAGTGGACGGCTGGTTCGGCTGTCAGACTGCATCCACACGACCCGCTGTCCAACTGTTCACAGGAAGCATGCGGAGGGGATCGGGTGGGCGTCTGGTCAGCCAGATTAGAGGCTGCCTCTTGGGCCTCGTAGTAGTGGCAGACTGACAGACACCAGCAGGTGAAGGAAACAGAGCTTTAACACTAAAAATAACAACAGAACAGCAGACATGCAGACAGACAGATGGACACAAGTCCCTAAAAAGTGATAGATGATGGAATTCTTGTGTCAATATTAAGTCTTTTTAGACACGTGGCTCCATGGATGGCAATGACGGTCTGTCTACAACTTCAGTCCAGGCTGAAATATCTGCTAGATGGATTGGAAATTTTGCACAGACATTCATGCTCCACCGATGATGAATACTATAACGATTTTTGTGATCCCGTGCCTCTTCTTCTAGAGCCAGCATGAGGTTGACACCTGTGGACCGGACTGAAATATCTTGTTGGATAACTCTCTGCAGTTATTTAAGTTCCTTGGGGAGTTTTCTTCTAGCCCTAACAACAGGTCAAAATATCTCAACATTTACAGAATGGACAAAATCTAGAACAAAAATTCATGGTTCCTACACTGATGTGATCTATACCCATGGGAACATCACATCACAGTAGAATACTATAGGGCAAACTGAACAGAGTGATATACTGTATTCTGTATTTTATCAGCACAAATAAGACACGGATAGGTCAAAACAGCCAATAAACACATGAAAGTATTACCATTTAATCAAAAACAATACATGCCAGACCTCCTACAAGGCATCAAGTCCTCATCAACAACCATTACAGTTAATATTCAGATTAATCAATTAGAAATGTTGCAAAAATAGCATTTCGACAGTATTTAAACAGTCATAAATCATGATTTTAACAGAACGCATGTCTTAATAAAGCGACCAAGCTCCCCCTGCTCCTTGTAGTTCTCACCCTGTCCTACACAACAGGTGATCCTGTGACCTTTCCTCTAGTCCAGTGCTTCCCAAATCTCTCCTAAAGTACCACTTCTCCTGCATGTTTAGGATCTGTTCCTGCTCCAACACGGCTGATCTGAATAATCAGCTTAGTATCAAACAGTTTATAATGAGTTAATAATTTCAATCAGCTGTATTGGAGCTGGAAGAGATCCAATACACATGATGGACAAGTGGCACCCTGAAGGCCAAAACTGTTTTTAGTACCAGACTGTAAAATGGTTTATTTCTGCTGAAATGTTGGGCATTTAACATGGAGGCCAATTTGACTAGCTTGATGAAGCTCCATCTGAACAGGTCTGTATGAGTTGGCATATTTATGACAATTCATTTTCTTTATTTTAATACACACCTTTTAATACACTTCTTTTCTCCTTCTGTGCAGAAAGAACATTATTACACATTCCTCCACGCAGACGTGAGACATGTCTTTTTTTACTTCTGTGGTCTGATTTGCTCATTACATGTTACCTCCACTGGTGTGTTGGAGAGCGCTGGTTCAGTTTGTTCACAGGGGATGGACTTTTGTGCCAGCTTTGCCAGGCACAGGAGCCATGTTTCTGCCCTCATTCTTGTAAGTGCAGCATGTAAACTTCTTCCAGGCTCTGCAGATATTTTCCAGCATGTATAAAGTTGCAGGTCCAGTCCAGTCCGAGTTGTATTTTAGCCTGCTCCATTCAATTCTGTGTTGTTGTTTCCTTTTATATACCCTACGGACATTTCCCAGGGACCATTGCATTGTTTTGCAGGGATTAAAATTCACTGAAGATTATATCTGCTCCAGCACTGCAGAACAATGGCGGGGGATGTGGGGGTCTCCCTGTCACGGCCCAGTAAGACGGCTGCCCACCCATTCTGATCACAGCCTGTGGCATGCCATGAGCCCAATTAGAGGCTGATCCATTAGAAAAACTCAGAGCCTCATATGTTAAACCGTGTAACTGTCTGGCCTTTGCACTCCAACATGTGTGTTTTAGTCTTTAAAGGTGCCTGTTACAGCAGTGGGCGGCAGAGATGGTCAGTCTGCCAAAAGGAAGAATGATCCTATGGATATTTTCTTACAGTCCACTATCCTATCTGTATGTTTATACCTTATTTATTAGGCTCCAGAGAAAACCACTCTATCATCCCAGTTTAATTTCATATTGTGCAATAAGATATGCTGCTCTCAGTGCTTTTCTTTAAACTGTCTCTGGAAAACTTTCTGAGTCAGCAAAGAGAAACGCAGCGCTTCAGAGCAGCGAGGTTTTTTCCACGGCGGCTGAGAGAGCTGGGAACACAGGATTGGATCTGTGAATGGACCTCAGAGCAATCTAGAGTAACAATGTGGCTCATCGATGAAAACCTTCATTGTCTTTGCTCCTGGTCTCAGAGGAGTCACAGCACAAAGAGGGTTTTGTCCCAGTGCCCAACCTCTCGTCATTCATTCTGCAAACAAGTCAAATTTACTGCTAGAAGGTGATGCATGGGAGACTTCATCAACACGTCATGATCCAGATAAGAGCTATTTCTCTCTTGTGCTGTTTTTATCAGAAACAGTTGACACTTCTTTTTGCCTGTGATGAAAAACATCTACAGGAAGTGTTTTCCACACTGTAGCATAAAGCAGATGTTACCCTGCTTGTATATGACGGTCATGTCTGTGATGCTCTGCATTATTTAAATGCTCCCATTGTACATCCCAATGAAAACCTGCACTTGTGGCTTGTAAATCACAAAGACAGAGTGAAACAGTAGCAGTCTGCAGACAAAGCAGAGGCCACAGGCTTTTTTTAAAAAGAGGAATGGAAAGGTTTATTTTTCAGGGCTTTTTCTTGTATGTATAAGTGAATGATTATGGCTGTTTAAAACACTTCAGTGACTTTACTTGCTTATTTGTTTAGGAAAGTCATTGTTTGGAAAAATATATATACACCGCAAACTTAATACTGAAAAGCTAAAAGGCAAAGTTTGACCCGACTTGCTCTGCTTTATGCCATAATCTAGTAACAAAACTATTGACAGGAAAATCTCAATAATAGGAACTTCCGTGAATTCGTGTAACACAAGGTTCCTCATCAGAAAGAGTTTAGTCATCATTTTTCATAACAAAATTGCAGAACTTTATTTCTTTCTGAGCACTTTAAGGACCTTAATCCTTAAACCTGCAATTATTGATTTTCTTTTGCCACATGTGAGTTGCAGAAACAAGTTGTAAGTTAAACACAACACTGACATATTATCGCCTGGCATGTTGATACGCACACATCAACATGTCCATGTTGGTCTGCCCTATGTGAATGTATATTGCATAGCACCAACAAGCGCACCTACTGCGCCTGTTTAAATCAATCTATTTGACCACTTTCACACTCCAGTCCAGTTGGTGCCACTAATCCTCATCCCTGGTCCTATTATTGTTACGTGGTGTTTTTCAGCCAAAAATCACAGGAGCTCTTCTTACTTTCATTTTCTTTCCCAATGTGCATACTTTTTCTTCTATTTTCAGGAAATATGCAAGTGTGGTACACCCATGAACTGAAGCTCCCCAATGATGAAGCCAAAACATCGAAACACAACATGGAACAACGTGCAAGTCGTCCCAACCGGTACAAGTCCACTGCTATCTGGGGATGAGGAGAGATGTCAGGGTCTTAGGTTCATATAACAAACTTGTTGGGCAAAAGGTGTCCTATTCACACATCCAGCCAATTTGAACATTATCTCCCATTCTGAGTCTAATTTAAATCCAATATTGAATCTCCTTTTAGTTCTGTTTTTGGTCTCCACCAACTCCAAAGGGAAATATCTGGTTCTTTAGTTGTTAAAAGCTGATTTTGTCTGTCTGATATTTGGTGCTGAGAAGGACATGTACAGTCCTTTTTTTTTCCTGTAAAGAAAAAGTGAACGCAAGGTTGCTGGCCATGAAACCAAAACAAGGAGATGAAACATACAAGTGGATAAACTCACTGGTGAAGACGTTGTGCTGAATAATATCTACTAAACAAACCTTGTGGTGAGATTCAAAAGAATAAAAAGTGAAAATAAAATAGAATAAAAAATCTGCTTCTCACTACTCTCCCATATAAAAAGAGAGACTGAAACAGGGCAGAGATTTTATTTTTTTCTCAGTACCCGCCGCCACTGTCTCAGCCACAGGTGGCTGCTGCCCTGAAGCCTCACACACTTCACACCGAGAAGAGGGCCAGCGAGACCGCAGGCCATGTGACAACATTTTTGTTGTAACTGCTCCGCACTCTCCCACCCTCTGCAGCATTTCATTATTTCCAAACCCATGAGCTCAAACAATTTGTCTGTTCAGCTCAGTCAGCTGTGGCCTTTGAAGTGAGCTCCCCGGTGCTGCGTTCGTGTTCATTAGCTAACAATCAGTGTTTTTGGAGAGAAGGGGGGAGGAGGAGGGAAGGAGAACTAAATAGAAGTGGCCACCTCTCTTTCCTTCAGTGTGAATTAATAAATCATGAAAGGAAGGTAACAAAAAAATAAATAACACCGGCAGTGAAGAAGAAAAAAGGCATTTTTTACAAGAATAGTTTCTAAAGGTTACAGTTTGATGCAGAAACCTGTCTTGACTTTAACATCTTTGGGTGGGGTCCTGAAGAATGTTGAAAGGACCTGCTGCTGTTTTACGAGGTAACAAAACTAAACACATTTGCTGACGGATTCATTAAGTGTGAAAAAATGCCCCTCGTAGCCATCTGCCAAAAACTCAAGAAAGCAAAAAGGAGAGGTAACCCAAGCCCACCAACACAGCGTTATTTACCCCCTCTGCCTGCACAAACATGCAGATGGTAGCAATGATGGATTAGGCCGAGGTTATCCCAGTCAGGCAACACCATGATAATAGACTGAGTGCTTTTGGGCCGGGGCGACGCGGACGCTGAAGTGATGAAAGTGAAGTCCAAGAAGGGAGATTTCTGTCCAACATGCCACAGAGGATTAAGTATCTGGTTTCTCCTCCTGCTCCTAATCTGGACCAGAGGGGGCGATTGTCACTTTGCTAAAAAACACATATTGATAGTGTTTGCGTCACCTCCAAAGCCAGGTTAACACTGGGGATTAAACACAGGCACTTAAAGTGGGAGGGCCTGGATTAGGTGCTGCCGTTGTAAATTCCTTTGTAAATGTTTTGAGGGCATAATTTCAGCGTGATAACTTCACAATATTTAAGTAGACACATCTTACTCTCTGGGTGACAGGAGGGAGTTGTGGGTGGTCGATGCAGGTGTGACAAAAAAACCCTGGCAGCCTCACTCGCTTCACTCTGTGAACCGGTGATGAAGAGGGTGCTGAGTTAGACAGGATGGAGAGCTGCATGAAATGGGTCAGTTAGTTACTATCACAGGTGTGGACAGTGGAAGAGGCTGAAGGTGACAGAGACTGATGACCACTGGCCAGAAAGACTGAAACATCTTTACTTTGCATTTGGGGGAGAAAAGTCTGTCCATCCATCCATCTATCTATCTAGTATTTCTGTTTCAAATCCTGCAGGGTTTGGCTGCCAAAACCGATTATTTTTATCATCAGTCTGGCATTTATTTTCCTTTTCTGGCATAAAACGGCCATTACAAGGCCCAAGTCCTGAGGAAACATATTTGTAACAGTCCAAAATCCAAAGATATTTGAATTACAATGATATCACACAGAAAAGAGCAGCAAATCGTCCCATTTACCACAAAATAATTATCATCAGACTACATTAACCCATGCTTTATATCCTTTATATTCAATATTCCTCTGTGGATTTTCCGGCCTCCTCCCACAGTCCAAAGACATGCAGCTTAGGTTTAATTGGTGAATCTTAATTGCCCGTAGGAGGTAATGAGAGCGTGAATGAGGCCCTGCGATAGTCTGGTGACCTGTCCAGGGGGTACCCCGCTTCTTGCAAAGTGTCAACTGGGTGACCCGAGTTCAGATAAGTGGTTAGAGATAATGAATAAACATTATATGAAACAGGAAAACATGTTATATTCAAATAAGAAAAATAACCTACAATTAAAAACTAATGCAACAAAGAAGAAATTATACTATTTGTTTGTCTCCGGTTCGCAGACTTTTACTAAATGTCATTTTAATGATATGCCTTAAAGCTCTGAAAAAATAATCTGGCAAGTGGGTGTTGAGTTAAGACTTTTTGTCAAACATTATTAACTGCCATTTTTATACTGACTCAAACACAGTTTTTAGACAGAACAATCTCACCTCAGGATCCATTAATGTTTTTTCTGGAACTCTTTTTGCACTTTTAACAATTTCTCTTCCATGTTGTTGCCTACAACACGGGACTGAAGATTAATTCTTGACCTTTGACACAACAGATGACAAAACAATCTCACGTCAAGGTCCATTTAGTAGCTTTCCTGAACTTTTTGATTGAGACAAACGTTGACATTTAAGCACCTACAAATCCATGACAAATGGGAAATCTCTATCTGCTGAAAAGGGCAGCTTTTGATTAGGATCCCATCAAAATCTCCTGACCGCTTCAGCACTAAATGGACCTTGTGTTGAAACTGTTTTGTCAACTAACGTTTCCAAGTTTGATTATAAACTTTCAATCTCAATTGAACGCAACGTTGAACACCCTGCCAGTAATGCAAATGTTGTATTTAATGTGTTAACAGGAAAAGTTGTTTAAGAGTAACATAAAGACACGCTGACGAACCAATTTTCTTGACAGTACAAACTATCATCTAAAAAAATAACTTACACTAAAAGTCATAACATTCATCGAATAGGTATTTCCTGCAGGGGTTCTGTACGATTTAGTTAACTGCTTTTGTACAGTAATTTAATCTCCCCTGGTATCTATCTATAAAGGCCTGACTCTGAATATTGTATTGTCATGATTTTCATCTAAAAAACTGATGAACTGATGAAAGTAGTACTTAATAAAGGAAAATAAAAACCTTGTCTCTGAAAGCAGAATCCCAGGACACATTTGAGTGCAATAATAATGATGGTCTTTTATTGCAAACAAAGGAACAAAATACAATCTACCCCACTTCCATCTCTGATTCCTGTGAGACATCAATCATTCAAACAACAACATACAAAATAATTGGTCAGAAACTCTTGAGAACAAATATAAAATGCAGTGAAAACAGGCTCGCCCTCTACGTTATCATGAGACAAAAGCTCCTCGAACGCATGTAAGATAAACTAATACTCTGTGAAAATTACAGACCTCATACAAAAAATATTTTTTTTCAATAATAATAAAAAAAACAGCCAGCATATTTACAGGACAATAATATTTTCTACGAATCTGGCTTGCCTAAATTCCAAGTGAAACTTTACTTATTACAATTTCTCAGTAACTAACTTGTTACATGTGTCCTTTCAAAGTGTATAAGGCATGACAACCAACCTTTTGTCTTTTCTGATGTTTTGAAAACAGCAAATCTTAAATATCAAGATGGAAGACATATTAATGGACCAATCTGTCCTCCTCTTCAATGATATTAATATCCTTTATATTAATGCTTGTTATTTTTCAAAGTTCCTGTGCATTGCTCAGCCCGTCTAAGGCACCAACTATTCAGTAGGGGAGTCCAGAACAAACTGTACATGAGCATATAAATCAAACTGAGAGAACAGCTAATCCTACGCTAGCCTATTAGCATTATGTACATGTATATAAACATTAGTGATGAGAAATAATGAGCGTAGTAGCGAATAACTTACTTTACATGCAACCAGTTGTTGAGTGATCCAAAAGGATAAAAAACTTTACAAAAACATTCATCACTTCAGCTCATTTTGTCAGTCTTTACAGATTAAACAGAGACTGAAAGAAAAAAAACAAAAAACGTCTGTTTTAGAGCAGAGACAGCAGTTTGCATGAAGCGTCTTTAACAAATAAGAAACCAGTTGACAGCTAAGAATCAGCCATGTATATGAAAAAAAGCGTGCATGCAGACATGGATGTGCTATATATCACAGAGTTTAAGCACTTTAGTTGCCAAGTGCAATGAGAAAAAAAGAAAAAGTTAATTAAAAAGCTGAAGGTTTGAGGCGAGGACTGCTCTTCGTATGTGGGCTGCAGTGGCAGATGTGTGGCGGCTGGGTGTGTGTGCGCGACGATGAGAGTGAGAGCGAGATTAAAGTAGTTTATTCTCAGACATCTAAACCTTTAAACCAAAGCCCTGGCATGGGAACACGAGGGTGGAGAAAGGTTAGGAAAAAAAAGGAGTGCACCCACAATCTATAAAACCCCAATAAGAAAGACCTCATAATATACCCAACCCCCAGTCCTGACCGGACTGTAATACACATTATGATTCCTTCTTCTAGAAACAAACAGCCTGATTGACTAAATGGGGATTTAAAACGAAAAAAAGGTTATGTTTTCACTTTCATGTGAGGCCACTTTGATCCATTCCTGAGGAAAACAAAAAAAGAAGAAGCACTAAGTGGAAAAGTGTAAGGTCAAATCAAGCAGTGAGAGATGAGATCATTCATGATGTCAACTCCTTTGTTGTAACTGAATGTCACTGGGTTTGTTGTTTGTAGGGAAAGAAAAATCCCTATGGGAGCCATTACACAGACAGCTCTAACCTACATGGTTCTTAAACCAATTTTTTCACTCGTGGATTAAATTTCTAGTTTCCATGATCGCTGTATATCCTCAGAGGAGCTGCTGAGGAGCCAAACCCCAACATTATAGCCTGTTCTGTGATCAGTAGTGATGTCAGCCGCTCACAGTTTCCAACTGTGCTGTGAGGTATTCGCGCAATCATACTTCAAACACACACAAACTAAAGCTGAAGGATCAGTTTATTAGTGTTACTTTTACCCTTGTTCTCTCTGACTTTTTTTCCTTTCAACAAGTGTTTTGCTTATTTACCGTCATGAATCACGACGGTGGAGTGTCGAGCGGGAGCAGTGAAACTGTTGGTGGTTTATGGAGCCACATAAACTCATGATGATGACAGCTGTGATAGTCACATCTGGTATTTATAACTCATTGCTTTGATCCCACGTTTAAAATAAAAACTATAATGACCAATTGGTGTTTGTGTGCAGACAGAAATCAGAGGATACAGAGGAGGGAAAATGGGAAAGACAGCGATGCAGCCTGTTATCATGGCTAAGTGGAGAGGGCCAAAGCCTGGTAGGCTTCCTTTGATGTTCACTGACAACTGTAATAATGGAGGTTGTGCTTTTTCACTGCAAGAAAGTCACTGAATTAACACATTTCAATAATGATAATAGTTATAATTTTTCATGATATCAGACCCCATTTTTTAATCTATTTATTGTTGGCAGATTTGTATTTTTGCAGCAAGTATCTCTTTATAATTTTAATAGATAGTGGCAGAGTCCTACACTAGTTTGCCTTACTGAACACATTCATGGAAACAATACACCCTGCACAATTTTATCTTATTGATATTAGCCTCACTGTTTACCCTTTGCATTCTTTCACACAGAGTCAGAGCTGAACTGAGCTGCTGCAGATTCCTACTGCCACTGTTTCACATTAAAACTACTAAACTGGTAAAGACACAAGTTGGCTTTTATTATGAAGCATACAAAGGAACTGGAAGGTATCACTGACCCAGATTGTTCATTAAAAAGGTGCCTTTTCTTCTTTCTTTTTTTTTGTCAAGGGACCATTTTTAATTCTTACAAGATTCGCTAGTTGTGTCGCTTATCAAGGAACAGCTTAAGGAGTGCTTGCTGCTGTACTGAAGAGGATATCATGAAAAAAGCACTACTACAGTGTTTGTGCATATTCGCCAATTCCAAAAAAATTGGGAAGTTATGTAAAACGTGAATAAAAACAGAATGCATCAAATCAAGAATCCAGTGTGTACATTTGCCTTTATAGTGTCGCACAATCAGACTAATCAGCAAATGCATATTAGTCTGGAATCTCTTATTTTTTTATTTCCAAGGGTTGTTATTAATGTTGTTACTAGGCGAAGACAAAAATGTAACCTATAACAGAATCTTGATTTATATTTGTTCCCAGTTTAGTGAATTACACTGGACATCACACTAGCCTTATAAGAAGTAAATGATTTTCATGGCTCAGTGGGGGCTACATCAGGTAGAAATTTGTCTTAATGGGAGAGAGACCTGACGCTAGAGCAAATAAAACATAAGCTGGGCTGGTTTTCAGGCTACAGTGTATATTCCAAGTAGTACTCCAAGTATTATAGTTTGAACACAAAAAAACATTGTCTTTGTACAGTTTTCAATTGAATATAGAGTATGTCACAAATGATTATCAAATAATCACGTTTTTAAATTTAAGTTTAAGGCCATATTTGGATTTTTTAGGAACTGGGGCTGTACATTTGGGTATCTGGAGCGTCTACTAACCCACAAACTGCAAAATAAGACGACTAGACAGTTTTCTGAGTATCTCCACCCACAGCTTGAAAAACTACCTTTGGAAAGGTGTGGTATATTTTTTGTTGCAAGCAAATCAGAGCAGACTATTTTCAGGAGGGGGACTTAAAGAGAGAGGCACTAAAACTTAGTGTTTCAGACAGGGGGGAAATACAGGTATATTCAGACAGACATCATGAGAAAAATAATGTGTTTTTTTTTTTTACATTAAAGCACGTAAACATGTTCTAGTAGAGACCCATAATACAAGTATGAACCTGAAAATGAGCATAATATGTCCTCTTTAAACCACACTGTTTATACGGTACTACAGAACTGAAATCTTAAGGACTGCAACTTTAGGAACAGAGATATCTGTAAAATAAATAAGCTCAACTGACACGAAAAGTAAAAGTACTTCCACAGGGAGTGGCATCTATCTCTCTCTCTGTCAGGTGACAGCTTATCATTCCATGAATAATTTACTGAAGATACTGCAAGTTTGAAAAAGCCACTGAATAACTAACTAGTGGTTTAGGGGGGTTTTCTTTGTAATGTACCAGTGTCAGTCAGTTTGCTTTTCCCTCAGAACAATGCCTGTGTAATTCTCCCTTTTAATTAAGTTACTGACAAACCTTCCCTTTAACTTGATGATACACTTTGTTTGTAAAGAAATCATGCAATATAATTTACTGTAAATACTGGTTGCAGCCATGATAAACATTTCAACAGTATGAAAACGCTGTAAGCAATCAAGAGACCGATTTGAAAATGCCACAGAAGTTGTGAAGTTTTATGGGAGCAGAGCTCAGTCAGTCAGGGATATAAATACTTCACTAACAAGGGTCTGAACACCTGACCTGTGACCTGTGTTAAAGACAGGTGCAAACACAAACAAGCAGAATACAAAACCTCGTTCACATCAGTCAACTTCACTGTATGCCACAGCCTCTTCAGCCTGCACTGATAATATCACCGAGGCGTTCCAGCTGATTTGTAGCTCCTTGAAATGCTACAAGTGTAATACGATCCACATACACGTCCTTAAGGTTAAGTGGTTACAATCAAGGCAGAGCAGTATTGTTCAAAGAGCTCATTGTGAAACTGAGCTGAGAAACTGTATTCATCCTTTTAGCTGAAATGACACCTTTAATGATATTTTATCTGCCACTTGTTAAGTCATTCTCAGTCAGTCGTTTAGTTTGTCTGTTTTTTTCTGTCGCTCCTCAAACATACCACTCCCTGCGTGAGATCACAGATCCGTCCATGTGGGACACATAGTCGCTGTCTGTGCCATTGTCATAGCAGTCCTCCGGGAGGTAGGGGGAGCCGTTGTTCACTATGGTGCTGTGCACAGGAGGCCCGCAGGGGTGCATGTTTTGGGTGTTGTAGTGATCTGGGTAGTAGTTTCCCTCCTTGAGGCCCCTGTGGCCATCCCCCCTGTCAGCCCAGTCATCCCTATCCTTGTGGTCAGGGGTGTAGTCGGGGTAAATGATGTCTCCACCCAGTTTGGGTTTCAGCTCCTGGCTGCCTTTGCTCGTCTTGTCCCCGTAGACCTCCTGCAGCTCATGCGGCTGCAGCACATCCAGCTGAGACTCCTTCTGCATGTCAGAGGGTCCCAGGTACTGTTTGGTGTAGTAGTCTCCTCTGAAGGTCCTGCGCTGTCGCATGAAGCAGGCGCCGCCAAGGATCAGCAAGAGAATCAGGAATAAAACTCCACCCACAGCTCCGCCGACTATAGTACCCAGGCTGCTGTCAGGTAAGGATGCCAGGGTCGGGGAGGTGAACAGGGCCCTCCGCTGGTCCACAGCAGTGCCGGTTCCGGAGGTGTCGTGGAGGAGGGATGCGGTGGTGCTGGGGGAGGCCGTGGTGGGGGGAGGATCTGCAGAGCGAAAATGTGATGAAAAGATTTAAACAGAGGAGAAGGACAGCAGATGGAGTGAGGAGTCATAAAAATAAAGGGGAGAAAGACCGCACTTTATGTTCTGTAACGACTGACAAAGCAAGTGTGAATGGTTTTTAGATTAATTTATAGCAACACTGTGGAGTGTTGGAACAGAGACATGCCTCTCCCGAGACTAAGGAATCTGCTGAAAGCTGTGCTGTCGAGCAAAAAGGAGGAAATGAGAGGGGCAGAAAGAGGTTAAGTGCTAAATGTCATTGTGTGTGTGCCTGAGAGAAAGACAGAGAGGGATAGTAGGACAGAGGACATGCACTCATGAGCATCTGAGTGAGCGTGATTGGCTCTCCCCCCTTTTCTTTCTAAACCCTGCTGTGGGGAAGTCATGTGAGAAGATGAAACGCTGTGTGATCGATGTGAGGTTCCTGCATCTGATTTGTCCTCCGGTGGCCGGCGTTTGTGATAGCAGCCAGAGTCGGAGAGGAAAAGGGCTGTGTGGAGCTCAAGGTCAGGATAAGTGTCTCCATTTTGACCTCCAGCCTCTGGGGCTAAGAGCAGCCTGATACCACAAGTCGATCTCTGCACAGGCACATCAAAGGCCTGACTACAAAGCAATATGACTCGCACTAATAGAGGTCTGCATCTCCAGGAGGTTTTTAGGTACTAGTTATCAAAACCGGATTCCCCGTAGAGCTGTAATGATTTCCACAATTTGTGTAACTGAGTAAGACTCTAATTACCTTTAATTATGCACTGTGTGTGAGCCCAAAGGATCAGGGCTAAAGTGAAAGCATGAGGGAGGATAATGGAGACGGACCAAGGTCAGTGAACTGATATACTGGCAAACGTCTCCTTAGTCAGTCACTATCAATCCCGCCCTGCAGCGCGACATTTTAAACTCATGTCGTGTTATGAGCATCTGCAACCATGTAGCTGATCATCGGAGAGACGTGCAGCCAAAAACCACAAGGCTGCAAAGACAACTGGGAATGTGAAACACGGAGCAACCGCTGAAGGAGGGGGAGGGGATACAGCTGAGCTCAACCTGGTTTTCTCCACGGGGGATGGAAGTGAGAGGCCACATGCCCAAGTCTTAATATTTGACAAGAGAAGCAAGATAATTGCTCACTGCAAGTCCGTCATGGACAGGATGTCAGCTGTGCTTTCGTTTGAACCGGGCCCGTACACAGATGGAGCCTGACAGCCCTTTTTGGGGCTTCTCCAGCTCTGTCCTCCCGACAATGAGAAACGAAAAGGGTTGTGTGTGTTAGCGGAGTACGTGTCCAAAAGCAGCAGTTGCTTTGTTTGGAAAAGGATTAAAAGCAGCAGAGGAGAAATGAAAACAAAAAGAGATGCAGAGTTCTCAGGATCCACGCCCTGACTTTGCAATAATGAACTCAAGTGGCAAACCTGGGACAGACAGAGGAAGCAGACGGGAGTTCTTTATTATTATCCTTTGAGTTTTCTAACAAAGATTTATGTCAGTGAATCAGCAGCATTTCACTAATCCAAATGCAGGGAAACCCCTTTAGATGATTCAGGGAACTCCCCTCTCTGGCTATAAGTTTTAATCTGTGAATGTGCTATATCACATTTCATACAAAACAGTTTCAACAATACAATATACTGATGAATAACATTTTCTAATCGAGTACACACATATACTTCTGTGTACTGCAAATCTGTGAACACAATTCATTATGTCCCGCTGGGAAATCTGACCTTAAACAAAACAAAGAGAAAGGCTACATGGGCACATACTTTGCTGAACCAGCAGGGGTAAACACTCTCTTCCTTATCTGAGAAATCTAATGTTGCCAAAACCACAACACTGGAAACGTTTGGTACCGATACTCTTTATCTGCACTCCGTGCTCCTCTGTTGCCAGGAATGTGTGAAAGTGGATCTGGGCAGGGACATTTATATGGAGGCTTAGCTCTGCTAGAAGTGTTGAACTGAGCTGGCTGATCGTACTGAGAGGGTAATCTTACATCAGAGAGGCACGATGAATGTCAAAAGGCACAGATTGCGGTTTTAACCTCAAGTGTTAAAGGTGATTTATTTAAGTAAGCAGATAGTAGTAGAAGAAACAGAGTGTACAAGTCAAAACGTACCTTGTACCCAGAGGTTTACATCTTGACTACGGAGACCGATGTCGTTTGTCACTTCACAGCGGTACACTCCAGAGTCATTGCGATTCAACGGGCGAGTGAAAGCAAAGCTATTGTTTGATTTCTCAACACCCTCGGGCATCAATCCATCCAACCTGTGCAGCAATGAAATATTACATAAATTTCCCAGCAAACAGCACATCATACACAGATACTCAATAAGTATAATTGAAAAACCTATCCATGCCTTACAGTGATGTCACGTTTCTTCTGGTTGTGTTGTTTCCACCATTCATAGGCCTGTTGCTACTATTATATGATCACATGACTGCGATAATTTGAGCTGACTGCACTTCCATCAGTCGAGAGGGTTGAACACAACATTTCTACGTCAGGTCGAAAAAAAGGAGAAAATAAAGAGCTTGGCTGTCTAGACTTTACTGGCACTGTCAGTTCAAATGAGACCACATTTCTTGTTTTCAAAGCAAGATGATGACAAAGAGCTGCCAATAGGCCAGGGTTGCTCTGATGCATGAACCATTTGGAATCTTTTATTTATAGCAGGGAGTCTTCCCAATGGGTGCAGCAGCGCATTTGACAGCTCCAGTGTCCAGGCTCAAAAAAATATTCTGGAAGTAATTTATAGACAGAAGCTTCTTCGCTTCACTGCTTAATTTAGGTTTGTTTAAACCAAGTTTAGTTCAACGCAACTGGACCAAACAGCACCTGATCTTTTTGTATAGTATCTGCTATAATATTAGTTACTCGATATACATGGTCCCTTTTGCTTGATTGTCAATAAAATATTTATTAATTAAACATACAAGCTTCATTATACCCCCAGTAACAGTGCGAGTAAGATTTTATTCGAACACACCATGAACTCGTCCAGCCTAAGTATAAACAGTTTACCATTTGGATTCTACAATTTCCAATGGTTTACGTGTCATGTAATTTAACACCAGGCAACATGAAGACAGAATTTTGGGACAGAGAAGGCTGCCACATTTGAAGAACCTTTGACAGAATATGTCATCTTGTTTTGGCATATTCCGTCTTGAAATGTGGACTTTCAGGGGAAGACAACTACACCAAGTACTACTTAATACCCTTCAGAGGGTGACCCCCCAAGTCCCAAACAAAGACGCTGTTTAGCTAACGTGTAAGTGGCATATTAGTCTTACCCTGTATAATGTGACTCCTAGAAGATTACAATCAGCTGAGACGTTGATAAAAGTTTTTCCACAGGAAGCCAATTTTGGTAAATACTGACCTGGTCCATGTGAAGTGACGGGCAGGTGGGTTGGCTTTTGCTCCACAGGTGAACTTCACATTCTCTTGACCAACATACCAATTTTTGTCAATTCCTGTTATTGATACCATTGGTGCAACTGTAAAACAAAATAAAACAAAAGGTTGTGATGGTTAAAAATATTATTTACTAAAAAGTATTGTTTTGCTGGTGTTATTCTTCTACCTCCTACAACAGTAATTTTGGTTGTGCTGACCAAAAAGTGTTATATTTTATGTTTTATTTCAAAACTGGGGCTCAATAATCAGTCATTGTGATCCCAGCAGCCTGATGACAAATGAGCTTTTCCAGAAGGAACAAAGCTTGCATTATAAGCACAGTAGTGAGCAATGACAAAAACAAAGCCTGTGCAGGACTGTAACAGGGTACAGGAACTGCTGGTGAACGAGAGCCAAGAGAACAAACAAATGACCCTGGGTTGGTGGAAAGTTAGAAAATGACAGACTCAGACAGTAGATGTACTGCAGCTAATAATAAACTCCACTGCCTCACCATGACAAAGAAAAAAACAAAGGAAAGCAGAAGGATGCCTAAATGAAGCCCAGCACATGCCACTGTAATAAAACATGGCAAACACTGACTTAGGCATCCAATATTTCATTTTGATTTCTCTGGAGGACAAATGAGGAACTCATTACAGTACACAGGAAGATGCCTCGGCTCATCGTGTCCACTGACCCTTTTCACGCAGCTCAACGTTGAAATTGTGCTTCTTTTGCACTTAAAATCCCTTGCCTCTGCATTTGACATGATTTATTGAGCTGGAAAGCCTCTTTCTTCCTGTATTAACCTTGGTTTTTTCTGCGACTCCATCCGCTGCCCCCAGCAGCCCCCTTCTATGTGTGTTACTGCTGAGGCCTGATCAATATTTCATAAAATACCTTCATTAGCCTGCACTCACACAGTCCAAACACAGGCTAACCCTTAGCACTGCTCGCCAAGGAAGTACGCACCAATGATTATAACATTAAGATGACTCTTAAATGGCCCCTTTATGGGCAAAAAGGGAAAGGTAGCGAGCAGGCTATTCATAAATCAGCATAGGTTAATATCGATAAGATATACTGTACCTGTTAGAGCTGCACAATTCAAGCTATAATAATCATTACTTTGTTATATATATCATGATTATTCATCTTGGTGATTTCACGAACAATTTATATCATTGATAATAATAGCTATAATCTCAACTGCATAATCTTACACAATTAATTGAGCAGCGCAGTGCTCAACTCAATCCAACTTGGCAAGCAACACATTAAGAAGCAATCTGGTGCAGTTGGTGAAAGATGGTGACAAGATGATGCCACAAAATCATTCAGACAAAAATTTTGTTTCATTCCTGTCTCTGAACGTTTGAAATGAAACTTAAGACTGCAGATATTGTATATTTTTGTTATTGTAGTTTTTAGCAAACATTACTGAAACAGAAGTAAATAGTGCATTTGTTTGGGACCGTGGATTTAGTGCATTAGTTAGTATTTACAGCAGCAGGATGGTGTATTTGGGACAGACTCAAAGTAAACTATAGCGCCCATGTTCATTATCCTCCAGTGCAATGATATTGCTCACTGATGTTATTTTGGAAAATCTATATGAAAAACACATACACATCATTCCTGTCCAAGTTCTGAGACAAAAGAAAACTGAAGCTTTAACTTCTTCCATCCAGCGTTGCTTCTTTTATTATTTCCATTTTGACTTCTTTCATTCTTCCTTGTACCTGACAAACATCCAATTTCAGAAATAAATTTCCTCATGTATTATTGTAGAAGTTATTTTAAGGAGGATTTAACAGTGTTGATAGTCAATAGTTTTTGGATAAAAATTTGGCCTATGATTCAGATTCATCCTGTCAGAAGAAAACAAAACACAGTACATGAATTATGGAGGTGTTATAATTCAGAACTTACACTGAACGTTGAGTATGTAGGGTATGCGGAACTCTGTTTGCAGGGCCGAGTGCCGCACCACACAGGTAAGCATTTTCCCCTGGGCGTAGCTCTGCGGCTGCCACATGTAGCGCACATGTACGGTGGTGGTGCCGTTAGGCTCATCCTGACTGAGCCTCTCACTTCTTCCATACAGCTCCGTCTCCCAGAATACCTCGGCAGCTGGACGGCCACGCTCTGCTATGCAGGTGGCCACCAGTGACTCGTTCCCACCATCCAGTAGAGCTGTGGGGCCGGCGGACACATAGACCTTTGGCTCCACTGTGATAAAGAGAGGGAAGAGGAGAGAGAAGGGGGAGGAGAGGAAATGACAGAATGGAGAAAGATTACAAAATGAATATTGATCTCTTTGTTGTATGTATATGAATAAATAATGTCCATCGTATAGTATATGGACAGAGGGAAGTGGACTTAGTAGACTTAGCTGCCAGAGAGAACAGATTGACTTCTTCCATTTCACATATATGCATTAAAAATTGATGAAGCTTTCTATTCAATCATATGGAGGCATTTCAGCAGAGACAGAGCTGTCTTTATTGTTGTGTGTCATATTGAGTGTGCAAATCCTTTGCATCCTGCATTAAACTGAATACAGTACAAAGACAAGATATCTAATGCTCAAACTGGGAAACTTTTTGTTTTTGTGATATACTCTCATTATGAATTTCATAAATTTGTTTTTTATTTATGTTTTACGCAGCAACACAACTTTTTTTGAATCAGGGCTATATTAGTCCTGCTGTAGCAGACCCTGAAATATGCATATGACTTTGGGGAAAAACCCTTATTGTTGCAGAATCAGAGGCTACTGACAGTCAACACTGGTATGTTTGTATTTGACTGTGTTGTACTGAAAGATGAGGAGCTGAGTTACTGTACACTTCCCAGTGCTTTAGAGCACTGTGGTAATGTTATACAGGCTTCCTGAGAATAACTGCAGTTTCATACGGAACAAGTATTTTCTCAGCAGAGAGGCAAAACAGATCCATGTGAGAGACGTGACCAGAATAACACAACCCTGTACCTGTTGTGCAAAGCAGTAAAACATCTTATGCTGTGTTGGCCTAAAAAACCTAATAATCACAACCTGTCATAAATGACACTAGTTCAGCAAGACAAAAAGAGGAAAAAGGAGAGTTGAAATACAAAAGATGGTCTGCTGAGGGAGGGGAGGACACAATGGAGGGGTAGTGAAGTAAACTGGCTGCACAGGTTACACAGGACTACACTTCCATGTGCCATCGCCAGAATTTCCCTCTTGTATTAATTCCTTCTTGTTTGTCTTGCAGTGCACCACCTCCTCCATCTCCGTCTCTCTTAAAAGAACAGCTGTGCCACTTACTGCAATGCTGACAGTTTGTGGGGACACACACCAGCCTAATCCACAAGACAAGGCCATCACCTTTAGGACCAACTCCTCCCCAGCCGAGCAGAAGGCCCAAGAACAAATTTAAATAACTCTTGGCACCCCTTTTTTCCAAAAATAACCTGGCGTCTCCTGTACCCGTTGCAGGGGCGAGGACACCGCTCTCAGTCATCCACCTCACATTCTTCACTCACTGCTCTCTGCCCCTCCTTACAGGCCTCTGACTATAAACAGTAGCTGCTCTATGTTAAGAGGCGAGCTGGCCGAAGCTTCACAATAACTAAATCAGAGAGACGTGTTAATTTGGAGTTGCTGTCAGGAAGGGAGGGGAACGCTTTGGATGAGTGGAAATGCTTTAGGGGAAAGGGTAACGATTTCCCTTCAGAAAACTGGCTGCATTGGCCCTTTCCCGCCCACATACACACTGTTTCACATATGCACACAGAACACTGACGTCAAAGTGGGAACCCCTAGAAAGAAGGGATTTAACTGCATGTTCAATGGCCATGCATCAAGTCTGGACATTTTTACAGTAAGATTTAGCATCTAAAACCTTTAAATTGGCATTTTTACTATTCAAAGCATTCAGTTTGCTATGTTGATCAATGGCAGTTCTGAAATAAAAAGCCATCATTTTGTTAAAGATTTTGGATGGTGTTGTGAAAAAAAAGCTGCGGCTTAAAGACAAAAAAAGAAAGCCAGTGAGGTAAAACAACCATAATTTACTTTGCAAATTAAGCCAAGCATGGCAAGAAACAGAAAAGATCAATGAAATTAGCTGCAAATCAGCTGTTAGTTAAGGCTGGTTTCATTAGATAGATAACAGCATAAGAGAAAAATAGATATAGGACAAAAAGCAACATGTAAGCAAAATATAGCTTTATGACACATACTTTACAGAAACTACAGGGGAAGTCCAGCATTATTTGAATAAACTAAAAGGAGAAATGAAACATTTCTCTCAGAAAAACTATGACCCTCTTCAGATTTTGGCTTGGGTGAGTGAGCAACTTTAACCACCTCTCTATGGGGCTTATTTCTCAATTTTATGACTCAGCAAAAAAGCAGCTGCATTATTGGCCACGTGAATGAATGGACAACGTTTAACAAAAAAATCCAGTTCATGGTTAAAGGATGAAGCTTATATGCTTTTAATAAAAATCTGTCTCACCAACTGAATGTGTGTACTTGACTTTCAAAAAAGTCAATTGTTCATTTGTTTTCCTCTCTTTATCTGTCAGCACTTTAAAACAAAGGGTCATTCTAATTCATTCACTGAATTTGTTATATTTTCTTCCTCTGATTCCTTCCTATTGCTTACTGGTGGAGACTTTTGGCTCATGTACTTGAGTACACTTCCTGTTGAACTGTTCCTCAAATGCTTTATGAGAAGCTGTAGACACGAGGATGAAAAGGAAAGCAAGAAAGTGTTGAGCCAAAAAAAATATTTTGTGTTGAGTGTCTCACGATTCAAAACAAGACAAGGTTTGTATCAAGAGTGCAACTTTTGAAATTAAGTCAGTGTCCACTGCACGTGTTAATCATTATAATGTGTGCCGTGACTTAGGTCTATTATTCATGGGATTGAGCCTTTTCATCGCTTTACTTTAGTTCATTTGGAAGGAATGAAAATGAAGTCAAGTGCTCTCCTCTAAACCTCAAAGTATAAACATGAAATCAAAACTTGGAGTTGAATAGTTTGAACCGAAGCAAATATTTGTATTTGCATACTCATTGTATGCAACATTCTGTATATGAGAACAATATGTTAAGAAAACTCTGGTTCAACATGCAGCCACCTTTTCCTTTCTCAAAACACTCTTGTGAAAAAAGTACAAGTCAATTCAAAACAAGGCAGGGAAGAACAAGCCAATCTTCATCACTTCCTTGGGAACTTGTAATTGTGATGTACGCTCTTTAAGAAAAACACCCTATGCCCACATGACATGCATCTATTTGCCAAAACATATATATCACCATAATCACACACTAATTACATCTGAATTGTTAAGTTGGCCTCAGCATGCATTTGCATATGGGTGTGCATGTATGTGTTTGTGTGCACCATGAAAGAAAACATGCCTGAGAAGCTGCTCAGAGAGGAGAACAAGGTGTAGTTGAACTCTGTGAGGTCCCAGACACTGGCTGTCACAGCAGCACTTAATGTACCACTCATTAGTCATCAGAGTCTCCCTCAGTCTCTGGAGGGAGACAAGAAACTACTGCCTACAGTGCAATCTCCGACTCTCAACGCTGCCTAAGTGCAATCCAACCACCAATTTAGGGCTTGAAAGCTGACCACAGAGAAAGTTCAATGTTCATGCTCCTCGGAGAGAAGGTTACCGTATGTGCCCATACAGTGTGGAATAAACATGATAACACCAGTACACTGATAGTATTCTGTGTCCGCAATCATTAGGGAAAATTAGAAAATAGTAATACAAATCATCATTAAAAAGGTTTCACATTCATATACATTAAGTAGCATGAATTAATAGATATAACATATGGTGTGATATGGCGATCTACATTTCTAATTGTTCTTTTTTACTTCCTAAATATTATGGACATGTTTTTTGCTTGGATTATCAAGGAAAGGCAAAGACCCTCAATGCACAGATCACACATCAGCAACAAAAGAGGATATCCGTAAAAAAACAAACAAAGAAAATTATAGTGAAGCTAAATATGCAGATACCCCAGAGTATAGTGTGTTTTACTATATAGGTTTTTTTACACCCCAGATTGCCAAGTTTGTCATCTGCTTCTCCAATGCCTGTGAGAGCTTCACACGTGCCAATTACTCAGCCTGAGGTATGATTTCATGATTAGTGACGAGGGACAAAGAAGGAAGATAGCTAACAACAATTCTCACTGCCTCGGGGGAAATAGCTGCACATTGTAGACCAGTGCTTCATATGAAACTTTTTCATTCATGGAGCATGGTGAAATGCAAGTGAATGTCATGAGAGTGGCTCTATATTACACCCTGCAATTAAGTTGTTGTTGCATGCAAGTAGTTGCATCAAGTTGGGGCTTTTGTGCACTTTATTTACATGGTTACTAAATGAGGAGTAAGTACCACCCTGAATCCAAAAAAAGTTGGGAGGCTGTGTAGAATGTAAATAAAAACAGAATGCATGAAATTCAGAGTTTATGGTTACAATAACAAAAGTTTATCGAAAATGTTCTGTCTTTAAACAGTTTTCAATTGAATATATGTCACAGAGAGGATTTTCAAATTATCACACTCTGTTTTATTTACGTTTTGGCAACATCCCACCTTTTTGGTAATCGGGGTTATACGAATATGTGCACTTTGTTATTTGTATGTAAATGGCTTTGTGGAGGACCTTATGGTGAAATTAATTTAAACCTGACACAGCAGTTTTCACAGTGAGTGACACGGGTTGAGTGAGATGAGAGGGACCACACTGCAGCAGCTTTTGCACAGCTGCAGATTCCAACAGGGATTTAAATTTACATTTACATGGCCTATGTCCAGGCAGTAATTTATAAAGCAAGGTAGCTTCAGGGAGCAGTTTTTCCTTCAAGGGAAACACTTAGAAGTCACCCAAGTTTTGCTTAATCACAACTAACAGTGTCTTACATTGAAAAAGTTAGATTAAACAACAACATTAAGAAGCACTCGATACAATGAAAAACAGAAGTGACAGAGATATACTTTACCTAATACATTAACGTATGTTGATGCTTGTGTGTTGCCCAGAGGAAATGTCACTACTTTGCAGGTGTAGGCCCCGACATCTGCAAAGTTAGCTCCTTCGATGGTAATGGTGGCATCTCGTACAGAGGGGGAAACAAATGAGACGCGCTTGATGTAGTCTGGAGAGATGGAGATTCCAAACTCAGGGTTGAACACTGCCAGGGTAATGGTGCCTGTGGGGAGACGACGTTCCCAGGAGCTCTGTGTGAGGTTGGAGCCCACCTCTATTCTGCAGCTCAGTGTGATGTTTTTCCCCAACACTGCATTCACTTTCTCAGGAACAACCACCTGGTTGCTGCTCGCACCTGTTGAGAGAACAGGACAGAGATGAGATACAGATAAACAACAGCAACACATCATTGTTGCAGCTTTAATTAAATTGTAAAAATGCATTTCTCGTGATACTGTCACTTCATTGGATTCAGAGATTACGGTGTTTGTTCTCTGGTGTGTAGCGGAGGAAGAAAATTCTCTGTGAATCTAAATCTAGATTCAATTTGTAAAAGACTTAAGTTTCTCCTCATCCACTGTGACAGCTATTATAAAAGAGATTAGAATTTAAATTAGCTGGGATGTGCGAGCAGTGAGGTTCAGATTAAAATTACCTTCCTGATTAGTTTTCGACAAGATGCAGAACACGGAGTCATGCATTCATTCCCATCACTCATCATTAACATAGCCTTCTCATAGCCACATTACCATTAGAGCCAAACTGATATGGGAGTTTACAGATTTTTCACATGTTTAAGTAGCAGAAAAATAATTATATTCAAGACTGTGTACACGTTGGTTGAGTGGCAAACATGCTTTTATCTTTTTGACTTTATTTGTTAACTCCATCCCTTTGCTTAGAATAGCTAAATGCCTGGATGCGCAGTTTATTTTTTGACCACAACAAAATTGAAACCGGTTGCTTCCATGGGATCTCAATCGCAATGCAGTATTCTGAAGCAAATCGATAGACACACATGCACACACGCTGCCTTGCTGCCATCGCAACCCATAGGAAATAAATCTCTTATTTCAAAGCAATGGTACTGATAAAATGTGGTATTGTATCATTTTTAACGGTAAGGTATTGTGATACCTTTTTGGTATCAGTGCACCATGCAACACTATTTCAAACATGTTTTTTTCTGTGGTAAAAAAAGGATCAGATTTATTCTGCATAACTCTGACTGCTCCTAATAAGCAACACACTTTCACCACAGGATACTCAGACTGTCCCTCTTGCTAATTACCCGGACACCTTTAAAGCAGGAAAGAAAAAAAAATACTGGAAGGAGATTAAACAAAACAAGCAATTTTATGGTTAATGCCCTCTTTTTATGAGGCCCTTAATTTGACTTGAAGCCCACCACAGGTTTTTTTTAAATAGCGTTATTTTGAAGTTATTCAGCGTGTAAACTTGGTTTTGAACATCAATGGCTATTTGAATTATGTAATTGCTGACTGCAAGTCAAGACAAGATGAGCATGTGACAATCATACTTGAACTTGATAACTGAAAATAAGACATAAAGCATGATTAAGTGTACAAGTTGTATGGACCGTCATCTGCAAGTCACAGTTGATGGACGGGCTTTTGGGTTGCAGCAAAAGAAAACAAAAAACAACTCAGTGGGAATGAATGCACTATCTTGCAAACCTAACCTGAAATAAATCCTAAATTACAGGTTATAGCTACAGCCCTGAATGGGGAAAAAAATCTAAGGCTCAGTTTTTTTGCGAGCATAATCACACAAATGAGTCATTGATAGAAACGTATTCGTAAACGTTTTAAGAGCCTATATACATTCACAAGTGAATTGTGGAGTAGATCCACATTAAACCTTGTGAAAATGTTTGTTTTGCAGATAAAAAGTAAAAAACGGATTTCATTCAAAATATTAAAACAGTACGCCTCAGTTTCCTCGACACGGTTGCAGTTGAGTAAGCTATATTTGGGAGCCATAAATTTCCACTTTGTACGTAGTCTCGGATGTGTATGGAGTAAAGCTTATGAAAGTGGTCCACTGGCTGGTATTTTGAGTCTTTGGCATGAATGTGAGTGGTAAGCCACAGCAATGCTATCTTGGTTTGTGAGGACTATAGCCAAAGGAGGCTGAGGCTCCCCGTGCTCCATTACGTCCCCTGTAATTTCAGTGATTACACACACACACACACACACACACACACACACACACACACACACACACACACACGCACACACACAGAGTTTCTCTCTTCCAAATGTGTGTAAGAGTCAGGCTTTTTGTTTGAATGGAGTCCTAAATGTATGTTGCATTGTGTTGTGAAGTTTCATGCTGTGCCATAATACCCGGGCTTTCCTGTTTGTTTTCTTCTCTGCTGACCCACATTTTCAAAGTATTTTCCTTGTGTTTCTTGTCTAACTTTGTAAATTAATCTAGCACACTTCTGGTCTGTATTTAGACTTTTAACCTATTACACTACAGTATTTAACTCATCCTGCCTTATATGTCATTCACTTGGGAAAGTCACTCTCAAGTCACTGAATTTTTCTTCCGTTTCTCCGAGATAATTTAGGGATCCATTTACATCTTCTTCCCACCTATGAATCATGACCTGATCTAAAAAAAGCCTGCACTGCTATAATGTGCTTAGCAGTGCATGTGTTACCCGGTGTTTGCATTGCATAGACCTGCCAGAGTCCTCTGGGTGCACTGGTGTGGGGGAGAATCAGGGTAAGAGCCATGTGGGTTTTGCATTCTGCACTCCACGGTCATCTGAGCTGACACGACAGCTGTTTGTTGTCACCTTACTTGCAACTCAGTTTTTGTTGCTTGGAAAAATATTATAAAATTATACTGCCATGATAAAAGCTTGACAGTGAGATAAATATTTGCAAACGTGTATTTTAAAATGGCACAAAATTAAGATGTCATGCTGATAAAAATCCTCGTGCAGCACTGGTTGTCTGACTGGTAAACTAACATGCTTGGCATGCGTGACATTGTGTTGATGCATGCAGACACGTGTCTCAGACCAGGCTTCTCCATAACATGCTCTACATACTGCAGCTACCTGACACGACACTCCAACTGCTACCGTACATAGTTTGTCTATCTCAGTGTGTCAGCTTTCTGGCCTGTCAAAGCATACAAAGAAACTAGACTCCATCTATGCTATGTTCTGTTTGTTTTACAGCAAGCATTTGGGAGTAAGTAGGAAAGGAGGGAGAGAAAGGGGGGAAGTGCTTAAAGAGGACTCCACCCTTACCATTATGGGAGGGGAGACAGATGGCCTCTGCATGGGATACCTACAGCCAGGAGGAGAGTGGGGAAACTTGGCACCGCTAGCTGGGACCATGAAGAACACAGCCAGAGCTCACAAACTAGAGTTCTGTGAAATATTATCTAAAATACTGCAGGCAAATAAAATGTTAGCAGTGCGTTAACAAAGGCTTCTCATGCTGTTTCATCTAGGATATAGGTGTACTTTTGCAGAGTAGAGACACAACTCAGAACTGTCACCTGTTTTATTACAGATTATCCATCTCCACCATTTAACAAATATTAATTACAGTAACCTTTAAACATGATTATCTGTGTATATCTTTATGCTTTGTCTGTGTTTTGATACTTTGCAACCCATTTACTCAACTCAAAGAGTTGATATCCTACATGAGAGAACAGGAAAGAGCCAGGCCTGCACAACCTAATTTGACCGAAGAGAAATAGGCTGCACTTTTGCCCCCTTTTTCCTTGAGAAACCCAAGGAAAGAATGAACTCATGGGAAGGATATGCTTGCCCTTTGAAGAAATGCTTCATATTTGTTTCTTTCCCTCCTGACATCACTAATTGCGACAAGCTGCTCAAACGATGCAATGGTAAATCAAAACCTTCCTCTTTGCCTGGCAACCGGCTCAAACATTCCACGTCAGCTACTTGACGGGCCAAGATCTCCACCTACCCAGACCTGACCTAGCTTCAGCCTTGACCTCCCCAAAGGAGGAGGCTGTCTCCTGGCTAGAGATCCTTGCAATAAAACCTGCAGTGCATATCAGAGCCGTGCGAGACAGAAGGCGATCCAAGGCCAGAAACATTTACACGCAGCAACAAAATAGACAATATGTCATGTTCATGTAGACAAACTCCGTGCATAGATTAACATGTCAAACTGCACTCATGAGGGACTGATCTAAAGACCTCACAGGATAAGAATGCAGACATGAGATCTGTGCAGTAGGGAGTGTGGTTTAGGACTAGAGCAACAGGAAACTCTGAGTGTTCAGCATTCAGAAATGAATAAACTGAGGCAAGGAGGAATAAGGACACAAAGCTAGAAATAGGGCAGTTATTGGGAGGAAGTACAGGACTGAGATGAAGACAGAAGTTAAGATGTGAACATCATTTTGAACTATGCACAGATATAAAAATGTTACTAGGCTGGGTCAATCATTTTTACAAGCTTATATTAGTGCATGACAGTTTGACAGAGTGGTTCAGCCCACCACGTCGAAACTTCCGATGTATGGTATGCACTATGAAGACAGGATGGTTGATTTGTGCAGACTTTATCTGCATTTGTAATTATTGGGTCCATATTATGATTCAGCAGCAGTATTTAGGTCATGGAGTTATTGATGACCGTGTAACATTTAAAGCAATATTAGGTAACTATTTTACCTAAAAATTACAGCTTCAAAAAAATGTTTGTTACACTGACTTAAGTATAAGTGAGAATTAGGGGATGGGTACCTTTCACATTTGAACCGATACGGTACCGATACCCGGTACCTGGGAATCGGTATCGGTACTCAACGGTACCAATTTTCGGTACTTTTGCGTTTGTTTATGTGGTAATAAATGTTAATTTGTTTAATAATAAAATCTAAATTTTTCAATTCAACATATTTATTTCTCAAAACATAAACTTTAAAGGTTGCAGTGTTATCAAAGGATGCCAGAACAGAGGTTGGGAGTTAGATGATGCTGTTAACACAGAGGAGCGCTCTCAGGTTGCAAGTGCACGAGGAAAAAAAAAAAAAAAGGTTGCAAGTGCACGTGTGATTTGTTGTGATGACGTCGTAGCTGTGCGGTGGAGCACCGGTCAGACAGTATTGTGGGCATGGCATGGTTGGAGTAAACAAAGTTGAGTCGGGCTGCTCTGTGCACATATCGAGGATGACGCAGGAGTCCGAGGGATTTAATTTCAGCGAAGCAGTTTGAAGTAAAGTGGCAGGTAATATTCCTGAGTTGAAGAGCGGAGTATTAGCGGAGGACCAGAGATGCAGCAGCTAGCTGCTAGCTGTTAATGACTGGTCTACAGGAGAATGGAGAGAGCAAACGGAGTAAGGAAGGTCCAATCTGAAGGCAGACGAAGGCCAAGCCCGGGTAGAGACATTGGAGAGATAGCAGCTGGCGGCTAGCAGGCCTAGAGCCGGGCTGTTCGTCTCTGCGCCAGGGTGGAAGAGGGCAGCAGCTAGTGGCTAGTGGCCACGGTGAGCAGACAGGACCAGACGAGGAGGTAAATAAAAAAATAAAAAATAGTGCGATCGTCAGCACGCTTGTAAATCAAAGACGTCAAATGAAAACAGGTTGAAATCAATAATCAGTTTAAAGTTAACGCCGTTTAGGTACCGAAACATGGTACCGTTTGATTTTACATTAATCGGTACTCGGTAGTACCAACGGAATTCGGTCGGTACCTATAAAAGGTCGAATTCGGTACCCATCCCTAGTGAGAATGGTGCCTCCGTCATTCCCACTATGCACCCCAAATGTCCGAAGCACTCCCATGAGAAGTGGCTTGATGGCACTAATTCACCTCCAGCTATGTCACTGATTTTGATTATATAATTATGGAGAAAATGTTTCTGGTTTTCCCACAGATGTCTTCTGGCTGCTCTGCCTCAAGTCTCTGTGATTAACAGAGTTTCCTGATGGACAGAAAGCTTTATTTGTTGCTAAAGTAGAGCTGACTGCTAACTGCTTCTGACTGTAGCTGTGATCAGCTAGCTCAGTTAGCAGTGCTACCAGAACTGCTCCAAGCAGATGGGGAGCATTGGTGTTTACACCACTAGCACAGAAGCCTTGGACCAGTGGAAGGAGGAGGTTTTAAGGCCCATGGCAGGGGGAATGCTGGAGGGGACGTCTGTGTCATGCCTTAACCAAAGCCAGGCATGTAGGCAACGGATCTGCCTTATGACAGAGGCGCAGAGACTGAAGAGGACAGTGAACATAAGAAGAAAAAAAAAAGAGAGTAACTAAGCAAGAGGCTGTTGGACAAGAGTAAATCTCAGTCTGGCTTTTGAAAGCTTTGCAAAATAAAGCTGATCTTTTAGGCCTATCCCTCAAAAGAGTAAGCAAGCAACTTGGGATCTTGCACCAGACCTAATCTAGTCATCAGCCTCTTCCTTGCTTTAGTAATTTTCAAGTGTGTGTAGGAGGTGAACACAGGCTGAAGGGCAGTGTTTCATTACTGTTTAATGAGTGCAGTAATTCATACTCATTCCAAGCACTAAAGTCCCTTAGTCTAGTACAGGCCTATAGCAACATTAGCTGACTATTAAACTTCCATCTGATTCTCAAGGTCACTTTAAAAAAAAGGTTCATTGACATGCATCTGAAAATTGCATTGGCAAACTCTGCCAACATCCCACAAAACAATCTATTAATAAAGATGAATATACAACTATTATATACAGTCATAAGAAAATAATATATAAAGATAAAAGAAGGTAAGACGTATGTAGGAGTTTTTTTTGTTTTTCTCTTACAATGTGTGCAGCAGCAGCAGCAATGGGTAGGACATTTTTGGGAAATTAACAAAAATTCTAACAGTAGGGATTCTGAAATAGCACTTGGTAACATCATCAATAAATCTTCCACTGGGCTTTCTTTTTTCTGAGAGTCGTCTGTGCCTTTAAACACTGGAAAGTCAAAGAAGTCAATAGGCATTGTGGAGCCATTTGTTTGGTATTGTTATTCTCCAGAGAGGTGACCAGGAAAAAAAGGCAGACAATGCCTACATGCCTAACACAGGCCCCCCAGACCTTTGCTTTATGTTTGTGAGGCCTATAACTCTGTCTCAATCAGGTAGAGACAGGATAGGCCAAGTGGTGTATTGCCTGTTTTATAGCATGTCTTTATCGTAAGAAATATTTGTGCAGTGTGAAGAAAATATTAGTCCCTACACCAGCTCTAATCTACCCCCTTCCTTCCTAGCATTGTATCCTGTGAGGGTGTGAGGCTTTTTCAGTGGGTTAATTCATGGTGGAGACAAACACAGCCTGACAGGCCTTTAAAAAGGGGCGGGTGGGCAGGCCTCTTTCACATGTCACTGTCCTCTTTCAAAACCCCATTCTCAATTGCTCCCCCATAGCAAAGTTGACTTCTATGTCCTTCTCGTCCAGGTCACATTTGATTAAAGATCCATGCTTAAAAGAAAAAGATCAATATTGTTGACATACGAAGTGTCAGGCTAGGTTACAACCTCTCATCAGAGTAAACTACTGCTATGCTGTAGAACTTGTGAAGGACAATGTCTGCCACTGTGTATCAAGGAAACACAAACACTCCTACAGCGTCCTGCCTTATTGTGTGGGATTTGTTATTGTTTGGTGTGGGGGTTTGAGGTATTTCAGTATGTGAACACAGTGCTATGGGAGCAGAGATGGGCAGGAATGTTATTTTTTCAATGCAAAGAGAAATTGTTTGACAAAATGTAAAATCTAAGAAAAGAAAACTCGATTGGAAAAGTCACAGATGGTCACAGAAAGCAAGGAAGGGATTTTTTCGAGCTGCTGTGTGAATAAGCAACTTAATTCTACAGGTTTTCTTTTAAAGGGGTGAAGCTACAATGGGAGTCTTTCTCAATTAGAGCTTAAGTGTATGACATGCCTGACATGTTAATGCTAATAAAGACGACACAGCACTCACCATCACACCACAGTAGTGTTGAAAATTGCACTTGGGTAGAAATGTTGTTTTTGTCAGGGTCTGCTAGCTCATCAAGTACATCCTTACTGCTCCTGTCCTCTTTTAGATAGCTGAGTGTTCTCAAAAAAAACCTTTATCTTGTCTCAGAAGCTGACAACCATGAATGAATGTTTGGACATTTACTACATAAAACAATTACCCAGACATCACGCTTAGACAACTGAAGCCTTTATACTTTAGAACAAGTGCTGTTTTATGGTTGGCCTAGTATCTGTTTAATTGATTTTAGTAAGTTATTCACAGCGTAGACTAAAATCTACCACCAAGCCAAACAAAGTTAGCACTGACAGGCTACCAAGAATAATTGGTGGTTCAACCCACATTATCATCTGTGATAACAAAAGAGAAATTGTATGTTGGCCATATGTACAAAACTAGCATCCCCTTTGACTCATTGCAGCTACATCCATGGGCTCGAATCTTCACTCAAAACTCCACCAACATGCTGCACAAATGTGCTCCCAAACAACAGAGTGAAATAAGGAGAAATAGCCTCTACCTTGCAGCAGTCTATGTAGTGTAAACCGAGCAATGAACCATACTGACAGGCACATGGACAGCTTAGACTTTGAGCCTGATCATTCATCATTCATCTATTGGTTTAAGACACATGTTTTCACCACATCTACATGTCACAATGCAAAAAAAAATCTTAAAAAACCAAGCTCAATTTTTATTCATTAGTACAGAAATAGATCAGGCTCTTGTTGGGTGGTGGTGGTGGGTGGAGCTTTGCTGAGAAGAGAGAATGGTTTCTGTGCTAATCACAGACTCCACTGCCCTTCACTGGGTCTAAATGGGCTACTGTACTTTCATTAGGCCAATCTAACATAATGGAAACATAGTTTCCCACATGCCACAGAGACCCCTGAGGGAATTAGACTGTTTTTCTTGAAAACGATTCCCATCATTGTCCAATTTTAGGTTTCTTGTATGATGCCCGATTCTGCCAACAATTGCCCCCCCCCCTTATTATTATTTTTTTTACAATAGATCTACATGATGTCAGTGACTGATACATGAAGACTGCACATACTAGTCCACACACTGGACTAGTATTATGTAAGGAATGTGAAGAGATTTGTAATAAGTAGATAAGGATAAGAGTACTTTCCATTTGATACAATCCAAAAACATATCAGGCCTGGAAGTTGTATGGTTAAGCGATTGATCAGCATAATCAATGACATAGATGCTAAAAATGTATTACCAATTTATTACCAAATTATTTTTATTTAATTTGCCATCCGGCTCACATCCGGCAAAATTCCTTGTACGTGGACGGGGTTAAATGCGTGGCAGCATGGAGGGAGACCAGGCTCTCTTTATTTGCATGTACTAGCCGTGCTGTAGTGACACAGAATCGGTTGAGAGAAAGAGAGTTAGCAGAATGAGTACAGTGTGATACAGTTCAGGCTTTTTTTTTCATTGAGCAAAGGCTGCAACTCCTCAAGAAACAAGCAAAGTTCCTGCTTCTTCCTGCCAACAGCTGATTAAACTGAACGGTTAGCCTCAAAGTTAACAACATCGGCTCAGGCACACTTAAAGTGGTCCAACCTTTAAGGTGCTTTCTACACATTTTGTTGTTTATGTTTTAGTGCTAAATTTGCAGCACAAATCAAAAACAGTTGTTAAAATTAAATTAAATAATCTATGTTCAATAAGCTGTTTTACTTATTACTATTTTTGTATTTTTATTTTATTTGTCTCAAACTTTGCTAAGTTTGGATGCAGCTCCCTCCATCAATGAAGTCTAGAAATAATGTAGAATATAAATACATTGATAGCGGAAGTTGCTTTCTAGAGCAATCAGTATCACTGTACGTCAGCAACACCACTTCACAGCAAGGGAGGAAGTCATGCAGTTCAACAAAACTCTGCCTCTGTACTGTGTGTACTGAGGGTCAATAAAAACAGTAAGTAGTTTGGTCAGTGTGGCATTTCAGCAGCATTATCCTGGTCAGAGGCGGTTCTTTTTCCCGGCACACCCACTTTTCCCGGCACATACTCTTACCCTGTTTCTGCAACAGATTAAAACGCTGATTTACACTTACTACCCACTTTGAACAGGAGATTTAGGTGTTTAGGTCACTTGAGATAAAATAAAATCACAGCTGATTCCAGAACATCTATAGTGACTGTAATTGTAATGTAATGTAATTGACATGTGTCAATGATGTAATTGATAACATGCCAATGCCAAATGTTGAGCTAAGTGCTTTGTCTATGACAAAATCAAGCTGCCCTACATCCTGTACAACTTCAATCAAAGAAGAATATTGTCAACACCCCTCTTTGAAATGTTCTACACCCCTCACTCCCACACTGTTAAGTTCACAGAGAAGCAAAAAAGTCAGTAAGACAACATTCAAGTGTATTTTTTGTGGGACTCCGGTTACATGTCTGGTTTGATATAGTGTTCCCATAATATGAAGCTCACTTGAATGTAAAATACAAATATTTTGAGTACATAAAAGCAGTAGTACCCCATTTATTGGTGAGTAAGTGAACCTTTAAACTGTAATGCCCTCCTGTCTAAAATGAAATTCAATCCATGCAGTATCTAATATGCTAACATTGTTTTTCAGCCCTAAATAGAACTGACCACTTGTTTTGTTATGATGCATTTTGCAATCTAAGTAGAGGCAAAAATAGCAACCACTGAACTATCACGTTTGTCAGAAGTGAGCAGTAATCTATGACTCTACCCTTGTGTGACAGAGCATCTGAGCTGTTGTAAAAGGCTTATATGTTCTACCTTTCTAATTAATCTAAAGAAAGATAAAAGCTGCAGTCCATATTGTATTGTTTATATTGTACATGGGGAGCAAGGATGGCAGGGGAATACAGAATAATTTGGCTGAATACCAGCAGGGACGCAGTTGTGCAAAATCCTGTTCAAGCTATTACCGCAATATATCTGCATCAAGGACCAGGGCTGCATAGCAAGCCAAATCAGGGAACTCTGAGTCAAGGGACATGTCTTTCTTTCCCTTGGTTTCAGTGCCTGATGTTATCTCACACACACAATGAGGGCAGAGGGTGGGTGCTGAAACCTGGAAGTCTTGGACAAAACTTCTAATAAAATAGCAATAATTCAATGTGAAATCCAAAAGTGTCATATCTGAACAGTCTGCTTCAAATGATGTGAGTATTCCCGGCTGAAATGCAGGAATATTAAAACTATACACTACATGAAACAGTTTTGGCCTGTTACTTATCAGTAACTCCATTATTGTGTGATAGTAAGTCCAATTATTACCGTCTGTTCACTGCTAAATTCAGTTGTATGTCATAACTTATCAAGTGTTGACAGCAGACACAGTTAAAGCAGATTAGTTCAAATTTGCAGGAGGAAAATTTAAGCAATCTGACAGATGTCCAGATATCTTGAGCCAAATGCCATTTGACTCTTCATATCACAGGTATTGGACATCAGATAAACATGGTAATAAAGAATATATAGGATGTAAGACAGTGTGTGTGTGTGTGTGTGTATTAAGGGATTGAAGCTGCCGGTGTGTCAAAAACATTAGGGGAAAAACATCAGATTCCTTCCATTTTCTACAATATATTGTGGGTCACCATTCCTTGTATAAGCAAATTCGATAACGCCACTAATAGTATCCTTGCTACAGTCCTCTCCCAGTATTTGACTGGTGGGTGTTAATAATCTCCCACTTGGGTGGCAGGGGGTGTGTCAGTGTATACAACCGACTGTGTGCTCATCCCAAACATTATAGCCACCTGACAGCTGAATGAGTGAAACAAATAAGAGTGAGTGGTAAAAGCAGCCACACCTGTTTCCCATAACCCCGGCACTCCCCTCCTGGGGGATTCAGCTGCTGACTGTGCACATCCTGCATGTATACTTCTTTAATATGGACTGTGAAGCCACAGTGTATCCGAGTGACCCTAACCTGAGGGAAAAACCCTGACTCCTGAAAACAGCAGGCAAAAAACGGTTTAAAAAGGTTTCCCTGTGTTCATTCACAGTAGGTAATTAGCCATGGAAATATCTGGAAGCCATTTTTACCACGTTGTTTCCTATGACTCAGTGATTTAAACAGTCAATTCCTGTCTATCCAAGATTTATTTGGTAGACAAGACATACTACCTAACATACAGGGAAAATAGCATCCCTAATAATAACATGCATTTTTTAATGCTCCCCCTTTTCCTTCCAATTTTGAATGGCTAATTACCCATTCACAGTGGTTCTAATGACCGGCAACTCCCAATGTTGGTCTGGGGAGGAAGTAGACACAAAATAATGAATGCCACCAGAAGCACTGTGATTGGCTTGTGAAACCAGACAGTTGGGTTGAAGGTTGAGGCTGGCGTGATTCTATATTTGTGTCATTATTATTATATCCCACAGAAGGGCCAAATACAACAATGTGTTGTGTTTGCCTCTCAATGCTTTTTAACATCCCTGTGGCACCCAGCCCCAAGCCCAATCATTCCAAAAAAGATGCAAATCTTTAACGCTGGGTCACAACGATCCTTCCTTTTAATTGAGAAAAGAATTGAAAAAGAGATGTTTTGTAGAAGAGTTGGGCATTGTAGTTTTAAGGAAACTTTACTCAAACAGGACTAAATGTGCGGTGCATTTGTTGGTGACTAGAACCTCATATTTCGTAAGCTAGCTAGTAGTTATGCAGCATTGTTTATGTGGGATAGACTCAAAATAACCTAAAGAGGCAATGTTCATGGTAATGTAGGTTAATTTTACCCAGTGCAATATATTTTGGACAACAATGGAAAAGAGGCGATACAATGGCTTGGCCTTCAACTCATTGTTGATTTTTTTTTTCATGGGATTTGAAGACAATAACAAAAAAAACTATAATATAATATTGCCAGCCTTATCCATTTAGGCAAAAAATTTAAAATGCCTGGGTACAGTTTCTAAACCATGAAGGCTTAATATCTGTAAAATATTCACTTCACTAATGTGCATATGCAGTCGACCACTCAACACAGAAGCAAACAAAGAAGAGGGAAGACTTTTTTCAATTAATAACTTTCATTGGAACAAATGGAAATAGGCACACTGTTACCATACAGCATTTTTAGTTAAGGTAATTTAGGTGTGAACAGGTTAGGGCAGGCAGTGCTAAGTGGTCTTGTGAAAGTAGTGTGGTGAGAATAATCAACAGTTGACTGCAGTGACACATTGTTGTCTTTTTATTCATCCTGTGACTCTGAATTTACTGATGGACCACCAGGGAACAGCTTGCCATACAAAGCCTCTGACAGTCAGTCACATCTGTCGGGGAAGAGGAAGCAAAGGGTGGAGTCAACAGAAGCTAGTGACCACAGCCTGCTCCCTCAACCCCACACACACAGCCTCCGTGTCCCACAATAAAGCAGCACACTCATCTGCTGATGGCCTTCCTTCAAAAAGAAAACACTGCATGCATTTAATGTGATTAGGAGTTTTCAGTCTGCTGCTTCACAGCTAAGATTTAAGATCAAATGAGAGGATCAGATGAATGCTACAGCTGCGACCCACAGATGTGAATCCAAATGCTAAAACTTACTTTAAAGGCCTTTCTTGTTTATAATTCCAATAGAAAATAACTAGTGTGGATAATTAACACCAGACTTCAGTGAAATGATGGCATCTGTGGGCATATTTAGTCAGTGGGCCACAAGTTGGTTTATTTTACTTAACCATGCTTGAACTTAACCAGTCATTGTTTGAAGAAGACTGACTGGAAAAATGATCAAATGATCAAGTGTATTGAGTAAAATTCATTGCGACAGAAGGTTTCTTAGCCTGATAAAACACTGTATTTTCCCAGAGAACCTGGAAAGGTTGGCTGAGCGACACATTAACATTTTCCAACCAGCCATCATCAACCCAGCAACCCGTGACTGCCAATATATTTAAGCCAAACAAAGGTGAAATAAATCACAAAAAAAAACAATATTTGTCCAATCGCCCAACCCTACAATTTTACAATGTCATTTAGCATACGCTTTTATCCAAAGCGATGTACATTTGAGAGTTAATAAAACACAAGTCAAGAAACAACACATGAGTTGTGCCATGGCTGCCTTGTTGACAGGTAACTATATCTCTACATCTAAAACACAAATTTAATGTTCAGACTAACAACGGCATTCGGTTACCAAACAAATAGTACCAAAAACTTGACTTGACCCGATCTGCCCTTTGCCATGTGTTGACAAAGCTGTAGCTATTTGATTTATATTTTCAATGACAAAACTACTTATTTAAGCTTCATCTTGCTGTCAATTAATAACCACCAAAGCGCATTAACCTCTATGAGGAAAAAATCTGCTCAGTCAATGCACTGCCTTTTTAAAATCTATTTCAGTTTTGAGTCTGTAATTTAGGTGGCTCCATTACAACATTATTTATTTAGATTATGAATCATACGGCCCCAAGAGAAGAAACCACAAAACTATGGTCTTCAATTACAGACCTCACAGCCTGAAGCCACGCCTTGAATGAGTCCCCTCCTCACAATCCCATCTAAACTGCAGGGAATCTGAAAATTACACAGTCAGGGAAGGCTTTTGACACAGAGTCCCCCTGCCCACTTGTGCTGTGCTAAAAACACAACAGTCGGTCTTGGCCACATGGGCTCCAACCATATGTTTTTGAGAGTCAAGAAGCGGCACAGGCTTCTCTTCCAAACACGACACTAAAACTAACCTTTCACTGGCAAGTCTGTCCTCTGTGTTAATAATCAGCTTGTTGGGCTGTTGAGGTGACAAGCTGAACTGAAAACCAGCACACACATGGCAGCAAACAGCACATGTGTTGAGGCTAATCAGCTTAGTTTGCAACAGTGCGTTGTTTATCGGTTCCCTGTGTTGATTTATGAGCCAGTGTTTTGTGGTACAGACAGAAAAAGTATGGTATGAAGAAAAAGTATGTGTTGCAACTGTGTGTCTGTGTGAACGCATGACAGATACAACACTGGTAGCAGCCATAGAGACACCATACTGAAACTTGACTAATGAATTTGTGGGGCCAATAAACCAGTCACTTTTACCTTGCAACGGATATATTGGTAGAACAGAAAAAATGCCAAAGATATATGGAGTAATTGAGAAACAGTGTCTCCATTACAGAGTTTGTCCACTAATGAGCACTAAGAAGTTTAATTTTATCATGAAACATGCTTATCAGAAATGTATTGTTATATTCAGTGTTTATGTAAAATAGTGAATATTTGCCCATGTGTCATCTTCTCAAAAGTGAATATGTGCTGTTAATATAACACAATTATAAACTGGATTGGATGTAAACAAAAATAAAATAAAAAAAAGTTTTATACACCAAGATATTATAGATTAATTGAGAAAATAATCTGCTGATTAATCAATTAAGAAGCACCCCATACTAAATGTATTAGCGAATGCCAGGTTTAAAAATGTTCAATGCAGGAGAGGTTTTATGATCCCTTTAAAACAGCTTCCATGGCATATCGGAGACGCTTTTATTACCCTTGCATTCAGGAAAAAACAAATGGTGCATTCCTGGACAGTATTTACTTTAGCATCCATCAATGTTTGTCCCTTCTTTTGTCTGAGCAGGGCTGTCATGTATTGTAATCCCAGCTCAGGACTGGGATACAGCAAAGCTCTCCAGCTGCACTACTCGGGACAACACAGACTGAAAGGTGCTCTGGCTGGCATGCAGCCCAACTGCAGGTCAATACTTCCAGAGACTCTGCGACTGCAGTGCCTCCTCTGAAATATGTCTTCATTTCCCCTGCCACCCCTCTCACGCCCAAAGCGGAGAGAGGGCTGCGCTGCCTCTCCTCTCCCTGTATCACATAACGTTTATCCCCCCATCTGTATCCAACAACCACTTGGCAAACTTTTCACAAAGGAGCTCCTCTTTGCTCAGCATGAGTGACACCCACAATGCTTTCTATTTTTGCACACCACGAATCAATGCTGCTCCTCAATGAGTTTTTCATCTGAGTGGGAGAGAAACCAGCCGGTATTTTCCCCCTCACATACTCCCTGTAAGCTAAGTCATCATGATGTGACATTGTGACACACTGGAAGTAACGTTAGCTAGAAAATGTGAACAAAAATCAGTGCTGCAATGAAACCAACCTCCTGTCCCGAGTGGAGTCATTTTGGGATTAAATTTAGTTAGCTCATGTGTAATTAGCAGTTGCTGTACCGGGTTTAAGTTAACGTAAACTATTGTTAGTAACGTTAACGAAGTTGTATTCAAATTTGAAAGCAAGCGAGGTTTAAGTTAGCTAACTGTGACCTGACGCCAGCAGCTAACTTACTTTCCTACCGACGTAATGTTGGGATAGCCATAGATATCTATGGGGATAACTGTCTACAGACAAGAACCGTTAGCTTAAATAAAGCTAACAGGCTTTGAAAGGAGCTACAGCGAGGACTAGCCGGGTTTTGGCGTTTTGAATCGGTGGTTCAACGTGAGAGACTTTGGGCTGCCCCAACCGCAACTTCTTTCAAAAAGTAGCGGTCAAAATGACAAAGAAGAAAACCGTTAACTCACAGGTAACTCCGTAAAAGGTGAGAAGTGATGTTAAAAGTCGCAGAGTCCTCCTGAGCGGTGCTCTTTTCTCCATGGCTCCTGTGTGTTTGTGCGCTCTGGCACGCTCTGCTCCGTCCTCCTCCTCCTCGCTCCTCGGTCCTCCCTGCTCGCTCTGCCTGGCTCGCGCTCCTGGGGAGCTGCTCTCCATAGCGACCGAGCCGCGTGGGCTGTACCACTTACTGCAGGACAACAAACACACGCACACACAAACACACAAGCACACACACACACACACACACACACACACGCATGCAGCACTACGCACGCACACACACGGTCCCAATCATCCCCATTTGATTTGAATTGTTCTGCTTTAAAATACTGGACACCTCTGAGATGTACGGAAGACCATTTCAGACACTAAAAGGAAAAAAGAAACCGAAAAGTGAACTTGCTCTTGATTTTTTTTTTTAAAACACAAAACATTTTAAGCCATTATTATCAGATAAAAAGTCAAAATTATGAGAAACATATTATTATATTATATTATGAGATTACAAAAAGATATTATGAAATTAAAAAATAAAAGTTAAAAGTCAAAATTATCAGATACAAACTAATTTTTAGATAAAAAGTCATAATTTTGAGAAATTCAAATTACGAAATGAAAAGTCACAAAATGAAAAGTCAAAATTATGAGATGAAAAGTCAAATATAATAAGATCTCCAACGAACTTCAAATCTGATGAGTCAATCTTTAAGTAGAGTATATATATATATATATATACACAGTATATACACACACACTGCACATGCACTGTCCGTATGCACTACATAATAGCACTTCCGTCCTAATAGACTCAAACTTAACCCATGGCACTTACTCATGTGTTTTATTTTGACTTCATCTTTGTTGTATTAACTCTCAAATGTGCGTCACTTTGGATCAAAACAGTTAAATGACATTGTAGAATTGTAGAGATAAAAAGTTGAAAGTATAAGAGACAAAGTCATAATTATGAGATTTAATTGAAAATAAGAGATGCAATTTGGAATTAAAAGATTAAAATCACAATAATGAGATAAGAAGTAATTTTATGAGATAACTAGTTAATAAATACGAGATAATGATGAGTATGATAAAGTAATTTGTTGTGGTAACTTGGTGGTATTATTCAAGTTATAGCAGTGGGATATTTGAGAATCTTTAAAAATGCTTCACTGTTCTGTATTGAAAATATAAATCTGCATAGTCTATATAGTCATACAACTGCTGTAGAATAGAAGTATAAAGTTGCATGACATATAAAATGTGCTGAGCTACATTCCACCACTAGTAGTAACAGTTGTATCTGTGGTTGTAAACAAATATAGTCCTAAAAATAGTAGTAGGCCACAGTAGTAGTGGTGTTTGTTGTAGTAACCGTAGGGCAGTAGCAGCAGGAGGAGTCACAAACATTCTCATATCCAATACGGTTTAAATAGCTTGACAATTATAGTTACAAGACTGTCTTCTTAAAAACATTAGAGAGGACTTTAGTTGTTGGATAATAAGACCCAGACTGGATTACCAGCTGGACAAAGTAAAAGCTGCCCTGAGGCCCCAAAACCTCATGGGGCCCGAAGGCTCCGCGTTCACCCCGTGACAATTAGTTTTAGTAATCTGATTAGTTGAACATTTGCTTAGTAATGTGGTCTGCAACACTAAAGGAGGGCATACACTGCCACGGTAAGGGTCATAAGATGACACTGGCTTTGTTACATAATTTTGGGGCCCTTCTTTATAGAGGGGTGCTGACTTAGTTTATACCGCACTTTAATTAGCATATTCCTTAAAAAAAATATGCTTTATCACCACAAGCCAGGTGGCATATGGTTCCATTATATGTAAGACAAGACAGACATCTCTACAGCTGATATCTCCAACACTTTGCAACTCACACCAAAACAATCTAGAATATAATAAATAGCACTACATGTAAGGGGAAAATGTGTATTTTTTGTCTTTAGTTGCACTGTCCCTTTATTGGAAATTTCGTAAGAACTGATCCTTTTTTCTCTCTCTTATAAAGAATGAAATTCAAGTGTAATTTTGTTTGGATCAGTGGGGAATCCCCCTTACACGAGCACACTTGTGAAAACACGCACCCTTAACTGCAATGGAACCATTAATTCTCCAAATAACCGTTTTACTTTTTAAGCAAAATTATCGTCTTCACAGCAGCGACTGAACAGTTTACATTTCATTGTCCTCATCAAGGAGACACTGAATCTTTATCTGTTTTTGGCGAGTCCTGTGGGTGCTGAGGAGATCAGACCTGTAGACTCTCTAACCACGCGGCCCGGCCTATTTATAGAACAAGTTTTCATATGCAGGTTTCAAACTGTAAGTTGATATTAATGTTGTTCACTTTACACACATTTCTAAGCACTCTCAGAGTCCTGTAGCTCACTCAGTCTATCAGTAGAAATGTGGATGATAAAGGTTTTCATAGCTTCATTTGCTACCACAAAGGTATACAAGAAATATATACATATTGAGCCTTTTAACCGTCACTTCTACCTAGGGGTGCACCGATCTGAGTTTCTCAGTCCTGACACTGATACCAGTGTAAAAATTTATATTTTGTGCACCTCACAGTGTGGAAGTGACTGTGATCAATCTTTAATGTGTAAGGCAACATCTGGTTTGATTTAAACATTGCCCTCCACACTGTAAATTGTTATTTATTATTAAAATAATAAATTGTGCACCAGTTACTACTGAAAATTGTAATTGTAGAAAATTGAAATTACAGTTCATGAGTAAACCTTTTAAACGCAGCAACACATTGGTCAAAACAGAAATTATAATTCCAGTATTTAATGTTTATAAACACAGAACTGAAATGAATAGATTGGCCACATTATCACGACATATCCGATTTCAGTATCAGTGCATTCCTACCACATTGTATTTAACACATTTATTGTTTGAATAAACTGAGGGTCAAAGACAATAAGCAGCCGCAAAGGAGAAATATCATACACATTTTTCACTAACCAGGTCTAATTCCACATAAATTGTTCAGCTAAATGTTAAAATAAATGAAGCAACAACATGATGATGATCTGTCAGTGATTGTTGATGCTTGTACTTTGTGTTACCAATGTGATGTTTAAAACTGTGGGAAATATGAGGAAGTGAATGTGAAAGTTAATATAAACCCCAGGAGATCAGCTACTGAAGGACAATGCAGTTGCACGCATCGAAAGTTCTTCACTGATTCCTGTTTCTGAAAAAGTGTGCACGCTGTGACGACTCTGTCCTAAAACAGAAGTGGTAATGAAGCACTCTCTTGCATTGTTCTTTTCTTTGAGATAATTACAGCTTTTACACATTCAGGAATCTGGCGTTGTGTGCAGCAGCACAGTGTTATTATCACGCAGTGCAGCTTGATAAACATGCTCCCTCAGCAGTTTCAGGCAGACATTATATGTATTCACTGAAGATAAGCAAAAATGCTTGTCTCAATGTTATTCCCTAATGTTGAGCTTCCCGTTTCACTCTGCTGTGACGTCTTCATAACTGGTATTAGTGTCCTCATCAGGGGATGTGAACTCTCCGGGGAGGCTCCATCTCCTGCAAAAATTAACCCGCTCCCTCTCCCAGCGCTGCAGCTCAGCATCACAGTGATTAAAGCATGACCCATGATATGTCACCACACTATACCCCCTGCCTTCATACCCTCCGGTGGTTTATTTATATCCTCAAAGAGCTATAAATCCCCAGGTGAAAGTGCTGCCCTTTTCACCAATCAATCTCCCCTCCTGGGCCACTTTGCATTGCAACAGTAAAGTCAGAGCAGCGAGCAGGCTCGTGTGTTTATGAGATGGTAAATCACATATTATTTTCTTCAACAAAACATTGAATGTGTTAATGACATAACCAATTTGAAAGTTTCAGTGAGGGTAACTTTCACACCACTGGCATAACTCTTTGCTGCAGAAATGCTCAAACCCCCTCAGTGGCACTAAATAGTTTATAAGCATTTATGGCCCATGACCTTTGTAATTTTGGTTACCTCATTGAGGTTTTATGCATAAAAAAATACCTCTCAGTAGCTCTATTACATTTTCTCCAAGGCAAGCAAGGCTGCACTGGCACCACCTCCCCTGTGACCAGTGGGTGCACATCCACACAGACTGTCTGGGACATTTGGTTTTACAGTCTGTGAAAACAGCCTTTGTTAAACACAACATTCCTCACTAGTCACATTGGTGAGCCAGTCCTTGCACACCTCAAAACCTCCCACCCCCACCCCAGCCCCCTTTCTGTAGCCACTCATGGTCCCATCCCCTGCCAAGGCTTGACCATCTAGAGCAGAGAGAGGTCACCTCACTGCTGACGCCACACACTTGTGTTTGCAGCTCCACATAGGTCTCCAACATAATGAGCTCCCCATGAAATGACCCTCTGCAGCACACACTGACCTTTAGAAAGCATACGTGAAGACAATTAGGAAGCCGTACCTGTTAACAGAGAATATTTACATTACTGCAGGATAAGGCTCCTACAATGACTAGATCTGGTCATGGACTTGAAGGTTTATTGCCTACTCTTAACATTCCCCAGTTTTTAATATATTGTGAATGCATGCACATAAGTGACAGAAAGGTGACAGAAATTATCATTAAAATTCATTCTGTACTGTATGTGCACAATACATCCACTGGTTTAGAGACAGAAATGCCACATGCAAATGTAGGTTTATGCACCAGGGCATGCAGTATATTTATATGAAGGGTTCTCTAACAATATGGGGTTTAATCACAATCATAAACAGCAAACAAGATGGGGGTCATATCCATTGTAATAAAAATGTGAGTACAATGTGAAATACTGACTCCAACAAATTCATTTTAGTTCACTGGGAATGAAACTGCAAACAGTGCATCTAACTCTAGCAATAAAATAATAATAATAAAAAGGATTCCAATGGATTAAGATCGCCATCTGCTGGAATTTAAGGGGAATGTTCATCATTTTTTAAGACTTTTTTTAAAGGCAGATAAAGTCCGTCTGCATTAAACTCCTTTACAAGATTGACCACCCGTCCACACTTTAAGGTACATCTATATAATTTTCTAACCTGTGTGCTGGAAACTTAACTCTCCCATCAATAAATTATTATCTTGTTTAAAAAGTCTTTCTCAGTTTTTGGGCAGAGGTAGACTGGTTTGTTTACTGTGCTGTGAAAGTGTGGAAAGAGAAGATGCTGTAAATGAAGTGATGACAGGGAGGTAGCTGAGAAATGACCTAAAAGCTCTAAAGGAGAGGCCAGACATGGGTAATTTGCAGAGAAGTAAGAGTTGCTGAGTGAAAAAAAGAGATACAAATAGTTGGTAAATCCCTCCTGAAAATTTTCTCAGAGATGTATGAGTGGGAACCAGTGGGAAATTGGCAATTTTTGATTTGCATGGATGGAAAATTCATAAAACATGATTTAAGAGCAACATTAAAAAAATGCAATACCAGCAGCTGATTGGTTAAATTTCACAAAGACAGTGTTTGTCAGCCAACTGTGTTGTCTTTGGGTTTTGCAGTGTTTATGAAGTGGCTTCTGGTCACTTTAGCAAACAGAGTATTTCCCCGAGGTGACCACAGAGGACATTCTGTTCACATAGTTGGCGCAGACACCCGTCATCTGTATCACACCAACAAACAAGTCAGAAACAATCTGGCGAAATCTGGTTTAAGAAAAACTCTCATCCTTTGGCAACAATATGAAGTGGACACATTGTTTTCACTCCATTTTTAGCGCCGGTTGAATGTTTTTCAGTCATTTAGATCAACGGGATGTTATAAAAAAACAAGCCCCTGCAACACAAGACTGAATCCAAATCCACAGGTCCACACATTCCACAAAAATACAATGGTACGGTTGACCAATATTAGCCTATCACAGAGTGATATGAAAACATATATAATGCAGAAAATGACCTTTATGAAGCCTTTTGTAAATAAATAAATGAATAGAATAATATAAAGTAATTCCTAAATAACTTTTTTTAATATCAATATGATTTGATGAATCTGAAAACTTTTCACAGACTGCCATAGTGCCATGAACCACTGGAGGTCCCTAGACCCTGCTTTGAGAATCACTTCTCTAAACAAAATATTCATTTGTAAACATGATATCAAATGCTACGTTTCATTTTCTGATGCCATTGCACCAAGTAAAGACCAAAAATAAACAGCAATTATACCGTGTCTTGTCTTTATTGTAATGATTTAAAAAAAACCACAAACATTTGATGTTGTCAACTCACAATACACAATGGATCGAAAACATTATCCCCTATGCTGCAGACAAAGGTCTTAATCATTATTCAAATAAATAGTCTTAAGGAGGTGCTGAATGTGGACACTTCCTTATTTTGTGTGATGCACTTTTTTCAGATTTTCTGCAGATTTAAACACATACATGTGAGCGAAATCTACACAAGAAGTCACAGCATATTAAAGACCCTAAAAGAGAGAAGACGTTGTAAGGATGATGAGAAAAAAAGTAATTTACTTTGAAAGCAAACTTTTTAATACTTTTTTTGTGATAGCATTTGTTTCAGTCTTCTCTTAGATAAGCCTCAGGCACTTCTTCCTCATCGCTGTTACTCTGTGCGGACATCCTTTCAACCTCCATTACTTTAGTCTCGGCCAACTTTTTATCTGCTTCCAATGACATTTTCTGTGCCTCCTCCACCTGCGAAAGGGCCACTTGAATGTTTGTCCTCACTGTGATGGATGCATGCTCAGCTCCTGGACATAAACACACACAGATGCAAACAGACACTCTGTCAAATTGTTGAAAAAAGTTAAAAGTTTGACATTAAACCACCTCCAGTTCAGACATTAGGTGTGAACATTCAGTAGGGACTCCTGTCCATCATCTCCATTTTGTTCTGCACAAAGCCCTACTGAGTGACAGCAAATGATCCATACACTGTCCAAAGTGCAACACTGACAGCAGCTGAATAGGAACAGGCACAGACAGCAACGCACAATGCTTTGAGGAGATGATTCACAGCTTAACACTCTGATTTATCATTGCAAGAGCCCTGAGAAAACCCGCTTCAACACTTCAACCATAACATCCGCACCATTCGCTCACACGGCTATATAACCCCTCTGATATCGTCTGGTACACACCTGAGGCGTAGGCTGCTTCGGCTGCCGTCTCACACAGCTTGACTGCGTTGACCCAGGATGACTCAAAACGCTTGCAAAGATCTTGTCTGTCACTAATCTGTCAGGACAGAGAGGAGAAAAAAGTCAGACTAACAGATCTACAACTGTTTGTTGTGTAGAGTTTGCAAGTCTGCTGTCATATTTATGATGTGGCAATCAATAAATTAACAAAACTGAATGCTATGCTCGGGTTTGTTTTGAAGTACTTTACTACAACATAAACTGACCTCTGAACGCTGGCCAATGATCACCTGCCAGATGGTATTTTCTTCTGCTGAAGTCAGTCTCCCCAGTGAATCCAAATATCGTCTTTGAAGGGCAATGAGTGTGTGCACAGCCTGTTAGCAAACACAGGCAGGACAGACAGTTTACATTTTAAAAATCAAACTATGGAGGCAGCGTAGAACAGAGGAGGATTCATACACTTTTCAAAGTCTTCAAACTTTTCGCCTGTGGTTGACACATTTAGACAAAATAGGCTGTAGAGACATATTGTCTGCTGCAACCCTGAATGTTCTCTCAAAAGCCCTGAATCTTTTACTCTATTAATTGTTGGGTTGCTGTCTTGTGTGTATTGTGTTTCATTCAGTCGTATCACGTAGCTAGCTAACTACTTTATTTACTACGGACAGAAGAAAGGAAGCTTTTCATGAGGGGTTAACCCCAGCTGCCATCCAAAGAAAATGGTTCAGATGAACCACAGCCAGATGTTTTAAGTTTGTGAATCTAAAAACCTAAAACAACTCGTTGCTCGTTGCTAACCTTAGCTGATTTGACTGTGTTTTAGGTGTCAGGTGAGTGCGTTTTTGTAACACAGATAAGTCAGCTAAGAAACAGGCATCACAGCAAGGGACAGCAGGTGGATAGGCTGCAAGCTAAGATCTAGGGACTCCAGAATGTGGCCCAAAGCAGGTGCATCACCCACAATACCTCCTTATTGTGTATCTCACCTTCTTGGCAAGATCCAACCTGCATGGCAACTGGTTAAGATAATGATATGACCATGGGTCAAGGGATGGGACCTGAACAAATGAGGTACTGGTATTGGCGCAAGCATGGACACTTGAACGCTATACAGGGTGCATCTTGCCAAGAAAATCAATGGAATTTATAATAATACTGCAATATCCAAAGTTCAGCAAAGAGCAGTTACCAAAAACTGGTTTGAGCGGTTTGAATGGCTAAAGTACTCCGGGGCCAAAAACTCCACTTTCTGATTTTCATATTGTCTGTATGAAAGGCTCACTCCACTAAAGACAGGTTTTCAAATTGGATAGTTTGTAAATATAGCCCCAATTCCAAAAAAGTCACACTGTGAAAAATGTAGTTTTTCCTTGTCCAAATCAAGGGTCTAAGGCAGGGGTCGGCAAAAAATGTTGTAATGGAGCTGCAAACCTTATTTTGACCCTTACAGTGAGGACAAAACAGCCGACTGAGTCTAAATTAGCCTAGCAGCATCACTAATAAGTCATAATGAACATTTATTATTAAGATTTTGTCAGAATTCAGTGAGGACCCAAGTGCAAATGAGAAGCTGGACACTGAAGAAATATCTCAGGACATATGGAATTGAAAGCTAGCCTAGAGAAACTCAAAACTAGACTTGAAGTTGACAAAATATAGAGGTTAAGGTGCTGGGCTGTTCACTTTCGTAAGCCATGATGGACATTTTAGTTGACTTAAATGTTAAAACATTTTCATATTGCCATATGTAAAGTACACATTTGTACAGCTGAAGAATACAATTTGCTGCAACAATGATGAATGAACATTAAAATATAAAGAAATAACTGTTTCATTTCACATGATTTTTCTGTCACAGCCACAGGGAGCCGCTGCAGATGGCCTGAAGAGCCACATGTAACCCTGGTCTAAGGATAGAGGGTGTTTTATGACGTAAGGAAAAGCACCTTGAGGCAAATGTCTGATATATAAACTAAATTTACTAGATTTTTAAACACACTGGGCCTCATTCATGAAACGTGAGCAGAACGAATTTGTGTGTAAACCGTTCGCAGACGTAAATTTACGTGCATCTCCGCATTCATCAATATTTTAGTAGCTCCGATCTTTTCGTAGCTACTAACAAAATCTACACATGCTGCTGACCACACGTAGTGCTTGTGTAAATTTAAGAACGCATATAAATAATGCTCGTCACTGTTGGAAATTACAATTTTAATTCATAATGCGTTCTGTTATGTACACAATACGCAGATGCCTTTGAAACATGTGATATAAACATGGCAAACGATTAAAAATATAACATATTTAGTTAAATTAGTTGGCAATTGGCGGGATTAAGATTCAGATTAAACTCATAATTGTGAATTATCTATGTAAATTGACGCATCCTGCCTGCAGTTCTCAGAGGTATCATTAAATTAATGCCAGAGTATATCCAATTTCCATATGGCGCACAACGGCAGACAGAAGTAATGCAGGGGTTCAGTGCAGTTGCAAACATGCCAGGTGTTATCGGTGCCATAGACTGCACACACGTACGCATCAAGGCTCCATCCGGTGATGCATTTGCTTACATTAACCGGAAAAACTTTCATTCCGTGAATGTGCAACTGATCTGTGACGCAAAGTGTGTATTGTTAAACGTTGTGGCACGGTGGCCCGGTGGGACGCATGACGCATTCATCCTGCGTAATTGCGCAGTTGGCACGCATTTGGAGGATGGAGCTGTGAGAGACGGCTGGCTCATTGGTAAGAATATAGCCTGCATAATCACATGTGTGTGTTATATATGGACTTACCTTTCTATATCCATAGGGGATAGGGGTTACCCACTGACGCCGTGGCTTATGACCCCACTGGCCAGCCCGCAGACACCACAGGAGCATACAATGAGGCGCACGCGGCTACTCGGGCCGTTGTAGAGCTCACCAACGGGGTATTTGGACTCTGAGCGTCCTCCTCCTGTGGCAGATGTACTTTTTTTGTGTGCGCTAATGCGTTTCTTTGCGTCAAGTTTAATGTCAAACCATTTACGTTTAACCTCGGACGTAGTTCTTTGCACTACAGAAACCACATTTACTGCGTCCGTCACCTCCCTCCACGCTTTCGCTTTGCCTGTCCCTGTCACACCACTACTAACAGATGAAAATAAAACATTTTTTTGGACTCCACTTCTCCCAAAATAACTTCAATCTCCGCTTCGGAAAAATTCTTTTTTCTTTCTCGTTCTTTTTTTCTTTGTGCCATGACTGACAGGTTGACAGGATGCCTCTACACACCTCCTTATATGGTGGTCATTAGCAATTCATGGGCGGGGTTCATGCTAATTGCTGATTACCGGGAGCGCGCTGCCACCTTACGATGGATTGGCATTCATGATCATACACACGTGTTTACGATCAGATCTGAGTTTCCCGCGGCGTTCATGAATCCGGAGTAGGTTTTTAGTAGCGTAGGCTTTTATGTGCAAATCTACGCACAAATCTACTAACGTTTCATGAATGAGGCCCACTGTACTTGCATATTTTTTCTGCAATTCTAGGATGTAAGCAAAATGTTTGCCATGAGATCAAGACTTACTTTTGAGTACTCTGTGATGGCATCTATGAGAGCCAGAGTGGTCTGGGAGAGAAAAGTGCTTGAGCTGTCTGTAACCAGAGAGGCTGCTCGTCTGATCAGAGAGTCATGGGAGAGGTTTTCAACCTGAAACAGAGACACAGGGAGAAACATACAAGATACACTATTTGATTCAATTTAAAATATTGCACAGACTACATTACTCCAAAACAAAGCTGCATAAAATATTCCCTGAAGTATCTCCTTTGTGTGAGAAATGTGAGTCCATGGAGGCTACCTTATCTCATAGTTTCGCTCTCAACTTCAAAACTATTGGCATGAAATATTTGATTTATTTTTCATTGATTTTGGGGATTCAACTAGATCCAGATCTTATTTTAGTAATTCTGGGAAGATCTGAGAGGCTAAAGAAGCTAAATAGTGCACAACAGCACCTTCTGGCATATGGCCTTATAACAGCAAAAAAACGGATCGTACTTAACTGGAAGAAGAAAGAGGTCCCCTCATTTAAGCACTGGTTGACTAATTTGACAGACACCTTACATTTGGAGAGAATTCGATTTATGTGAAAGACAAGTTGTGGGACTTTGATCAAATCTGGCAACCTTTGGTTTCTCATCTCGAAAGAGAATTTGATTGAGTCCCTAGTTAAATGCACTCCTAAGGGGGATGGCGGGGGGTGGGGGGTATGTTTCATCTGCTTTGTTTGCAGGGCTCTGCTTATTTACTTGCTATTCATTTTTGTCATTAGTCTTTTTTGTCAGGGATTAGTTTTTCCCACCTTCTGTAAAAAACAAAGGAGACATAACTGTCGACTGTTAATTTCTCTGTTAAGTGACTGGTTTCCCAATAAACATATTTGAAACAGAAACATACAAGATAAGTGTATGCTGTGAGTTAAGGCGGCTGTAGTTTGGTGTAGTAAATAAGGTGAAGCACTCACCTGTTTGAAAGGTACAGCACACAGCCCAGCGCCCACAGTTACAGACGCCACACCTGTGTACAGAATACTGGTCCATTTCCCCGCTTTATGTGCTGCAGGTTTGATGCTGCTGAACAGGACACGAGCTGAACTCCTGAAGAAAACAGACAGTTTCAGTTTACCTCTCTGGAGTCCATCTATTTATTGAAAATACACGTTTTATTTAAAGTAATAACTTAATTTATATATCATATGTAAACAAGCTGAAAAAGCTAGTTAAAAGAGCAATCATAGGAGCTTTCACAGTGTGCCATTTATGTTTCTAGACCATTTTAAAATTGTGAATTTTCTTTCTACAATGAAAACTATTACTATTTTTAATTTACATGCAAATAGACTGTTTTGTAGTTTTATTTATTTTTTTCCTGCTGTATTTGTGTGTAAATGGTAAAAAAATAAATAAATAAATACATAAAAATAGTACTTTTCCATAGACACATGTGTCTTTTGTTTGTATTTTGGGTTCCTGGCAGCTTTATACTTAATTAAAATAAAATGAAAAATCTGACTGATAGCCAAGTTTGTGTCGATAAAATGGAGCCATGCATGTGATGTAAGGAGAGACTGAAAGATGCTAAACAGAGACAGAAACGAATGCATAGGAAGTTGACAATTTTGAACCAAAATCTCCTGGACTTCAGAGGTTTAAAGCACAAATGTCCTGTCAAATCAAAGAAACTAAGAGTCACGCAGCGTTGTTTAGCCTAATGATCATATCTTGTCTGTATGTTCGCTAACGCTGCCTTGTCCTGACATTAACACTGAAAAGCTAAAGGAGTCGATTAAAGGAGCAAGACTGGAGCAAGACTGAAGCCAGCGTAACATTGCACTCAGTCAATAGTCTTTATTTAGTCCCTTGTGTGTCAGAAACTACGCTAATAAAAAAGTCAAACACTGAAAAACAGGTTTAACGTGTATTCTGACAACTTCCGGTTGTTGTTATGAAACAAAACATTGTCATTTCCCAACTCTACAGTCGTCAGTAGGATTTCGTTTTCAAGAGGAGAATAGTTTACTCTAACATGTATAAATTATGGTACAATATGCACTTTTTCTTTAACGTTATCTAACCGCAAAACACATCCTACCTGAGGAGACGGACGCAAGTTGTTATCCTCCTCAGCGCGGCCATGTTGGTCCGCCCTAATAAAATGTTCGTCGTCACCGAGCAAAAGTTCCCCCGCTGAGAAGCTGCCACACAGACTGACACTGTCTCCCTCTGCTGGTGACAGCAGCAACATTAACTTGTGCTCAGTCATGCTTGTCTGCTCAGAGAACAAACTGTGATGACCCGAGGGCTTGTTAACCATCGTATAGTGCAAAATGCGTTGATGTTTTATTATTATTTTTATTTTTATAAACCTGTCTATTGAAACACATCACATCATGTTACATGACCTTCACAAATAGATGCATGATTTCCCCCCTCAAATAAACAAACATACATACAAACAAACAAACAAACAAACAAGTAGAAAACATACAAAACATTATCCCAACCCCCCACCCTAGTTGGTCTTCCCTTTTCAAACAGAATATCTCATCACCAGCTTACATTTGTACATGCTGGGGGTTTAGGCAACTTCCAGTGTAGAAGGATACGCCTGCGGACAATCAGAGAGGCAAAAGCTAAAACATTTAATGGCTGCTTACTGAATGAGTGGACAGGGAGTGATAGCTACACCTAGAACCTCTGACATGATCTTAAAAAAACTCTTCCTATACATGGTCGCCCATGAAGTTGGAATACAATGTTGTTGTTTTTTTACCTCTTTCTATGAAATAATTGTGACAATGTGATTTATTATTGACAGATAAAGTGTATATCTTCTCAAAACTTTATTTATCAATCTCTTCCAAACATATCACAATGAAAATGAAGCCACAATTAACAGAGGATTGTGTCTGAAAACAAAATTATTCCAATTTATGGGCGACCTATTTATATATATTCTGTATGTATGTCATGTTATTCAAAACAGTGATGTTAAATAGTGATTAAAAAAAAAGGATGTTAGCACTATAAACCAGCAGCTTCCACATCATGCTCATGCAATTCATATCAAGGCAAAATATTATAATGAAAAATGTATATATTCATAATCATTCAGATACACATTCAAAATAAATAAATTAAAATTTAAAGTTGTTAAAGACAAATTACAGAAGAACACCACATATTTCTATATTAACAATATAGAAACTAAAACCAAACGTATACAAGACAACAGAGGACTGAGACAGATTCATAGTTATATGGACTTGATCTCGAGATAAAAATATTTAAACAATAATAATAAAACAACAGAAATAACCTTTAAAGATTCCACGGTTGCTATGTTTGTCTCTAGGTAAGACAAGTATATAAGATCAGAATTCAAACAAAAACAACTTCTCAGACGGTCCAAAAAATATCTTTCTAAACTTTCACTCAACGATTTCTCCGAAATTATCTCTTCAACTCTGAACTTTTTGCATCCTGTCAAGAGTTAAAGAGCCGAAGTGAAAAGTTACAGCGAGAAAAGTGACTTCCATCATGGAAAATGTGAGATTTTAACACTGTGAAAATCTGCATTGTTTTCTATGTATTTTACCATTGAGATGTTCAGATCTCTCACAGTTTACTGATGTTTAGTCAATCTGCTCTGTTTAAACCCTCCTCCACCCCGGGGCCACTTACAGAGACTATATTAAAGTGGAAATTAATAAACTACATTATAAATAATGTAAGAGAGGATCGTTTTACCGTAATGAAGCACAGACGGACCCCGAGGCGTTCCCAGGCCAGGCGGGAGATATAATCCCTCCACCGTGTTCTGGGTCTTCCCCGGGGCCTCCTACCAGTTGGACGTGCCCGGAACACCTCTAACGGGAGGCGCCCGGGAGGCATCCTTACCAGATGCCCAAACCACCTCAACTGGCTCCTTTCGACGCGAAGGAGCAGCGGCTCTACTCCGAGCTCCCTCCGGATGTCTGAGCTCCTCACCCTATCTCTAAGGCTGAGCCCAGCCACCCTACGGAGGAAGCTCATTTCGGCCGCTTGTACCCGCAACAGTCAGAGACCTTCTCCCTGCGACTTGCAGCCGCAAGGAGGCGACCCTCTCGTTCCTCGGGGAGAACTCCAACACAGCGGCGCTCAGCCGGGAGCTTGTGAGTATCCCCACACCCGCCCGGCGCCTCTCACCCTGGGCAACTCCGGAAAAGGAGAGAGTCCAGCCTCTCTCCAGGAGTTTGGTTCCAGAGCCCAAGCTATGCGTGGAGGTGAGCCCAACTATTTCTAGTTGGTAACGCTCCACCTCCCGCACAAGCTCGGGCTCCTTCCCCGCCAGCGAGGTGACGTTCCACGTCCCCAGAGCTAGCCGCTGGAGCCGGGGGTCAGCACGCCCAGGTCCCCGCCTTTGCCTGCCGCCCGACGCTCTGTGCACCCAACCCTTATGCCTGAGTCTGCGGGTGGTGGGCCCACAGGTCGGCGGGTCCACGTAGTCCTTTCGGGCTGAGCCCGGCCGGGCCCCGTGGACAAAGGCCCGGCCACGAGACGCTCGCCTGCGTGTTCCCCTCCCGGGTCTGGCTCCAGGAGGGGGCCCCGGTTTACCCGTGCCGGGCGAGGTACTCTGTTTTAAATGGTCCCGCTTCATAAGGGTCTTTGAATCGCTCTTAGTCTGGCCCCTCCCCTGGGACCACTTTGGCATGGGAGACCCTACCAGGAGCTATTGCTCCCGACAACACAGCTCCCAGGATCACTGAGGCACACAAACCCCTCCACCACGATAAGGTGGCGATTCTTGGAGGAGAAGAAAAACTCCAGTGAATACAAAATATTTATTTACCACCTAGCATGTGAGGAACACGGGTTAAAGGGGCCCAGCAGCTCATATTTGCCCTGGAGGCCCCTGAAAATTAATCTGACCCCATAAACTTCAGGAGTAGAAATTGGTCATTATTGCTTGTGAAAAGAAATGTAAATTTTTAGGGAAACCTCAAATTTTGGGTTGAAAATGGCATCAAAGACACAGCAATTATATTTACATGGTTGCCCATGAAGTTGCAATACAATATTTTTTTTACCTCTTTCTATGAAATTATTGTGACAATGTGATTTATTATTGACAGATAAAGTGTATATCTTCTCAAAACGTTATTAATCAATCTCGTCCAAACACACCACAATGAAAATGAAGCCACAATTAACAGGATTGTGTCTAAAAACAAAATCCAACTTTATGAGCGACTTATGGATATATTTTATGTATGTATGTCATGTTATTTAGAACAGTGATGTTAAGAAGTGATAAAAAAGGATGTTAGCACTATAAACCAGCAGCTTGCACATCATGGTCATGCAATTCATATCAAGGCAAAATATTATAATGAAAAATTTATATATTCGATAATCATTCAGATACACATTCAAAATAATTAAATTAAAATTTAAAGTTGTTAAAGACAAATTACAGCAGAACACCACTAATATATTTCTATATTAATAATAGAGGAACTAAAACCAAACGTTTACAGAGGACTGTGACAGATTCATAGTTATATGGACTTGATCTCAGGATAAAAATATTTAAACAATAATAATAAAACAACAGAAATAGATGTTAAAGATTCCATGGTTGCTATGCTTGTCTCTAGGTAAGACAAGTAAATAAGATCAGAATTTAAAGAAAAATAACTTCTCAGACTGTCAAACAAATATCTTTCTGAACTTTCAGAAACGATTTCTCTAAGTTATCTCTTCAACTCTGAACTTTTTGCATCCTGTCAAGAGTTAAACAGCCAAAGTTAAAAGTTACAGCGAGAAAAGTGACTTCCATCATGGAAAATGTGAGATTTTAACACTGTGAAAATCTGCATTGTTTTCTATGTATTTTACCGTTGAGATGTTCAGATCTCTCACAGTTTACTGATGTTTAGTCAATCTGCTCTGTTTAAACCCTCCTCCACCCCGGGGTCACTTACAGACAGTATATTAAAGTGGAAATGAATAAAATACATTATCAATAATGTAGGAGAGGACCGTTTTTACCGTAATAAAGCACAAAACTCTGCATTTATTATATTCAATATGAAATAACATAGTATATATTTATATAAGACTTACAGAAAACAATGAATACAAAATAGTTTTTTATCACCTAACTGCCAGCCCGCATATTCTGACATTTTCAGTTCAAATTAACCATAAACTAGGAGCTTTGAATTGTTTGATCTTTGCAGATGTGCAATTTGGTACAGTTTCTAGCAACATGTGTAACATAATATATGCAGTTTAGTGGTGGAGGAAGCACTCAGACACTAAAAGGTTAAAATAACACAACATAGAAATGCTTCATTATAAGTAAAAGTGCTGAATTTGAAATATAAGTAAAGTAAAAGTACATAGGCATTATCACTAAGATGCAGCCCACTTAATGTACCAAACGTAAAAGTAAAAGCCATCAACACAGAAAAACTTCCACACTGTACAGAGCATGTGAGGAACACGGGTTAAAGGGGCCCAGCAGCTCATTTTTTTGCCCTGGAGGCCCCTGAAAATTGATCTGGCCCCATAAACTTCAGGAGTAGAAATTGGTAATTTATGCTTGAGAAAAGAAATGTCAATTTTTAGGGAAACCTCAAATTTTGGGTTGAAAATGTCATCAAAGAGACAGCAATTATATTTACATGGTTGCCCATGAAGAATACTTGGAATACTATATATATTTTTACCTCTTTCTATGAAATGATTGTGACAAGGTGATTTATTATTGACTGATAAAGTGTATATTTTCTCAACACTTTATTAATCAATCTCTTCCAAACATATCACAATGAAAATGAAGCCACAATTAACAGAGGATTGTGTCTGAAAACAAAATTATTCCAATTTATGGGCGACCTATTTATATATATTCTGTATGTATGTCATGTTATTTAAAACAGTGATGTTAAATAGTGATAAAAAAGGATGTTAGCACTATAAACCAGCAGCTTGCACATCATGCTCATGCAATTCATATCAAGGCAAAATATTGCAATGAAAAATTAATATATTAAATAATCAGTCAGATACACATTCAAAATAAAAGAAATCAAAATTTAAAGTTGTTAAAGACAAATTACAGAAGAACACCACTAATATATTTCTATATTAAAAATATAAAAACTAAAACCAAACGTTTACAAGACAACAGAGGACTGAGACAGATTCATATGGACTTGATCTGAGGGTAAAGATATTTAAAATATAATAATAAAACAACAGAAATAGCTGTTAAGATCCCACTGTTGCTATGTTTGTCTCTAGGTAAGACAAGTAAATAAGATCAGAATTCAAACAAAAACAACTTCTTAGACGATGAAGAAATATCTTTCTAAACTTTCACTCGACGATTTCTCCGAAGTTATCTCTTCAACTCTGAACTTTTTGCATCCTGTCAAGAGTTAAAGAGCCGAAGTGAAAAGTTACAGCGAGAAAAGTGACTTCCATCATGGAAAATGTGAGATTTTAACACTGTGAAAATCTGCATTGTTTTCTATGTATTTTACCATTGAGACGTTCAGATCTCTCACAGTTTACTGATGTTTAGTCAACCTGCTCTGTTTAAACCCTCCTCCACCCCGGGGTCACTTACAGACAGTATATTAAAGTGGAAATAAATAAACTACATTATAAATAATGTAAGAGAGGATCGTTTTACCGTAATGAAGCACAAAACTCTGCATTTATTATATTCAATATGAAATAACATAGTATATATTTATATAAGACTTACAAAAAACAGTGAATACAAAATAGTTATTTACCACCTAACTGCCAGCCTGCATATTCTGATATTTTCAGTTCAAATGTAGCCATAAACTAGCAGCTTTGAAGTGTTTGAGCTTTGCAGATGTGCAGTTTGGTACAGTTTTTAGCAACATGTGTAACATAATATATGCAGTCAATCTGCTCTGTTTAAACCCTCCTCCACCCCGGGTCACTTACAGACAGGATATTAAAGTGGAAATGAATAAACTACATTATAAATAATGTAAGAGAGGACCGTTTTTACCGTAATAAAGCACAAAATTCTGCATTTATTTCATTCAATATAAAATTATATATTCTATATTTATATAGCAGGGCTCAAGACTAACTCATTTTACTAGAAGCACTGGTGCTGCTAACTTGAAATTTTTAGGGTCACCAAATCGTCTTGCAATGCAATTTTTCACATTTACTACATTTTAGCTATATAAGGCCTACTAATTAATAAACAACTACATTAATAATATCACAAATATTTAATTTCATTTTAAGGTCACAAATAAATAAGAGTTCAATATGCCCCTTAAATTTCGTTAAAGTAAGTTCTTCCTGAGCAATAAAATATGTAGTATTCAATTTTTTTAATATCTAATCTGCCATGGCAGCAACTTAATGCATTTAGGCGTGTAGACATGGTGAAGACGAGCTGCTGAAGTTCAATCTGAGCATCAGAATGAGGAAGAAAGGTGATTTAAGAGACTTTGAATGTGGCATGGTTGTTGGTCTGAGTATTCCACAAACTGCTGATCTACAGAGATTTTCACACACAACCATCTCTAGGGTGTACAAAGGTCCAAATAAGAGAAAATATTCACTCAGCGGCAGGTCTCTGAACCAAAATGCCTTGTTGACGCCAGAGGTCAGAAGAGAATCTAAAGCTTTGTTCTTGTACAAGCCACAAAGAACATAGTATTTTCAGTGCAAGGAAAAACTTTCCATCCCTGAGACCATAAATGAGGGGGCTCAAACATTTTGGGCCCAGATAAAATATAATGTAATTAGAGTACCTGACATTAATGTATAACACTTTCTAAAGAAAGCAGCTTCTATGAACGGACACCACAGCTGGATGAGACAGAGCAGCAGCTGGAAACCATGAAGTATTACTGTTCTGAGCCCTTTTAATGTTGACTTTTTGTTCTCTCCTGATGCCGTTTTGGCCACTTTGATTATTTCAACATAGTAATGGTAAATGCACTTATATAGCACTTTTCTAGTCGCTTTGCGACCACTCAAAGCGCTTTACACTACAGACTGTGCTCATTCACCCTTTCACACACACATTCATACTGGTGGCAGAGGCTACCCTAAACGGTCCCACCTGCCACCATTGGGAATTCATTCACACACCGATGAACACAGCATCGGGAGCAATTTGGGGTTCAATATCTTGCTCAAGGATACTTCGGCATGTAGGCTGCGACGGTCAGGGATCGAACCACCAACCCTTCGGTTGGGGGCCAACCGACTCTACCGACTGAACAAAGAGCCGCCATAGGAGCCATAGGAGAATACAATGAGTATACACATAATCAGGAAGTAAAACTGATTTATAGCTGAATAAATATGACTCTGCCATCTGTACAACATGAACATCTCCACTGAACACACCCTGTATTGTGTGTGAAAGGTAATTGAGGCAGATGCAAAGAAGATGGACAGAAGAACTACACAGGGTAAAGAGCTGATGCAGTGAATGATGAGGATGCAGTGCATCGTGTTGCGAGTGGTGCACAACTCTCCATGACGCAAAGGCATGCAAATGGCCACGTAACGCTCCAGGCTCATTGCCTGGAGCGTTTAATGTGTGAACAATGTAGGAATAAACTGAGTGCATTTTTATTTGTTAATTGCTTGTCTATTAAAAGAAAGAATTTCAATAAATAAGGTTCATTAATTACTGTGACACAATCATAGTTTTATGACAAATCTAAAGCTTTGTTCTTGTACAAGCCACAAAGAACATAATATTTCAGTGCAAGGAAAAACTTTCCATCCCTGAGACCATAAATGAGGGGACTCAAACATTTTGGGCCCAGATTAAATATAATGTAATTAGAGTACCTGACATTAATGTATAACATGATATCAATTCTAAAGAAAGCAGCTTCTATGAACGGACACCACATACGGATGAGACAGAGCAGCAGCTGGAAACCATGAAGTATTACTGTTCTGAGCCCTTTCCATGTTGACTTTTTGTTCTCTCCTGATGCCACTTTGGCCACTTTGATTATTTCAACATAGGAGAATACAATGAGGATACACATAATCAGAAAGTAAAACTGATTTATAGCTGACCACATATGACTCTGCCATCTGTACAACATGACCATCTCCACTGAACACACCCTGTATTGTGTATACAAGCTAAGAGAGGCAGATGCAAAGAAAATGGACAGAAGAACTACACAGGGTAAAGAGCTGATGCAGTGAATGATGAGGATGCAGTGCATCGTGTTGCGAGTGGTGCACAACTCTCCATGACGCAGAGGCATGCAAATGGCCACGTATCGCTCAAGGCTCATTGCTGTCAGAGTAACTGGGGTGACAAACAAATACAAAGACGAGAAAAGAAATATAACAACACACAACCACATTTGCATGGTAACCTGAAAGTAATCACATAAGAGTAAGATATTTGATAGAATCAGAATCCAACAATCAGACAGTAGTGTTACAGCAAATAAGATGTAGCGCATGGTTTTGTAGAAGAAATCCTTCATAAAAAAGGTTGTGATCAGCATGAAGTTGATGCAAAGGAAAACTGCAACAAGAACCTGAACTAAAATTACCTGGTAATTAATGGTTCGCATTAAGAATTTCCCACCAACCACTGAATTATTATCAGCCATACTGTATATTTGTGACTAAATACAGTATTTGACACACAAAAACCCAACAGGCAGATCGATCTTTCTGTTTCCGAAACCTTCCCAGCAGTGACATGACATCATGTCTGAGACAAATGTTTTCTGCTGAGCTCTGTGCAGCCTTCTGAGAAAACCTTTATAGCTGTGAGTAGTACACAAGGAGAACATTTTAAGCTCCACAACACAGTGTTGTCATCACGACACACTAGGAATGCTCGTCATATTATAATCAATTAGATACACTGAGTGCTGGAAAAGTTTTTGATTGTTATCAGTAGTTGGGCCTCTATAATTCATTTTACCTACTGTGCAACAGAACAGTAATTCACAAATATTCAACATTAATTAAGAAACCTATTGTACGGGGCATCCCGGTGGCTCACACCGGTAGAGCGCTAACCATGGGTCGTGTGCTGCGGCGGAGCCAGGTTCGAATCCGGCCTGAGCTCCCTTTGCCGCATGTCTTCCCCTCTATCACCCCCTTTCTATCTCTCACTATCAATAAAGCAACAAAATGCCAAAAAATAATCTTAAAAAAAAAAAAAAAGAAACCTATAGTACAAAATGTCTGACAAGATACTTGGAAACACTTTAAGTATTAAATACTTAGAATATATTTACTTTCATAGATCTTTGCATGATATGTATTTTAAATCTTTGTTTTGCCTCAGTGGCGGTGACAGCCATTGCTGGAGGCATCATGAAGTTTGGTTGTCCATCAATTTGTCTGTCCATCCCATTGTCGTGAATGCAATATCTGTGGAATACCTGGAATGCATTATTCAGGGTAAAATAACACAATGATTTTGAGCACCACTTGTTCTGGTCAATGATTCAACCATAAATGGACCCATTAAATTATTGCAGGTGGATACTACGGTGGCTGCTACGTTACTGAAAAAAGAACAAGTGAAATGTATTTATTATGGACCGATCACTAGAATCGAAAATAAAACGGTTCAAATATGGAACCGATTTTCGATGTCCAACCCTATCCATAATGGTACCCTAAATAGAAATACAATGGTCTTAAAGTACTCCATCAGGAGGACAAGTTCAAAATGTGACTTCAGTGAAAGTACAGAAGTGTTATCAGCAAAATATAGTTTAAGTATCAGAAGTAAATACAGTCGTTATACAGGCCTGTCGTATTCAAGTACCAGGCTAGGCCTATCATTGTTTTTATGAGTAATGTATACTTCTATATTATAGATTGTTTTTATTTTTATTGCATGTTTTTCTTCAATAATCAGAATCCTCGTATTATTTAGACTGTGCATACACCAAGAGTAAAACAAACTTTTGCTGCACAGCAGTGCTGACAGTGTGTGGCCTGTATAGTCACAGACTTCTGATAGTTAACTTTAAAATGTCATGAGGGGATATCACACTGGTAGTCTTGTTTTTCATCCTCAGAAAATGTTTTCTTCAAGGTAATGATGATGAAAAGTTTAATGTGTGAACAATGTAGGAATAAAACTGAGTGCATTTTTATTTGTTAATTGCTTGTCTATTAAAAGAAAGAATTTCAATAAATAAGGTTAATTAATTACTGTGACACAATCATAGTTTTATGACAAATCTAAAGCTTTGTTCTTGTACAAGCCACAAAGAACATAATATTTCAGTGCAAGGAAAAAACTTTCCATCCCTGAGACCATAAATGAGGGGACTCAAACATTTTGGGCCCAGATTACATATAATGTAATTAATGTACCTGACATTAATGTATAACATGATATCAACTCTAAAGAAAGCAGCTTCTATGAACGGACACCACATACGGATGAGACAGAGCAGCACCTGGAAACCATGAAGTATTACTGTTCTGAGCCCTTTCCATGTTGACTTTTTGTTCTCTCCTGATGCCACTTTGGCCACTTTGATTATTTCAGCATAGGAGAATACAATGAGGATACACATAATCAGGAAGAAAAACTGATTTATAGCTGAATACATATGACTCTGCCATCTGTACAACATGAACATCTCCACACACCCTGTATTGTGTGTGAAAGGTAATTGAGGCAGATGCAAAGAAGATGGACAGAAGAACTACACAGGGTAAAGAGCTGATGCAGTGAATGATGAGGATGCAGTGCATCGTGTTGCGAGTGGTGCACAACTCTCCATGACGCAAAGGCATGCAAATGGCCACCTAGCGCTCCAGGGTCATTGCTGTCAGAGTAACTGGGGTGACAAACAAATACAAAGACGAGAAAAGAAATATAACAAAACACAACCACATTTGCATGGTAAACTGAAAGTGATCACAGATGAGTAAGATATTTGATAGAATCAGAATCCAACAATCAGACAGTAGTGTTACAGCAAATAACATGTAGCGGATGGTTTTGTAGAAGAAATCCTTCACAAAAAAGGTTGTGATCAGCATGAAGTTGATGCAAAGGAAAACTGCAACAAGAACCTGAACTAAAATTACCTGGTAATTAATGATTTGCATTAAGGATTTCCCACCAACCACTGAATTATTATCAGCCATATTGTATATTTGTGACTAAATACAGTATTTGACACACAAAAACCCAACAGGCAGATCAATCTTTCTGTTTTTCCCAAACCTTCCCAGCAGTGACATGACATCATGTCTGAGACAAATGTTTTCTGCTGAGCGCTGTGCAGACTTCTGAGAAAACCTTTATAGTTGTGAGTAGTACACAAGGAGAACATTTTAAGCTCCACAACACAGTGTTGTCATCATGACACACCAGCAATGCTCGTCATATTATATTCAATTAGATAGACTGAGTGCTGGAAATTTTTTGGATTGTTATCAGTAGTTGGGCTTCTATAATTCCTTTTAGCAACTGCAACAGAACAGTAATTCACAAATATTCCATCAATCCATCCATTTTCCTCTGCTAATCCGGGGCTGGGTTGTGGGGGCAGCAGGCTAAGCAGGGCATTCCAGGCCTCCCTCTCCCCAGCCACAACGTCCAGCTCTTCCTGGGGGACCCCGAGGTATCCCCAGGCCAGGCGAGTGATATAATCCCTCCACCGTGTTCTGGGTCTTCCCCGGGGCCTCCTACCAGTTGGACATGCCCGGAACACCTCTAACGGGAGGTGCCCGCCAGGCATCCTTACCAGATTCCCAAACGACCTCAGCTGACTCCTTTCGACGCGAAGGAGCAGCGGCTCTACTCGGAGCTCCCTCCGGATGTCTGACCTCCTCACCCTATTTCTAAGGCTGAGCCCAGCCACCCTACGGAGGAAACTCATTTCAGTCGCTTGTATCTGCGATCTCTTTCTTTCGGTCACTACCCAAAGCTCATGACCATAGGTGAGGGTTGGAATGTAGATGGACCGGTAAATCGAGAGCTTTGCCCTCCGGCTCAGCTCCTTTTTCACCACGACAGTCCGGTACAACGCCCGCAACACTGCTGATGCCGCACCAAACCGCCTGTCCATCTCACACGCCGTTCTACCCTCAAAACCCCGAGATACTTAAACTCCTTCGCTTGAGGCAGTACCTCTCTCCCCACCCAGAGGGGGCAGTCCACCGTTTTCCGGCAGAGAACCATGGCCTCAGACTGCTTCTCACTCAGCTGCAAACCGCCACAATGAGTGCTGGAGGTCCCAGATTGATGAGGCCAAAAGAACCACATCATCTGCAAAAAGCAGAGATACAATTCTTAGGTCACCAAACCAAATCCCTTCCTCCCCCGGCTGCGACTTGAGATCCTGTCCATGAAAGCCACAAACAAACTGAGACAAGGGGCAACCCTGGTGGAGGCCAACACCCACTGGGAACGTGTTTGACGTTGTGCCAAGTTTGCGGACACAGCTCTCACTTTGGTTATATAGGGACCGGATAGCTCATAGCAACGAGCCCGGTACCCCATATTCCCGCAGTACCCCCACAAGACTCCCCGAGGGACACGGTCATAAGCCTTCTCCAAGTCCACAAAACACATGTAGACTGGATGAGAAAACTCCCATGACCCCTCCAGAAGTCTTGCAAGGGTAAAGAGCTGGTCCATTGTTCCACGACCAGGATGAAAGCCGCATTGTTCCTCCTGAATCTGAGGTTTGACAATCGGCCGGAGCCTCCTTTCCAGCACCTTGGAATAGACTTTTCCGGGGAGCCTGAGCAGTGTGATCCCACGGTAATTGGAACACACCCTCTGGTCCCCCTTTTTGAAAATGGGAATCACCACCCCGGGCTGCCACTCCACTGGCACTGTCCCAGACCTCCATGCGACACTGAAGAGGTGTGTCAGCCATGACAGCCCAACAGTGTCCAGAGCCTTCAGCAACTCAGGGCGAATCTCATCCAACCCTGGGGCCTTGCTGCCGGGCAGCTTTTTGACAACCTCTGCGACTTCTGCCAGGGATACTAATGAGTCTTACACTGAGTCTTCAGAGTCTGTCTCCTCCACAAAGGACATTTTGGCTGGATTAAAGAGTTCCTAAAAGTGCTCTTTCCACCGTCTGAGGACATCCCCAGGTCGGGTGAACACAGCTTGGGCCCCCCCGCTGAACACAGCTTGGGCCAAGCCCTGCTTTCCCTTCCTGAGTTGCCTGACGGTTTTTCAGAACCTCTTTGAGGCCGACCGACAGTCCTCCTCCATGGCCTACCCGAGTTTTCGCTTCAGCGTCTGCTGCAGCTGCAGCCCTTCTGGTCGAACGGTACTTTTCTGCTGCTTCCGGAGACCCCTCAGCCAGCCAAGACCGAAAGGCCTCCTTCTTCAGCCTGACAGCCTCCCTCACCGCTGGTGTCCACCAGCGGGTTCTTGGGTATCCGCCACGACAGGCACAGACAACCTTCAGACCCTCTCGTTCCTTGGGGAGAACTCCAATACAGCGGCGCTCAGCCAGGGGCTTGTGAGCATCCCCACACCCGCCCGGCGCCTCTCACCCTGGGCAACTCCGGAAAAGAAAAGAGTCCAGCCTCTCTCCAGGAGTTTGGTTACAGAACCCATGCTATGTGTGGAGATGAGCCCAACTATTTATAGTTGGTAACGCTCCACCTCCCACACAAGCTTGGGCTCCTTCCCCGCCAGCGAGCTGACATTCCACGTCCCCAGAGCTAGCCGCTGGAGCCGGGGGTCAGCACGCCCAGGTACCCGCCTTTGCCCGCTGCCCGACTCACACTGCATCCGACCCCTTTGCCCTACTCTGTGGGCAAATATTTACAAATATTCAACATTAAATGAACAAACCAACAGTACAAAATGTCTGACAAGATACTTGGAAACATGTTCAGGATTAAGTACTTAGAACATATTTAATTTCATAGATCTTTGCATGATATGTATTTTAAATCTTTGTTTTGCCTCAGTGGCGGTGACAGCCATTGCTAGAGGCATCATGAAGTTGGGTTGTCCATCAATTCGTCTGCCCATCCCACTGTTGTGAATGCAATATCTATGGAATACCTGGAAGGCATTATTCAGGGTAAAATAAGACTAAGCTTTTGAGCGCCACTTGTTGTGGTCTATGATTCAACCATAAATGGACCCATTAAACAATTGCAGGTGGATACTACGGCTGCTACGGAAACTGAAACAAGAACAAGTGAAATTTGTTTATTAGGGACCAATCACTAGAATCAAAAAGAAAATTTTTAAAAACAGTTCAAATATGGAACGGATTTTCGATATCCAACCCTATCCATAATGATACCCTAAATAGAAATACAATGGTCTTAAAGTCTTGTTTTTCCATCATCAGAAAATCAGGTAATGATGATGAAAAGTCTAATGTGTGAACAATGTAGGAATTAAACTGAGTGCATTTTTTATTTGTTAATTACTTGTTTATTAAATGAAAGAATTTCAATAAATAAGGTTAATTCATTTCTGTGACACAATCATAGTTTTATGACAAATCTAAAGCTTTGTTCTTGTACAAGCCACAAATAACATAATATTTCAGTGCAAGGAAAAACTTTCCATCCCTTAGACCATAAATGAGGGGACTCAAACATTTTGGGCCCAGATAAAATATAATGTAATTACAGTACCTGACATTAATGTACAACATCAAATCAATTCGAAAGAAAGTAGCTTCTATGAACGGACACCACAGCTGGATGAGACAGAGCAGAAGCTGGAAACCATGAAGTATTACTGTTCTGAGCCCTTTCCATGTTGACTTTTTATTCTCTCCTGATGCCATTTTGGCCACTTTGATTATTTCAATATAGGAGAATACAATGAGGATACACATAATCAGAAAGTAAAACTGATTTATAGCTGAATACATATGACTCTGCCATCTGTACAACATGAACATCTCAACTGAACACACCCTGTATTGTGTGTGAAAGGTAATTGAGGCAGATGCAAAGAAGATGGACAGAAGAACTACACAGGGTAAAGAGCTGATGCAGTGAATGATGAGGATGCAGTGCATCGTGTTGCGAGTGGTGCACAACTCTCCATGACGCAGAGGCATGCAAATGGCCACGTAGCGCTCCAGGGTCATTGCTGTCAGAGTAACTGGGGTGACAAACAAATACAAAGACGACAAAAGAAATATAACAACACACAACCACATTTGCATGGTAACCTGAAAGTGATCACAGATGAGTAAGATATTTGATAAAATCAAAATCAAACAATCAGACAGTAGTGTTACAGCAAATAAGATGTAGCGCATGGTTTTGTAGAAGAAATCCTTCATAAAAAAGGTTGTGATCAGCATGAAGTTGATGCAAAGGAAAACTGCAACAAGTACCTGAACTAAAATTACCCTGTAATTAATGGTTCGCATTAAGGATTTCCCACCAACCACTGAATTATTATCAGCCATAATGTATACTTGTGACTAAATACAGTATTTGACACACAAAAACCCAACAGGCAGATCAATCTTTCTGTTTCCGAAACCTTCCCAGCAGTGACATGACATCATGTCTGAGACAAGTGTTTTCTGCTGAGCTCTGTGCAGTCTTCTGAGAAAACCTTTATAGTTGTGAGTAGTACACAAGGGGAACATTTTAAGCTCCACAACACAGTGTTGTCATCACAATACACCAGTAATAATTGTCATGTTATATTCAATAAGATAGACTGAGTGCTGGAAAAGTTTTTGATTGTTATCAGTAGTTGGGCCTCTATAATTCATTTTACCTATATTAATAATAATAATATATTAATATTCAACATTAAATTAACAAACCAACAGTACAAAATATCTAACAAGATACTTAGAAACACAACAAGTATTAAGTACAAGAGCATATTTACTTTCATAGATCTGTGCATATAATTAATTTTAAATGAATCATGCATCATGAATCATAATGCAGAGGCATTATCAAGTTCGCTTTTCCATCCATTCATCTGTCCATCCCATTGTCGTGAATGCAATATCTGTGGAATACCTGGGAGGAATTTCTTCAAATCTGGCACAAACGTCCACTTAGACTCAAGGATGAACTGATTTAATCTTGGTGGTGAAAGGTCACAGTCACTGTGACCCCACTTCCATCTCATTCTCGTGAATGAAGTATCTCAGTAACGACTTGAATGAATTTCTTATAATTTCAGGGTTCAACAATAACGATTCTCCGATTGCCAGAGGCAAGTAAAATGCCACCTCAGGCTAGTAAATCAAGCAACTGGCTTGTCCAACAGGGCAAGTGGTTAAAATAATTGAATGTATTGTTTTCTTCTGGGGCTGATGATGGAACTAGCTAAGTGATTAGTCATTTAGCTTCCTTCTCATCTCAAAGTGCAAGCCCAACATTTCATTGATTTGTTAGATTTAGTTGGGTCTTGTTAGAAGATGAAGGCGATACTTCAACTATGTGTTGCACAGTTTTCTCAAGTTTTAGAGCTAGGCATAATGTTTCAATTGACAATGAGCTTTAGGGTTGTTTTGCATCTACTGCAAATTTGATTGTCAAAGGTCAGAGTCACTGCGCTGTGAACTCACCTACATCACATTCTTATGAACGCCTTGAAGGGATTTTGCTGGACATGTCCACCTGGACTTGAGAATGAACTGATTATATTTTGGTGGTCACAGACCAAGGTCCCTGTGACTACAAGACACATTTTTTTTGCCATAAGTCAAGAATTCAAAAGCTGATATTAACCAAAACTTGACACAAATGTCTTATAGGATGACATAAGTAAGCAATGAGAGAATTAAGTCTCTTAGCTTGTCGTATGTACTCCAAGTTCTTGTGGTCCATCCACACTTGGAACAGCTGGTTGGCCCCCTCTAACGAGTGACGCCACTCTTCAAGAGCCACCTTGACCACGAGGAGTTCTCTGTTTCCGACGTCGTAATTATTTTCAGCCTTAGACAGCCGCCGAGACAAATAGGCACATGGATGCATCTCACCGTCCTGCTGCGATCTCTGGGAGAGGACGGCCCCGATCCCCTCATTGGATGTGTCCACCTCCACCACGAACTGGCACTGCGGGTCTGGCATGGTGAGGATCGGAGCAGTGGTGAATCGGTGTTTGAGTTCCTGGGAAGCCACCTCCGCCTCAGGAGACAAGTGGAACCGCACCTTGGGGGATGTTAATGAGTGCAGCGTTGCAGCTATTGCGCTGAAGCCCCTGATGAATCGCTTGTAGAAGTTAGCAAATCCGAGAAATTGCTGAACCTTCTTGCGGTTATCGGGTATGGGCCAGTCAGCGACTGCTTTGATCTTTGCTGGGTCCATCTGCACTCTTCCAGGGGCTATAATGAAGCCCAGGAAGGAGACGGTGTTGAAACTCACTCTTTTTGGCTTTGACATAGAATTTGTGCTCAATGAGTCTCTGGAGAACCTGGGTCACGTGGGATTTGTGTGTCTATATGTCAGATGAGTAGATCAGAATGTCATCTAGGTATACATACACAAACCGGTCTAGGAAATCGCCTGAAAATCAGCAGGTGCGTTAGTGAGCCCGAATGGCATGACCAAGTACTCGTAGTTTCCGCTGGGGGTATTAAACCCAGTTTTCCACTCATCGCCCTCCCTTATTCAGACTAGGTGGTAAGCATTGCGTAGATCTAGCTTAGTGAACACCTTGGCCTGCTGTTATATCTGATGACATCAGAGGTATTCGGTAGCGGTTCTTTTTAGTAATGTCATTTAAAGGGCTGTAGTCTATGCATGGCCACAAAGACCCATCCTTTTTGTCCACAAAAAAGAATCCAGCGCCAGCAGGAGAGGAGGCCGAATATAGGCGTCCCTTGGGGTAGTGGATCCGGGGATGAGGTCAATGGCGCAGTTGTAGGGTCTGTGCGAAGGGAGGGACAACGCTTTGGACTTACTGAAGACCTCTCTAAGGTGATGGTAATATGCAGGGACGGAGCTTAAGTTGGGATAGTCAATGCGTCCGTCAACGGTAGCCATGCGCATCCCAGTTGCAGGACCTCTTCTTCTCTGGGTGTGGGAGAGTGAGCACGATTACCCGATGGACACTGGAGAGGTGGTAAACCATCGGGTGCTGGTGAGGAGGAAAATTGCCCTGTGCCCATCAATCTGCTCCGTGCCGGCTGGCGAAGCTCACTTCTTCAACTAAGAACTGAGCTTAACTAATAAATTACAAAGAAAAATCACTCTTGCTGAAGGGTTTTGACTACCTCCTGTCCACTAGGGGCAGTGCAGTATTAGTTTTTGCTACAATTTTTAGGGAGGAGTTAGTGCCAGCCATTTTTGGGAATGTCTGCTTACATGTCAGACACCCACATTTTTGTGTTCCATATTTAGCATGTGATCACTTAATTCATGTAAGTATGTTTATCTTACCATGTTCATGTTGAGTTAGTGATTTGTATTTTGCATTTGCTTATGTAAACAGCGTTCACTTATGTTGCCACATAGCTGTGGCTATGGCAAGAATGAGATAACTGGCTGGTATGGTGACGGGGTCAAACACACTGGCACAAGACAAGGAGAACGCAGACCATTTGAACACATGGAGGGAAGGGAGCACAAGGTGAACACAATCGGTAATTAGGGGGGACAATCAGACAGATGACACACGGGGAAGGGCAAGTGACCGCGGTGTGACAGTATAATGCAATATAAATTAACATATAACCATGGTAGTGGAAAGCTAGCTATCCATCTTATCTCTATTCTCACTTTTGCTTACCTAAATGTTGGTGATTCAGCATCTGAGAAGGGATGCAGCCTTTTCACCACATAAGCTGTGACTTTACTGTGGACCAATACATCACAGGATTTGTGCATCCTCCACTGCATGAAACTGGTTTAGCACAAGAGTTGCAATCTGCATACCGGGCATTTTTTAGGGCAAAATAAAGCAACGCTTTTGAGCACCACTTGTTGTGGTCCATGATTTAACCTATTAAACTATTGCAGCCTGATACTACGATGGCCGCTACGAAAACTGAAACAAGCGCAAGTGAAATTTGTTTATTAGGGACCAATCACTAGAACCTATAAGAAAAAAAATAGAAATGGTTCAAATTTGGAACCGATTTTCAATGCCCAACCCTATCTATAATGGTACCCTAAATAGAAATACAATGGTCTTAAAGTACTCCATCACATGGAAAAGTTCAAAATGTGACTTCAGTGAAAGTACAGAAGTGTTATCAGCAAAATATAGTTTAAGTATCAGAAGTAAATACAGTCGTTATACAGGCCTGTCGTATTCAAGTCCCAGGCTGGACCTATCATTGTTTTTATTAGTAATGTATATTATGTATATTATAGATAGCTTGTATTTGTATTGCATGTTTTTCTTAAATAATCAGAATCCACATTTTATTTGGCCTATGCATGCACCAAGAGTGAAACAAACTTTTGCTGCTCAGCAGTGATGACAGTGTGTGGCCTGTACAGTCACAAACTTCTGATAGTTAACTTTAAAACGTCATGAGGGGATATTACACCGATATTCTTGTTTTTCATCATCAGAAAATGTTTTCTTCAAGGTAATGATGATGATGATTAGCCAGTTATCTGTATTCCTGTGTGTAACAGTGAACTCCCGTGGAGCTAATTAAGAGTGCTGCTTAATGGGATCATTAATTATTTAAGGACTGCTCTGTTTATGTTCGCTTCACTAATGAATACAAATGTAATCTCCTGTTTGTTAACAGTTTGTTCACAAAACTTTAAACAAAATGTTTGGAGTTCAAGGAAAAGTTTGAAGGTAAAGCACTAACTATGTAAGTACTTCAGTACAACCCCACTTAGAAAAAAACTGAACTATCCCTTAACACCCTCGAGTCTCAGCCACATTTTTGTCCGCCTGTTTTTTTTGTGGCTAAATGCATGTATTTCCTCAACCCTTTGATGCAGAATCAAGTAATATACATCCTTTTTTTCAGGACAACCAGTTCTGTCAGAATATGACTTCTGCAGTAATGTCACACATATGTATGAAAAGTTATCCAACCCAGAAGACAAATGAAAAATAAAACGGAAATTTAATTCTACAGAAATATATTCAAACCACACACAAAAACATAATAGCTATGGTTGTTGGCAATTGAATATTGTATTTTCAAGTCTTTAGGATCAGGGGGAACTAAAACAAACACTCCAGATAACATACAACAAAAATATTTACATTTATTCACAGAAAAGACCAGACGCTTTTCTGTATGCCATTTAGAAAACTTAGCTATGACATTCCTCAAAGCAGGAAGGACCCTCTACAGTGACACAGAGGGCCACAGACGGCCACAACACAGTCTGTGGCTGTCCAGGGGGAAGCCTGATTTTTAGGCCCAGAGCACTGACTCAGTCAGTGAGGGACCTATTGTATCCACAAGGATTATTTTTTAGGGCCCGAACACTGACTCAGTCAGTGAGTGATCTATAATATATAAATATACATTGCTAATAAAAAACAATGATAGGCCCAGCCTGGGACTTGAATACGACAGGCCTGTATAACGACTGTATTTACTTCTGATACTTAAACTACATTTTGCTGATAACACTTCTGTACTTTCACTGAAGTCACATTTTGAACGTGTCCTCCTGATGGAGTACTTTAAGACCATTCTATTTCTATTTAGGGTATCATTATGGATTGGGTTGGAAATCGAAAATCGATGCCATATTTGAACCGTTTTTAATTTTTTTCTTTTAGATTCTCGTGATCGGTCCCTAATAAACAAATTTCAATTGTGCTAGTTTCACGTTGTTGTAATTACGCACCGGGGCGTCAACTATGTTGGGGTATCTGTTTAAAGATACCAATTGCATTCATCAAGGATCACCAAAAATGTTGGGGATTAAGGATGGCTCTTTTATGAATAAATGATGACCTTGCACAGGGCATCAAATATATTAATAAAAGGGCTTTATCATAAATGCTATCCCTTTCATAAGGATACCAAATATACAGGAATGAACCTGAGCAACACTTGTGTGGATCTCACGGTTCAAAAGTGTGGTTAGATGGCTATAAGAATTATTAATAATTATCATAAACAATTATTAATTATAAGAAATGATATGACTTGATTTACTCTAAGTCAGCTCGTAAAATGGGGCACCACTCTGTAAACAGAGAAAATATAGCCAATTCACCTAAATCAGTCTCATAAAGTTATTAAATTATCAATTTGGAACACTGATTATTAATTATGAATATAATTATAATCAAATTACCATATTAATATTTAATAGTGGTTGAAGGAATCGTGAATTTTTGTCACAGTTGAGGTTAGAATATCGTTCATAATGTACGACATTAAATAGACAGCATTCGTAATCAAAAGGTATTTATTCTAAACAAGTAAAGCAAATAAAAGCACACATCTATAAAATAGAGAATACATTACAAAAGAGAAGGAAACGTGTGTGTGTGTGTGTGTGTGTGTGTGTGTGTCTGTGTGTGTGTGAGGGGGTTTACCATTCCTCAGACAATGAGCTGTGTTCAGCTCCAGTTAATTTAATCAGTGTGTGAGCAGGTCAAAGGTTAGTATAGTTAGTTGCAGTAAGACTGACTGTCTGTATAAAGCAAGATTAACATACAACTTTGATGGTAACACGAATGTCACATAAATATACTTAAAACAGACATATAAACCAAATCATTAATCACAGGTCAAATCCTAGTTGCTAAAGTCCTTGCTGATTTCTTATCTAAGCCCAGTTACATTACTCACGAGTCTGGTGAAAAAGGGGGGGAAGCCTTTTCAGCAGAAGAGTGGAAGAAGGAAGTTGAGTCAAGTTGCTGGTTGCTGGTTGTCCTTTTTGTTGAATTAGAGCTTTCTCTGACAGATGCAATGAACTTTGTGTTCATTAAATGCAACTTCGGTGTGCAGAGAAGGTCAGAGTTGCAGTTGTTCAGGATCCTTGTGGACAAGGAGATTCTGGCTGTTGGAGGCCTCACCTCAGCTGCAGAGGATCTCAGCAGGGAGTGAGGGAGGAGGGGGGCTGGTGGATCCAGGCCTCTGGATCCCCTCCTGGAGATGCTTCCAAGCAGGAACGGTGGAGAGAGTGCAGCGATGGAGAGAGAGCGAGGGACAGAGAGGACTGTCTTCTTTATAGCAGGCCAGTGGACCTCCTGTGGGGTCAAAGGTGCCTTGACCAATGACATGACACCTGGAAGGTGTCATAAATGCAGTGCATTCTGGGAATTGAAGTTCTTGAGAGGGGACAAAATGGAGGTTCTGCCATTTTGTTGAGTTGACTTAGGAAAATGTCTCATTTAGTCCACAAATGTTAAAGTCCACAAATGAACCCAAAATTCACCTGTGGTAGAATCCCAACAACGTCAGCCACCGTAGTGTCCACCTGCAATAGTTTAATGGGTTGATTTATGGTTGAATCATGAACCAGAACAAGTGGCGCTCAAAAGCTTTGCGTTATTTTACCCTGAATAATGCATTCCAGGTATTCCACAGATATTGCATTCACGACAATGGGATGGACAGACGAATTGATGGACAACCAAACTTCATGATGCCTCAAGCAATGGCTGCCACCACCACTGAGGCAAAACAAAGATTTAAAATAAATATCATGAAAAGATCTATGAAAGTAAATATGATCTACGTGCTTAATACTTAACATGTTTCCAAGTATCTTGTCAGACATTCTGTACTGTAGGTTTGTTAATTTAATGTTGAATGTTTGTGAATTACTGTTCTGTTGCACAGTATCTAAAATGAACTAGAAAATTTCCTCTGGGGAAATTCTGAAAGGGCCACGGGGGCTACTGCCGGTATGTGTACACTATGATGAGATTCTTCAGAGATTTCAAACAATTAATACTAGTAATGTTATGATACTATATAATATACAAGGAGTACACCTACAACAAGCATTCCTTTTCAAGTATTTATTTATACAGCAACCTATGCCCTTTAACCTCAAAATGTGTGTGTATGTGTGTGTGTGTGTGTGTGTGTGTGTGTGTGTGTGTGCGAGCATGCGCGCGTGTGTGTGTGTATTTGAAGCATGTTTATCTGGAGGAGTGTGCACGCTTAAGCGCATGTGTGTGTGCGTGTATCTGTAACTGTAATCACAGCAAAGATCAAAGATCAATCAACAGAATTAACTGACACCTGTTGAATGTTCCCGGAACAATAACAGCAGCCAGAGGTGGACAGACTGGAATTTCTGGCCTCGAACAGAAAGCATTTTTGGCAAAACCATAATACCTAACATTGATCTGACTTCACTTTGAGCATTCTGAGTTCTTCCTGAACAGCTACATATGTTTGTTTTTTTTTAAAAGAAAAATGAATAAATAGCTTTGTCAGAGCAATCTAAAAAAACTGTTACATCTGCCTTTTTCAGAAATCTTCCTGCATTTTTAATATGGGAGCCAATGGGGCTGTTGGTGCGTGTTGGTGGCGCATCTGTGCGTCCTACGCCCAAACTATAACTCTGACAGCTTTACCTGAGGATTGTGAGTGAGAAGACAAATTTTCCTAAGTTTCTATGTATAAATTATTTCTGTAGAGTGGAATTTGAGGCCTGGACCGCAGCTTTCAAATTTATTTTTTGACAATTTTTTCTCTCCCTCTACACTCTGGCAATGATGTCACACACTGTGACACGAACATTCCATGCAATACACACCCATTATAATCTCAGAATTTCTCCAGAAATGATCATGGTCATTGAACAGGGATTGATAAAAAACTATATGACCTATCGAAACATGGATTAATACACCGATACACAAGACTTGTGTCTACTGTTTAAAGTTTAAATGGAGTCATTAGGTGAAATTATGCCGGAGAAGTAGACGTTTAAAAATCTCCAGTTATTGTTCTTTTTCGGTAATTTTTTTCGGCCGTCCCATTCACGGCAATGCAAAATTTTGGGCAGTTTGGGCGACTTATGTCGCGAAAAATAGGTATTCCATAGAGAAAAGTAATAGCACACCGATCCCGATCAAACCGCACGTTTTGATATATAATTTGTCCTGCAACTCTTCAAGTTGTAGGACTAGTAGCGGGATGAAATTGCGTCCGGAAGAGGAAGAAGAAAAAATTCACAGTATAACAATAGTTATACAGCTATTGCTGTATGGGACCAGTGCTCGGTGCGATTGCCTGGTGGCACTAATTATAGAGGCCCAACTACTGATAACAATCAAAAACTTTTCCAGCACTCAGTGTATCTAATTGATTATAATATGATGAGCATTGCTGGTGTGTCGTGATGACAACACTGTGTTGTGGAGCTTAAAATGTCCTCCTTGTGTACTATTCAACTACACAACTATAAAGGTTTTCTCAGAAGGCTGCACAGAGCTCAGCAGAAAACATTTGTCTCAGACATGATGTCATGTCACTGCTGGGAAGGTTTCGGAAACAGAAAGATTGATCTGCCTGTTGGGTTTTTGTGTGTCAAATACTGTATTTAGTCACAAATATACAGTATGGCTGATAATAATTCAGTGGTTGGAGGGAAATCCTTAATGCGAGTCATTAATTACCAGGTAATTTTAGTTCAGGTTCTTGTTGCAGTTTTCCTTTGCATCAACTTCATGCTGATCACAACCTTTTTTATGAAGGATTTCTTCTACAAAACCATGCGCTACATCTTATTTGCTGTAACACTACTGTCTGATTGTTGGATTTTGATGCTATCAAATATCTTACTCATCTGTGGTTACTTTCAGTTTACCATGCAAATGTGGTTGTGTGTTGTTGTATATATTTTGTCGTCTTTGTATTTGTTTGTCACCCCAGTTACTCTGACAGCAATGAGCCTGGAGCGATACGTGGCCATTTGCATGCCTCTGCGTCATGGAGAGTTGTGCACCACTCGCAACACGATGCACTGCATCCTCATCATTCACTGCATCAGCTCTTTACCCTGTGTAGTTCTTCTGTCCATCTTCTTTGCATCTGCCTCAATTACCTTTCACACACAATACAGGGTGTGTTCAGTGGAGATGTTCATGTTGTACAGATGGCAGAGTCATATGTATTCAGCTATAAATCAGTTTTACTTCTTGATTATGTGTATCCTCATTGTATTCTCCTATGTTGAAATAATTAAAGTGGCCAAAACGGCATCAGGAGAGAACAAAAAGTCAACATGGAAAGGGCTCAGAACAGTAATACTTCATGGTTTCCAGCTGCTGCTCTGTCTCATCCAACTGTGGTGTCCGTTCATTGAAGCTGCTTTCTTAAGAATTGATTTCATGTCATACGTTAATGTCAGGTACTTTAATTACATTATATTTTATCTGGGCCCAAAATGTTTGAGTCCCCTCATTTATGGTCTCAGGGATGGAAAGTTTTTCCTTGCACTGAAATACTATGTTCTTTGTGGCTTGTACAAGAACAAAGCTTTAGATTTGTCATTAAACTATGATTGTGTCACAGAAATTAATGAACCTTAATAACTGAAATTATTTCATTTAATGAACAAGTAATTCACAAATAAAAAATGCACTCAGTTTAATTCCTACATTGTTCATACATTGGACTTTTTATCATCATTATCTTGAAGAAAACATTTTCCAATGATGAAAAACAAGACTATCAGTGTAATATCACCTCATGACATTTTAAAGTTAACTATCAGAAGTCTGTGACTGTACAGGCCACACACTGTCAGCACTGTTGTGCAGCAAAAGTTTGTTTCACTGTTGGTGCATGCATAGGCCAAATAATACGTGTATTCTGATTATTGAAGAAAAATATGCAATAATCACCTATTACCACAAGCCATCTATAATATACATAATATACATTACTAATAAAAACAATGATAGGCCCAGCCTGGGACTTGAATACGACAGGCCTGTATAATGACTGTATTTACTTCTGATACTTAAACTATATTTTGCTGATAACACTTCTGTACTTTCACTGAAGACACATTTTGAACTTGTCCTCCTGATGGAGTACTTTAAGACCATTGTATTTCTATTTAGGGTATCATTATGGATAATGTTGGACATCGAAAATCGGTTCCATATTTGATCCATTTTTAAAAATGTTCTTTTGGATTCTCCCTAATAAACAAATTTCACTTGTGCTTGTTTCAGTTTTTCGTTGCAGCCACCTTAGTATCCACCTGCAATAGTTTAATGGGTCGATTTATGGTTGAATCATGGACCACAACAAGTGGCGCCCAAAAGCTTGGCTTTATTTTACCCTTCCCCACATTCCATAGATATTGCATTCACGTCAATGGGATGGACAGACAAATTGATGGACAAACAAACGTCATGATGCCTCCAGCAATGGCTGCCACCACCACTGAGGCAAAACAAAGATTTTTTTGTATTTGTATTGTATTTATTTATCTGCACCATAAGAAAAGACAGTGGTTAGTGAGGTTAAAAAACCCTAAATGAGCTTATAAAAACACTTCCCAAAGAATTATACAAAAATTCAAAAATAAATCAACAACAACAATGAGAGAAAGCAGCAACAAATAGCAACAAAAAGAAAGCAATACAAGTACCATTTTATAGCACACACACAAAAAAAGTCAGAAATAAAAACATGGGTGTGTATAAATGTAAAATAATTTTATTTGAGTGTTTGAGTGTATGAGCATGTATAAGAGATAATGATCTAATGACAAAAGAAACTATTAAGAGTCTTGATTTAACAGGTAAGCTTTCTGTCTTAACTTAAAATTATTGAGGGATGAAGATAATTTAACTACATGAATTTGAGAATTCCAAAGTATGGAGCCTCTGTAAGCAAAAGAAAACTGAGTGTAATGTGGCATAAAGGAAGATGAAGTTTATCAGTGTGTCTTGTGTTGTAAGAATGGACCTGAGAGTTTACTGTAAAGCATTCGTGAAAAAATTTAGGCAGCAAGTGGGAAAGATGAATATATTTATAAATATATATGCATGATTGAAGTATATTGTGGGATCCACTGGCTCGCCTAGACCAGGTGGAGACGCAGCTCCAGCACTAAGAGGCGATGTTAGCTTCCACCACGGCTAACATTCAGTTAGCAGCAGCTAACCAAGAGCAAGTGCTAGCCACGTTATCTACTCAGGTTCAACAACTCACCGTGACCCTCGCCCAGTCAATCTCTCTGCCAGCTCCTCAGAGTCATCCTCCTCCCCCAGCTCCAGCATATCCTGGTCCCGTTCTAGAGGCTCAAGTGGGAGTCCTGGAACGCTACGCCGGGGACCCAGAAGGTTGTAATCCCTTCATCACAAACTGTTCGACCGGGTCAGTCTAACCCCACAAGAGAGAGAGAGGTGCTGCAGAGGGAACCTCTGCCTCTACTGTGGACCAGTAAGGGAGGAGGTCCTGGTGAGTCACACATCAAAACCCTCTTCCACCTCAGGTCCGACTGCTGCTAAGGCTCTCAGATTCTTGCCACACTCATAGACTCTGGTTCTGATGCTAACATAATCGACAACTACCTAGCACTTTAGCTAGGCGTCAGTCGGATTCGCCTGCCAGTTCCTGTTCCCACCAATGCCCTGGACGGTCGCCTCCTGGGGACTGTCACCCACCAGCCGGTGCCCATCCACATGCTCCTGTCTGGCAACCACCACAAGGCTATCCAGTTTCACATCCTGTCCTCTCCTCATCACCCACTCATCCTGGGATTCCCCTGGCTCCGACGTCATAACCCACACATAGACTGGACCATGGGGGCGTTCCTGGGTTGGAGTCCAACTTGTCATCAGGTCTGTCTAAAGCAAGCTACCGCTTCCCAGTCACCTACCTGTTCCAGTCCTGCTCCAGATGTGTTGGGGGTCCCCGCTGAATACCTAGACTTCCGAGAGGTTTTCAGCAAAGCCAAAGCAACCTCTCTTCCCCCACATAGACCCTACGACTACGCCATCGACCTCCAGCCTGGTACTGCTCCACCCAGAGGCCGCCTGTACTCCATTTCTGCCTCTGAGAGAGAGGCCACGGACACTTACATCAATGACTCTTTGGCCGCAGGCATCATCCGACCCTCGTCATCGCCGGCGGGGGCGGTCTTCTTCTTTATGGCAAAAAAGGACAAGACCCTCCGCCCCTGTATTGACTATCGAGGACTGAATGTCATTACAGTGAAGAACCGTTGCGTAACTTGATCTACGCAACACCTACCACCTGCTCCGGATCCAAGAGGGAGATGAATGGAAGACAGCGTTCAACAACCCCACTGGCCACTACGAGTACCTGGTGATGCCCTTTGGCCTCACCAATGCTTCTGCCGTCTTCCAGGCCCTTGTTAACAACGTACTCAGAGACATGCTTAACAGTTTGTTTTCGTCTACCTCGATGACACCCTGATCTTCTCCCGGTCCAAGAACAAACACCTTCACCATGTCCAGAGTTTTCCAAAGCCTCCTGGAGAATTCACTTTTCGTCAAGGCTGAGAAGTGTGAGTTCCACGTTTCGTCTGTCTCCTTCCTGGGGTACGTCATAGGCAGTGGCGGTTCTACACAGGGGCCTACAGGGGCCACTGCCCCTGTGAAGAAGCCCTTGGCCCCTGCTGTGACCCCTGTGTCAAATTAATAATACATAAAAATCAATTTATAACTAAGAATGACTGAACAATTCTTATCTATTTTTTGTTATTGTACACAAAAGGAACCCAGAATGTGTACATTGTGTAATAGTTTAATTGTAATTAATTTTATTGTTGGTAAGTCTCATTGTTTCCATCAATTAATTTGTAAATTAAGAGATTTTTAAATACGCTAAAATAAGGGTTTTGAATGCTTAAATATCATCTTTACCGGGTTTTTTTATGTGCCCCTCTGATTAAACACTGGCCACTCCTTGGCCCCCACAGGAAAATTAGTCTAGAACCACCACTGGTCAGAGGTAGGGGGATTGTCCAGATGGACTCTGCCAAGGTCTCTGCTGTCATCTCCTGGCCCACTCCGGACTCCCGTAAGCAGCTCCAATGTTTTCTGGGCTGTGCCAATTTTTACCAGAGGTTCATCAGAGGGTGGGTCAAAGACGAATAAGGATTTAAAATGTGAAAATATATGACAGTGTCTAAAAATGCCTATTTAAGCTCTTTCTATGTTTATTAGACTGTTCTGTATACAACTCAACAACAGAGAATAACTTTAAGAATGAAATTTGCATATTTTTTGTGGATTGTATGCAAAATGTATGAAAAATGTCCTTCCTGGGTAACGGGAATGGATTTTAAAATAATTCAAATTTCTACCATTGTTAGCTTATAAAAGTTAATAGATATCAATTTTTAGAGTTCAACAAACAATTACTGCTCAGAAAAACATAGTTTTATCAAAAATGTTTGCGATATATTTGGTTAGTTATACTGGAATGGGCTTATTAGGTGCTCTTGATCATACAATCTTTCATGCCAAAAAGAGAAAAAAACTGGAAAATGTATTAGAATACTTTACAGTAAAGGCAAAAATATTTGTCATTGTATCCTCAACTCAAGAAAACCTGATTATGTAAGATAATATTACATTTTAGCTTAAATTACTTCACTGCATCACTGTTACCCGGAATGACATGCTGTTATCCAGGAATGACGTACTGCAAGATTTCAAAGTTTTTCACTACTCATGAATATATCTTTTCAACAGTCATACATAGTACAAAGGGAGAGACACTGAGAACTGTTAAATATTTGAAAAATAATTTTTCAATCTTAATTTCAAAAACAGAACTGACCGTTTAACAGAAGACAAGTCAGGTCGAGAAAGAAAGAAGGAAAGAGAAAGAAAGAAAGAGAAAGAAAGAAAGAAAGAAAGAAAGAAAGAAAGAAAGAAAGAAAGAAAGAAAGAAAAAAAGAGATGGGGTCAATTTGACCCTTGAGGACGGTATGAGGGTTAAATGTAGGCATTTCATAAATTAATTTTGCCGGCATTTCATAAATTGTGTGCGGGGGGTTAACGACTCTGCCTTTTGAATGATCACAAATGAGGCCTCCAAACAAATCTTCATAACTCAAAACTGAGGATCTCACTATGTAAATTCATAAATTTTCAGAAAGAGTAGGACCTGATGTATGTAGGGATGTACTGTATAAAGTGTTCATGTAGTATGAAATATGTGGACATGTTCATAGTTCAAACTTGGAAGAAGAAGGAAATCTTAACTGTTTCTATCATGAATTGAAGAAAAAATACAACTAAACATCATAAAATATCAGACACACATAAGTCTATTATTAATATAATATTACAATATCAACTTGATGCTTAAAAACTGACAAAATACGAAATAAAATACTATATTCATCAACATGTCCATTGTGGATAACAGAGAACTTGTCCTGGGTAACAGAAGATCTTCGTTATCCAGGGAGGACATATTGTTAGCCAGGGAGGACAAATAAGCTATTTTCCCGCCAAAACTTGGCCAAACAATGGCCTAGATAACTAAAACATAACGTAGTCTTCATCACATCAATGATAGATTTCACATGGAAAAGCCATTTTTTAAATAATAAAACCAGCATGTTTTATTAGCGTTATCCAGAAAGACACATGATTTTAGGACATCATACACCAGTGACCAAAAAGGTCCAAATATCAGCATTTAAAGAGAGACTTATTGAACTTTCAAGAAGTTGTCTGGGTCCATCAGAGTCTTCTTGATTATGCTGTAGCTGGTCAAATGACTACAGAAATGCTTTATGGGTAATGGTGGAATTTCAATGTCTGTTACCCAGTGAGGACATTAGGGAAATCCAAAAATGCGGACAAAAGTATTACTTGTGTAAAAATGTAAAAAAGCCTTGGGTTGTTACTGTATTAGTAGGTATTATTGCAAACAACACCACAATTATGCCCAAGTAGATTATGTATACATTTCTTAATTTTTTTTGACATTTTGTCAAATTTTTATAGTTAGATTTAAGCCCGGACGTTACTCAGGAAGGACATTTTGGTACTTTTGAGCACTATAGCTCCTTAAATGTTTATTTCTTACAATAGGTAATGATATAAGTAAGTAAAGAGGAGTGAGTTGGAGAACATAATGTAGTGTTTTAAAATGTTTATTTATTTATTACATAATAAACATGCTTCGGACCCTGAAATTGAGACGTCTCGTCTTTGACCCGGGTACAGCACAGTGGCAACCCCCCTCACGGCCCTCACCTCCTCCAAGGTGCTCTTCCGGTGGTTTTCGGCCGCCAATGAGGCTTTCCAGTCCCTGAAGACATGTTTTACGTTGGCCCCCAGAGAGTTACTAGCAGTGAAATTGGCTCTGGAGGAGTGGCGACATTGGTTAGAGGGTACAAAACTGCCGTTCCTGGTGTGGACAGATCACAAGAACCTTGAGAACATCCAGTCACCCGAGAGACTGAACTTCCACCGGGCCCGGTGGTCACTCTTTCTGACCAGGTTCAACTTTCAACGTCAAACCTGATGCCTTGTCTCAGCAATTCCAGGAAGAGGAGAGGGAGGTTGGCAAACTCGATACCATTCTTCCGGCCTCACATCTCATCGCCACCTTTATCTGGGAGGTGGAGGAGAGGGTCAGAGCCGCCATCCAGGACCAGGCCATACCCAGTTCCTGTCCACCAGAACGCCTGTACATCCCATCTGACCTCCGGACCCAGCTCCAAACTCACTTGCCACCCTGGGATCCAGCGGACTAAGGAGGTTGTGCAGCGTCGCTTCTGGTGGTCCACTCTGGCTGAGGACACTCAGAGCTTTGTCAATGCCTGCCCCACATGCAATCAACATGAACCTACGCTCCAAGCTCCTGCTGGTCTTCTGTACCCTCTACCAGTACCCAATCGTCCATGGTCATACATCTCCTTGGATTTTGTCACCACCCTCATTGAACTCTGAAGGATGAGGAACAGAAGACTTTTATTTGTTCATAAGTTGATTGAGAACCTTCCATGTAGACCTAATATTATAATATTAGAATTTATAACTATATGTGTTTCTATATGTTTTATGCTTTGTTGAATTCAGAGGTGTAGGATTGGTAAGAAACCTCTTATATAACTTATTTTTGGTTGTTGAGGATTTATGGAGGCCGGCTGTTTACCAAAGTTTTTGGTTTATTTCAGCAAGTTTCTTTTTTGATTGTATCATTGGAAAGCATTAGTGAAATGCCTAATTACAGGTTGTCTCAAAAGTCTGATAAGCAGACTCAGCATCTGTATAATTGTAAACATTTTCCATGAAATGTCATCAATCAACTTTTTAAACCATTCAGTATTTTGCCGATTTAATAATCGACGTTCAGTGCAGGAATCTGTACCGACGGGGCCAGTCTTGTCAGGGAGAGAAAAATGAAAATGGGGAAATGATCTGAGATATCAGTGAAAAGGATGCCTGATTTAGTTGTATTATTCGCACAGTTAGTAAAGATATTGTCAATTAGGGTGGCAGGTTATTTAGTCACTCTTGTTGGCTTGTTAATGAGAGGATAAAAAGAACCGGAAAACAAAACATTAATACATTCTGAAGTCAGAGCCTGAGTTTCACATTTGAAAAAATCAAGATTAAAGTCCCCTAGTAGAAAACATAGTTTCCTTTCCATATTCATCCTTTCTAATGTTGACCGAAGCGTGTCATTAAAACTTCCTGAGTCTGTATCAGGAGGCCTATAAACACATCCAATGATAACATTTCTGCCACTGAAAACTTAACAGAAGCTAATTTCTATGAAGAGGGCTTCAACATCAATGTTTTTCAATTCATGGACCAGATCTTCTCTAACACAGAATTGTAGGCTAGTATGAACGTAAATTGACAGACCGCCCCCAGTTCTCCGTGGTCTACAACAGTGAAATGCCTTAAAGAAAGGTATATCATATAACATTTCTGTTGAATCGGTCAGCCATGTTTCTTACTTAATACTTAAAGTGTTTCCAGGTACCTTGTCCTTTGTACTGTATTTTGTACTGTAGGAGTGTTTATTTAATGTTGAATATTTGTGAATTACTGTTCTGTTGCACAGCAGCTAAAATTAATTACAGAGGCCAAACAATCAAAAACTTTTCCAGCACACAATGTATCTAATTGATTATAACATGAGGAACATACTACTCACAACTATAGAGGTTTTCTCAGAAGGCTGCAAAGAGCTCAGCAGAAAACATTTGTCTCAGACATGATGTCATGTCACTGCTGGGAAGGTTTCGGAAACAGAAAGATCGATCTGCCTGTTGGGTTTTTGTGTGTCAAATACTGTATTTAGTCACAAATATACAGTATGGCTGATAATAATTCAGTGGTTGGTGGGAAATCCTTAATGGGAATCATTGATCACCAGGTAATTTTAGTTCAGGTTCTTGTAGCAGTTTTCCTTTGCATCAACTTCATGCTGATCACAACCTTTTTTATGAAGGATTTCTTCTACAAAACCATGCGCTACATGTTATTTGCTGTAACACTACTGTCTGATTGTTTGATTTTGATTCTATCAAATATCTTACTCATCTGTGCTTATTTTCAGGTTACCATACAAATGTGGTTGTGTGTTGTTGTATATATTTTGTCGTCTTTGTACACGTTTGTCACCCCAGTTACTCTGACAGCAATGAGCCTGGAGCGCTACGTGGCCATTTGCATGCCTTTGCGTCATGGAGAGTTGTGCACCACTCGCAACACGATGCACTGCATCCTCATCATTCACTGCATCAGCTCTTTACCCTGTGTAGTTCTTCTGTCCATCTTCTATGCATCTGCTTCAATTACCTTTCACACACAATACAGGGTGTGTTCAGTGGAGATGTTCATGTTGTACAGATGGCAGAGTCATATGTATTCAGCTATAAATCAGTTTTACTTCCTGATTATGTGTATCCTCATTATATTCTCCTACATTGAAATAATCAAAGTGGCCAAAACGGCATCAGGAGAGAACAAAAAGTCAACATGGAAAGGGCTCAGAACAGTAATACTTCATGGTTTCCAGCTGCTGCTCTGTCTCATCCGTATGTGGTGTCCGGTCATAGAAACTGCTTTGTTAAGAATTGATATCATTTTATACATTAATGTTAGGTACTCTAATTACATTATATTTTATCTAGGCCCAAAATGTTTGAGTCCCCTCATTTATGGTCTCAGGGATAGAAAGTTTTTCCTTGCACTGAAATACTATGTTCTTTGTGGCTTGTACAAGAACAAAGCTTTAGATTTGTCATAAAACTATGATTGTGTTTTCTTTCTGATGATGAAAAACAAGACTACCAGTGTGATATCCCCTCATGACATTTTAAAGTTAACTATCAGAAGTCTGTGACTGTACAGGCCACACACTGTCAGCACTGCTGTGCAGCAAAAGTTTGTTTCACCAATGGTGCATGCATAGACCAAAAAATACATGGATTCTGATTATTGAAGAAAAACATGCAATAAAAATACGAGCTATTTATAACATACATAATCTACATTACTAATAAAAACAATGATAGGCCTAGCCTGGGACTGGAATACGACAGGACTGTATAAAGACTGTATTTACTTCTGATAATTAAACTATATTTTGCTGATAACACTTCTGTACTTTCACTGAAGACACATTTTGAACTTGTCCTCCTGATGGTGTACTTTAAGACCATTGTATTTCTATTTAGGGTACCATTATGGATAGGGTTGGACATCGAAAATCGGTTCCATATTTGAACTGTTTTTAAAAATTTCCTTTAAGATTCTAGTGATCGCTCCCTAATAAACAAATTTCACTTGTGCTTGTTTCAGTTTTTCATTGAAGCCACCGTAGTATCCACCTGCAATAGTTTAATGGGTCGATTTATGGTTGAATCATGGACCAGAACAAGTGGCGCTCAAAAGCTTAGCCTTTTTTTTACCCTTCCACACATTCCATAGATATTGCATTCACGTCAATGGGATGGACAGACAAATTTATGGACAACCAAACGTCATGATGCCTCCAGCAATGGCTGTCACCACCACTGAGGCAAAACAAAGATCCTTTTCTATTTGTATTGCATTTATTTATTTGCACCATAAGAAAAGACAATTACAAAAAAACAGAAATGAAACAAGAATTGTAAGTGTGGCAGAGGTCAAAAAACCCACAACAACAACAAATAACAACAAAAAAGAAAGCAATACAAGTGCCATTTTATAGCACACATAACAAAAAGTCAGAAATAAAAACATGGGTGTGGATAAATGTAAAATAATTGTATTTGAGTGTTTGAGTGTATGAGCATGTATAAGAGATAATGATCCAATGACAACTATACTGGAAAAAGAAACTATTAAGAGTCTCGATATAACAGGTAAGTTTTCGGTCTTAAAATTATTGAGGGATGAAGATAATTTAACTACATGAATATGAGAATTCCAAAGTATGGAGCCTCTGTAAGCAAAAGAAATTTGAGTATGTGTAGTGCGGCAAAAAAGAAGATGAAGTTTATCAGTGTGTCTTGTGTTGTAACAATGGACCTGAGAGTTAACTGTAAAGAATTTGTGAAAATATTTGGGCAGCAAGTGGGAAAGATGAATATATTTATGAATAAATATGCATGATTGAAGTATATTAACCCTTTCATGCATAGAGGTCACTACAGTGTACAGCTGTTAAAAAGTGCTTTTTCTCTATATATGCCTGCAATTTTGGGCACTGCTGCATATAGTCCACACTAGTGGAAGCTATTGCATCATCCCATACAAAAAATCCCATTGGCTGGTCATTGCAATGGGAAAGTAGTCAGTGAAACCAAGATGGCTGACAGGCAGGGAGAAAGACCAAACACCTCTGCTATTTCGGTGTCTAGCTTCTATAAAAAGATACAACTGCAGGTAAAAAAAATATAATTACATCAAGTAAGATCTAAGGTGACATATTATGTAAAGATTTTCCAAGTTTTGATTTTATATTTGGAGGAAATATGGATTAATCATCTGTCCACTCAATTGTACATCATGCATCACTAGCTACGTTTCAACTTCAATGCAATGTCAATTACTACCAATGTTGTTCTTGAAAATAATTCATATTCTATAATGTTTTGGCTGGAGATCAACTTCTTTATGTTTTTATAATGTAATTTGAGATTTTTTCATATATCCTTATATTTTGTAGAGCTCAAAAGTAGTAGTAGAGCTTGTGCTCTCATCAATGCAGGATCCATGAAGATACACACCAGAGGCAGACCCAATGCCACTCCACCACTGGCAAAACAGAGAGCAGTGTCTTAGGCCCCCCTTAGATCTGGTTTGCCCCCGGAAACCACTGGCCCCAGCTCAAGGAAGCAAAAAATGCCAGTAGATGCCTAGATGCTGCATGCACACATAGAACCAAGTAGATCTGCGTGCAGTGCCTTGCAGCTTTGTGCCCCGGATGCTTTGGCAACTATCATAGAAAATAGTCTAAAAACTGAGCAACAAGCATGATTTGACAGGAAATATGATACATGCTATAAGACACTATGAGAGAATATGCTCAGTTCAGAGACTTAACAATAATACAGTATGACATCCCTAAAGATAAATAAAAACGCCTAGTGAAAAAAAAAGTTTTATGTTTATGTTAACTTTTATATTTATCAATAGAGCTCAAATAGAGAGACCTACAGAGTAGTGGAGGAACCACCATATTACAACTGTATAACTAAATTACAACTATACCTATATAACTACCATGTTATTACATTGATGTGTTTTTAGAGTACAAAACGCATGAGGTACACTTGAGTGGACAAATAAATATTTCTTTATAGAATAAAGATAGAATTTTTTTTTTCAAACCTTGTTTTACATCCCTAATGATGTATAAAAATACTTAGTAAAAAAATCCTGGTTGAGTTTATCATAATTCATGCATGAGATTATTGTAGACTGACAATATATGAAGTTTCTTAAACAGAGGGGCAGATGGAGACAATATTTTTTTTATTTTTTCCTGTAAAAATAATACAATTATTTTTTTTACATTTAATGTTAACTTATTTATCTGGAACCATTCAGAACATTGAATAATGCCAGAATTGGCTTCACTAATTAAAGAATCAAAGTGACTGTGTGTCAAAATCAAATTAGTATCATCAGCAAAAAGTATTGGTAGCATAGTGGAAGAAACAGTTGCAAGGTCATTAATGTAAACAAGGAACAATAATGGACCGAGTATGGAACCCTGAGGGATACCATATGTTAACTGGGATCTGGAAGAACTACAACCATTAACATAAACAAATTGTTCTCGATTTGAAACATAATTGACAAGCCAAATATATGAATAATCATGGAAACCATAACAATATAACTTGGAAAGTAAAATAGTGTGGTCAGCAGAATCAAAGACTTTCTATAAATCTAAAAAAATACCCAAAGCGTATTTATTGTTATTTATGGCTGTATATATTTTTTCTACCAGTTGTAAGAGGGCCATATCTGTAGAGTGATTTTCCCGGAAACCATATTGGTGCTCGTGTGAAATGCTGTGTTTGTTTAGATGAGATAACATTCTTTTTTTGTACCAGTTTTTCTACATTTTTTGAAAAACATGGTAAAAATAGAAATTGGTCGATAGTTATTAAATTATCTTGTATCCCTAGTTTTATGAAGGGAGACAACTTTAGCAATTTTTTAGATCCTTAGGCACACATCCCATCTGCAACGATAGATTAAAAATATACGTTAATGGTTCTACAATAGATGAAGACACAGATTTAATCAATGGAGCACAAATGTCGTCATGGCCCGGAGCAGATGGTTTCAGTTTGCCAATAATTTCCATCACCTCTGCTGAGTCCATATTGTCAAACTGTAAAAGGGGGGGGGGGGGGGGTTACCCATTATGTAATCCAATGGGTTTCTGTTTGAAGGTTTGATGTTCTTTGACAAAAAGACACCCACTTGTGCAAAAAAAATCTTAAATTTACAAGAAATTACATCGATCAGTAAATGTTACACCACCCTCATTGAACTCTGAAGGATGAGGAGCAGAAGACTTTTGTTTGTTCATAAGTTGATTGATAACCTTCCATGTAGACCTAATATTATAATATTAGAACTTAAAACTATATGTGTTTCTATATGTTTTGTACTTTGTTTAATTCATAGGTGTAGGAGTGGTAAGAAACCTCTTATATAACTTATTTTTGGTTGTTGAGGATTTATGGAGGCCGGATGTATACCAAGGTTTTTTGTTTATTTCAGCAAGTTGTTTTTTTGATTGTACCATTGGAAAGCGTAAGTGAAATGCCGAATTAAAGGTTGTAGAAAAAGATGAATTTGAGAAACCCTCATATAAACTTTTACACTTTTGGACATTATAATATTTACAAGTGGTAGACACATGGTCAGTTTAAGACAATTTGAGTTTGGATCAGTAGAGTCAGTAAAACCATCAGATCTGTTTAAATCAAAAGGGCTGAAAACATGCTCAGCACAAGTCCTTGAGGTCTACATCAGTGAAAAACTCATTCCTAATGTGACAAAAGAAAAGAAAGATTTAAAATACATATCATACAAAGATCTATGAAGGTGATTATGTTCTAAGTACTTAATACTTAAAGTGTTTCCAAGTATCTTGTCAGACATTTTGTACTGTAGGTGTGTTTATTTAATGTTGAATATTTGTGAATTACTGTTCTGTTGCACAGTAGCTAAAATGAATTATAGAGGCCCAACTACTGATGACAATCAAAAACTTTTCCAGCACTCAGTGTATCTAATTGAATATAATATGACGAGCATTACTGGTGTGTCGTGAAGACAACACTGTGTTGTGGAGCTTAAAATGTTCCCCTTGTGTACTACTCACAACTATAAAGTTTTTCTCAGAAGTCTGCACAGAGCTCAGCAGAAAACATTTGTCTCAGACATGATGTCATGTCACTGCAGGGAAGGTTTCGGAAACAGAAAGATCGATCTACCTGTTGGGTTTTTGTGTGTCAAATACTGTATTTAGTCAAATATACTGTATGGCTGATAATAATTCTGTGGTTGGTTGGAAATCCTTAATGCGAATCATTAATTACCAGGTAATTTTAGTTCAGGTTCTTGTTGCAGTTTTCCTTTGCATCAACTTCATGCTGATCACAACCTTTTTTATGAAGGATTTCTTCTACAAAACCATGCGCTACATCTTATTTGCTGTTACACTACTGTCTGATTGTTTGATTTTGATGCTATCAAATATCTTACTCATCTGTGGTTACTTTCAGTTTACCATGCAAATGTGGTTGTGTGTTGTTGTATATATTTTGTCGTCTTTGTACACGTTTGTCACCCCAGTTACTCTGACAGCAATGAGCCTGGAGCGTTACGTGGCCATTTGCATGCCTCTGCGTCATGGAGAGTTGTGCACCACTCGCAACACGATGCACTGCATCCTCATCATTCACTGCATCAGCTCTTTACCCTGTGTAGTTCTTCTGTCCATCTTCTTTGCATCTGCCTCTCTTAGCTTGTATACACAATACAGGGTGTGTTCAGTGGAGATGTTCATGTTGTACAGATGGCAGAGTCATATGCATTCAGCTATGAATCAGTTTTTCTTCCTGATTATGTGTATCCTCATTATATTCTCCTATGTTGAAATAATCAAAGTGGCCAAAACGGCATCAGGAGAGAACAAAAAGTCAACATGGAAAGGACTCAGAACAGTAATACTTCATGGTTTCCAGCTGCTGCTCTGTCTCATCCGTATGTTGTGTCCGGTTATAGAAGCTGCTATGCTTAGAATTGATATCATGTTATACATTAATGTCAGGTACTCTAATTACATTATATTTTATCTAGCCCCAAAATGTTTGAGTCCCCTCATTTATGGTCTCAGGGATGGAAAGTTTTTCCTTGCACTGAAATACTATGTTCTTTGTGGCTTGTACAAGAACAAAGCTTTAGATTTGTCATAAAACTATGATTGTGTCACAGAAATTAATGAACCTTATTAATTGAAATTATTTCATTTAATGAACAAGTAATTCACAAATAAAAAATGCACTCAGTTTAATTCCTACATTGTTCATATATTGGAGTTTTTCATCATCATTATCTTGAAGAAAACATTTTCTGAGGATGAAAAACAAGACTATCAGTGTAATATCACCTCATGACATTTTAAAGTTAACTATCAGAAGTCTGTGACTGTACAGGCCACACACTGTCAGCACTGTTGTGCAGCAAAAGTTTGTTTCACTGTTGGTGCATGCATAGGCCAAATAATACGTGTATTCTGATTATTGAAGAAAAATATGCAATAAAAATACAAGCTATCTATAATGTACATAATATACATTACTAATAAAAACAATGATAGGCCCAGCCTGGGACTTGAATACGACAGGCCTGTATAATGACTGTATTTACTTCTGATATTTAAACTATATTTTGCCGATAACACTTCTGTACTTTCGCTGAAGTCACATTTTGAATTTGTCCTCCTGATGGAGTACTTTAAGACCATTGTATTTCTATTTAGGGTATCATCATGGATAGGGTTGGACATCGAAAATCGGTTCCATATTTGAACTGTTTTTAAAAGTATTCTTTTGGATTCTAGTGATCACTCCCTAATAAACAAATTACACTTGTGCTTGTTTCAGTTTTTGGTTGCAGCCACCTTAGTATCCACCTGCAATAGTGTAATGGGTTGATTTATGGTTAAATCATGGACCAGAACAAGTGGCGCCCAAAAGCTTGGCTTTATTTTACTCTTCCACGCATTCCATAGATATTGCATTCACGTCAGTGGGATGGACAGACAAACTGATGGACAACCAAATGTCATGATGCCTCCAGCAATGGCTGCCACCACCACTGAGGCAAAACAAAGATTTTTGTATTTGTATTGTATTTATTTATCTGCACCATAAGAAAAGACAATTACAAAAAACAGAAATGAAACAAGAATAGTATGTGCGGGAGAGGTTAAAAAACCCTATGTGGACTTATAAAAAACTCTCCCAATCTCCCAAAGAATTCAAAAATAAATCAACAACAACAATGAGAGAAAGTAGCAACAAATAGCAACAAAAAGAAAGCAATACAAGTGCCATTTTATAGCACACACACAAAAAAGTCAGAAATAAAAACATGGGTGTGTATAAATGTAAAATAATTTTATTTGAGTGTTTGAGTGTATGAGCATGTATAAGAGATAATTGTAGCGCTTCCCTCAATAATATTCAATAAGGGGAGAGCTTTTGGGTTCTTTTATTCTGTTAGCAATATTACTTTTAACCCTAATTTTACAGACTTAAAATATATACTTGTATTTCTATGATATCACCCCTCTGTTTTTTAAACTCTGTAATTCACTGGTTTTAATATCAATTACTTATTCAAACTTTAACCTATTTGTCCTTTTAACCTATGAAATAAATCCTTATTCAGAATCATGCAAATAAAATGATCAAACACCAGTTTGAAGTCAAGAAACCTCAATTATTTACTTTACCAAAAATAAAAAAGACAATTTTAAACATACAGAATAGTAAATTAAAATGACTTATTTTCTACACTTTTTTATGCAATTATGTTCACCAATATGAAACAAAGTAGACATCTCTATTTCAAATAGCCTATATGAGAAAAACACTCAAATCTCCCTCATGAACACCAAACACACTTTGTGGGCCCACACACACACACAACAATACAAGCCGACACTACTTAATTATGCAAATCAAAATAATGTTGCAGGCCTGATGCGTGGCTCGGGTTCGTGGCGGCCTCAAACAAAATGACCTATGCTCCAGCTGAGCAAAATAAATGAATAAGTACCTTCACGTTTCTGTCTGTGTCTGCAACCAACCGCACAGGTGCCGCTACGTCCTCCAGCAGTCGTCCTCACGTCCGTCCATATGCCGTCATATTTGAGTCAAAAGTCGCGCGAGCGATAACACATCTGCACGCGCATTTATTTTGTGTCACGTGCGCAGATTTCAACTGTCGCGCGCACTTTTTTGTTGTTGTTTAGATGATGCCGCCGCTACCAGCTGTCAGCAGTAAACTGAAAAGGCACCCACGTGGAGGGCTGGAAAATGACCAATCATAAGAGGCCCGGGTTCAGCCTTGGCCCCGCCCCCAATGTGTCAAAAGTCCTCGCTCCGCGCGAGCAGAGCTCCACCGTGAGCGACCCAATGTGTCAAAACTCCTCGCTCCACGCGAGGGAGCTCCACCCCGAGCGAGCACGGGGGAGAATCTGCTTCACCCGGTTGCTGAATATGTGCGCGAAGATCAAAAAAGTGCGCGCGGCAGTTGAAATCTGCGCACGTGACACAAAATAAATGCGCGTGAAGATGTGTTATCGCTCGCGCGACTTTTGACTCAAATATGACGGCATACGTCCACGGGATGACACGCACAGCTCCGGTCTCCTCCGTCTATCGTTGAAACAGCGGCTCTGTTTCTCGTTGAAACAGCGGCTCCTCTCGGCTCCGTCCAGCTGCGTTAGCTTGGCAGTTCCCCTAGTACGCCCACGTGTTGTGGCGAAACTCAACTAATGCACCGTCCTCGTAGCTAGCTTCCTTCTTAATCAGCGCGACCCACCGTGCAGCTTCGTGTTGAAGTCACGGCAAAACTGTCATGCACTCGTACTGTCCCGACTGTTGCTTTAACACTCGCAGTCACAAATACACACAGTGTCCCACTTTTTAACACTAGAAAAACTTTCGCTACTTGGTCATCACATTCATGCTCACTTAAGCCCTTCCATACATCTTTCCTCTCCTTACTTGCTGTCCCCTCCCTTTTTCCTCCGTGAGAAATACCTGCCTCTCAGATGCACAGACCACCTCATACAATTAGTACAGACAATTACCAGAACATTGGTTCCTACGCAAATTAATAAACAAATAAAATCTTTAAATGATTACAAACATTTCTAAGATACTTTTGAATACTTTTTAGCCTAGAACACTACTTTTTCTTTTAAATGTTTATATATATATATATATATAGATATAGATATAGATATGTATATTGCTAATTATCTCTTTTTTTAAATAACCATGTTTTGCAACTAGGTTACATAATGATCCAATGACAAAAGAAACTATTAGGAGTCTTGATTTAACAGGTAAGCTTTCTGTCTTAACTTAAAATTATTGAGGGATGAAGATAATTTAACTATATGAATATGAGAATTCCAAAGTATGGAGCCTCTGTAAGCAAAAGAAAACTGAGTGTAGTGCGGCAAAAAGGAAGATGAAGTTTATCAGTGTGCCTTGTGTTGTAAGAATGGACCTGAGAGTTTACTGTAAAGCATTCGTGAAAAAATGTAGGCAGCAAGTGGGAAAGATTAATTTATTTACAAATAAATATGCATGATTGAAGTATATTGTGGGATCCACTGGGTCGCCTAGACCAGGTGGAGACCCAGCTCCAGCACTAAGAGGCGATGTTAGCTGCTAACATTCAGTCAGGTTGTAATCCCTTCATCACAAACTGTTCAATCCTCTTTGCTCTGCAGCCTTACACCTTCGCCACGAGGAAGCTAAGGTGGCTTTCACGATCAATAACCTGACGGGCCGTGCATGGCTGTGGGGAACAGCAGAGTGGGAAGGCCACACACCGGCCTGCTCCTCCTTCAACGCCTTCACCGCCAAACTCTGCAAGGTGTTTAGTATGGCATCCAGAGGCCCCGACACTTTCGGGGGTCTCCTGGGTCTCAGACAGGGATCCTGCTCTGTTAGTGACTATGCTATGGACTCCTGGCCGTATCCAGGCTAGGAGGAGCGAGTGGTGGATCAGGTGGACGCCTTCCTGTTGGGGCTGGCCGACCAAATCAAGGACGGGCTGGTCTCCTACGACCTTCCTGCCTCTCTCGACAGGAGCATACTACTCACAACTATAGAGGTTTTCTCAGAAGTCTGCACAGAGCTCAGCAGAAAACATTTGTCTCAGACCTGATGTAATGTCACTGCTGGGAAGGTTTCAGAAACAGAAAGATCGATCTGCCTGTTGGGTTTTTGTGTGTCAAATACTGTATTTAGTCACAAATTTACTGTATGGCTGATAATAATTCAGTGGTTGGAGGGAAATCCTCAATGGGAACCATTGATTACCAGGTAATTTTAGTTCAGGTTCTTGTAGCAGTTTTCCTTTGCATCAACTTCTTGCTGATAACAACCTTTTTTATGAAGGATTTCTTCTACAAAACCATGCGCTACATGTTATTTGCTGTAACACTACTGTCTGATTGTTGGATTTTGATTTTATCAAATATCTTACTCATCTGTGTTTACTTTCAGGTTACCATGCAAATGTGGTTGTGTGTTATTATATTTCTTTTGTCGTCTTTGTATTTGTTTGTCACCCCAGTTACTCTGACAGCAATGACCCTGGAGCGCTACGTGGCCATTTGCATGCCTCTGCGTCATGGAGAGTTGTGCACCACTCGCAACACGATGCACTGCATCCTCATCATTCACTGCATCAGCTCTTTACCCTGTGTAGTTCTTCTGTCCATCTTCTTTGCATCTGCCTCAATTACCTTTCACACACAATACAGGAAGTGTTCATTGGAGATGTTCATGTTGTACAGATGGCAGAGTCATATTTATTCAGCTATAAATCAGTTTTTCTTCCTGATTATGTGTATCCTCATTGTATTCTCCTATGTTGAAATAATTAAAGTGGCCAAAACGGCATCAGGAGAGAACAAAAAGTCAACATGGAAAGGGCTCAGAACAGTAATACTTCATGGTTTCCAGCTGCTGCTCTGTCTCATCCAGCTGTGGTGTCCGTTCATAGAAGCTGCTTTCTTTAGAATTGATTTCATGTTATACATCAATGTCAGATACTCTAATTACATTATATTTTATCTGGGCCCAAAATGTTTGAGTCCCCTCATTTATGGTCTCAGGGATGGAAAGTTTTTCCTTGCACTGAAATATTATGTTTTTTGTGGCTTGTACAAGAACAAAGCTTTAGATTTGTCATAAAACTATGATTGTGTCACAGAAATGAATGAAGCTTATTTATTGAAATTCTGTCATTTAATAAACAAGTAATTAACAAATAAAAATGCACTCACTTTAATTTCTACATTGTTCATACATTGGACTTTTTCATCATCATTACCTTGAAGTAAACATTTTCTGATGATGAAAAAAAAGACTATCAGTGTGATATCCCCTCATGACATTTTAAAGTTAACTATCAGAAGTCTGTGACTGTACAAGTTTATTTCACTCTTGGTGCATGCATAGGCCAAATAATACATGGATTCTGATTATTGAAGAAAAACATGCAATAAAAATACAAGCTATCTATAATATACATTACTAATAAAAACAATGATATGCCCAGCCTGGGACTTGAATACGACAGGCCTGTAAATCGACAGTATTTACTTCTGATACTTAAACTATATTTTGCTGATAACACTTCTGTACTTTCACTGAAGACACATTTTGAACTTGTCCTCCTGATGGAGTACTTTAAGACCATTGTATTTCTATTTAGGGTACCATTATGGATAATGTTGGACATCGAAAATCGGTTCCATATTTGATCCATTTTTAAAAATGTTCTTTTGGATTCTCCCTAATAAACAAATTTCACTTGTGCTTGTTTCAGTTTCCATATCAGCCACCGTAGTATCCACCTGCAATAGTTTAATGGATTGATTCATGCTTGAATCATGGACCAGAACAAGTGGCGCCCAAAAGCTTAGCCTTATTTTACCCTTCCACGCATTCCATAGATATCGCATTCACGTCAGTGGGATGGACAGACAAATTGATGGACAACCAAACGTCATGATGCCTCCAGCAATGGCTGCCACCACCACTGAGGCAAAACAAAGATTTTTTTCTATTTGTATTGCATTAATTTATTTGCTCCATAAGAAAAGACAATTACAAAAAACAGAAATGAAACCAGAATAGTAAGTGCAGGAGAGGTTAAAACCCTTTATGGTCTCCTCCCAAAAGCAATACAAGTACCATTTTATAGCACACACACAAAAAAGTCTGAAATAAAAACATGGGTGTGTATAAATGTAGTGTATGAGCCTGTATAAGAGATAATGATCCACTGACAACTATACTGGAAAAGAAGCTATTAGGAGTCTTGATATAACAGGTAAGTTTTCGGTCTTAACTTAAAATGATTGAGGGATGAAGATAATTTAACTACATGAATATGAGAATTCCAAAGTATGTAGCCTCTGTAAGCAAAATAAATCTGAGTATGTGTTGTGCGGCAAAAAGGAAGATGAAGTTTATCAGTGTGTCTTGTGTTGTAAGAATGGACCTGAGAGTTAACTGTAAAGAATTCGTGAAAGTATTTGGGCAGCAAGTGGGAAAGATGAATATATTTATGAATAAATATGCATGATTGAAGTATATTAATATCGTAGACTGACAATATATGAAGTTTCTTAAACAGAGGGGCAGATGGAGACAAATAATTAGAGAAGGTGGCTAATCTAACAAATTTCTTTCGTGTGATTAATCATTTCTGTAAATTAGAAGGACAAGTGCTGGCCCAAACAATATTACAATAACTGAGATGTGGATAAATTAAACTGTAATGCAGTATATTTAGAGCATTCTGAGATATGAAACCACATTTTCTTTCTGATGATACCAATAGATTTCAATACTTTGTTATTGACAAGTTTAATATGCTCCGACCATGACAACCTCTCATCAATTAATATCCCTAAAAATTTGGTAGAGGAAATCTGGGTAATATCGTTATCCCCAATAGTGATTTTAGCACTGGATTTACAATATCTTTTTTTATTTTGTCCTGCAAATATTTTTTTTACATTTAATGTTAACTTATCTATCTGGGATCATTCAGAAAATGTAATAATGCCAGAATTGGCTTCACTAATTAAAGAATCAAAGTGACTGTGTGTCAAAATCAAATTAGTATCATCAGCAAAAAGTATTGGTAGCATAGTGGAAGAAACAGTTGCAAGGTCATTAATGTAAACAAGGAACAATAATGGGCCGAGTATGCAACCCTGAGGGACACCATATGTTAACTGGGATCTGGAAGAACTACAACCATTAACATAAACAAATTGTTCTCGATTTGAAACATAATTGACAAGTCAAATATATGAATAATCATGGAAACCATAACAATATAACTTGGAAAGTAAAATAGTGTGGTCAGCAGAATCAAAGGCTTTCAATAAATCTAAAAAAATACCCAAAGCATATTTATTGTTATTTATGGCTGTATAGATTTTTTCTACCAGTTGTAAGAGGGCCATATCTGTAGAGTGATTTTCCCGGAAACCATATTGGTGCTCGTGTGAAATGCTGTGTTTCTTTAGATGAGATAACATTCTTTTTTGTACCAGTTTTTCTACATTTTTTGAAAAACATGGTAAAAATAGAAATTGGTCGATAGTTATTAAATGATCTTGTATCCCCAGTTTTATGAAGGGGGACAACTTTAGCAATTCTTTAGATCCTTAGGCACACATCCCATCTGCAACGATAGATTAAAAATATACGTTAATGGTTCTACAATAGATGAGGACACAGATTTAATCAACGGAGCACAAATGTCGTCATGGCCCGGAGCAGATGGTTTCAGTTTGCCAATAATTTCCATCACCTCTGCTGAGTCCATATTTTCAAACTGTAAAAGGGGGGGAGTTACCCATTATGTAATCCAATGGGTTTCTGTTTGAAGGTTTGATGTTCTTTGACAAAGAAACAGCCACTTGTGCAAAAAAAATCTTTAATTTACAAGAAATGACATCGATCAGCAAATGTTACACCATAATAAGTCATAAGTTGATTGATAACCTTCCATGTAGACCTAATATTATAATATTAGAACTTAAAACTATATGTGTTTCTATATGTTTTGTACTTTGTTGAATTCAGAGGCGTAGGAGTGGTAAGAAACCTCTTATATAACTTAGTTTTGGTTGTTGAGGATTTATGGAGGCCGGATGTATACCAAGGTTTTTTGTTTATTTCAGCAAGTGTCTTTTTTGATTGTACCATTGGAAAGCATAAGTGAAATGTCGAATTAAAGGTTGTAGAAAAAGATGAATTTGAGAAACCCTCATATAAACTTTTACATTGTTGGACATTATATATATATATTATATATATATATATATATACATATATACAATATTTACAAGTGGTAGACACATGGTCAATTTAAGACAATTTGAGTATGGATCAGTAGAGTCAGTATAACCATCAGATCTGTTTAAATCAAAAGGATTGAAAACATACTCAGCACAAGTCCTTCAGGTCTACATCAGTGAAAAACTCATTACTAATGTGACAAAAGAAAAGAAAAAATATTTAAAATACATATCATACAAAGATCTATGAAGGTAATTATGTTCTAAGTACTTAATACTTAAAGTGTTTCCAAGTATCTTGTCAGACATTTTGTACTGTAGGTGTGTTTATTTAATGTTGAATATTTGTGAATTACTGTTCTGTTGCCCAGTAGCTAAAATGAATTATAGAAGCCCAACTACTGATAACAATCAAAAACTTTTCCAGCACTCAGTGTATCTAATTGAATATAATATGACTAGCACTACTGGTGTGTCGTGATGACAACACTGTGTTGTGGAGCTTAACATGTTCTCCTTGTGTACTACTCACAGCTATAAAGGTTTTCTCAGAAGGCTGCACAGAGCTCAGCAGAAAATATTTGTCTCAGACATGATGTCATGTCACTGCAGGGAAGGTTTCAGAAACAGAAAGATCGATCTGCCTGTTGGGTTTTTGTGTGTCAAATACTGTATTTAGTCACAAGTATACATTATGGCTGATAATAATTCAGTGGTTGGTGGGAAATCCTTAATGCGAACCATTAATTACAGGGTAATTTTAGTTCAGGTTCTTGTTGCAGTTTTCCTTTGCATCAACTTCATGCTGATCACAACCTTTTTTATGAAGGATTTCTTCTACAAAACCATGCGCTACATCTTATTTGCTGTAACACTACTGTCTGATTGTTTGATTTTGATTCTATCAAATATCTTACTCATCTGTGATTACTTTCAGTTTACCATGCAAATGTCGTTGTGTGTTGTTGTATATATTTTGTCATCTTTGTACACGTTTGTCACCCCAGTTACTCTGACAGCAATGAGCCTGGAGCGTTACGTGGCCATTTGCATGCCTTTGCGTCATGGAGAGTTGTGCACCACTCGCAACACGATGCACTGCATCCTCATCATTCACTGCATCAGCTCTTTACCCTGTGTAGTTCTTCTGTCCATCTTCTTCGCATCTGCCTCTCTTAGCTTGTATACACAATACAGGGTGTGTTCAGTGGAGATGTTCATGTTGTACAGATGGCAGAGTCATATGTATTCAGCTATAAATCAGTTTTACTTTCTGATTATGTGTATCCTCATTGTATTCTCCTATGTTGAAATAATTAAAGTGGCCAAAACGGCATCAGGAGAGAACAAAAAGTCAACATGGAAAGGGCTCAGAACAGTAATACTTCATGGTTTCCAGCTGCTGCTCTGTCTCATCCAGCTGTGGTGTCCGTTCATAGAAGCTGCTTTCTTTAGAATTGATTTGATGTTGTACATTAATGTCAGGTACTCTAATTACATTGTATTTTATCTGGGCCCAAAATGTTTGAGTCCCCTCATTTATGGTCTCAGGGATAGAAAGTTTTTCCTTGCACTGAAATACTATGTTCTTTGTGGCTTGTACAAGAACAAAGCTTTAGATTTGTCATAAAACTATGATTGTGTCACAGAAATTAATTAAGCTTATTTATTGAAATTCTGTCATTTAAAAAACAAGTAATTAACGAATAAAAATGCACTCAGTTTAATTTCTACATTGTTCATACATTGGACTTTTTCATCATCATTACCTTGAAGAAAACATTTTCTGATGATGAAAAACAAGACTATCAGTGTAATATCCCCTCATGACATTTTAAAGTTAACTATCAGAAGTCTGTGACTGTACAGGCCACACACTGTCAGCACTGTTGTGCAGCAAAAGTTTGTTTCACTCTTGGTGCATGCATAGGCCAAATAATACGAGGATTCTGATTATTGAAGAAAAACATGCAATAAAAATACAAGCTATCTATAATATACATTACTAATAAAAACAATGATAGGCCCAACCTGGGACTTGAATACGACAGGCCTGTATAATGACTGTATTTACTTCTGACACTCACTATACTACTAGTACTATACTATATTTTGCTGATAACACTTCTGTACTTTCACTGAAGACACATTTTGAACTTGTCCTCCTGATGGAGTACTTTAAGACCATTGTATTTCTATTTAGGGTACCATTATGGATAGGGTTGAATATCGAAAATCGGTTCCATATTTGAACCGTTTTTAAAATTATCCCTTTAGATTCTAGTGATTGCTCCCTAATAAACAAATTTCACTTGTGCTTGTTTCAGTTTCCATATCAGTCACCGTAGTATCCACCTGCAATAGTTTAATGGGTTGATTCATGGTTGAGTCATGGACCAGAACAAGTGGCGCCCAAAAGCTTGGCGTTATTTTACCCTGACTAATGCCTTCCACGCATTCCATAGATATTGCATTCAGGCAGTGGTGGGCCGTCAGGGCCAGCAAGGCCTTCTCTGCTGGCCTAACATAACCAGAAATCATGATCATAATTATGATAAAGGTTAATTTAATTTTTAATTTTCTTTCCCTAAATATCTAAAAGTATTTATATTCTCTTCAAGTCATATTATGCTCCTTCCAGTGCTGTTGTTTTTAGGTTAGAGTTTTTATCCAATCAGAATTCAGCTATCTTATGTTGCCAGGCTGTATGAAATCTGCCCGGGCCTTCAGAATCAACAATGTGGGCATCTGTGCACTGTAAGTGAACGGGCAAATACAGTTGATAGATAGTTGCGATAGCCAATCAGATCACGAGTTGTGTCAGTAAGGCCCTCTAGCTGGCCTCACGTTGAATGTGACATTTACGCGTCCTGTGATTGGATATGGATACTTACTAGTTTGAGCCACGGCAGTGCTATGCAGATCAACAGAGTCACACCCGCTTAAAAAGCTTGCATATTCTTTGTGGACTCATTTAATAAAACTTTTTGGAAAGATAATTTTAAAGACCCTTTTATTTTTAAGTTTTGACAGTAGCATACCAGATATGTTTTAATTGCTGATGCGACGGATAATAGCCCATTTTGTACACAACTGAGGTGATGCAATGCCTAGTAGTGCTTAAGTGTGTTTCTAACTACTCTCCAGTCCTGGTGTTATAAATGCTGGCATAATGAAAGGTATTTATTGACTAAGTTGGACATCACTGAAGGCCTAATTGTGAAATGCACCGCCCGCCACTGCATTCACGTCAATGGGATGGACAGACAAATTGATGGACAACCAAACGTCATGATGCCTCCAGCAATGGCTGCCACCACCACTGAGGCATAACAAAGATTTTTTTCTATTAGTATTGCATTAATTTATTTGCTCCATAAGAAAAGACAATTACAAAAAAACAGAAATGAAACCAGAATAGTAAGTGCAGGAGAGGTTAAAACCCTTTATGGGCTTATAAAAACACCTCCCAAAAGCAATAAAAGTACCATTTCATAGCACACACACAAAAAAGTCTGAAATAAAAACATGGGTGTGTATAAATGTAGTGTATGAGCCTGTATAAGAGATAATGATCCACTGACAACTATACTGGAAAAGAAACTATTAGGAGTCTTGATATAACAGGTAAGTTTTCGGTCTTAACTTAAAATGATTGAGGGATGAAGATAATTTAACTACATGAATATGAGAATTCCAAAGTATGGAGCCTCTGTAAGCAAAATAAATCTGAGTATGTGTTGTGTGGCAAAAAGGAAGATGAAGTTTATCAGTGTGTCTTGTGTTGTAAGAATGGACCTGAGAGTTAACTGTAAAGAATTCGTGAAAATATTTGGGCAGCAAGTGGGAAAGATGAATATATTCATAAATAAATATGCATGATTGAAGTATATTAATATCGTAGACTGACAATATATGAAGTTTCTTAAACAGAGGGGCAGATGGAGACAAATAATTAGAGAAGGTGGCTAATCTAACAAATTTCTTTCGTGTGATTAATCATTTCTGTAAATTAGAAGGACAAGTGCTGGCCCAAACAATATTAAAATAACTGAGATGTGGATAAATTAAACTATAATACAGTATATTTAGAGCATTCTGAGATATGAAACCACATTTTCTTTCTGATGATACCAATAGATTTCAATACTTTGTTATTGACAAGTTTAATATGCTCCGACCATGACAACCTCTCATCAAATAATACCCCTAAAAATTTGGTAGAGGAAATCTGGGTAATATCGTTATCCCCAATAGTGATTTTAGCACTGGATTTACAATATATATATATATTTTTTCCTGCAAATATAATAAAATTATTTTTTTTACATGTAATGTTGACTTATCTATCTGGAATCATTCAGAAAATGTAATAATGCCAGAATTGGCTTCACTAATTAAAGAATCAAAGTGACTGTGTGTCAAAATCAAATTAGTATCATCAGCAAAAAATATTGGTAGCATAGTGGAAGAAACAGTTGCAAGGTCATTAATGTAAACAAGGAACAATAATGGACCGAGTATGGAACCCTGAGGGACACCATATGTTAAGTGGGATCTGGAAGAACTACAACCATTAACATAAACAAATTGTTCTCAATTTGAAACATAATTGACAAGCCAAATATATGAATAATTATGGAAACCATAACAATATAACTTGGAAAGTAAAATAGTGTGGTCAGCAGAATCAAAGGCTTTCGATAAATCTAAAAATATACCCAAAGCATATTTATTGTTATTTATGGCTGTATAGATTTTTTCTACCAGTTGTAAGAGGGCCATATCTGTAGAGTGATTTTCCCGGAAACCATATTGGTGCTCGTGTGAAATGCTGTGTTTCTTTAGATGAGATAACATTCTTTTTTGTACCAGTTTTTCTACATTTTTTGAAAAACATGGTAAAAACAGAAATTGGTCGATAGTTATTAAATGATCCTGTATCCCCAGTTTTATGAAGGGGGACAACTTTAGCAATTTTTTAGATCCTTAGGCACACATCCCATCTGCAACGATAGATTAAAAATATACGTTAATGGTTCTACAATAGATGAGGACACAGATTTAATCAACGGAGCACAAATGTCGTCATGGCCCGGAGCAGATGGTTTCAGTTTGCCAATAATTTCCATCACCTCTGCTGAGTCCATATTTTCAAACTGTAAAAGGGGGGGAAGTTACCCATTATGTAATCCAATGGGTTTCTGTTTGAAGGTTTGATGTTCTTTGACAAAAAGACACCCATTTGTGCAAAAAAAAATCTTACATTTACAAGAAATGACATCGATCAGTAAATGTTACACCACCCTCATTGAACTCTGAAGGATGAGGAGCAGAAGACTTTTGTTTGTTCATAAGTTGATTGATAACCTTCCATGTAGACCTAATATCATAATATTAGAACTTATAACTACATGTGTTTCTATATATTTTGTACTTTGTTGAATTCAAAGGTGTAGGAGTGGTAAGAAACCTCTTATATAACTTATTTTTGGTTGTTGAGGATTTATGGAGGCCGGATGTATACCAAGGTTTTTTGTGTATTTCAGCAAGTGTCTTTTTTGATTGTACCATTGGAAAGCATAAGTGCAATGCCAAATTAAAGGTTGTAGAAAAAGATGAATTTGAGAAACCCTCATATAAACTTTTACATTGTTGGACATTATAATATTTACACATGGTCAATTTAAGACAATTTGAGTATGGATCAGTAGAGTCAGTAAAACCATCAGATCTGTTTAAATCAAAAGGATTGAAAACATGCTCAGCACAAGTCCTTCAGGTCTACATCAGTGAAAAACTCATTCCTAATGTGACAAAAGAAAAGAAAAAACAAAGATTTAAGATACATATCATGCAAAGATCTATGAAAGTACTTATGTTCTAAGTACTTAATACTTAAAGTGTTTCCAAGTATCTTGTCAGACATTTTGTACTGTAGGTGTGTTTATTTAATGTTGAATATTTGTGAATTACTGTTCTGTTGCACAGTAGCTAAAATGAATTATAGAGGCCCAACTACTGATAACAATCAAAAGCTTTTCCAGCACTCAGTGTATCTAATTGATTATAATATGACGAGCATTACTGGTGTGTCGTGATGACAACACTGTGTTGTGGAGCTTAAAATGTTCTCCTTGTGTACTACTCACAGCTATAAAGGTTTTCTCAGAAGGCTGCACAGAGCTCAGCAGAAAACATTTGTCTCAGACATGATGTCATGTCACTGCTGGGAAGGTTTCGGAAACAGAAAGATTGATCTGCCTGTTGGGTTTTTGTGTGTCAAATACTGTATTTAGTCACAAATATACAGTATGGCTGATAATAATTCAGTGGTTGGTGGGAAATCCTTAATGCGAACCATTAATTACAGGGTAATTTTAGTTCAGGTACTTGTTGCAGTTTTCCTTTGCATCAACTTCATGCTGATCACAACCTTTTTTATGAAGGATTTCTTCTACAAAACCATGCGCTACATGTTATTTGCTGTAACACTACTGTCTGATTGTTTGATTTTGATTCAGTCAAATATCTTACTCATCTGTGATTACTTTCAGGTTACCATGCAAATGTCGTTGTGTGTTGTTGTATATATTTTGTCGTCTTTGTACACGTTTGTCACCCCAGTTACTCTAGTAGCAATGACCCTGGAGCGATACGTGGCCATTTGCATGCCTTTGCGTCATGGAGAGTTGTGCACCACTCGCAACACGATGCACTGCATCCTCATCATTCACTGCATCAGCTCTTTACCCTGTGTAGTTCTTCTGTCCATTTTCTTTGCATCTGCCTCTCTTAGCTTGTATACACAATACAGGGTGTGTTCAGTGGAGATGGTCATGTTGTACAGATGGCAGAGTCATATGTGGTCAGCTATAAATCAGTTTTACTTTCTGATTATGTGTATCCTCATTGTATTCTCCTATGTTGAAATAATCAAAGTGGCCAAAGTGGCATCAGGAGAGAACAAAAAGTCAACATGGAAAGGGCTCAGAACAGTAATACTTCATGGTTTCCAGCTGCTGCTCTGTCTCATCCGTATGTGGTGTCCGTTCATAGAAGCTGCTTTGCTTAGAATTGATTTCATGTTGTACATTAATGTCAGGTACTCTAATTACATTGTATTTTATCTGGGCCCAAAATGTTTGAGTCCCCTCATTTATGGTCTCAGGGATAGAAAGTTTTTCCTTGCACTGAAATACTATGTTCTTTGTGGCTTGTACAAGAACAAAGCTTTAGATTTGTCATAAAACTATGATTGTGTCACAGAAATTAATGAACCTTATGTATTGAAATTCTTTTATTTCGAAAACAAGTCATTAATCCATACATTCTTCACACATTGGACATTTTCTTTATTTTATTACTTTTTAATTCTAGAAGGGGCTGACCTCTCGACACACCTTTCCGTCTGCTTTGCTAAATTAACACTGAATTTGTGTTCTCGTGTCTATTTTGGAAATATTTGTCGTGTTTTTTATTGAGTGGAGTAAACACAGACAGAAAAGTGGAGAAAAAGCGATTACATGGAGAAGCAAGAACATCTCTGTGTCCACTTCTATCTGAGCTTCAACCATCTCTGTTTTGTGTGCCGATCTGAGCAGAAGTCTCAAACAAGAAAAAAGGAGGGGACATCTGACGGGGAGCATTATGCACAAATGTTTGACAATTGAAGGAAATTACATGATTGCATTTCACTGGAATTGCATCCTGTGAAATTTCATGTGACGAATAAAAATATATTTATTGATTTTACTTGTTGAATATTCCAGTTCATTGTGGAGTTTGTACCCGATGAATGCCTTTAGTACCTTCATACGTGAGAAGGGCTTGTGTACCATGAACATATAAACATCTTCAATGTCAAGAGTTTTAGAATCCTGTTGTGGCTTGTGTTTGTTTGTCATGTGTGTTATATTGTTCAATAAAAAGCTAATTGCAGAAAAAGGGCCAATGTGTTGAACAATTTAATCCACAGCGTAAATGTCCTGTCCACATTTCTTAAATGGTTTAACCTTTGAACATGTTGTCAGGGTTATAGTCTGTGAACTGTTTTGATATCAAATGATAATTCAGAGCATTGCATCCATAAAAATTCAGTACACTTAACAAATTGGATTTAACGTCACTACAGAAGTGACAACTTTACCTTCCTCTCTTTCTTGTTAGAAATGGGACTTTTTGATAACTACTCACATACAGCTTTCAAGCCTATGTAAGTGAGGTCAGTAGTTTTTCCAAAATCTTGATAGACAAATAAACTTCTAAAAGGAGGTAATTAGGCCTATATGGATTGTGGTTTGAAGATAGATGGGTAGGTTCTGAGGAGGAAGTGGACTTCTACTTATTCCAATGGCATTTTAGCTGACAGGTGGATGTACTGTAACGCCCGGAAAGTGGAGGGTATACATTGTATACCAGTGTATAATCCTCCACTACATCCCTGGGTATTTTTAGGAATTGTGTCCTGAGAAATAAGTCTCAAGGTGAGCAATGTGCAAGTTCTCTAAATTCTCTCACAGTTGTCTCTTTTCTTGATCTCACTTAAGAGACAAATGAGACATATTGTGCAACTTTCAAATATGTCTCAATTTGGTATCCTTTGTGACAAAATGTTGAGTGCTAACGTTTTTCACGTTAGCCGCTAGCTAATTCAAAACGGTTACATAGCCCGCCTGCTAACGCAGCTAACGCTTATAACTTAGTAACTTAAATAACTATGGTCGGATAATATAAAAGGTACATATATTTATAAAAGGAGGCATTTCCTCCAAAAATGTTCCCTCTCTCACTCGGGTGAAATCAGCATTATACACAACTGCGGTCTGTTGGTTAAATGTAAAATGGCGCCTTGGGGTAACTTCTTTTCTTAGCTAAAGAAAAACGTTAGCTCACAGGCTAGCCCTACTTTCAAATTCAGTATCAAATGTTATATTCACATATAACAACAACTATAAGTCTGACAGCTTCAGCAGATGAATGAAAGGAGACATTTTCCTACATTTCTATGTATAAATCATTTATGTAGAGTGGCATTTGTGGCCTCGGGAGCAGTTTACAAATGCATTTTTCAATAGTTTTTTCTCTATTCTATATATAACTATATTCGTGCTTGTTTAACTACCCTGAGATGTTTTTCATGTATAGGAGGCGATGTTGCCCACGGCTCTCGGGCTTAAGCCAACAAATTAATGAAAATGAATAAAATTACACTTATTAAAATATTAATATAATTAATAATATTAAATATAATATTAATATATATTATTTATACAGTCTATGATTAAAACGTGTAGTTGTCTTTAAAACACGCTCTAAAACCAACGCATTGTTTGAAATCAGCCTCCCAAAACTTTTAATGTTATCTGCTGCCTCTGTTCCACATTGACATGATTTATTGCTCACCTCAATAATAAACAATTAACTGAAAGGGGTAATAGTAGTGGTAATGTACTTTACATATGTATTTGGGGTGTGGTTTCTGAAATTGCTGCGCTAAATATATCAACAGGAAATGCTAACTGTTGTAGAATTTTAATTTTGCATGTCTAAGGTATTGTATTGTATTGTATCAAAGGTTCTCAATCTGGCTTGAGGGGAATCCCTACTGTCTAAACTCTACCTGGAAGCAAGGCAAGAGGCTCTCACAGAGGATCTACCAGGTACTGTTTTTAAATAATAAAAATAATGCTGCCTAATCTTAAGGACATTGAAATGTGCCTTGTATTTACTTAAGATAAATCTGGTTAAATAATTGAGCATATTCTAATTGCAGTGGACCAAATGCATAGTTTACAGAGTTACAGCTGACCTGTACCTCTCCTTTTGAATCAGAAAAAATGTTGGAAATAGAATAAATGCTGTTTTTTTTTAAGTATATCTTATGTCTTGCAGATATCGACTTCAGAGCAACCCTCATCTTTTTGCCACACATCTTCAAGGAGAACATTGAGTGCTTTATTACTCTTGGAAAGGTATGTCTATCCTGCAAGCATCTTTTGTTCACCTCACAACACTAAACATACTTGACAGGACCCCTGATTTAAGGAAACCTTAGATTGTAGGTAGAAAAAAGTTTTTAAAAAACATTTTAAAACAAAACATCTCAAATTAAAGGGATGCTTTATTCACTTCAAATATTTCATTTCATGTTTGAACCCATTATAGTAGCAAAAGATCTGCAAATGCATATCTCAATCTTTGTGTGTGTAATCAGATTTTTACAAATGGTTGCAAATGTACATCTCAAACTGTTGTACACATTTGCAGATTCTTGTACCATTCACAAATTGAATTGCGCATTTATGAATTTTGTATGCATGTGCAGCTATTTTGCTACTATAATGACTCCATACATACTGTGAGAGGTAAGTAAAGTGATAATTATGCTGTGCTGAATACTGTCTGGATGGTCCCATATAATTGTTAGCTTTCAACCATTATTCAATTGCCCAGTAAATTACTTCTTCGGTACTACCATAAACTGAATTTGAAAACTATATTTTTTTAAATGCTCATTAAATGCTTATCAAGTGCATTTGTGCACAATAATATTTAAAATCTTACATTATGGGGCCTGAACTCCACATCAGAACTGTCACATTCTAATCAGAACCAACAATTTCAGCCATACAATGTCTAAAGGAAGACAGAATATTCAATAAAAGTCAAGCAAGGTAGATAATAAATGTGCTTATTATTCTATATAGTGTAAAATTACATTTTATATTGGAAAGGCTATCATGTTAATCTGATTTGCTTGTCTTTTTTTCTTCTGGTTTTGAATAGTTCCTGCCACTCCATACCCAACTATCCAGTTGACGGATGAAGACTTGAAAATGGCCTTCACTAGGAGAGCTCCGAACGTTGTGAAAGTGGACGGCATGGAGTCACAGCTCAGCAATTGACGAGGGAATGTTTTGGCAAATCAAGTACATTTTGAACATTGATACCTTGTGGATTCTTTGTGGTAAAATGTTGGTTCCTCTGTCACTTTCATGCATAAAGTGTAAAGGTTGATTGAGAATGGACTTTACTAAAACCAGGTGATGAAATGGCCTACCGAATATTTGACACTTATTCTGTGGATAACAGTTTTATGTCACACTTCAACATAGTATTTTAAAATGTACAAAATTGACAAAATCATGTGAAAATCTTAGATCTTCTGTCATGAGTGTTATTTTCATTTATGCAGTTTTAAGGTTGGTGGAGAATGGACTGGCTTGCAATGGACAATTTTACATTGTTTAGTGTAGATGATATATAGTTGAATACACAGTTTTTTTGACAAAATTCATAGCAAAGCTCAGTAAAAGAGTTTTGGGAAGTTTAACACATAATAGAGCATGAACTGTTTTAATAATCATTTGAGTCACCCTAATAATACAGTGGAGGCAATTCAAATAAAACGTCTTCTGATATAGCTGGGAAGGAATACATGAAAATTCATGAAGATTGGGCACTTCTGGAAAAGTTTTTTTTTTTTGGCAGGGTGTTAGATATGGGCCTAAGGTTTTCAAAAATCCATGGATACAAGTTGGGGTGGCCCCCCTAGTGGCAGTTATCCATAAAATCCAAAATAGCCCCCGCCGAAAATAACACAAAAAAACCCAAAACATACTTAAGTATGTATTGAAAACAACACAAAAAAAATACATACTTAAGTATGTATTGTTTTTTTTGTATTGTATACATTGTATTTTCAATACATTAAACAGGACACACACCATGCTCACGAAAAAACAATACGTTTTATATTTTTGTATTTTGACAAAATGTGACATGAGCCTGAGAGCAGCTGTATTTGTTTTATATTTTTGTATTTTGCTTTAATTTTAAAGTTTTTAATTTTAAGTGTGAATGCTGCTAACCTTAACCCAAATAAAAGTGTTTAACTTTTCAATATTGAGTATGCTCAATTTGTTCTCAAATATGACTCATAATTCTCATATTTAAGAGAAATAATCAAGACATGGATGAGACATTGGATAGACAACGATGAGATCTCTTTTAAGGCTCATACTTCTCAGATTTGTCTCATGAAAGTCTCAGATTCATCTCATGTTAGTCTCTTTAATTATCCTTTAAAATAACTGAGACATAATTGAGATCAGGGGCATACAATTTTGAGATCTCCTCTGTTTATCCCACTTCTCAAATATTGCTCAAATGGTTTTCTCAACTCAACCTCCTTTGTCTCAGTGATGTCTTGTCTCTTTTTAGCTTATCTCTTGCTCCTAAGGGACCCTTAGGAGAAGTAATTCAGAAACAAATGATCACAGAATGATACGAATATGAGAGGCTTAAATTGATCTCAAGAGATGAGATTAAACAACAGATGAGCAACACATTTTTCCTATGGGTTCATACAGTGGCCCTGAGAGCTCACAGCGCTGCAACTTAAGAAAACACATGCAAATACACAAAACACAAGCAAATTGAGAAATCTTCATCAATTTGACAACACAAGCGCAGCATTAAGAAAACAAAGACCACAACACAACGAAATAAGAAAAAGTGATACAAAGACCACAACACAACAGAAGTGTTTCCAGAGGAAACTTAAAAGGGATGCACACGTCTTGACACGCTTGTGATATTATCACGTTATTTCAAGATAATGATAATTTCACGTAATAACGATCAAGCTTGCTAACGTTAGCGTCCGATCGATAGCATGCTAACGTTATCGGACAATCATAGCGTGCTTACGTTAGCTGGCGATCGATATCATGCTAACTTTAGCGGACTTGCAAGACCAAGACCAAACTCGGTTGCCGTTGAGAGAGACCAACCGCTACCAACCAAGGCTGGCGGACTATCGCTATATATCATGTTATAACAGGAAATTATCATTATCTTGAAATAACGTGATAATATCACATGCATGTCCAGACGTGTGCATCACTTTTAAGGGTCCTCTGGAAACACTTCTGTTGTGTTGTGGTATTTGCAGTGATTTTTCTTATCTTGTTGTGTCTTTGCAGCATGTTTTCTAAATGCTGCGCTTGTGTTGTCAAAGTGATGAAGATGTTTTCTCAATTTGCTTGTGTTTTTTGTATTTGCATGTGTTTTCTTAAGTTTCAGTGCTGTGAGCTCTCAGGGCCACCGTACATTCATGAGAATGCATTGAACCAGTAGGCCACCAGGACACCCAAGGTTTCGGTGTTTAAACGTCATAACATCCGTGTGTGTCTGTGTTTAGCTATATACATGTACAGTGAATGTCACCCAGCAAAGATTAAGCCTTCTTCTCAGATTCTGTATAATGCTTAGCTATGTTGGTGACATGGTTCTAGGAATGGCAAAGTTTGTTTGTCAGTGGGTCTGCTAGTCAGTCAGTCGCCACTTTGGTCCAGAATGAAATACCTTAAAGAATATTTGGTGGATTACCATTAAATATTGTTCTGACATACATGCACCCTATACAATGTATTCTAAGAGTTTTTCTAAGATTTTTTGTTTATAGTTACATGTCATGATAAATCCTACTGACCCTATTCACGATTTTGAGTTTGTTTTTTCAACAAAAATATCTATAATACAATTGTATTACTGTTGATGGATTGCTGTGACCTTTAGTGTTGACATTCATGGTTCCCAGAGGATGAATTGTACAAAACGTTTGTCCCCTGACCTCTCATGTTTTTTTTTACCTGTTGTGTCATCCATCTTCACCAATATCAACACATTGTTTAATAATTAATGAACCAATTATCCTTCCCCGGTAATGAGTTTCACAGGAGTTTGTTTGCCTTATGAGAATAGTGACAATCAGCTCATTAGCATCACTGTTCTGTTTGAAGTCTAAATCCACATGGAGAAAAACAAACCATGTCTCCACAGGGCCACATCACCATTATATTCCCTTAAGATATCTCTCTGTTAGCTACGGCTATGACAGAAATCAACCATTTAATTGCTAAACAAACAGTTGCAAAGTTACATCAAACCAACACCCCAGATGCACAAAGTTTTACTCTGATGACTCGATGTGTGCTTTAGAATATCTTCAAACTTTGTTTTGTTTCCTTGATTCAGGAACTCTGTGTTACAGTACACGATAAAGCACATAGAAAGTATGTCAAAGACAATATATAGATTGATGGAGTTTGGAAGTTCATTCCACCACCGGGCACTATAGAGGAGAAGAGTCTGGTTTGAGACACAGAGGCCTTCAGCAGCGGAGGAGCCAGACGTCTTTCACTCCAAGAGTGTAGTGGACGGGAGGGTTTGTGGCAGTTCTAGCAGTTCCATGAGCCGAAGGTGAAAGAAGAGTGAGTGGGTGAGGTTTGTCTACAATTAGCCCTAAGGCCAAAAAACAGCATGAAACCGAGACAAACTCGAACGAAAATACCACAAAACCTTACTGACCTGTCTCTGACATACAACACAGTGCTTGTTCTAACTAAATGTTTGTACACTTCTTAAGAGCCAGCAGAAGAGCCCGCCCCTTCGCGTCACTCAAGCAAAGTAGCCAATCGGCGACTAGCAAGCGCGTCATCACAACACAATGTCTACAATACCACAAAACCTTACTGAAAGTAAAGTGAAAGTGTACTTGAACTACACCATTCCATCACTGCATATTGCATTAAGGCATTGTTTCTCGAGAATATATTGCAAAATTTAAATGAAATCGATCCAAAATCCATTTTTTTTTTTACCCAGCTGTACTGATGTCAGTTACATTAACTTCATATTTTTTTAATCTTTTTATCTATCTTCAAAAAACATCACATTTGGCTTTTAATCCTGCACTCGTTAAAAACTTGCCCAACAATCACTCTTCGGGGGAGGGGGTAGTTTTGAAAAAAACAAAACAGGATCTACTCTTGAAAGCAGTGAGTGCAAAGTTTTATTTGATGTTGTTCTTGGATGTTCAAGCCTTTAAGGTCATCGTGTGTAGCCCTCTCTCAGAAGACTGCAGTGAGCTCAGCAGAAGACATTTGCTTTTTGTTACAGTCACACCAGTTACTCTGACCCTGGAGCGCTGTGTGGCCATTTGCATGTCCCTCAACACAGAGATTTGTGCTCTGCTTGCAGCACTTTAAGCTGCAACCTCATTTTCTCTGTGTATCTTTTTGATAAGTTAGTACCTTCAATTTGTGACAGAAATGTATGTTTATATAATGTAAATATAATGAATATATAAAAAATGCCTTTTTGTCTCAGTTAATATGAATATATGGCTGACTGCACCTTTCAACTTTGGCAAAAAAATTATAGTTAGTTCAGTTATGGGTGTAAAAACTGGAAGGAAGAGGAAGAGAAAGAGAAGAGCGTGAGATGGCACATGGAGTCTTGGACTCTGCAAACAGCAGTAGCAGCAAGGGTTTTTTAGCACCACAGGGAAAACACCATGGGAGCATAACACTATAATATGCACCGAAAACACTGCCATGATATGAAGATGAAGATATGACTACTTGTGAAGTGGCAGTGGTCAATAGTAACCCCAAAGCTGTACCTGTAATTTAGGATGGTGTGATGTGACAACAAACAAGGACCCATCAAAACATAAATCAAATGATAAATTCATTTTATTTTTGCTTATATGTCATCAGTGCAAAACAATTATGCAGTAGCATTATGAAAAAAGTCTTTGTTACAATAAACATACACAATGTTGAGATCCAATTCATGATGAGCCCCAAACAATACACAGTGTACTGGAGATTTCATAATCATTTTCTTAAAACTCCAAACACAGCACACTAATCAAATAAATAGTCTTAAATAATGATTTATGCAACATTTATTAATTAATTACAAATTATTTGCCAGCTATTTCATTCTGTTTTAAAATTTAGATTTTCTTTGCGTAAATGCAAACATGTAAACAACATCATATGGAAATCAAAAACGGAAAGCTCAAAGTTGGTGGAGGTGAAGGCATGCATTTTTTGTGTTTTCGCAATATCTCTATTTGTCTCAATCCTCTCGTAGATAAGCCTCATGTGCCTCAGGCTCATCACTGCCTTCTAGAAAGGCAGCATATTCTGCCATCCTTTGGATCTCTTCTACTTTAGTCTCAGCCAACTTCTTGTCAGCATCTGCTGACAGTTTCCGAGCGTCTTCCACCTGTGACTGGGCCACCTGAATGTTGGTCCTCACTGCGAAGGATGCCTGCTCCGCTCCTAGTTTGACACAGATGCAAACACATAATTTGTCAAATTGTTGGGAAAATTCAAGAGTTAACACAACACCAGCTTAGAACAGGAATTAAGTTAAAACAAAATGTGGCAAAAAAAACAAAAAGAAGGCATTCCTCGTCTCCAAATAGTTTTGTTTTTACTAAACCTTTACTGAAGTGCAACAGTGACAGCAGAAAAATAAGATTTAAATCCCTTAATTATTCTATCATTATAAATACAATCACATTTCAGCATTACATCAAGCCTCAAGAGATACAGCTGTACTCAGACATATTTTACTCACCTGAAGTGTGTGCTGCCTCGGCCGCCATTTTACACAAGTTGACAGCATTGATCCAGGTCGACTCAAAGCGTTTGCATTCATGTAGCCTGTCACTAGCCTTAAAGGAAAAAGAGATTGGACAAATTACATAAAATAAATGACTAAATATATGTTATTTTAAGTTTTTGCAAAGACTAAAAGCTTATCGTAAGAGTAAAAAACAAAAAAAGTTAAATTGTTTTTTGTTTTTTTTAACAACACAAACTAACCTCTGCACGCTGGCCATTGAGCACCTCCAGCAATGAATCCTCTTCAGCTGGGGTCAGTTTTCCCAGTGAGGCTAAATACCGTCTTTGGACAGCAATACGTGTGTGCACAGCCTGTTAGCAAACAGAGGGGTGACAGACAGTCAGGGACAGTAAAGGCCATTTTTTTTAAACCAAAGTCTGGATTTGTACATGTGCAACTGGCTTATCAAATGCAAAAACATAAATAAGACACTATCTACCATTTTTTTTAAGTATTATCCAAACCGTAAAATATAATATTCTCACAAATGGCAATTTTAAAAAGAAATAAAATCAAAATCAATAATAAAAAAGAACCAAATAATGTTTACTTTAATAAACTGGTGACGTGTTTTCCAATGTGTCTTTAGTATTTCCAATTATTATTAAACTCTCAGACTGAGGTTTGCAAGTGCCAGTTGTGGATACAATGTTTTACACTATTTGAAACCTACCTTTGAGTAATCTGTAAGGGCATTTATGAGAGCCAGGGAGGTCTGGGAGAGAAAAGTAGTTGTACTGTCTGTAACCACTGAGGCTGCTCTTCTGATCAGGGCGTCATGAGACAGGTTTTCCATCTGGTAAAGAGGTGGAGAAAGTCAGTATTTCAATTCCTACATTCATTTTTTCATGCAAAAAGTAAAAAGAACAAGAACACATTTTTTTTTCCAAAGGGAAGGAAGATTTGTGCAGTTGCAGTTGACCTGTGTTTGGTAAGAGACCGTCTCACCTGTGTAAAAGGGATAGCATACAGTCCACGGCCAGCACTTAAAGATGCTTTGCTCATGTGTGCAGTATCTGTCAGCTCCCTAAAATTCTGGACTCCACGCTTCCTGCTGCTGAACAGGACATTCTCAGGACTGCTGCAGAAAAATGAGAAAAATATTAGCAGGTCATTAGTCATGATCAATGGTATTTCAGATCAAACTTTTGCAGTGATTTGAATTAAAATCATATACTTTGAGAATTAGCTAAATCTACAGGCAATGTCTTAGAAGTTAATCTAAGCAATTCAAATTCCTGAAAGTTCGGTAAACTCATGGAGAAAAAAAAAGATAAACTGCAAACAGAAACTTCAACAGGCAGCACTTAATGGCAGAGGTCTAGCCTATGTTCCAACTAGATGGCATTAGAAATTATTCATAACATACCTTAGGAAACGGGTACAGACTGCTCCTCTTTTGAAAACACTCTTGTTCGTCCACAGCAGTGAAAATTCTGTCTGATTTCGCAGAAGTCCTCCAGCAGCACGGCCAGCACACACTGAACACTGACCAATGGCTTGCATTTTGTAGATTAAATAGATCTGCTGCACTTGAAGAATATATTTAATATGATATATGTATAGTTGCTCTCTGTATTTTTTCTATTGTCCGCAATTCAAACTAATCCGTAGTACACTTGCTTCACTTCGTGAAATCTGAGAGATACTCTTGTTCGATGTTTGCAATCTTTCAGTCTTCTCGATGACCAACTGCCCTGTCCTGCGGGTATTTGTAAGGCCCCAGCTGCACTTCATTGCGTAAACCGCATTGATCTGTTGACTCTGACCAGCAAATGTGCGTAATTGGCTTTATCTGAAAAAAAAAAAAAAAAACCCACAGAGACAGGAATTACCTATTGGTTTTTCTCTCTCTCTCTCTCTCTCTCTCTCTCTCTCTCGCTCTAGCCTGTAGAGAAAGAGATTGTGTGTGTGTGTGTGTGTGTGTGTGTGTGTGTGTGCATATGCATGAAAAAGAGAATGATGACATAACTCTTTTTTTTAACAATGACGACAAATCCTTATTAGACCTTAAAGGGGCAGTTCATCCACAGTCAAAAGTACATATTTATCCGCTTACTTGTACTGTTGTTTATCAATCTAACAAGTTTTGATGTGATTTGCCGAGTGTTATTGCAGTGGCTACCTTGGGGGTTTTTTTGCAACCACCACATGTGTGGTATGAAGAGACAGTAGAACAGGTCAATAACTTCAAACACATCGTCGCCATTCATAAACAATCCCGACAAAGACTCTATGTCATCTGTAAGCTCAGAGCACTGTCTGTTGTGACAACTCCTGCTGTTAAGAAACAAGAAGTTAAGAAACAAAAGTATAATACAACTATGTACTGTTGTACTGTCCCCATGCCCTTCTCAAGCTTAGAATAACACACACTGCAACCAAAATCATCAGCCTTCCAACAAACAAAACTTCGGACCTCAGTGATGGAGCCGCCCCACGCCTAGCACTCACAATACGAATGGCACTGATCACCCCCTCAACCATTACTGGTCGCAGGTACAGGACTTTAAAATGGAAGACAGCTCGCTCTGAAGAAGACTCGATGTTCTGTCATTATGTGTATGTTCGCCAAGTGTGTTATGCTGCTGCTGTAATATCTGTATCTGTGTCTTTTTTTGCACAGGCTGTGAAAACAAAAGTGCCATGCCAAATGCACGCTCCCTCAAAACCTGCAACATCTGTGGCATCGTGCTGTGTAATAAAACTGAAAATTTTAGAGGGGCCTTTTATTGTAGCCAGCCTAAGGCACACTTGTGCAATACTCATGCTTTCTAATCATCATCTTGATATGCCACACATGTGAGGTGGGATGGATTATCTTGGCAAAGGAGAAGTGCTCACTATCACAGATTTAGACAGATTTGTGAACAATATTTGAGAGAAATGGTCATTTTGAGTATATAGGAAAAGTTTTAGATCTTTGAGTTCAGCTCATGGAAAATGGGAGCAAAAACAAAAGTGTTGCGTTTATATTTTTGATGAGTGTATAAAGTCTTAAGTCTAAGTCTAAAGTCTATCTTTGCAGCCCCCTGCTGGCCAGAAAAAAAAGGATGTGAATTTTAGGGCATTTCACTTTTAGACTCATGTTTAGCAGGGGATGCACATGTTATTACCATAGGATATTTTGTACACTTTTTTAAAGTAATACAACTAAATGATGGCCCTGGGTAAAACCTTTCCAAGTAGCTCCTTGATGGATAGCTACAGATAAAAAAAAAAGGTTCTCATTCCTCATTACGTCAGTCCTGACGCAGAACGCAACTTCACAGTCTCTGGGGCAATCAAAAATAGATAACCAATGAGGGGAGCCAGCAGTGAGTGACGATGACTACATTCTGATGATTCAAATTTCATTTGTTCTTCTTTAGTGATCAAGTCTTTAAATTCATTGTGCCCTGACATCTCTCAGATTAAGGTAGACAGAGTAGATAGCAACAGTTAGATCAGCAGAATACATTGTCTTTTAAACAGCATCGAGGACTTTGACTACTTTATTTAAACCAGCATCATAGCACTTAAGAGAAACTTTAAATCAAACTTAACATTTAATGATAATTTTCTATTGACAGCCGCTTTAAAATATTTTTATTGTCAGGTGCTTTACAAATAATTCTTGATTATATTTTTGTCAGTACCGCAAACACTTCTTTAAAAAACTGATATATGGCTGATAACATGTCACTAGTAGTTGGTAAGTCTCTTCGGCAGCAGTTAAGGCATCAGGTCATTGTTTTGCACATCCTGGTGATGACTTTTCTTTGTATTAACTTATTGCTCATTGTGATCTTTTTTAAAAAGTGCTTCTACACAACTACACGCTACATCTTATTTGCTGTTACACTGTTGTCTGATAGCTTGATAATCATCTTGAGTGATGTACTGCTCCTCATGACCCATTTTAAATTCACTATACAAATTGGTTTGTGCATCGTTTTGTATTTTCCTTTGGCTCTGTACACACTTGTTACCCCAGTTACTCTGACAGCAATGACTCTGGAGCGCTACGTAGCCATTTGCATGCCACTGCGCCATGGAGAGTTGTGCTCCACACGCAACACTAATTACTGCATCCTCATCATTCACGGCCTCAGCTCGATACAATGTATTGTTGTTCTATCCATATTCTTTACATCAGCCTCTCTTAGCTTTTACCAACAGAACATATTATGTTCAGTTGAAATTTTCATTTTGTACAAATGGCAGAGTCATGTTAAGTCTGCTATAAATCAGTTTTACTTCTTGATTATGTTTATCCTCATTGTATCCTCCTATGTTAAAATAATTAAAGTGGCCAAAACGGCATCAGGAGAGAACAAAAAGTCAACATGGAAAGGGCTCAGAACAGTAATACTTCATGGTTTCCAGCTGCTGCTCTGTCTCATCCAGCTGTGGTGTCCGTTCATAGAAGATGCTGTTTTTCAAATTAATTTATTGTTGTACGGTCAAATCAGGTACTTCAATTACATTACTTTTTATCTTGCTCCAAGATGTCTTAGTCCTCTAATTTATGGTCTCAGGGATGAAAAGTTTTTTCTTGCACTGAAAGATTATGTTCTTTGTGGCTTTGTCAAGAACGGATCCATTTGCGTGAAAAGTTAGAGCCCTAAATTTGCAACGGAAAATAAAGTTTATATATATAGATATATGTTATATATTTATCACATATTGTTTAGTCTTGCTCCAAGATGTCAGAGTCCTCTAATTTATGGCATCAGGAAAGAAAAGTAATTTTTCTTGAGGTTAAAAGCTGTGCTTTCTTTGGCTTGTATCAGATAAATTAAGATTTACAGCGTTTTATTTTTGCTAATGTTGTTTTTATTTTTTGGTTTGACCACGACTGTCATTACACTGCTATAATAAATACACTAAACAGATCAAAAACCCACAAACAACAAAGTCTGATGATGTGGTTAGGATAACATAATATTTTAATTAATAAATAAACTTTTTTCCTATTCCTGTATTTATCTATTTTCCATGACTGCATTTAAAAAGTCCTTGCCCCCTGAATGCTGTTGATTATATGTGTAGTAAATAACCCAGAAAAAAAATATATTGTCACACACATATTAAAAGGAGATCTGTTTTACCAATAAGTACTTATGGATTTATTTTACATCTTGGTCTATAATATGAAAGTTGCATTCTGCTACTGAAAACCACAATGTTTCAGTTATCTTGTTATCCGACTCCTACTAGGACTGGGAATCTATTACATATTTGTTGAGACCAATGCTATTATTGAAATGCTTATTTGTCTGATTCATTATCCAGTAACTTATTGATCCGGATCAAAAAAGTAGTAGTAGTAGTTCTGTCATCTTGAACCAGTCTGGCCATTCACCTCTGACCTTTTGGCATCAACAAGGCATATTTGCCTAAAGAACAGCCACTTATTGGATATTTTCACATTTTCAGACCATTCTCTGTAAACCCTAAAGATGGTTGGTTGTGCGTGAAAATCCCAGTAGATCAGCAGTTTCTGTAATACTCAGACCAGCCCGTCTGGTGGTGGTAACAACTATGCCACGTTCACTTTGCGGGTCAGGAGTGCAAACTTATCTGTATTAGGTACCATCATACTACAATGACTAATTATTGCTGTTTTTCATGTAAATACTGTATAAGATAACTGACAGACAGAAATGAAGAACACCTGATGGATAATACCAAAGGACGCTCTTTAAATTTAGACAGCCTCATGAACAGCAACCGGATGCTATATTGGGGGTATAATTTTTGGCATTTTCTACCTAACACAACAAAAGTTTTACCTTCAGATAGCTTACAAGTAAAAGCATGAGCATTTGAACACACAAAGTGCTTAAAGTGTACTCTTATAATAGCCCTCTTATTTAATATTTTCCTAAAAACCCTGCTGCCAACAATTTGGCAAGAGCATTCATTCTGCCTGATAGCCTGCAAATGTGTTATCTGCTGAAGTGAAGTCCACTGGGGTTTAGAGGTAGAACGTTTGTTTTGGACACTGATTTTGCTCCCCTACTGTCCTGACTGCTGACGTAAAACTTGCGTAAAGAGCTGACGAGCCCCAGAGAGCTGCTCTCAACAGAGTCTACTTGTTTGCCAAACAAATGAAAACTTTAGGTTGCACAATTAGACTCAGGGGCTTCACGTTAATAATTAACCAGTCTGTTAATTACTAAGCAGGGGATACCTTGGGACGTGCAGGTGCTCGCGGTGCTTGTGAATGGGCACATTACAGCTAAAGAAAACATCTATAACCGGAATAACAAATTGTTAGTGGCATGTCTCAATCTATATTACCTGCCAACTGAGTTTACAGGTGTGCTTAATACTGCAATGCGTTTAAGTGTAATTTTCTGTCTGTCTGTCTGTCTGTTAACAGATGGTAAAGAAAGTGCAAGTATGCCTTGGTCAGAGACAATGTAAAAACATGTTACAATTTAATTGATTGATGTGTGTTCAGTTTCTAAGTTCACAAATAAACAAAGTCAATTGTCAGTAATGTGTGAAGTTATTTTAAAGAGTGAATCTGAGTGTTCTCTTGTGTTCTTGTAGTTGATTTAAAAAGCTAATTCACAGTTTTTTCATTCATCTGCCACAAAAATGAAACAAAACCGTGTTTCAAAAGTTGTCCATGCATGGTTTTGATTTTAACAGTTAAAACTACAATAAAAATAATATAGTTCATTGAAATATATTTTCGCACATTTTCTTGATTCTATAATCCAGAATAATGTATAAGTATACGCATATTTTCAGGATAATAAACAACCAATAGAAACATACAGTCCTGAAATGTACAGTCCTGATCTTTGCATCGACTGTCAACAACATATACCCCCCTCCTGTTCCCAGTAATGTATGTTCAACCAAACAGCCATCTCAAGTGCAATGTCCTTTAACCCTGACTCAAATCATGGACCTGTCATGCACCAGACAATAACACGTTATTTGTCTGAACCAACATTAAGTTTATAAATCAATGGTATACTGTTAGTTATCTGAGCAGGTCTACCTTAAAGCCTACTGATCATATTAAATGCTGATAGGAGATAATATACACTCTTTAATATGTCCTGAGGCCAGTTTTACAAAGACTGACTTTGACTGTGGCTAAGATTAAAATAATAGTCAAAAAATCTGATAAATGTCTGAATTAATTTGCCACACAAAGCCATCGAGCTCTTGATTATCTTAAGTAGAAATGTTTCAAGTAATTTCTGGGTCTTCTCACTCCAGCAAAGGGAATTGGCAGTGAAATGGCAAACTTTTGGGTTATAAGTCTTTCTAAATTGACCCTGGCTGTGGTGACTAGTAGGAATGCCAGTGTATTTGTAAAATACTCTGTTCCAATAAAGTACTGCATTTAAAACCTTAATATAATTTAAGTGATCACATTACAATGTTTCTATTCTTAACTTTTTACAGTTAGATTTAGTATTTATTGTTTCTTTAAAATAATGTGGTTTTAGTATTTTTGATAATTTCTGTAGTCATCTCTGTGTCTTAAAATACTGAGGCTCTTTGCTTTTCAGCAGTTAGTTATTTCTCCTCCATGAGCTTTCACTCCTTTCCAACTGATGCTGAGTCAGAGCAATGTTAGCTAAGCTGTGAAAGAAAGGCTAATGGTGAATAACTAACGTTGCTGATGGTTATCCAAGACACTGAGATTATTATCAAAATTATCAAAAACACACTATTCAACTAATGTTAGCGAATGTGCTAGCATGCTAGGAACTTAATGCTTTGTTAGCTTAGCGAACATTGCCAGGCAGACAACTATGCTTCATATGATTACATATGTCTGCGCCCTACCTTGCAGTGAGTGAAGTGAAAACATACAAGATTTTTTCACATCTTGTGATGTGAAGGCAGAACTAGAGGCCAGTCTCAACTATCTTTATAATGCTTTCTTAAGAATCAGCACTGTACTCCAAGTACATGAACTAGGAATCTTAACACCACACACACGTAGTTCTTTAACCAGGCAGTGACCTCACATTACTTTATCTGCAGTTCAAAAACGTAGGCATCCACAACACCTTCCACCACCAAACTTAATCTAAAGTGAAAAAAGTGTTGAGGGAGGCTGCCAAAACCATTTGCTTAACAGTTCACAAACTGCATTGTACAGGACACAGCTGGATCAACTGACCCAGCTCACTTTAAAGTGTCCACTCAGCACACAGCAGAGTCACCAGTGTCAACAATCAATATGTGAGCCACCTCTTCCAGCTGGAAAAGGTCCAGTTATGTGCAACAACGTTAGCTATTCAAAAATACTTACTTTACAAAAAAGAGACATTTTGTAGCTACCAGTGTTGCTATCCAGTCTGTGCTAGATTTGTAGATCCCCCAAACTACAACCATTTGAATGAAATTCATTTTCACAATGTTGATCAGCTCAGAGTCTTCTGCACAGTGTCCACACATATTGCAACAGTATTACATCAGAGGTTTTTATGTGGTCTTTGGGCAGATTGTGTAATTAGCCGATTTTTAGGAATTACTGCACTCGAAACAGTTCAACAATACACACATTTATATTTTACTTTTGCTTGAAATTAGCTTGCATTTATCTGTGAGGTTGTAAATATTCAGTTCAGCCGAAATCACCCTTCCCAAGAAACTGGAAGAAAGACTACAAGTATGCCTTATGTCACTGGTAGACTCAGGTGGTTAGAACTGCGTCCACAGCAACGTAAAGCCAGTAGCATTAGCATACTGGTTTTTAACAGTTGACTACTAGCTTACACTGCTGTTGTAAATATGACCAGCTGAACATTCGCAATTATATTGACTATGTTTCAAAACTAGTCTACAACTTTGCTTACACAGAGATAACAAAATTAGAATTACTTTTAGCTGACTTGCTCACGGTAATGTTACTTACAAGTCCAACAGCAAGAAGACCGGGTTGGCGTATATGTCTTCCAGGCTCTTCATGTCTGGAGAAGTTGCTGAGGCCGCTTCCGTTGGCTAGCTACGTTTCTTGCGCAGCACAGCAGACGCTCCGCTGGCCCTCCCTGACAGCAGTCTCTCCCCATATACTTAACCGAGTATCGTGAAACACTCCGCTGCCCACAGCAGTCCTGGCAGCGCGGCTATAGTTAACCTGGCTGACTGCAGGCAGCGCCAATTAGCTCCAGTTAGCATTTAGCATCAAGCTACCAGACCAAGGTTATAATAGTTTAGGATTTTTCATTAGTTTTAGTTTTAATTTTTAGTTTTCAAATTCAGTTAGTTTTAATTAATTTTTAGAGTGAGTTTGCAAGTTTTAGTTTAATTTTTATTTTTTGAAAATGCTTCGTTTTAGTTTAGTTTTTATTAGTTTTAGTGTTAGTTTTAGTTTTTTTGTAATGGTCTATGTGTTCGAGATTCAAAGAGGTCATAATAACTTTTGCCTTTATTTCCTTTGGTTTATCCATGTTAGCCCCATAAGGTTATTAACTCTTACAGTTCCAGGTGTCTTGAAATTTGGTTCGAGTGTAGACATCCCAGTCTCAGTTAACATATTTACAATTTCTTCCTGCATGTTCACTAACCAGCAGCTATTTAGTTGCTGGATTTTCAGCGCCATCACAAAAACATTTTGATTTGTAATATCATGGTTGAATTGAAGACTTTTACTTGCACACAGTGAAAGCACAACATCCAAAGTTTACAGAGTGTTGCCCCGGCGACACTTTTACCATAATAACTAAACGGTTTGCGCTACCGGGAAAATTCCAATGTTCTCTGAAAGCTGAGAAGTTGCTCTTTACAGCCAATATGGTGCCATTACGGTAATTTCACTCGCGCTTCTCCCTGAAGCCCACACTCAGCGGCGGAGAAATAGAAACACTGAATTATGTATGAAAAAAGTTGACAAAGACAAAAATGAAAGACATTTTCACTTTAGTTTTAGTTAGTTTTGTAACCGCACAATACAGTTTCAGTTAGTTATCTTTTTTTTAAAAACTCTTGTTTTTATTTTTATTTCAGTTAAGGAAAATGTTTTTTCAATTCTAGTTTTCGTTATTTTGTGAGTTTTCGTTAACTATAATAACCTTGTACCGGACGTGTCTCTGCTGAAAGTCTATCAGTAGTTACGGGAATACGAATTCGCTAACTGACCAATCAGAAACGAGTATTCAATAAGGCTGACTAGTAATATTTTATAATATCTCATACAGTCTATATATATTTCTGCCTCCTGGTGGCCAAAAGTGATTGAAGCAGTCTAAATGTGCGGGGTTGTAATTACTTTACCGCCCAAGTCCTGCACTGACAACTATGCTTTAGCAAAAGTACCACAATATCAACCACTATTTACACATTAAATAATATATTGGAATATTTGTTATTGTATAATTATCACCCAACATATATTAATATTTCTGTTTTGCTGTGTAAGCAGATTTTTTATGTTGCAGCTGAAAGAGGTGGACCTAACCACTTATATATGTATATATGTATATTTATATGATATTAATATTTGAATATGAATACATCATATGTATCTAAGGTAATGTGGCCCACATTACAATGTTTTATAATAACACTATGATCAAACAGGTTTTTTATTATGCTTGACATTGTCAAGTTGTCTGCATAACTTATTCCACAAATAGGGCCTACTGCATCCCATCTCCCTGCTGAAGTTTAGTTAATGAGAAAAATTACGCTGTATGACGATAGCATGCAAATAATGTATCTCTGGAGGAATGGGCCCTGAGTCAGATGTAAATAGAGACAAGCACTTCAGTTACGGGGGACACATCCCAGAGATGGTGTTCACTGAATAAAAATTTTATGATAAGAAGAATAGAAATCTAAAGTTTGGTCAACTCTCTTCTGACTGATGAAGACATCCATAGGTGAGTATTACTCTTTTACACTGAAGATTGGATGTGTATTATGTGTATATTTGTGTGTGGACTTTAAACATATTTTCTCTTTAACAGGTGTGCTGTTTCAAAATGCAGAATCTGACTGAATTTCCAGGCAATGCAACTTTCCACAGTAGCCTGTCTGTGATCATCAAGGTGTGTGTGGTTATCCCCTTCTTCTGTGTCTTCCTCTGCTGCATTGCTGTCATGCTGCACATCTTTGCGTCTCACAGGCATTTCCTGGACACCACACGTTACATCCTGTTTTCCTACATGCTGATCAATGACACTCTCCAGCTCTTGTCCTCTGTGCTGCTCTTCCTGTTTGTCATGGGTCGGGTGAAATTTGCTCTTGTCTACTGTGTTCCTCTGTTGTTCTTTTCCACTGCGACCTTCCAGAACACACCTTTAATCCTGGCCACCATGTCACTGGAGCGTTATGTTGCCATCTTATACCCTTTGCAGCGCCCGGCCGCCTGGCGATCAGACCAAATCTGGATCATTATTCTGTCCCTGTGGCTCATCAGCTGTATCTTCCCTATTATTCACTACTCCATCGGCAAAAGAGATCCTGCTGTAGATATCCTTTCTACCCCTGTGCTTTGCAAATCTACACTTATCAACTCATCTCCAATCCAGGGATTGTTCCAAGCTGCTGTAAGTATTATCTTCTTTGCAGTTGTGGCTGTTGTCATCCTCTTTACATACATTAGAATCTTACTGGAAACAAGGAAGCTGAGACAAGATAAAGTGTCTGTGACCAAAGCCATGCACACTGTGCTGCTCCATGGCTTTCAGCTGCTGCTATCCATGTTGGCCTTCACACACCCTATCACTGAGACTCTCATTGTGCTGCATGCCAACTGGTTGCCAGAAGACATCTCCTTTTTTAATTATTTCTGTTTCATCCTTATTCCCCGCTTTCTCAGCCCACTCATCTACGGCTTTAGAGATCAGAGTCTCAGGGTCTGCATTGGAAAAACATTCCTCTGCTGCTCAAACAAAGTCAAACCCAGTGTGAGAGGCAAGCTGCAGGACAACTTGCTTGCTTCTTGAACTGGCTAATATAGTTTTGATAGAGATTTCAAACCTAAGTCTTTGTGATGTTGAAGAGGTTCCTGCAGGTCTTTAAAAGCATTTTGAGCACATTTTCCTCCCTGAGAAGGTACTAAAAATGTAATTTAAAACAGCAGTTAACATTATATTCCTTTCAGCTGAGAGAACAGCTACATTTAATCAAACTGAATCATGAATGAATTGATTAAACCTCTGCTAACCTCTGCTGCTCTGTAAAATGCAGTCATGACCCTCTGATCTGTGGATACATTGGCACTGTTTTTTGAGACATGATCCACAGTTGTTAAACATAAACCAGCCAGTGACCGTGTTTCTGTGCCAGCAGCATCAATAATGATTACTCAATTATGTGAGTGAATTTAAGGTATCTTATTCTAAGATTCAACCTCTAATTCCCTCAATAAGCATGACATACTGATCATGATGAAAAGTGCACGATTTATGATAAACAGTGTGACTGGATTTCAGGCCAGTCAGTGCTTCTGGCCTCCTGTAATTTACTGTTATTAGATCATGTTATGGTGTTATGGTCCCAAATATCCAAATAATACCTGTCAATATGTGTAATTTAAAACATATACAAATCATGATTTTGTGATTATTTCATATTTGCAGTTCACATAATAAGAGATCAGATATCTGCAGTGGACATCATTCGATTTTTTCTTTTAATATTAAGATTAATATTTCCTTATTAGTCCCACAATGGGGAAATTCATGCTCCTCATTTAACCCATACTTTTGACACACCAGTGAACACACCATGCTTAGGAGCAGTGGGCAGCACATTACTGCGCCCATTGTGGTGAGATTTTCTGCATTCCTGTCTCCAAGTCAATTTAAAAAATGAGATGAGAAAAGTATGAAAGATTGTTTTGGGGATTATATTTACATGGTTTCCTGTACATTCCTTTCTGTCTCTTATGTGTTATTCTTTTAAGATTTAAATGAGTAAAAGACACAATAAATCAATTAATATACCATTAAATGTACGGATAATATTTCTTAATAATTATAGGAATTAATTGATGGATCAAATGTGACATAAATAGATATTTGTTTTACTTTGCCATTTACTTATTATGATTTTTTAATATTAAAAAATATATTAAGTTAAAAATTATTACTTCTTAAAATATTTGTATGTATTAAATGTATAGAATGTGATTAATAAACATTTATGTATGTATGTATGTATGTATGTATGTACTGTATGTATTTAGAATGAAGCAATCATTTACAGATTTGCTCTTTCTTATTGATTTACCACTGAAGTCAACCAAATACTTAATCAGTGTCTTCACTGTGCAGCTTTAAAATGGTAGTTTGGCTGTTGGACAGAGCATTTACCTGCAGGTGCCACACTGACTCAACATTTTGTGACAAAGTCCATTAAACTTTTTGCCTGTGAGCAAATGATTTGCCCCAATCACCCACATTAAAACAATAAAAATAAGTTAAGTGAAAGCACTACATTAATTGCACCCTGTTTAATCCATTTTAATGCTTTATTTGCATAATTCAGCGCTCCAAATGAATGTGCATGTTGTTTAATTACAAGATGCAGAAAACTGGCACTGGCAATCCATAAAGTTTAAGGTATTTCTGTATACATGCTCTCATGAGAAACTAACTGCCCTGACTCAATTCAGGCTGAAGGTTAGCCTCATCCATATTAAGGGATCTCAGAGCAGATGAAGGAGATCCCCATGTGAGGAGGCACGTTTGTAAATCCCAAAGATCTTCTGTCCAGGGGAGAGAGAGATGAGCTCACTGCCATTCCCGAGAAACAGCGCTGCATTTCAACTATCTGCAGAGAATTAAAGTACTAATTCAAAAGATTCAGTCCAAAGAAAACTTGGACAAATGATATCGTAAACGGGCCGTTTACAAGGGTAATGTTAGCGAGACAGCAAGTAGCGACTCAAGTTGTTGTTATCCGATGCAATAAACATGTGCGGGGTATTCTTCTAGTGAAAGGAGCATTGAAATCTGAACAAAAGTGGTCAGCTGGACACCCACGGAGACACATGATACACAAAGGTATACCATAGACTGTATATAAATGATGGACGTAGTCACTGTGACGTCACCACTTGGTTTGTGGACGGCTCGTTTGAAGCATCGAGTTCAAAGTTACACAAGTCGCCATCTTTCTTTTAGTCTGTCACCATCTTGGTTTTAGAAACTGAGAGCAGACCATATTTAGACTGTGGAGGAGCGAGGGGTTGATCTATGGGTGGATCTTGACTGACGGTCGAGGACACTGCACTACATGCCCATCTACACCGGCTGTGGCAACATGACTGCACTTGGCTGGAAAGTCGCTGCAAATTCATGTTAGCATTAATTGTAGCATTAACTGGAATGTTAATTTTGGCTAGCAAAAAACAAAAACAAAATGTACCTTACTTAAAAAAAGAACATCAGACTCCTTGTAATGTCTATTAGTACAACCAAACGTTGAACAAGACATTTTTAAATTAACAAAATCATCATTCATTAAGTCAAAATACAGTGCGAAAGCATCAAACTTATGAGTCGAAACCGGGTGAAAACACAGACAATGACAAACAAGTTCATGGCTATTTTGAAGTTCACAGTACATTGGACACACATTACTTTTCTTCTCTCCTGATTACGGCTACCCTTGTTAGCCACCTGTCAATCAATGTTAGCCACACCCCAAATCATATGATTCTTTATCATCTGTTTTCTTCTAAATTGGACCATTATTTAAACAATTAGCATCATATGGTCATGAAGAAGATTTTTTTTACTCACGACTGAGACCATAGTGTTGTCAAGATATTTTTTTCTTTGGTAATAAATAAAGTGAGAAGTTTTGCATTTTCTATTGCAAAAAATAGGACCAAATTGCTTCTGCAAAAGCTGTTAGCAACCCCTGTAGGCATTTTTGGTAGAATGCAGGCGCAGTAATGTGCTGCCCACGGCTCCTAAGCATGGTCTGTTCACTGGTGTGTCAAAAGGATGGGTTAAATGCAGAGGTTGAATTTCCCCATTGTGGGACCAATCAGGGAATATTAATCTTAATCTTTATTATGTGAACTGCAAATATAAAATAAATTACCAAAACATAATTTATATATATTTTGAATCACACATATTTACAGGTATTATTTGGATATGTGGGACTCCCATGGAGACAGTGGCTTGCAGGCTTATACTGTGTGTTCCTTATTATTCTGATATTTTCATTTGAAAATTTTGTTCATTTGTTCACATGACATGGTGACCTGTGAACATCACACTAAATTGTGCGTGCAAAAAAACCTTTTAAATATCTACAACATGGGTTAACAACAGTGGATTACACAAGGCCAGAAGCACTGACTGGCCTGAAACCCAGTCACACAGATGATAATAAATCATGCATTTTATTTTGCTTATTGAGGAAATTAAAGGTTGAATCTTAGAACAAGATGCCTTAAATTCACTTACACAACTGAGTAATCATTATTGATGCTGCTGGCACAGAAACACGGTCACTGGCTGGTTTCATATTTCAGTTCATAATTCAGTTACATTAAATTTAGCGGTTCTCTTATTAACTTTTAAATAGACTTTGAATCTTCAGATTGACACAGAACAAATATTTTTAAAGTGCATCTCCACAGTAAATGTAGGACTTTTTAATATCACATGAATGCAATTTGATACCTGTTTTTATGAGCAAATTGTTCCAGTACTCTCCAGCATTTTATGACTTTGAGTATTTCTATATAAAAATTGATTCAATGACCGTGATTTGGACCAAGTAAAGTGGCTTGAAATGGATGAATGGATCAAACAATTATCAATATTATTCAAGTTATTTAAGTATAAATCTACAAAGCAACACATGCCTGTTAATAGAATGAAGAGCTTCCAAGCTTCTGTAACCAGCTAGTGACAATAGTTTTTGCTTCAGGTGTGATGGTGCTGACTGAAAGTCCACAATAGAGAACAGAATATCTTCCTGCATCCACAATACACCACCAAAATTATCACAGCTCAAAGTCAACAGCATGAAATAAAAAACATTACTGACTGCAACAGGCAAGGAAAATAATGTTAACTGCTATTTCAAATTCAATTTTAATATCTTCTCATGGAGGAAAATGTGCTCAGAGCTTTTAAAGACCTGCAGGAACCTGTTTAACATCACGAAGACATGAAGCATTACGTTTGAGATCTCTGTCAAAACTATATTAGCCAGTTCAAGAAGCAAGCATGTTGTCCTGCAGCTTGCCTCTCACACTGGGTTTGACTTTGTTTGAGCAGCGCAGGAATGTTTTTCCAATGCAGACCCTGAGACTCTGATCTCTAAACCCATAGATGAGCGGGCTGAGAAAACGGGGAATAAGGATGAAACAGAAATAATTAAAAAAGGCGATGTCCTCTGGCAACCAGTTGGCATGCAGTACAATGAGAGTCTCAGTGATGGGGTATGTGAAGGCCAACATGCATAGCAGCAGCTGAAAACCGTGGAGCAGCACAGTGTGCATGGCTTTGCTCACTGACACTTTATCTTGTCTCAGCTTCCTTGTTTCCAGTAAGATTCTAATGTATGTAAAGAGGATGACAACAGCCACAACTGCAAAGAAGAGAATATTTACAGCAGCTCGGAACAATCCCTGGATAGGAGATGAGTGGATAAGCATCGATTTGCAAAGCACAGGGGTAGAAAGAATGTTTACGATTGAATCACTTTTGCCAATGGAAAAGAGAATAATAGGGAAGATACAGCTGATGAGCCACAGGGACAGAATAATGATCCAGATTCGATCTGATCGCCAGGCGGCCGGGCACTGCAGGGGGTAGAGGATGGCAACATAACGCTCCAGTGACATGGTGGCCAGGATTAAAGGTGTGTTCTGGAAGGTGGCACTGGTAAAGAACAACAGAGGAACACAGTAGACAAGAGCAAATTTCACCCGACCCATGACAAAGAGGAAGAGCAGCACAGAGGACAAGAGCTGGAGAGTGTCATTGATCAGCATGTTGGAAAACAGGATGTAACGTGTGGTGTCCAGGAACTGCCTGTGAGACGCAAAGACATACAACATGACAACAATGCAGCAGAAGAAGACGCAGAAGAAGGGGATAACCACACACACCTTGATGATCACAGACAGTCTATTGTGGGAAGTGCCTGGAAATTCAGTCAGATTCTGCATTTTGAAACAGCACACCTGTTAAGGAAAAAATACATTTAAAGTCAATACACAAATATACAATGTCATCTTTACTTATCCAACCTTTAAAACTGACTATTTGCACTGTAACTTAATACACATCCAATGTTCAGAATAAAAGAGTATCACTCACCTATAGATGTCTTCATCAACTTTAGATTTCTATTCTTCTCATCATAAAATGTGTTTTCAATGAACAACGTCTCTGAGATGTGTTTCCCACTAACTGAAGTGCTTGGCCCAATTAGATCAGACTCAGGGCCCATTCCCCCAAAAGATACATCATTTGCATGCAATCGTCATACATCATAATGTTTCTAATTAACATTTCAGTGGGGAAATCAGTTGTGGAAAAAGTTATGGAGACAACTTTACAATGTCAGGCAGAAAAACAACCTGTTTTGATCATAGTGGCTAACATCTCATAACCCAATGTTATTGTTAATCGTAGAGTTTATACTTAGCATCATGCCTTTAAGCCTATGACCATGGTCTTTCTTCATTATTATTCCATTTCCCATTATTACTCACTGTAATATGGCCCTTGATACTCTGGCTCGGGGCGGGGTTATCTGACCAACAAGATCAACTCGGTGCCATTAAGAGTGTTATCATGTTATCATTCCAGCTAGCGTGCCAAGGTTATCAGGCGATCGCTAGAATGCTAACGCTAGCGGGCTAGCAAAAAAAGTCCAACATTAACATCTTACGTTCAGTGTTAATAAGAATGTATTTGGTGGGAGCAGCACAAATGTGTGTAGAGACATGTAGTCTGCCGTTGTTCTTATACCTAGTTGAACAACAACAATCAACCAGTAGTCCAACTATGGCAGGATCATATTTTTCCTGTTCTAGCTTCGCTGCACTGGCTCCCTGTAAAATCCAGAATTGAGTTTAAAATCCTTCTTCTTACTTACAAAGCTCTTAATGGTCAGGCACCACCATATCTTAAAGACCTCATAATGCCATATTACCCTTCGAGAGCACTACGCTCCCAAAATTCTAGGTTACTTGTGGTTCCGAAAGTCCTTAAAATTAGATTGGGAGCCAGAGCCTTCAGTCATCAAGCTCCTCTCCTGTGGAATCATCTCCCAGTCTCAGTACAGGAGGCAGACACCCTCTCTTTATTTAATGAGCAACCATAAAACTTTCCTCTTTGACAAAGCCTATAGTTAGGGCTGGGCTTCTCATGTTTTTGCTAACTTGTCATGTTTTAGCTAAGAATCCTGTGCGAAACCATGCAGAACCAACAGCACTGAGCGTGTATTTACGGCACCAGTGAGGCTAGACACAGCCTTAGTCGTTGGGGAGGGCCGCTGGGTTCTGATGTTTTAGCTAAGAATGCCATGCGGAAACAACGACAATGCGCACGCATGTACGGCGCCAGTGAGGCTCAACACAGCCTTAGTCGTTGGGGAGGGCCGCATGGTACTTGCAGTGGTGGTGTGGACGGGGGTGTTTCCACTCCCTAGGATTATGGCACAACGGATAGTAACATCTTGTCCTGTGTATTAACGTATGTATTCCCAGAGTACTCACACTTTTCTTTGCTCTCTCTTTCACAGGGTGTTGTGCTGTGGTCCTGCTCGGCATCACTTCTTTTGGTCTCACTGCCTTGGATCTTGTTTGGCCCCAGATGGGAATGCTCCTCTCCTGGTCCACTCTACACTCACCACATCACTACTGGCCAATGGTGGCGCTTCATCACCTGCTGCTGTGCCCCTCCCATAACTCCTGCTCCTCTCTGTCTATCTCTCTCTCAAACGTCTCTCTATCCTCCCTCCCTCTCCCCCTTCATCCATCTACTCTATTCTACTCTGTTGATCTGCCCTGTACAACGACATCTGTCCGTCCTGGGAGATGGATCCCTCCTCTGTCGCTCTCCCTGAGGTTTCTTCTTATTTTTCCCCTGTTAAAAGGGTTTTTTGAGGAGTTTTTCCCTGGCCGCTGTGAGGGTCTAAGGGCAGTGGGTGTCATACCATGTACAGTCTGTAAAGCCCTTTGAGGCAAATCTGTGATTTGTGATTTTGGGCTATATTAATAAAATTGAATTGAATTGATTCAAATTGAAAATTGAATTGAACTGAATATTCATTCCGCTGGCCTGTAATGGTGACTGCTGCCACACACCGTAAATATACGTGGGTACCAGGGACAGTCCGAATGGAAGAACTCTGAACTGGTACACCTTGCCCAGAAAAGTGAAGCAGAGGAACCGCCTGTGATGCTGGGCAATGGGGAGATTAAAATATACATCTTTCAAGTCTATTGACACAAGCCAGTCTCCCTGTGCTACAGACTGGAGGACATCTGCCACGTGTAGCATGTGGAAGAGGAGAATCTTGAGGAACCGGTTCAGCCCTCTCAAGTCCGGAATGGGTCAAAACCCACCATTCTTCTTTGGTACTAGGAAATATGTTCACATATCACAGTAGCATCACTAATGGCCAATAATGGTGGTTCACCAGAACTCTTGCTCTCTCTATCCCTCTCCCCCCTCACACCAGGGTGGGAATTTCACGACGGCCACGACGGCCATGGCCGTCGTTGCCCCGCACTTTGCCTTGATGCCCTGTGAAAAAATGTTCAATTTACGGCCAAGGTGGCCTTTGCGCCACTGTCAAAGTTCCAGTATAAACACAACGCTAGTGAGGCGTGGTGGGCTTATGGAATTATACCCCGACCCGCTCTCCATCCTTAGAGACATGCGCATTAACACATGGCTCATTAGAATATTCAAATGAGCCATGTGTTGATGCGCCACAGCACGCGCTCACGCCAGTTGCTACCACTGGCTGTCAATCAAGCTCAGGCTAACAACCAGCCTCCTCAGCCAACGGGAGCAAGACAAGCACCGGTAAGCTAGCGTGACAAGCTGTTTTGATATGTTGTAACTGAAGTATGTGGTAGTATTTGACAGGACTTAACATTTACGTTTTTATAGAAAGTACTATTGATAGGTAGTTACCATTGTATTAGCCTATTTAAAGTCCACTCGTTAACTTTACATTTTTGCGTCATGAAAACTAGCGATAGCTAGCCTGATGGGATAGTGCTAACGTCTTCCCTACCTTAGGGACATTTAGTGTTGCTTCTACTAGCTAGCAGATAGCTGTCAGCTACTGCCGGCTTTGAATCTAGTATTTTTCTTGATAAGCGGTTTTGATATAATTCATGACTGACTCATGTGGTTTATGGCTGAACTTAATGTAGGCCTATACGTTTAGGAAACACTATTGCTATCCAGCCATTTGTAATCTTAAAACGATTGGTGTCGACGTTAGCTAGTGCTACCACTAGTTATTATCACTACTACATTTCTGTGAGATGATGCATAATGTTTCAGTTTATCCTATGAAGTTAAGTTGTGGGTTTTTGCTGGCATCATGTGGGTGATTCAAACTCTGAAATAGAAGCTTGATTCACACTTGATTAAATGTAAAACAGCGCTGATGTAATCCAAGTATTTAGAATAGGATAATTAGATGGAGTAATGTAACGGAATACGTTACAAATTACATTTTAGGGCATGTATTCTGTATTCTGTAACTGAATACATTTTAAAAGTATCCTTCCCAACACTGAACGCAACTAATAGGTCGCCAATACTATAATAATCGTCTTGCATTTCACCTTGCTTTTACAGGGATGCCTAGATTTGACAGAATCTGTCAAAAAAAAGAGAAACTTCTACGTGATTCTGCAGCTTAGTGCATGCGTCTTGATGTATTTCTACATCGGTGAGTTTTGCAGTTTCATTCCCAAATGTGTATGTGTGTGAGAGGGAATAGGCAAGAAAATAACTCAGAACTAATTTTGGAACTAATGAAATTTAAAGGTTCCAATTATGTCCTAGTAAAAGTTGTGAACAGGCTATATATTCTGTATTATATTCTAAGGATGCTGAATTTGACTAGTCCTGATCTCAAGCTGAAGCTGTGTTTGTTTAACTTGCACATTCTGATTTCACAGCACCCATTGCAGTAAGGCCAGTCAGGCTCAATATGATGGTGCACAGGGAAAAGATGGAGAGCAGAACAGAGATAAGCAGGAACAGGGAAGCAGAGAGCAGACACAGGAACCGGAAAGCATGGAGTTGACACAGGAACAGGGAGATACACTAAAAACGGCAAGGACAGGAACTCAGACAGAAACTCAGGCTGGCCATTCAAAACATAGGACATCAGCTACCCACACTGTGGACTCTTGGGGCTTTGATTGGCTCCGCTATGAGGCTAACAACAATGTAGTTACAAAGGTCTGGTGTTGCACATGCAGAGAATACTACAGCAAACACGAGGGGTCTATCCCATTGCATGCAGGGCAAGAAAGACTTTGTAACACTGAACCGTACATCTCAGGAACTACAAATATAAAAAAAGATACAGCTAACACACATGGAAAGTCCAAGTCCCATATCACAGCCTTTTAGGCGCTCACTACTCCATCACTTGAAGAGTCTGACACAGTTCAATGCCTGCAAAGGCTTAATGATAGAACTAAAGAGAAAATGTGTAAATTATTTGACATTGCATACACTATGGCCCACTCTGAGCAGCCTTTCAGGCTGTTCCGGACCTTAGTGGGACTGGAAAAGAAGCATGGTGTGGAGCTTGGACTGACTTATCAGAATTCAAAAGCCTGCCGACTTTTCATAGAGCACATCGCTGGGACATTGAAAGACCAACTTCATGACCTTGTTGAAAAGAAGCCATTCTACTGCTCTTTGCTATTTGATGGGAGCACAGACAAAACGACGAGGGAGAAAGAGGTGATCAGCATTAAGGTCATTGAAAATGGCACACCAAGAATTTGGCTGTTTGGGTAAGTACTGGTAGCTCTCTAACATACTTGTTTATAGTCATTTACTTGGCTTTTGTTTATTAATGCACGTGGCTTTTGAATAACTGTTTTTTAGTGTGTTGATTCAGTTCAAATGATTTTCACAATCACTCTCTCACTCACATTCTCTCTCTCTCTGTGTCTCTCACACACGCACGCTCTCTCTCTCTCTCTCTCTCTCTCTCACTCTCACACACACACACACACACACACACACACACACAATCTGTTTCAAATTCAAATTTAGCTTGTATTGTTAAGTAGTTTAGTTTGTGTCCATTTCAGCCAGTCAACATATGCCTCAATGTTAATAACTTAAGGTGAATAAATGTTTTGTTTTGGTATGGTTTTTTTTTCTTTTCAGAATTTTAGAGCTAGACACCTGTGATGCTCAGGGGATTTTGAAGGCTGTTACACAGAAATGTGAGGAGAACCAGCTCAACCTCAGCAACTGTCTGACTGCAATAGCAGCTGATGGCGCTAGTGTAAATTTTGGGAAAACCACCGGTGTCCTGACAAGACTCCAGCAGCAGTCGGCCCCCTGGATGATCAAGGTTCACTGCATTGCTCACAGGCTTGAGCTGTGTCTGAAGGATGCTTTTAAGGAAACATACTTTACCCAGGTGTGTTCAAATAAGCATACATTAGGGGATTTTTGTGTGTGTTTATGCAGCAATGTTTTGATACATTCTATAACTTAAGAATGCATGTCTTATTTTTGTCCATTACAATGCTGTAGGTAAAAAAACCCCTTAATATGAAGTATTCCATGAAGAATAACTTATGTCTCACTCTCTCCTCTCTCTCTCTCTCTCTCTGACCCACCCCCCCTCTCAGATTGATGACCTTCTCACCCGCCTTTACTCACTCTACCGCCGTTCAACCAAAAAATGGAGGCAGCTGAAGGACCTCGGAGAAGCTCTCGAGGAGCATGTATTGAAGCCAACACGTGCCCAGGGGACAAGGTGGATCAACCACAGAAGGAAAGCCTTAGTCGCCCTTGCTGCCAACTATCGTAGTCTCTCGGTCCATCTTCTCCAGGTTGCAGATGAACCTGGACAAGACAATGTCAAACTGAAAGCGTACTGGCGGCAACTAACCTCGTCTAAATTCGTTCTGCATATGGTCTTATACCAGGATCTCCTGGCAGAACTGGCCGAACTCTCTCTGGACTTCCAGGCAGATGAGCTGTCCCTTTCCACTGTCAGGAGTAGGGTTGTGGCCTCCCAGACTGCTCTGCTCAGACAGAGGGAGAAACCTGGCCCTTACTTGCATCCTGTCCTCAATGCCTTCACCAGCACAAGCAGCGCTGGTGTTTTTGAATTTAAGGGAGTGGCTATCAGCCACCATTCTACGTCCGATGTGGCCTTCCGCCACCAAAGGGTGGAAATAGTCAACAGAATCACCGACAGCATCTCTCAACGGTTTGCGACTTTCTCCACAGACCCTGTGCTCCTGGCTGCCGAGATCTTCGATCCACACAATATGCCAGAGAACATCAGTGCAATCGACACTTACGGAGACGAGGAAGTTCAGAGACTGTGTGAGCATTTTGAGCCACTGCTTTTGAGTAATGGCTGCAATGTGGCCGAAGTGGAGAGAGAGTGGCTGAGAGCCAAACATGACATACATCAGCATCACAGGAGGGAGGCCTTCCTTGTGCTATGGCACAGGCTGCTCACAGAAAAGGAAGCCATCTATCCAAACCTCCTCCATCTCATCAGAATTGTACTGGTCTTCCCTGTCTCCACAGCCCAAGTTGAACGCCAATTTTCCACTATCAAGAGGATCCAAGGAGACTGGCGCTTGAGATTGAAATTGAAAACAATCGAAGATCTCCTCTTAATCAAATCACAGGGATGTGATCCCTTGGAATACCAAAGCGAGGATGCAGTGGCAAGGTGGTGGAGAGCTGGCCTCTCAAGCAGGAGACCAGACATTCAGCCGTATGGGCCAAGACTGAACTCTGACCCTGTTCCAGATTCTGATTCTGATTCCGAGTCAGATTAAAATAATCTAACTCAATCACTCTCTCACTCACATTCTCTCTCTCTCTCTCTCTTCACACATACACACTCAATGTCTTAATCTCTCTTTCTCATTCACATTCTCTTTGTCCCCCCCACACATTTTCACTCACTCACTCACTCACACATACACGCGCACTCTGTTTCAAATTCAAATTGAGCTTGTATTGTATTGTTGTGTTTGAGTGTAAATATGTTCATATTTAGCTGATGTAAATTTCACCTCAGCAGGTTCCTTTTTAATGGCAGGGAGAAGGCATTTATTTTTCTATGGCCTGGCTTTGCACACTGTTTCAGCCTCTCTCACTCACATTATCTCTCACATTCTCTCTTTCTCACACACACACACACACACACACACACACACACACACACACACTATTTCTCTCTCCCTCACTCACAGTCTCTCTTAATTCAATGTTTTAAAATATGATATGTTTTTAAATGTTTTTAAATTAAAACAAATGTTTTAATACATAATTAATGTTTCTTGGTGAATGAGAATGTTAAGGTATTAATCTGAAAGGTAAAACCAGCGTAATTTAACCAAACGGCCTTTGTGCCCTGTCATGTGGCCTTTGTGCCCTTAAAAAAAATGTGAACGGGAAGGCCAAATGGCCTTGCCCCTAAAATGACGAAATTCCAAGTCTGCCTCACACTCAATCTGCCCTTTGCTACCAGGCGGCAATCTCCGTGCCTGAGCATGGAAGCCACCAGGAAGTGCATAAAGCCTGCAATTCACCGAAAATTCCAGTAGAGGGTGCTAAGTTTGGCTGCAAAAGAAATCTGCCCATTCATTTCAGTGCTAAATTTGAAAACTTCTCACTTGATTTATTACCTCAGAAAATAGTTTTCTAATAAGTTTTCAATAGTTCTAATAATGGTCCCATTTAGAAGAAAATAGAAGATAAAGAATCGCATGATTTGGGGCGTTTCTAGCTTTAGCGGTTTGGTCTCATAACTTTGACCCTTTCACACTATATTTTCACTTAATGACAGTTTATTTGAGCGTTTTGTTCAGTAAAATGTCTTGTTCAGCGTTTGGTTGGACTAACAGACACTCCAAGGAGTCGCTGCTCAGTTTTCTGAGGTAAGAAAGATACATTTTGTTTTAGTTTTTTTGCTAGCCAAAACTAACATCCCAGTTAATGCTCCAGTTAATGCTAACATGAATTAGCAGCGGCTTCTCTCAGTCGGGTTGCCGGTGTAGAGATGCGTGTAGTCAGTGTCGTCAGATCCCTCGCGCTCCGCCACAGTCCAATTATGGTCTGCTCCGCGTATCGGAAACATGATGGCGACGCAAGATGGCGACGAGTGTAACGCTGAACTCGAGGCTTCCAACGGGCAGTCCACAAACCAATGGGTGACGTCACGGTGACTACGTCCATTATTTATATACAGTCTATGTTTGCTACTCTGTTGATCTGTCCTGTACAACGACATCTATTGCACGTCTGTCCGTCCTAGAAGGGAGAGCCCAGCTCGGCGCTCTCCCTGAGGTTTCTTCTTTTTCCACCTGTTAAAAATATTTTTGAGGAGTTTTTTCCCTGGCCAATGTGAGGGTCAAAGGACAGAGGGTGTCATATTATGTCTGTAAAGCCTTTTGAGGCAAATCTGTGATTTGTGATTCTGGGTTATATAAATAATTGTATTGAAGACCTTTCTCCTGCCTTATCACATTTGAGGTGTGGAGGACAGAAACAAAAGACCATCTGCCAACTTTGAATTCCTCTTCAGAGGTGTATGTATGTGTTAGAAGCCAATTTAGTAAGCATTTGTGTGTAATCTCTTGTACCAGGTTAGAATGCATTAGTAAAGCAGGGTTAATGCATTTCTGACCTTTCTGCTGTGTAAGGCAAGACTAATATTCTACTTAAAGTGGTGTGGCAAAGCCTAATACCAAACATACACAGATATCCCCACAAATGGAGGTCTGCGTTAGGTCAGGCGGAATACGGTAGTCACAACCACTCTGCTTTAAGCTGGCCGAGAACCGCTCCAAGCCCAACCAATCAGACAACAAGGCGGCCCATTTAAACTGTTCTGCCTCTAATTCCTCCTGCATCACATCACTCTACTGCTAAACACTGCTGCCTTAAAGCTTCTGCTATGTTAAAACCAGGTGGCAATCTCCGTGCCTGAGCATGGAGGCCAACCAGGAAGTGCATTAAGCCTGCAATTCACCGAAAATTCCAGTAGGGGGTGCTAAGTTTGGCTGCAAAAAAATCTGCCCATTCATTTCAATGCAAAAATTTGAAAACTTCTCACTTGATTTATTACCTCCGAAAAAAATTTCAGGATAACATTATGGTCTCAATCGCTAGTAAAAAATCATCTTCAAGACAATTTGATGTCAATAGTTCTAATAATGCCCCCATTTAGAAAAAAATAGAAGATAAAGAATTGTATGATTTGGGGCGTGGCTACAGGTCACTGACAAGGCGAGCCATCACCAGGAGAGAAGCAGAGCAATGCGTATCCAAGGCAACATGTCAATAAAGTTATATATAACGTTATATAGATAGAAAAGAGGACGTTTACCGATTTGGTCTCATAACTTTGACCCTTTCACCCTGTATTTTCACTTAATGAACGTAATAAACTTATTTGAGCGTTTTGTTCAGTAAAAATGTCTTGTTCAGTGTTTGGTTGGACTAACAGACACTCCAAGGAGTCGCTGCTCAGTTTTCTGAGGTAAGAAAAATACATTTTGTTTTAGTTTTCTTGCTAGCCAAAACTAACATCCCAGTTAATGCTTCAATTAATGCTAACATGAATTAGCAGCGGCTTCTCTCAGTCGGGTTGCCGGTGTAGAGAGGCGTGTAGTCAGTATCGTCAGATCCCTCGCGCTCCACCACAGTCCAATTATGGTCTGCTCCGCGTATTGGACACAAGATGGCGACACAAGATGGCGACGAGTATAACGCTGAACTCGAGGCTTCCAACGGGCAGTCCACAAACCAATGGGTGACGTCACGGTGACTCCGTCCATTATTTATATACAGTCTATGGATAAAACCTGAATTGCTTTGTTTACAATACAATTGCGCTCTGCTGTCCCGAGATACACAAGCTATAGTTGGTAATGAGAGTTCTAAACTTAGCTCTGTGTTTCTACTTACTTTGTGTCTGGCGATAAGCATGTCGTTCGTCAGCCAGGAGGAAGGAGGATGACAGCGCCAAATACAACTGTATTAACCATCTAGCAATAAATGGTTAAAATCCATGACAAGAGTATTCCTGACTGAATAATACTTAACACACATTAAACCAAATCATTGATTACAGGTTAAAATCTTGTGCTAAGCATTTGGCGTGTTGCTATCTTAATGTACGTCCAGTGCATTACCACGATTCCTGATTCGCTCTGTCTCACTCTCACTCAGTGAGAAGTTCAAAGAATGTACTGTCTCCGCCATTCAGTTCATGTACTGAAGGTACTAGTACCATTAAACAAGATTCTTGATTCGCTCTGTGTCTCACTCAGTGAGACGTTCAAAGAACGTATTGCCTCCGCAATTCAGTTCACTGAAGTACTGGTACAGTGAACTGGAGCCCTGTGAGAGTCGCCTGTTTTGATAACGGACACTTTTATTTTGAAAGGACAAAAACAGACTTCCTGTATATCGGAAAAACTAAATCAACTCAGATTAGACTGTAAAGATATCGCCAAGGAGTTCAATATTTTATGTTTTAACGCCCCCCGGAGAGGCATATGGTTAAATATTAGTTAATGAGAAATATTACACTGTATGACTGTCAGAGCCGGCCCAAGGCATAAGCGAACTAAGCGACTGCGGCAAAATATTGTCGCAAACAGGACATATCCTTCAGTGGCAGAGAAAAGAAAGAGGAAGAAAGAGGAGGAGGAGAAAAAACACCAAGATAAAGGTATGTTTTCATGGCTTGGTAATGGATTGTCTATCAAAGAGATTTGTGTAGCCGTTAATAGCAAATTAGCTTGTTAAAAACGAGAGAAATGTGTCTTTTAACTGGCCGGTTAAATACATACTAGTCATGCTAACATGTTTGTATTTGACTTGATTACTACTGAGCTTAACTTTGCGTTGATTCTCGGGGTTGGTCCTATATATTTATATATGTTTGATAGCAATCATTAATTAAAATGTTTGCTAGCAAGTGCGGTGCTAGAAATATGTTTTTGCATCGGGCTACTAGTTATAGTTTGAGATTTGTTGTTTGCACAAATTGTTTGCTGCAGAGCAAGGTTATTTTTATGAGTAAAATAAACATATTCGTTATCACATCAACTCATAAGATATGTGAAACTTCCCCAGGAGTTGTTAAACTTTGGAGGATCAGCCCAGTGTCAGTCCACATCCTCAGGCTCCACTGTGGGAAAGCATCAGGTGAGGGAAAGACTGTCACCATACACTATACATTTAATTTATACGTATCAGAATTGCACCTAGAGGGAAATTAATTTTGTCAAATATCTCATTAATATGTGTGTAGGCCTATATGTAAATATGTATTTCATCTTAGGTCCATCTCCATCATCTACAGAGCTCAGTCTGTCCCCCATCCTCTGTGTCCACTGTCCCCTCTGTGTCTGCAACCACAACTGATCTACCTGGTAAGTTAACAGTAAACACCCTTTATAACTGTTCATTGTACTGCAGAACTTTCTGAGATTAATAATTATGTCCAAAACTGTAATTAATGTCCATATTGTTTGTCATTGTCTTTCTTTGGTCACTTCCTCAGCACCACAACGTCCCCTTGGTACCATGGATCATCATCAGCTCACGTTGACCCAGCTGAGTGTCTGAGTGATTCAGACAGGACTGAGCAGGTGATCAGAGGGCCTCAGCCTATTAACGAGAACTATTTCATTCCCCAAAAGGCATGCCACTATATCCATAGATAGTTAGTCAATGGGGCAAAAGTCAAGCGGAGGTGGTTGACTTATTCATGAAGTAAAGGTGTTATATTATATATATAGATATATAGACATTTCTAAGTGATTTTATCTGTTGTTGCACTTTATTGTTGTTCTTGCACTACAATTTATTTTCACACAATGCTGTTGCAGTTTTTTGAAGCCAAAAATAATAAACCATATGACACTTTTACTAAAATATATATAATATAGTTTTTTGATATAATGTTTTACCATTTGGAACATTGTGTAAATCAACCCTAGCTCGCTCTTCTAGTTGAATATGCTACATTTTGAGAATAAAAACCATATGTGACACCCTGGACATCATTCTTTCATTGGTATTATTTGTATTATTATTGCATTGGTATTATTTATGTTATTAACTGGGCCAACCCATAAATTTTCAAAGACATATCAGGCTGGAAAAAGAATAATGTAAACAACACTGCCAGAGCCGCAATGAGTTTATAGTAGGTGTGTTAATGATCAACAACCAATATTATTGGCAGAAATAGAGGGCCCCAAAATCGAATTCTGCTTAGGGCCCCATGGAGGCTTGGGCCGGCTCTGATGACTGTTATGTTACCTGTATTCATGTTTTAAAGGTTAGCACGTCCTACAGGGCTTAAGTAAAATGCAGCCTGTTTCGGAGAGTCTCATTGGTAGTGGTCACATGGGCCGAGGCAGTCGGCCATTTTGTCCAGTTAGAGGAATGTAGGAAACAGCATGGCTGCGTGCCAAAGCCCTTATTTCGCATCTATGCGTCCCTCACTTGCGCCGTTCACTTGCGTCTTAGTCCCGCCCACCGGGGATGCATGGAGAGACGCAAGTGAGGGAAGCGAGGAGAGGAGAAACGATTTAAGACAAATGGGACGTCCTTCCCTCCGGAGTGTCACGTGAAGCGACGTCCGTTTCTAATGACGGCGGCAGCGGATCACAGCTGGATCAGCTGTCAGTCGCTTTAACAGCTGGAGACATGCACTGATGATAATAATAATAATAATAATAATAATAATAATAATAAGTGTTTTCTCTGTTTAACAAACACCTGCACATGAATAACGACCTCCATTGTGTATTTATACTGTGAACTGTGTCCAGCTCAGGGGCACGGGAATGTCTTTATATAATTTATTAATTATTATTTGCTGCTGTATTAGGACAACTATTAGGGCCAAGTATGAAAAAAAAATACGGACCCGGGGGAGGGGGGTAATACTGGTCCATGCCTCACTGGGTCCGTCCGGTGCCACACACATACACACACACACACACACACACACACTTCAAAAAGATGAATAAAGATTCCATAAACCCGGCTCCATGGCAGCGTAAAGACGCATCACATGAGGATGACTGTGAGGAATGAAGGCTGGGAACAATAAACCTGCTGCTGTGAAAAAAGTTTAGACGAACGTTACACTGTAACTGTCAACAAGAAGCAGAGGAGGTCTGAAAGAGAGACAGCGCTCCGTGTGAACGCGAGGAGGAGGAGCGTCAGTCGGATCACTCTGATAAAACACCTTAAACAGAGCGAGTGATGGAGAAGAAGAGACATCCCGCAGGTAGAAAGGAATGAAATGTGGTGATGTCGTAACATCACCTCATGTTATCTGTTTTTAATCATGCCATGGTGGCTGGGTCCCTCTCCCCTGGGTTCCTATTTATTTATTTATTTATTTATTTCGTATATTGCCCTAATACGCCGTCGTAGTAGACGATCCTGGTGATAAATACCAGAACATGATTGTGTCCGCTGAACACCGGCCAATATTTTATTAGGTTAGATGATGAAGGTAAAATGTAAATTATGTCACTCAGTAATGATCAGCCTCGCGTGGTACTGATGAAAATGACAAACGATGTAAAAGTGTTTCTTGCTGACAGACAGACTCTCAGACTCTCTACTGTTTTTTTTTTTTTTTTACTTTAATAATATCCATAATAAATCTGTACGGTGGAAAAAACAGATCACGAAAAGGAGAAAAAGGAAAAAGGAAAATAACTTCTAGAGCGATGTTTCTCTTAATTTATTATAAATGTAGAAATATGTTTGTGGTGTTTTTGTTGTTCAGAGTCACAATAAAACAGATTTTAATTACATGGTGAATCATATAAATAAAATATAAAACTTGTGGTGACACACTTTAGTTTAATCTGTGATCTGTCTTCACTCCGGTATCAAACTACAGCGATGTTGCGATGTATAACATCAGTCCGATCAGCTGCTGCGTCTATTCAACGAGTCAGGGGGCGGGGCCACCGCTAAAAGACTTCCGCATAGGATTCTCTCGTGTATCCTCGCTTGTGCCTCCTCCGATATGCCTCCTCTATCCTCTATCCTCGACGAAAATAGACAGCATATTTCTACCACCATGGGAATGAAGCCAGATCCCGATGCTAAACCTCACGGTTTTGACTCCATGAGGTCACATCAGCCATCCCCATCCACTTTCCACAAACCCCAAGCTCCTAAGGTTTCCTGTGCTGACCGTACAGGGTTTGGTGACATTGCTAAAAAATGGATGTCTCATGGGAGTAATTACAAAACACACTACAATGCACATTTTCCACCATTCGCCTACTTTGCTGACTTCATCAGCAGAGAGGCCTACATCCGCAATGACCCAAGCTTCTCTCTGTCCTCTTTCGCTGCTACGACGACAAAGCCGGACAACGCAGTAAAGAGGATGTATAGTCCCAGAAATTTCGTCTCCACGCACAGGACAGAGGTCTCTTCTACGTCTGACTCAGACACTACAGAGATTCCCACTGCTAGGCCTAGGTCAGTGGGCAATGTCCCATCCACAAAAAGCCTCGCCCCCTTAAACATTGTAGAGGTTTTAGAACCAAAACCATGGAAGAGCGCAAGGCTTTTCTCAAAGAAGCAGGCATATGTTTTAGATGTTGTTCTTCAAACAAACATTTCGCCAAAGACTGTAAAGTCGCAGTTCAGTGTAAAGAGTGCAAAAGTGACAAGTATAGCAGCTCTTCACCCTGGACCAGCTCCATGGAGCAGCAGAACCCCTGAGTCATAGAACGGCGGGGAGGAAGAGGGTGAATCATCACCTACAGTGAATTCTAAGTGTACAGAAGTCTGTGGAGAGAACAATGGCCCACGCTCCTGTTCTAAAATCTGCCTCATCAGAGTACATCCTAGAGGACAACCGGAAAAGTCAGTGAAACTCTAGGCTATTCTTGACGATCAGAGTAACCGATCACACAGTTCTTCGACCTCTTCGGCCTTGAGGGCACAGATGCTCTATACACACTCCAGACATGTGCTGGCCTCACTGAGATGTCTGGGAGGAGAGCTACAAGCTTCATTGCACAACTTCTGGATGGAAGTCTCAGCATAGATCTCTCGACTCTTATAGAGTGCAACTATATCCCCGGAGACAGGACAGAGATACCAACACCTGAAGTGGCAAAGTATCACACTCACCTCAAGTCCATTGTTCAGTACATTCCTCCACTTGATCCAGAGGCGCAGATCTTACTTCTCCTTGGGCATGATGTTCTACAGGTCCACAAGGTGAGAGACAAGCGCAATGGGCCTAACAATGCACCATATGCCCAACAGTTGGACCTTGGCTGGGTCATTATTGGCGAAGCCTGTCTAGGCGCAGCTCACAAACACAAGGATGCAAACGTGTTTCATACACACGTTCTTGAGAATGAACACCACTCTCACTTCACACCTTGTTTGAACCACCTGACTCTAAAGGAGAAGTTCACTGTGAACAGTCAAAAGTCTCGCAGTTGCCATGACGTGCGAAGCTCACAGTTGACTCGTGTTCCAGAAGACGACTCCCTGGGAAGTAAGATTTTCCAACGTACAGTGGATGACAATAAGGTTGCTCCTTCTGTCGAGGACAAGCTGTTCATCGAGCTAATGGATAAGGAGATGTTTATTAACAAAGAAAACAGCTGGGTAGCCCCACTCCCCTTCCGTGCATCAAGATCACATCTACCTAACAACAGGGAACAAGCTCTGAATCGATTTAACTGTCTTTGTCGTACTCTGAATAGAAAGGCCGAGATGAAGCAACACTTTGTCGCCTTCATGCAGCGAATCTTCGATCAAGATCATGCAGAGCTGGCGCCACCGTTGGCAGAGGGAGACGAGTGCTGGTATCTTCCCATATTCGGAGTGTACCACCCCCGCAAGCCAGGTCAAATCCGAATCGTGTTTGACTCCAGCGCCAAACACCTTGGACTGTCTCTCAATGATGTATTGCTGACTGGACCAGACCTGAACAACGGTTTGCTGGGAGTTCTTATGCGCTTTCGACGTGAACAGATTGCTGTCACTGCAGACATAGAGCAAATGTTCCATAGTTTCATTGTGAGGGAAGACCACAGGAACTTCCTCAGATTCTTCTGGTTCAAGAACAATGACTTTACGAGTGATGTTGTCGAGTACTGGATGAGGGTCCATGTATTTGGCAACAGCCCCTCTCCAGTGGTAGCAACCTTCGGCCTGAGACAAGCTGCTCTGCACGGTGAAGAAGAGTTTGGCCATGCAGCAAAGGAATTTGTACATAGAAACTTCTATGTGGATGATGGTCTTGCAGCTCTACCCTCCGAAACTGAAGCCATCAGCTTACTGAAGGCAGCACGAGGTATGCTAGGTATGTCCAACTTACGCCTCCACAAGATTGCATCCAACTGTCCAGCAGTCATGCAGGCATTTCCATCCTCTGAATACGCCAAGGATTTGAAGGACCTCGACCTGGATATTGACCCTCCTCCAGTGCAGCGCAGTCGAGGATTGAACTGGAACCTGAACAATGATACATTCACCTTCCGCAATGCCAGCACCAAAAAGCCCTTCACACACAGAGGTGTGCTTGCTACTGTGAACAGCTGGTTCGATCCACTTGGTATAGTGGCACCTATCTCCATACAAGGAAAGTTACTGCTGAGAGAACTCACCCATGATATCACTGACTGGGACGAGCCCCTCCCAGCCGGAAAAGAGGCAGAGTGGATTACATGGAGAGATTCACTACAAGATCTTGAACACTTTGAGACTCCTCGTTGCTACACGAGTACATCTGTTTCTAACGCCCAGCGTATGGAGCTGCACATCTTTTCAGATGCATCTGTAAAAGCCATCGCTGCAGTAGCCTACCTAAAGGTGTTGGATGACAGGGACATGTACCACGTAGGATTCGTCATGGGGAAGGCCAAGTTGGCTCCTATGTCAGCCCTTACAGTCCCTCGGCTTGAGCTAGGAGATGCTGTCCTTGCAGTTGAGATTGCAGAACTGGTCTCCAGAGAATTGGATGCCAAGTTTGATGACATGAGGTTTTACACGGACAGCAAAGTTGTTCTTAGTTACGTCCACAATGTCACCCGCAGGTTCTATGTATATGTGAGTAACAGAGTAGAACATATCAGGAAGTTCTTGAGCCCTGAACAGTGGCACTACGTACCAACCAACCAGAAACCAGCAGATGTAGCAACAAGGTCAATAACTGCAGCACTGCTCACGAATACCAGCTGGCTCACTGGACCCAAGTTCCTACTGCAACCAACAAAAGTAGAGACTCAGACAGTGGAGACAGCTTATGACCTTGTTGACCCAGACTCTGATGTAGAAGTTCGGTCTCACCTCACATCATGCACCAATGCAAACCTGGGCTCTAAGCGGTTTGAGAGGTTCTCAAGCTGGCGGTCTCTCATCAGAGCCACAGCCACTCTGATCCACATTGCTGTAACCATCAGAGCCAGGACTACAAAGGAGAATACAGAATGTGAAGGCTGGCATCAGTGTTCAAAGATCCACACACTAGACAATCTGTCGAAAGCCAAACAGGTCATCATTGGATGTGTCCAAAACAAAGCATATCAAACTGAGATGTCTTGTCTAAAGCAAGGGAAAGACATTCCGAACAACAGTCCGTTGAGGAAGTTGGATCCTATCCTCGATGGTAACGGACTCTTGAGAATTGGAGGCCGGCTTCATCACTCGAGTCTCACGGCACATGAGAAACATCCTCTCATCATCCCTGGTCGCAGCCACGTCGGCACTCTACTCATCAATTACTACCATGAGAGAGTCAAGCACCAAGGCCGGGTCTTCACAGAGGGAGCTATACGATCAGATGGTATTTGGATGATTGGAGTCAAGAGATGCATCACAAGATATTTGCACAAGTGTGTGACGTGTAATAAGCTCCGAGGTAAGGCAGCCAAGCAAAAGATGGCTGACCTTCCTTCAGATTGGCTAAGCACAGAGCCGCCCTTCTCCAACGTAGGCATTGATGTATTTGGCCCTTGGAGTATTTCTACTCGGCGGACCCGTGCGGGCGCTGCCAACAGCAAAAGATGGGCCTTCACCTGCCTCAGTGTGCGTGCTGTTCACATAGAGGTCATCAAGGCTATGGATACATAGAGCTTTTTAAACGCTCTTCGTCGATTCTTTGCCATTCGGGGTCCCGTGAAGCTGATCCAGTCTGACTGTGGCACGAACTTCAAGGGAGCCTGCAAAGAACTGAAACTGCTCCTGCAAGAAGGCAAGGAGCCCAGCGTCTCTAGGTTCATCAGTGAAGAAGGCTGTACGTGGATGTTTAATCCAGTCCATTCCTCTCACATGGGTGGTGTATGGGAGAGGATGATTGGGGTTTCCAGGAGGATTCTGGATGCTATGCTGACCCAGATTCGACCTTCTAATCTGACTCACGAGGTGTTATCTATGGTCATGGCAGAGGTGTCCGCCATAATTAATGCCAGACCTCTGACAACCATCTCAACGGATTCGAATGCTCCCTCACTCCTTACTCCAGCCATGATCCTTACCCAGAAGGTTTGCAGTCCTCACCCTCCTCCAGGAGGCTTCGCTGATGCAGATCTACACCGCCAGCAATGGAAAAGAGTCTAGCCCTTGGCCAACACCTTTTGAGAGAGGTGGAGGCGCGAGTACCTTTCTACACTTCAGAGTCGTTGCAAGTGGCAGAAGGGCCATCCCAACGTCGAAGAAGGAGATCTAGTGCTACTTCGTGATAGTCAGGGGAAGAGAGACCAGTGGCCCCTGGCATTGGTCATGAAAACCTTTCCTGCAAGCGGAGCATAAGGTCGCCAGAGGAGGGACTTCCAAGACTTTCCTCCGCCCCATCACCGAGGTGGTGGTGCTCATGTCCCCCTAAAGACTTTGTAGACTTCTTAAGTTGCAAGTGTTTAGTCTTTAATAGTGGTATGTGTTCAATACCAGGCGGGGAGTGTTATGTTACCTGTATTCATGTTTTAAAGGTTACAGCACCTCCTACAGGGCTTAAGTAAAATGCAGCCTGTTTCGGAGAGTCTCATTGGTAGTGGTCACATGGGCCGAGGCAGTTGGCCATTTTGTCCAGTTAGAGGAATGTAGGAAACAGCATGTTTAGGTCCCTGTTTTCATCTGACTCCATCCGCCTGTGTAAGCCTTGGAGAAGCTTTGTTTGTGAGTATATTAGTTCGTTTATGTTTATGGAAATAATCTCTGCTCACATTTAATTGTATTTCATATTTTATTTGCGGATTTCATAGTCATTTTGTATTTGTTTGTTTTCAGTTTGTGGGAGTTGGGATACTCAGGTTGCCTAAGACTTAAAATTCTGACCTGAACTGGGTCATACACTGACAGGACTGGTCATTTACGGTTAGGAGAGGTCAGAGTTCAGGGAAGGTATGCATGGGGGAGCAGAGGATAGGATGTGGAGCTTCAGCAGACAACAACACACGCACATAAAGTTTGATCAGTGAGATGTTCAATCCCCAGATGCTTGGTTAATAGGTGGTAACCAGTGCATATCATTTCCAAATTGACCAATTGCGTTAAAGAGCCCACCCATTGTACGGGATTTTGCCAAAATCCAAGAAGCTATATGTAAAATCAGAGTTGCTTGTAAGCATTTTGTCCTGTGATGCCATTGGGGTCACTTGGCAGAGTCCAGCGCTGAGCATTGCATTTGGCTATGATTCTTTCAATAAATGGTTGACTTTATTCAATTGTCCTGAGTGTTTTGTAAACCAAGTTTAGGAAAAAGAACCCGGGTGAGAGGTAGAAGCTGTAAAAGCTTTACGCTCTAACAATTTTGGTGCCGTGACCCGGATTCTTCTTGGTTGAGGATTTTTTCCATATTTTTTCTCCTTTTCCTGACAGACCAGAGGGACTCTCCCCCAAACGACAAGGATCTCCACAAATAAGGTAAACAGAAAACCTTTTTTAATTTCTGCCAGACTTTGGTCTATCTGTCGTGTTGGGCGGGGACCTCTGGTCTGGAGGAAAAAAGATTCTAAATTGTGAGTATTATTGTTATTGTTAAGTTGTTATTGATGGGACATTGTGATTGAATATAGCCACATGTAATGTTAAAATCACATATGTACATATAGGGCAAGTGAATGAGCGTCCGAAACATAGGAATTTGGAACACATCAGGACTTCCCGTAAAAGTGGAAGGAGCCTTAAATTTAGAAAACCTGTTCGGAACAGGTAAGTGCGGTTCTGTTAGATAGTGTAAGAATACATATATATATATTCATAGTTAAGTTAGGGAAAAAATCTTGTTTGGAACAAGTGGTTTTTTAACCGTCGTTATTCAGCGAAGGCAGTTAGGGACTGTCAAAATCCCATTTGGAATGGGTCGGTTCCGCACTTAAAAGGATAAAGGAAGACAGCTGGTACTGTCAGGGCCCAGGAAAAAGGAAAAAGGATATGAAAAGGCAATAGGACGCAGGGACAGATTTTTTGTTTTTCATATTGACTGTGGGGAGGTTCCTGTGCTCTAAGGTGAAAGCTCCAGGACTCACGGGTCCATTGCACGGGGCTCTTCAGAACACAGTTCTGTGGGGATTTGTGGGTGGTGACACTGCACCTGAGTCTGTTGTAAAAGGGAAAACAGAGGAGATTTTGGGAGAAAGACTAGCTAAGTTTCGTCCGCCTGAAAGGGTAGAAGCTTGACGAAAACTTCCAAAATCACTAGTTCCTCTTGTTTCCCCCGGCTGCGAGGTTGGGCCCTAGGCTCCCTCGGGTGACCACTTCAGACAATAAGGGCAGTGTGTGTATAATGATAATTTTTCACTGTGCATATTGTAACTGAGGACTAAAGGAAAAGTCTGAGAAAAAAGAAGGTATTAGTATGTGTTGACAAGATGAAGTAAGAGAAGAAAAAAACAATAAAAATCTATGTAAGATTTGCAAAAGAAAAAGAAAAAAGGAAAAACAGAAGGAGCAACAGGAGAGAGAGCAGAAAGAGAGGCACTGGAAAGAAATAGAGAATATGGAGAAGGATTGGGAAGTAGGGAAGACAAGTAAGCAGAAAGACAGGACTAGAAGAGAGAGATTGGATGCACAGAGGGTATGAGAGAAATAGGATGAACTAAGAGAAGGTTAGCAGAGGGGATGAAGGGAAAAGGAAAAGCAGGAGAAAGTGCAGGAGGGTAAACACAGAGAGGAGAAGAAGAGGAGAAGGAGTGGGGTGAAGATGGACATGCTTCAAAGGAGGTATGAGAAGCCATTCAAACGACTTGGTTGTGATACACGAGCAGGCCTGATCACCCTGACGGTTATCACAATCATAATTGTTGCGCATATTCTTTGGTGAGGAAAACAAGAACAGAAATAATAATCAACAGTCACTACCAAATGATTGAGGGGGTTCCCCTTTAAGACGCAGAGGTAACTAGTGGGTAATTGGAAGGAAAAGGAGAGGAAAATTTTATCATAGACTCTCTAAATGCCCAGTTTCTATATCCCTTAGAGAACGGTATAACAAAAATGTTCTAATAAGACTAATCATATATTCAACATAGCTGTCCTGTGAGGTATACTATCCAATTGATTATCTTATTTCGGCTTATTGTATACTATGATACAATATTATAAAAAAGCGTAAATTTATCTTCACAGGTAGTCCCTTTTAAAAGTATATACTGACCAAACAAACTGTTTATTTCAGGTATTCTAATCTATATGGCCGGCTAGTGCCGGGGTTTGATAGTATTATTTTTATTGTTTTGGCTTATGATTAATTGAATGACGATTAACTAGATTCTAGTAGTACTTATAACTAATGATTAGGTGCCGGGGGGAGGCGGCACATGCTGCTGAAGGCCAAGACATTGACCTGCTGTTTGCCTAGCCCCTGGCAGGTTTAACACATCACTATTTTTTGGGTGAAGTGATTAAATCACTTCAACAGAGGGAAATTGTGGGAGTTGGGATACTCAGGTTGCCTGAGACTTAAAATTCTGACCTGAACTGGGTCATACACTGACAGGACTGGTCATTTACGGTTAGGAGAGGTCAGAGTTCAGGGAAGGTATGCATGGGGGAGCAGAGGATAGGATGTGGAGCTTCAGCAGACAACAACACACACACATAAAGTTTGATCAGTGAGATGTTCAATCCCCAGATGCTTGGTTAATGGGTGGTAACCAGTGCATATCATTTCCAAATTGACCAATTGCGTTAAAGAGCCCACCCATTGTACGGGATTTTGCCAAAATCCAAGAAGCTATATGTAAAATCAGAGTTGCTTGTAAGCATTTTGTCCTGTGATGCCATTGGGGTCACTTGGCAGAGTCCAGCGCTGAGCATTGCATTTGGCTATGATTCTTTCAATAAATGGTTGACTTTATTCAATTGTCCTGAGTGTTTTGTAAACCAAGTTTAGGAAAAAGAACCCGGGTGAGAGGTAGAAGCTGTAAAAGCTTTACGCTCTAACAAGTTTCACACTGTTGATGTTACTGCTACAACTACCACATGACAAGCTCTGTATCAGCAATAAACGGACGTTCAAGTGCACGTTGAGAACTCACTTATGCTCCTTCGTCATTCAGTACTTTGTGGTACATCAGCCAAGTCACAGTGTTTAGCTATCTGGTGATGTGTGCCTCGCTACGCGCTCAGGTGCCAGAGTAATGACGATACCATGCATATAATGTATCTCTGGAGGAATGGGCCCTAAGTCAGATGAAAATTTGGCCAAGCACTTAAGTTAGGGGGAACACATCCCAGAGATGTTGTTCACTGAAGAAACATTTTGTGATAAGAAGAATAGAAATCTAAAGCTTGGTCAACTCTCTTCTGACTGACGAAGACATCCATAGGTGAATATTACTCTTTTATTCTGAACATTGGATGTGTATTAAGTCACAGGGTAAATAGTCAGTTTTAAAGGTTGGATAATTGAGATTACATTGTATATTTGTGTATGTTTTGTGAATTTACTTTTTTCCTTTACAGGTGTGGTGTTTAAAATGCAGAATCTGACTGAATTTCCAGGCAATGGAACTTCCCACAATAGACTGTCTGTGGTCATCAAGGTGTGTGTGGTTATCCCCTTCTTCTGCGTCTTCCTCTGCCTCATTGTTGTCATGCTGCACATCTTTGCCTCTCACAGGCAGTTCCTGGACAGCACACGTTACATCCTGTTTGCCAACATGCTAATCAATGACACTCTCCAGCTCTTGTCCTCTGTGCTGCTCTTCCTCTTCTTCATGGGCCAAGTGAAATTTGCTCTTGTCTACTGTGTTCCTCTGCTGTTCTTTTCCACTGCGACCTTCCAGAACACACCTTTAATCCTGGCCACCATGTCACTGGAGCGTTATGTTGCCATCTTCTACCCCCTGCAGTGCCCGGCCGCCTGGCGATCAGATCGGATCTGGATCATTATTCTGTCCCTGTGGCTCATCAGCTGTATCTCCCCTTTAATTCTTTTTTCCATCGGCAAAAGTGATCCTGCCGTAGATATCCTTTCTACCCCTGTGTTTTGCAAAGTTTCCCGTGTTAGCTCATCTCCAATCCAGGGATTGTTCCGAGCTGCTATAGATATTTTCTTCTTTGCAGTTGTGGCTGTTGTCATCCTCTTTACATACGTGAGAATCTTACTGGAAACAAGGAAGCTGAGACAAGATAAAGTGTCTGTGAGCAAAGCCATGCACACTGTGCTGCTCCACGGTTTTCAGCTGCTGCTATGCATGTTGGCCTTCACACAGCCCATCATTGTGACTCTCATTGTGCTGCATGCCAACTGGTTGCCTGAGCACATCTCCTTTTTTTTTTTTTTCTGTTTCATCGTTATTCCCCGCTTTCTCAGCCCGCTCATTTACGGCTTTAGAGATCAGAGTCTCAGGGCCTGCATTGGGAAAAAATTCCTCTGCGGCTCAAACAAAGTCAAACCCAGTGTTAGAGGCAAGCTGCAGGACAACTTGCTTGCTTCTTGAACTGACTAATATAGTTTTGACAGAGATCTTAAACGTAATGTTTCATGTTTTTGTGATGTTGAACAGGTTCCTTTGTTTAAGTGTCTAGAAAAGTGCTATATAATTCAATGCATTATTATTATTATAACTAGTATTGCCTGTTGCAGTCAGTAATGTGTTATGCTGTTGAACTAAGTGGAAAAGGTGTGATAATTTTGGTGGTCTATTGTGGATGCAGGAAGATATTCTGTTCTCTATTGTGGACTTTCAGTCAGCACCATCAGACCTGAAGCAAAAGCTATTGTCACTAGCTGGTTACAGGAGCTTGGAAGCTCTTCATCAATTTACAGGGATGTGTTGATATTTAGATTTGTACTTAAATAACAAAACTTGAATAATAATTGTTAATTGGTTAAATTCGTAAAATGCTGGAGAGTCCTGGAAATATTTCGTCATGAAACAGGTATTAAATTGCATTCATGTGGCATTAAAAAGTCTCAAAATTAATCTAGTGACTTCTGCAGTAGCCTTATTGAAATAATTGCTGTGTGTCAATCTAAAAATGTACAGGCTTTTTTGAAACATTAGTGAATAAGAGAACAGCTAAATTTAATCTCACTGAATGATGAATTGATTAAACCTCTGCTAACCTCTGCTGCTCTGTAAAATGCAGTCATGACCCTCTGATCTGTGGATACATTGGCACTGTTTTTTGAGACATGATCCACAGTTGTTAAACATAAACCAAGCAGTGACCGTGTTTCTGTGCCAGCAGCATCAATAATGATTACTCAATTATTTAATATTTGCAGTTCACATAATAAGAGATGAGATATCTGTAGATGACATCATTCGATTTTTGTGCAGTGGCCGTTTTTCAGAATTAACAATGATTACTCAGTTGTGTAAGTGAATTTAAGGCATCTTGTTCTAAGATTCAACCTTTAATTTCCTCAATAAGCAAAATAAAATGCATGATTTATGATCATCTGTGTGACTGGGTTTCAGGCCAGTCAGTGCTTCTGACCTTGTGTAATCCACTGTTAATAGCAAATGTTGTATATTTTAAAAGGTTTTTTTGCACGCACAATTTAGTGTGATGTTTACAGGTCACCATGTCATGGTGATGACAATGTTTATGTCAGAATAATTAGGAACACACAGTATAAACCTGCAAGCCACTGTTTCCATGGGAGTCCCAAATATCCAAATAATACCTGTAAATATGTGTTATTCAAAATATATATAATTTATTTTTTTGTAATTATTTCATATTTGCTGTTCACATAACATAGATTAAGATCAATATTTCCTTATTAGTCCCACAATGGGGAAATTCAACCTCTGCATTTAACCCATCCTTTTGACACATCAGTGAACACACCATGCTTAGGAGCAGTGGGCAGCACATTACTGCGCCCGTTGTTGTGAGATATTCTGCATTCCTGTCTCCGAGTCAATTTAAAAAATGAGATGAGAAAAGTATGAAAGATTGTTTTGGGGATTATATTAAAGTGGCTTCCTGTAAATTCCTTGCTGTCTCTTATTTGTTATTCTTTTAAGATTCAAATAAGTAAAAGACACAAGAAATGAATTAATATACCATTAAATGTACGGATAATATTTCTTAATAATCATAGGAATTAATTGATGGATCAAATGTGACATAAGTAGATATTTGTTTTGCTGTGCCTCATTATTTATTTATATTTGTATTAATCCCCCTATTTATTTATTTTTTTAAACATTTAAAAATATTTATATAATGAATATATTAAGTTAAACATACGTAATTCTTAAAATATTTGTATGTATTAAATTCATAGAATGTGATGAATAAACATGTATGTATGTTTGTATGTATTTATGTATGTTTGTATGTATATCTATGCATGTATGTGTGACGAAGAGCACATCGTCACCTGGCTTGCACACATGGCACCACGTACTTTAGACTGAGTGTGACTACATATGCACTTTAATAATTGCACAGACACTTCAAGAGGAGCAACAGCACTTTATTGGAGATTTGCACAATACATTTTAACAGTGTTTTGCACATTGGTATAGATATATTTATCATATTTATTGAATATCTTTTAACCATACTTGTTGTCCTTTGTCAGGTCTTGGTTTGCTGGTGCTGTGTGGGCCACACAGTTTCACCTAGAGCAGAGGGACATGGGGTTAAATGTGCCTATTAAAATGTATGAATTGCTTAAACAAGGAGCCAAGTTAAAAATGTGGATTGTGTTGCTTAATAAGTGTGCATTGAATAAGCCAGGTGTGTTGGGTACTCACCAGTCTTTGTCTTTAAGGTGTGCAGGCAAAAAGGCTTCCCCAGGCAACGGACACCGCTTTTATAGTTCCGGGGGCAACCAAGTGTAAATTGGTGTGGGGGTGAAAGAGATGTCTGTGTTGTATTTTAGCAGATGATTTGGATGTGTGTATTTTCTTTGTTAGCAGATGTAAATGGGGTGTATATAGAGTATTGATGAGGTTTGGGTGAATGTAGAAATAAAATGGTGGGTTCAGCATGTTGTTAGGCAGTGGATCCCGGTAGATGGAATCTCCCTCAGTCATTAGCCCTATAGGGACACCCTATAAATATATAATATATAATATAAACACCCTATAAATAGGAGCCATTTTAACAACCTGGGGGGCTTTTGTACTGAGGACTCTATGCTGTCATGGTTTAATAAAGAATTGTCTCTGTGACCCACCGCAAACCTGCCTTGGATCATTCTTTGCTGTACTATCCAGCCGTAATTGTGGTCATTCTCACAGTATGTATGTATGTATGTATGTATGTATGTATGTATGTATGTATGTATGTATTTAGTATGAAGCAATCATTTACAGATTTGCTCTGTCTTACTGATTTACCACTGAAGTCAATCAAATACTTAATCAATGTCTTTACTGTGCAGCTTTAAAATGGTAGTTTGGCTGTTGGACAGAGCATTTACCTGCAGGTGCCGCACTGACTCAAAATTTTGAGACAAATTGCATTCAACTTTTTGCCAGTGAGCAAATGATTTGCCCCACTCACCCACATTAAAACAATAAAAATTAGTTAAATGAAAGCACTTCATTAATTGCACCCTGTTTAATCCATTTTAATGCTTTATTTGCTTTTATTTAATGCATGATTCAGCACTTCTTTGGTACTAGGAAATATGTTCACATATCACAGTAGCATCACGAATGGCCAATAATGGTGGTTCACCAGAACTCTTGCTCTATCTATCCCTCTCCCCCCTCACACTCAATCTGCCCTTTGCTACTCTGTTGATCTGTCCTGTACAACGACATCTATTGCACGTCTGTCCGTCCTAGAAGGGAGATCCCAGCTCTGGCGCTCTCCCTGAGGTTTCTTCTTTTTCCACCTGTTAAAAATATTTTTGAGGAGTTTTTTCCCTGGCCAATGTGAGGGTCAAAGGACAGAGGGTGTCATATTATGTCTGTAAAGCCTTTTGAGGCAAATCTGTGATTTGTGATTCTGGGCTATATAAATAATTGTATTGAAGACCTTTCTCCTGCCTTATCACATTTGAGGTGTGGAGGACAGAAACAAAAGACCATGTGCCAACTTTGAATTCCTCTTCAGAGGTGTATGTATGTGTTAGAAGCCAATTTAGTAAGCATTTGTGTGTAATCTCTTGTTCCAGGTTAGAATGCATTAGTAAAGCAGGGTTAATGCATTTCTGACCTTTCTGCTGTGTAAGGCAAGACTAATATTCTACTTTAAGTGGTGTGGCAAAGCCTAATACCAAACATACACAGATATCCCCACAAATGGAGGTCTGTGTTAGGTCAGGCAGAATACGGTAGTCACAACCACTCTGCTTTAAGCTGGCCTAGAACCGCTCCAAGCCCAACCAATCAGACAACAAGGCGGCCCATTTAAACTGTTCTGCCTCTAATTCCTCCTGCATCGCATCACTCTACTGCTAAACACTGCTGCCTTAAACCTTCTGCTATGTTAAAACCAGGTGGCAATCTCCGTGCCTGAGCATGGAGGCCAACCAGGAAGTGCATTAAGCCTGCAATTCACCGAAAATTCCAGTAGGGGGTGCTAAGTTTGGCTGCAAAAAAATTTCAGTGCAAAATTTGAAAACTTCTCACTTGATTTATTGCCTCCGAAAAAAATTTCAGGACAACATTATGGTCTCAATCGCTAGTAAAAAATCATCTTCAAGACAATTTGATGTCAGTAGTTCTAATAATGCCCCCATTTAGAAGAAAATAGAAGATAAAGAATCGTATGATTTTGGGCGTGGCTACAGGTCACTGACAAGGCGAGCTGTCACCAGGAGAGAAGCAGAGCAATGCGTATCCAAGGCAACGTGTCAATAAAGTTATATATAACGTTATATAGATAGAAAAGAGTACGTTTACCGATTTGGTCTCATAACTTTGACCCTTTCACCCTGTATTTTCACTTAATGAACGTAATGAACTTATTTGAACGTTTTGTTCAGTAAAAATGTCTTGTTCAGTGTTTGGTTGGACTAACAGACACTCCAAGGAGTCGCTGCTCAGTTTTCTGAGGTAAGAAAAATACATTTTGTTTTAGTTTTTTTGCTAGCCAAAACTAACATCCCAGTTAATGCTCCAATTAATGCTAACATGAATTAGCAGCGGCTTCTCTCAGTCGGGTTGCCGGTGTAGAGAGGCGTGTAGTCAGTGTTGTCAGATCCCTCGCGCTCCGCCACAGTCCAATTATGGTCTGCTCCGCGTATTGGACACAAGATGGCGACGCAAGATGGCGACGAGTATAACGCTGAACTCGAGGCTTCCAACAGGCAGTCCACAAACCAATGGGTGACGTCACGGTGACTCCGTCCATTATTTATATACAGTCTATGGATAAAACCTGAATTGCTTTGTTTACAATACAATTGCGCTCTGCTGTCCTGAGATACACAAGCTATAGTTGGTAATGAGAGTTCTAAACATAGCTCTGTGTTTCTACTTACTTTGTGTCTGGCGATAAGCATGTCGTTCGTCAGCCAGGAGGAAGGAGGATGACAGCGCCAAATACAACTGTATTAACTGTCTAGCAATAAATGTTTACAATCCATGACAAGAGTATTCCTGACTGAATAATACTTAACACACATTAAACCAAATCATTGATTACAGGTTAAAATCTTGTGCTAAGCATTTGGCGTGTTGCTATCTTAGTGTACGTCCAGTGCATTACCACGTCCGTGAATGCAGGGGGATTTGAGGAAAAGCAGGAAAAGGCTGAAGAGTTGGTTCCTTGTTGGTACTAGTGATGTCTCGTTCTTGAACGATTCGTTCTAAAAGAACAAATTACTTGGCAGAACGAAAGGTACTGAATCCCTTCCTGAAAAGTTTCGTTCTTTTCTCAACTCCCTTCCCGTCTCGTGTGTCTCTATTCCCGGACCGTAAGTCTGCCCCTCACTCCAGACTTCATCGTCTTTTTATTTTTATTTTTATTACTTTGTGTTTTACCAGCGGTTGGCAACCAGCAAGAGGTGCACAACCACCACCTTCTGCCCTGGAGCTCCCTCTCGCCCTCTCAAAGGAGCTGTCACTCCGTGTCGCATCTCAGTCAGTGTTTCAGTTCATGTACTGAAGGTACTAATACTGTTGAACAAGATTCCTGATTCGCTCTCTGTCTCACTCTCACTCAGTGAGACTTTCAAAGAACGTACTGCCTCCGCCATTCAGTTCATGTACTGAAGGTACTAGTACCATTAAACAAGATTCTTGATTCGCTCTGTGTCTCACTCAGTGAGATGTTCAAAGAACGTACTGCCTCCTCCATTCAGTTCACTGAAGTACTGGTACAGTAAACTGGAGCCCTGTGAGAGTCGCCTGTTTTGATAACGGACACTTTTATTTTGAAAGGACAAAAACAAACTTCCTGTATATCAGAAAAACTAAATCAACTGAGATTAGACTGTAAAGATATCGCCAAGGAGTTCAATATTTTATTTTTTAACACCCCACGGAGAGGCATACGGTTAAATATCAGTTAATGATAAGTATGACACTGTATGACGATAGCATGCAAATAATGTATCTCTGGAGGAATGGGCCCTGAGTCAGATGAAAACTGGGCCAAGCACTTCAGTTAGTGGGGACACATCCCAGAGATGTTGTTCACTGAAGAAACATTTTTTGATAAGAAGAATAGAAATCTAAAGTTTGGTCAACTCTCTTCTGACTGATGAGGACATCCATAGGTGAATATTACTCTTTTATTCTGAACATTGGATGTGTATTAAGTCACAGGGTAAATAGTCAGTTTTAAAGGTTGGATAATTAAGATGACATTGTATATCTGTGTATGTTTTGTGAATGTACTTTTTTCCTTTACAGGTGTGGTGTTTAAAATGCAGAATATGACTGAATTTCCAGGCAATGCAACTTCCCACAAAAGACTGTCTGTGATCATCAAGTTGAGTGTGGTTATCCCCTTCTTCTGTGTCTTCCTCTGCCTCATTGTTGTCATGCTGCACATCTTTGCCTCTCACAGGCAGTTCCTGGACAGCACACGTTACATCCTGTTTGCCAACATGCTGATCAATGACACTCTCCATCTCTTGTCCTCTGTGCTGCTCTTCATCTGCTTCATGGTACGGTTGAAATTTGCTCTTGTCTATTGTGTTCCTCTGCTGTTCTTTTCCACTGCGACCTTCCAGAACACACCTTTAATCCTGGCCACCATGTCACTGGAGCGTTATGTTGCCATCTTCTACCCCCTGCAGTGCCCTGCCGCCTGGCGATCAGATCGGATCTGGATCATTATTCTGTCCCTGTGGCTCATCAGCTGTATCTCCCCTTTAATTCTTTTTTCCATCGGCAAAAGTGATCCTGCTTTAAATATAATTTCTACCCCTGTGCTTTGCAGAGTCTCCCTTGTTAGCTCATCTCCAATCCAGGAATTGTTCCGAGCTGCTATAGATTTTCTCTTCTTTGCAGTTGTGGCTGTTGTCATCCTCTTTACATACGTGAGAATCTTACTGGAAACAAGGAAGCTGAGACAAGATAAAGTGTCAGTGAGCAAAGCCATGCACACTGTGCTGCTCCACGGTTTACAGCTGCTGCTATGCATGTTGGCCTTCACAAACCCTATCATTGTGACTCTCATTGTGCTGCATGCCAACTGGTTGCCTGAGCACATCTCCTTTTTTTTTTTTTTCTGTTTCATCGTTATTCCCCGTTTTCTCAGCCCGCTAATTTACGGCTTTAGAGATCAGAGTCTCAGGGCCTGCATTGGGAAACAATTCCTCTGCTGCTCAAACAAACTCAAACCCAGTGTGAGAGGCAAGCTGCAGGACAACTTGCTTGCTTCTTGAACTGACTAATATAGTTTTGACAGAGATCTTAAACGTAATGTTTTGTGTTTTTGTGATGTTGAACAGGTTCCTGTAGGTCTTAAAAAGCATTCAAAGCACTGAGTACAGTATCCAGGTAATAAAAGACTTGAATGTAATTCAAAATAGCAGTATTTTTCATCTTTGTTTGAGTGTCTAGAAAAGCGCTATATAAATTCAATGCATTATTATTATGATAACTATTATTGCCTGTTGCAGTCAGTAATGTGTTATGCTGTTGAACTAAGTGGAAAAGGTGTGATAATTTTGGTGGTGTATTGTGGATGCAGGAAGATATTCTGTTCTCTATTGTGGACTTTCAGTCAGCACCATCAGACCTGAAGCAAAAGCTATTGTCACTATCTGGTTACAGAAGCTTGGAAGCTCTTCATCAATTTACAGGCATGTGTTGATATTTAAATTTGTATTTAAATAACATAACTTTAATAATAATTGTTAATTGGTTAAAGTCATGAAATGCTGGAGAGTCCTGGAAATATTTCGTCAACAGGTATTAAATTGCATTCATGTGCCATTAAAAAGTCTCATAATTAATTTAGTGACTTCTGCAGTAGCCTTATTGAAATAATTGCAGTGTGTCAATCTAAAATTTCACAGGATTTTTTGAAACATTAGTGAATAAGAGAACAGATAAATTTAATCTCACTGAATGATGAATTGATTAAACCTCTGCTAACCTCTGCTGCTCTGTAAAATGCAGTCATGACCCTCTGATCTGTGGATACATTGGCAATTTTTTGAGACATGATCCACAGTTGTTAAACATAAACCAAGCAGTGACCGTGTTTCTGTGCCAGCAGCATCAATAATGATTACTCAATTATTTAATATTTGCAGTTCACATAATAAGAGATGAGATATCTGTAGATGACATCATTCGATTTTTGTGCAGTGGCCGTTTTTCAGAATTAACAATGATTACTCAGTTGTGTAAGTGAATTTAAGGCATCTTGTTCTAAGATTCAACCTTTAATTTCCTCAATAAGCAAAATAAAATGCATGATTTATGATCATCTGTGTGACTGGGTTTCAGGCCAGTCAGTGCTTCTGGTCTTCTGTAATCCTCTGTTATTAGATCATGTTATAGATATTTAAAAGTCTAAAAGCTCAAAAAGTCTTACAGATCAGTTCACTGATATTTGCATGCACAATTTAGTGTGATGTTTACAGGTCACCATGTCATGGGGATGAGAATGTAAATATCAGAATAATAAGGAACACAAAATGTAACCCTGCAAGCCACTGTCTCCTTGGGAGTCTCAAATATCCCAATAATACCTATAAATATATGTAATTTAAAATGTATATAAATTATGTTTTTGCAATTATTTCATATTTGCAGTTCACATAATAAGAGATGAGATAACTGTAGACGACATGATTCGATTTTTGTGCAGTGGCCGTGTTTCAGAATTAACAATGATTACTCAGTTGTGTAAGTGAATTTAAGGCATCTTGTTCTAAGATTCAACCTTTAATTTCCTCAATAAGCAAAATAAAATGCATGATTTATGATCATCTGTGTGACTGGGTTTCAGGCCAGTCAGTGTTTTATGGCCTTGTGTAATCCACTTTTATTAGCAAATGTTGTATATTTTAAAAGTTTTTTTTGCATGCACAATTTAGTGTGATGTTTACAGGTCACCATGTCATGGTGATGACAATGTATATATCAGAATAATTAGGAAACACACAGTATAAGCCTGCAAGCCACTGTTTCCATGGGAGTCCCAAATATCCAAATAATACCTGTAAATATGTGTAATTCAAAATATATATAATTTATTTTTTTGTAATTATTTCATATTTGCAGTTCACATAATATAGATTAAGATGAATATTTCCTTATTAGTCCCACAATGGGGAAATTCAACCTCTGCATTTAACCCATCCTTTTGACACATCAGTGAACACACCATGCTTAGGAGCAGTGGGCAGCACATTACTGGGACTGTTGATGTGAGATTTTCTGAATTTCTGTCTCCAAGTCAATTTAAAAAATGAGATGAGAAAAGTATGAAAGATTGTTTTGGGGATTATATTAAAGTGGTTTACTGTAAATTCCTTGCTGTCTCTTATTTGTTATTATTTTAAGATTCAAATAAGTAAAAGACACAATAAATGAATTAATATACCATTAAATGTACGGATAATATTTCTTAATTATAGGAATTAATTGATGGATCAAATGTGACATAGATATTTGTTTTACTTTGCCTCATTATTTATTTATATTTGTATTCATCCCCCTATTTATTTATTTTTTTAAACATTTAAATATTTATATAATGAATATATTAAGTTAAACATAACTAATTCTTAAAATATTTGTATGTATTAAATTCATAGAATGTGATGAATAAACATGTATGTCTGTATATATGAATGTATGTATGTATGTATGTATTTCATCAAATACTTAATCAATGTCTTTACTGTGCAGCTTTAAAATGGTAGTTTGGCTGTTGGACAGAGCATTTACCTGCAGGTGTAGCACTGACTCAAAATTTTGCAACAAAATGCATTCAATTTTTTGCCAGTGAGCAAATGATTTGCCCCACTCACCCACATTACAACAATAAAAATGAGTTAAATGAAAGCACTACATTAATTGCACCATTTAATCCATTTTAATGCTTTATTTGCATGATTCAGCGCTCCAAATGAATGTGCACCTTATTAATTAGAAACAGCCTCCAGAAAACTGGCACTGGCAATCCATAAAGTTTAAGGTATTTCTGTATACATGCTGTAATGAGAAACTAACTGCCTTGACTTAATTCAGGCTGAAGGTTAGCCACATCCTAAGGGATCTCAGAGCAGATGAAGGAGATCCCCATGTGAGGAGGCACGTTTTGTAAATCCTGAAGATCTTCCGTCCAGGGGAGTGAGAGACGAGCTCACTGCCAAACAGCGCTGCATTTCAACTATCTGCATTCACAGCTTTTTTTTAAGCTCAAGATTCAGTCGAAAGAAAACTTGAAAAAATGATATCATAAACGGACCGTTTACGAGGGCATTGTTAGCGAGACAGCAAGTAGCGACTCGAGTTGTTGTTATCTGATGCAATAAACATATACCATGTTTAGTCTGTAAAGCCCTTTGAGGCAAATCTGTGATTTGTGATTCTGGGCTATATTAATAAAATTGAATTGATTCAAATTGAAAATTGAATTGAATCTTCATTTCGCTTGCCTGTAACGGTGACTGCTGCCACACACCGTAAATATACGTGGGGGCCAGGGACAGTCCGAATGGAAGAACTCTGAACTGGTACACCTTGCCCAGAAAAGTGAAGCAGAGGAACCGCCTGTGATGCTGGGCAATGGGGAGATTAAAATATACTTCAGTCAGACAACTCACGTGATGCATAATGTGTTTATTGGACAATAAACATAGATTAGATTTGGCGTCTAGGCTCCGACTTCATCACTCCTCAGCAGTTACATGAGGTATTGAGGAGTGATGCAATAAATCCCCCCGTCGGAGCCTACAGGTGGATGCTGGGGTGGTGGTGGGACTGAGAAAGCAAGCGGCAGTACAGATGCAGCAGCAGCATAGGCAGGCAGAGGAGAGCTGAGGATTACTCTCATTTTAAATAGAGCGCCAGATTGGATAGAGGGTGTGTTTTAGTGGAGTGTATCGTTCTGGAGGTATGCCAAAGTTCAGGCATAGAACATGCAGCTTCGAAGAGAACCAGGATCTTGTCGGAGGTTTGGTCCACCGGTGACGAACAGAGGTGCTGAAGGATCCGTCGAGAAGTGAAGACTCAGGTATTCATCATGGAAGAAAAAGGACAGAAGGTGAAATTAGTTTCTTGCAAGGATAATGTGAGTTGAAAGAATTTGATCTAGTAGTATATTCGCCACGCCTGAGAAACCCATAGAGCCATTAGAAAAATTGTTTCTAGCATTGAATATCATATAGTAAAAGGACATTCCTTTGACCTTGAAATCAACCTATGCACCATTGAAATAGATAACGGCAGTCTTTGTCATTACCCGAGGATGCGCCGTTTAAGGCCTTTGAGAAGCAGCTGAAGCGAGGGATTCCCAAGAATGCTCTGGGAGGCTGGGTTTTGGCATCTTATATGGCACTGAAACCCTGCTAGCATGCTATGCTTGTCAGGGCCGGGTTTGGTGGACTCTGGGAAGGAGGCAGAGGCGGTGGTCAGGTAACAAGAGTGTTTATTGTAAATGGTAAGGTGGGGAGATTGGCGTCGGCAGATGCAGGTGGGTAGGAAGCTAGGCAGGGAATGGGATCAGGCTGGAGGTGCAGGCAGGCGTCCGGGCGGAGGATGTTGCTGGGGTGCAAAAAGGAAAAAGGGTTAGTGGGTTTCTCAAAAGGCAGGACAAAAAACAGGAATACAGGTCAGGTAATGTTAAGAGAGCTAGAGACTATCTGTGTAGAGTCTATAATTCAGCGCTGACTGATTGTGGCCCAGGATCTTAAATAGTGTGGGTGATGATCTGATGAGCAGCAGCTGAGAGGCCCCGGCTCCAGCACAGCAGTCTCCCATCAGCAATCGGGATTGCACACACAGACTAGGGAGCAGGGGGAGGAGGCATGACAGTACCTCCCCCCTTACGGTTGCCTCCGGGCGCCCCACGGAACCGGTCAGGATGGAGACGACGGAAGTCACTGATGAGGGATGGGTCCAAGATGTTCTGCCTCGGGACCCAACAGCGCTCCTCAGGACCATAGCCCTCCCAATCCACCAGGTAGCGAAAGCCATGCCCCTGGCGGCGAACGTCCAGAATGCGCCGTACGGTATAGACCGGGCCACCGTCCACCACCCGGGGGTTATGCTTGGTTATGAACCCCCTCTGGTCTGGGAACAGAGGGGGAGTTTGGGCAGGGCAATGAAGTGTGCAGCTTTAGAGAAACGATCAATGATGTTGAGGACAACCGTATTACCTCCAGAGGGGGGAAGGCCGGTCACAAAGTCCAGGGCAATGTGGGACCATGGACGGCTGGGAATGGCCAAAGGACGGAGCAGACCAGAACTGGGCTTGGTGGTGGTTTTATTGTGGGCGCAGACGGAGCAGGCTGTCACAAACGACCGGGTGTCAGCATCCATGGTCGGCCACCAGAAGCGTCTTTTGAGGAAGGAGATGGTACGATGGATCCCCGGGTGACAGGTGAGGTGGGAGGAGTGGGACCACTGCAGGACCTGAGAACGGATGGAGTCTGGGACAAAGAGACAGTTAGGAGGTCCGTTACCTGGGTCAGGCTGTGCGGACTGAGCCTGACGGACCTTGTCCTCTATCTCCCAGGTGAGAGCTGCAATGACACGGGAAGAGGGCACGATGGGTTCAGGTTCGGCCGGGACTTCTTCGGCTGAGAACTGGCGGGACAGGGCATCCGGCTTCACATTCCTGGAACCTGGACGGTAAGTGAAGTTAAATCCATGGCTCGACAGTATTTCTCCCACTACTGACGAGCCGGACCTTTTGCCGGACGGATGGGACAAGTAGCAATAAAGTGACCAGCTTGGCCACAGTACGAGCAAGAGATTAACTGTGTAGAGTCTATAATCCAGCGCTGACTGATTGTGGCCCAGGATCTTAAATAGTGTGGGTGATGATCTGATGAGCAGCAGCTGAGAGGCCCCGGCTCCAGCACAGCAGTCTCCCATCAGCAATCAGGCTTGCACACACAGACTAGGGAGCAGGGGGAGGAGGCATGACAATGCGACTTTGCACTTGCAGATGGCACAATCCTAATAAAAATACAATGAATGCCAAGCTACAGAGATCTTTATAGGTACAGGACTAAGGAGGAGGCTGGCGCAGAAAGAAGAAAGAAATACAAGGCTGAATCATGAGCGCTAATGGTGCTTTTTGTTACACCAAGTCTCATATATTTGGTGCATAACATGAAATCCTTCAGAGGTTGGATTTGCTTAATAGAGAGTCAGCTGATAGAATGGAGGGCATGGCATGATGGAGGGCTTGGCCTTGGGGCATAAAGTTTTGAACTTCATAGCATCAACTACATAATTCCCATGACCAGAGATGAAGGTAGCTCGCAATATGAAGATATTGAAAGTGCATGACTACGTTAAACATTGCATGAGACTGTTTAATGGGTATTTAAGAGCAAACCTTATTATTTCCACTGTAGGAGCATTGTTGCAGAATGCCATGATTGCTTTCTTATCCCTATACTACCCCACAGTAAATGTGCGATGGAGATATGGTATGCTAATAAAGAGCCTTCGATTTAAGTGGTTACTGAGGGACTGATTTTAGTTGACCAGGCATCTGCAAACCACTCATATTGAAGGATTCCCCCAAAACCAATTAAGGGAGCTGCATCAGCCTGAGAGAGTTTGAAGACTCAATAGACATTGTAAAAGAACAAAATGCTGTTCCATTTTCACATAGCGGGGACCAGAACTGAAAATCTGAGCACAACCTTAACCTGAGATTACAATGTATTTAAGATTTGAACAGAATTAGCCAATGCTAGCAAGCATGAAACGAAGGAAAGGCCGTGAGGGATGATGCGCATGGCAAAGTTAAGGTGATCAATACAGCACATAAATCAACAACTGTGCTTTCCTGTACAGGAGTTGTACAGGTCCTGCTGCCAGGGAAACCTGCAGTATTCTGAAGGACTCATCCCGCCCAGCGCATCACCTGTTCCAACTGCTACCCTCAAGGAGGAGTTACAGATACTAAAACCACAACAAACAGGCTGAAAGCAGCACATATCTCAGGGCTACTGCGACACTAAATGAACACTGGAGACTCTTTTATACACAAACATAAAAATCATTAAACTCAGCAATATCACATGAAATGTCACTACTAAATAAAAAAATATATATATTGTTTGCATAACACACACACACATACACACACACACACACACACACACACACACACACACACACATGCATATATATATATATATATACACATACATACACACACACCTATACACACATTATTATTGGTCAATTTATTCATAATTTCCTTCTTTATTCCTGCTTTAATACTTTTCTTTGCACTGAATGGGCTTGCCCACAAATTAGGTTGCACTTTTAATAATGACAATTTAATTTATTCATTATATTTATTAATTAATTAATTTATTTATTTATTATATTGTTCTGTTCTGAAAAAGGGACACCTAGCTCATTGAATAGGCTTTAAACTACAGACATGCTGCAAGCAGGTGGAGGGAAAGGAAAATCTATGACCAGAAATTATTCTAAAAGATGCAGGGAGTTTACAGGAGTTGTGAAGGATCCAGCATGCTTCAGATACTGATTCGAAAGCATGGCTACTGCACCAACCAAATGGCGTTAAACCAGAAATTCAATTTGGAACACCATTTCACGCTGAAAGGTGCCATTGAGAGGGGTGACGTGGCATCACTTAGATGGCATCTGATATCTGCTTCCTCACCATGCACCGACACCTGTAGACTTAATAATTTGGACATTATTAACGGAAGCATGGAACAGCAAAAGGTTCTTGAGGAGCTAAGCTACACCAGATTTATGTCCTGGCCTGCTGAGATAAGAGCAGTTTTTTCAAGAAAGGTATATTTATTAAAACTATATCATTATTCTTATATTATATTCAAATTAATTATGCATTTATTACATGATTGATACTCTCTTATACCATGGCAGACATATGCATCCAAAGCTCTTACTATAATTATTGATTTATGCCTGTTGTTAAAACTATCCATCATTTGTTTGTAAAATTCATTGTGCATATTTATTCATTTTAACGAAAGAATAAAATACCTTAGTATTTGATTCCTGAGGGAATCATGATTTGCTGCTGCAGGTGGCAGGGGTCTGGAGCCCATGGGTGGAGCTGAGACTGCATTTCCCAGGGTCGTGTGGGGTGTGACGTCAGCAGGTAGCGCGAGAGCACTGGCCGTGTCAAATGACGTCACAGTTGTTTACATTGGAGGCAGGGGAATCTGCGTTTTCTTCCAGGGATTAATTCTGCGTCGATTACATTGATTGCTGACTTAATTTCACCAAGAGAACAGGATGAATGCTTCTGCATTACTGGGCACGGATTGCTTGATTCTTTTTGGAGGAACGTTGGCCGCAGGTTGAAAAAAGCCAGTGGGGAGCGGCACGCGCTCTTAGCTGCCGCTTCACCTGTTGCTCGTCTAACAATGAAGGTAGATGAAGAGCTCTTTGTGGTTGAGACCGCCAGTGAAAGAACTGAATGTTTCATGCATGGAGTGTTTCCATAATGCGTTGCACGGCCATCCGACGAGCCGCTTGCGTTAAATGCGTGAGCTGTGGCGCGGCAGAGGCGCTTCCGCTTCGAGCCCGGAGTGACACAGAAGCCTGAACTGGTTCGGGGATAGAGCTGCATACTCTCCGGAGGTCTGTGACTTACTCTGAATCGGAGACATAGATAGATAGAGGGTGTGTTTTAGTGGAGGATGTATGAGGAGTGGAGCATGTCATGTGTATGGCAGCACAGCTCGAGTTGCCTGCCTGAACTAGCTCGCAGGCGTCGCTCCATATCTTTCAAGTCTATTGACATAAGCCAGTCCCCCTGTGCTACAGACTGGAGGACATCTGCCACGTGTAGCATGTGGAAGGGGAGAATCTTGACGAACCGGTTCAGCCCTCTCAAGTCCGGAATGGGTCAAAACCCACCATTCTTCTTTGGTACTAGGAAATATGTTCACATATCACAGTAGCATCACTAATGGCCAATAATGGTGGTTCACCAGAACTCTTGCTCTCTCTATCCCTCTCCCCCCTCACACTCAATCTGCCCTTTGCTACTCTGTTGATCTGTCCTGTAGAACGACAGCTATTGCACGTCTGTCCGTCCTAGAAGGGAGATCCCAGCTCTGGCGCTCTCCCTGAGGTTTCTTCTTTTTCCACCTGTTAAAAATATTTTTTGAGGAGTTTTTTCCCTGGCCAATGTGAGGGTCAAAGGACAGAGGGTGTCATATTATATCTGTAAAGCCTTTTGAGGCGAATCTGTGATTTGTGATTCTGGGCTATATATTATTGTATTGAAGAATTGAAGACCTTTCTCCTGCCTTATGACATTTGAGGTGTGGAAACAAAAGACCATGTGCCAACTTTGAATTCCTCTTCAGAGGTGTATGTATGTGTTAGAAGCCAATTTAGTAAGCATTTGTGTGTAATCTCTTGTACCAGGTTAGAATGAATTAGTAAAGCAGGGCTAAATGCATTTCTGACCTTTCTGCTGTGTAAGGCAAGACTAACATTCTACTTCAAGTGATGTGGCAAAGCCTAATACCAAACGTACACAGATATCACCACAAATGGAGATCGGTGTTAGGTCAGGCGGAATACAGTAGTCACGGCCACTCGGCTGTAAGCTGGCCGAGAACCGTTCCAAGCCCAACCAATCAGACAACAAGGCGGCCCATTTAAAATGTTCTGCCTCTAATTCCTCCTGCATCCCATCACTCTACTGCTAAACACTGCTGCCTTAAACCGTCTGCTACATTAAAACCTGAATTGCTTTGTTCACAATACAATTGCGCTCTGCTGTCCTGAGATATACAAGCTATAGTTGGTAATGACAGTTCTAAACTTAGCTCTGTGTTTCTACTTACTTTGTGTCTGGCGATAAGCACGTCGTTCGTCAGCCAGGAGGAAGGAGGATGACAGCGCCAAATACAACTGTATTAACCATCTAGCAATAAATGGTTAAAATCCATGACAAGAGTATTCCTGACTGAATAATACTTAACACACATAAAACCAAATCATTGATTACAGGTTAAAATCTTGTGCTAAGCATTTGGCGTGTTGCTATCGTCCAGTGCATTACCACATCCGTGAATGCACGAGGATTTGAGGAAAAGCAGGAAAAGGCTGAGTTGAAGAGTTGATTCCTTGTTGGTACTAGTGATGTCTCGTTCTTGAACGATTCGTTCTAAACGAACACATTACTTTGCAGAACGAAAGGTACTGAATCCCTTCCTGAAAAGTTTCGTTCTTTTCTCAACTCCCTTCCCGTCTCGTGTGTCTCTATTTCCAGAACGTAAGTCCGCCCCTCACTCCAGACTTCGTCTTTTTATTTCAACTTCCTTCTTCCACTCCTCTGCTGAAAAGGCTTTCCCCCCCTTTTCCACCGGACTCGTGAGTAATGTAACTGGGCTTAGATAAGCAATCAGCAAGGACTTTAGCAACAAGGATTTGACCTGTGATTAATGATTTGGTTTATATGTGTGTTTTAAGTATATTTATGTGATATTCGTGTTACAATCAAAGTTGTATGTTAATCTTGCTTTATACAGACAGTCAGTCTTAATGCAACTAACTATACTAACCTTTGACCTGCTCACACACTGATTAAATTAACTGGAGCTAAACACAGCTCAGCCTGCCACATGACCAGGGCCTGACCGTCACCTGAGTTTTACGACTCATTGTTTGAGGAGTGGCAACCCCCCTCACACACACACACACACACACACACACATGTTTCCCTCTCTTTTGTAATAGTTCTCTATTTTATAGATGTGTGCTTTTATTTGCTTTTTTTGTTTAGAATAAATACCTTTTGATTACGAATGCTGTCTATTTAATGTTGTACATTATGAATGATATGCTGGCCTCTGCTTTGTCAAGAATTCACGATTCCTTCAACCACTATTAAACATTAATATGGTAATTTGATTATAATTATATTCATAATTAATAATCAGTGTTCCAAATTGATAGTTTAATAACTTTATGAGACTGATTTAGGTGAATTGGCTATATTTTTCTGTTCTTAAAGATGGTGCCCCTTTTTACGAGCCGACTTAGTGTAAATCAAGTCATATCATTTCTTATAATTAATAATTGTTTATGATAATTATTAATAATTCTTATAGCCATCTAACCACACTTTTGAACTGTGAGACCCACACAAGTGTTGCTCAAGTTCATCCCGGCATATTTGGTATCCTTATGAAAGGGATAGCATTTATGATAACGCCCTTTTAGTAATATATTTGACACCCTGTGCAAGGTCATCATTTATTCATAAAAGAGCAACGAGCCATCCTTAATCCCCAACATTTTTGGTGATCCTTGATGAAGGCGATTGGTATCTTTAAACAGATACCCCAACATAGTTACGCCCCGGTGCGTAATTACAACATGGTGTTCACTGAAAAAACATTTTATGATAAGAAGAATAGGAATCTAAAGCTTTGTCAACTCTCTTCTGACTGATGAGGACATCCATAGGTGAATATTACTCTTTTATTCTGAACATTGGGTGTGTATTAAGTCACAGGGTAAATAGTCAGTTTTGAAGGTTGGATAATTAAGATGACATTGTATATTTGTGTATGTTTTGTGAATGTACTTTTTTCCTTTACAGGTGTGGTGTTTAAAATGCAGAATCTGACTGAATTTCCAGGCAATGCAACTTCCCACTATAGACTGTCTGTGATCATCAAGGTGTGTGTGGTTATCCCCTTCTTCTGTGTCTTCCTCTGCCTCATTGCTGTCATGCTGCACATCTGTGCGTCTCACAGGCAGTTCCTGGACACCACACGTTACATCCTGTTTTCCAACATGCTAATCAATGACACTCTCCAGCTCTTGTCCTCTGTGCTGCTCTTCCTCTTCTTCATGGGCCGAGTGAAATTTGCTCTTGTCTACTGTGTTCCTCTGCTGTTCTTTTCCACTGCGACCTTCCAGAACACACCTTTAATCCTGGCCACCATGTCACTGGAGCGTTATGTTGCCATCTTCTACCCCCTGCAGCGCCCTGCCGCCTGGCAATCAGATCGAATCTGGATCATTATTCTGTCCCTGTGGCTCATCAGCTGTATCTCCCCTTTAATTCTTTTTTCCATCAGCAAAAGTGATCCTGCTTTAAATATCCTTTCTACCCCAGTGCTTTGCAGAGTTTCCCTTGTTAGCTCATCTCCAATCCAGGGATTGTTCCAAGCTGCTGTAAGTATTATCTTCTTTGCAGTTGTGGCTGTTGTCATCCTCTTTACATACGTGAGAATCTTACTGGAAACAAGGAAGCTGAGACAAGATAAAGTGTCTGTGAGCAAAGCCATGCACACTGTGCTGCTCCACGGTTTTCAGCTGCTGCTATGCATGTTGGCCTTCACAAACCCTATCATTGTGACTCTCATAGTGCTGTATGCCAACTGGTTGCTTGAGCACATCGACTTTTTTAATTATTTCTGTTTCATCCTTATTCCTCGTTTTCTCAGCCCGCTCATTTATGGCTTTAGAGATCAGAGTCTCAGGGCCTGCATAGGGAAAAGATTCCTCTGCCGCTCAAACAAAGTCAAACCCAGTGTGAGAGGCAAGCTGCAGGACAACTTGCTTGCTTCTTGAACTGACTAATATAGTTTTGACAGAGATCTTAAACGTAATGTTTTGTGATGTTGAGCAGGTTCCTGTAGGTCTTAAAAAGCATTCAAAGCACTGAGTACAGTATCCAGGTAATAAAAGACTTGAATGTAATTCAAAATAGCAGTATTTTTCATCTTTGTTTGAGTGTCTAGAAAAGCGCTATATAAATTCAATACAATGCATTATTACTATTATAACTATTATTGCCTGTTGCAGTCAGTAATGTGTTATGCTGTTGAACTAAGTGGAAAAGGTGTGATAATTTTGGTGGTGTATTGTGGATGCAGGAAGATATTCTATTCTCTATTGTGGACTTTCAGTCAGCACCATCAGACCTGAAGCAAAAACTATTGTCACTTGCTGGTTACAGAAGCTTGGAAGCTCTTCATCAATTTACAGGCATGTGTTGATATTTAAATTTGTATTGAAATAACATAACTTTTATAATAATTGTTTATTGGTTAAAGTCATGAAATGCTGGAGAGTCCAGGTATGAAACAGGTATAAAATTGCATTCATGTGTCATTAAAAAGTCTCAAAATTAATTTAGTGACTTCTGCAGTAGCCTTATTGAAATAATTGCTGTGTGTCAATCTAAAAATGTACAGGCTTTTTTGAAACATTAGTGAATAAGAGAACAGCTAAATTTAATCTCACTGAATTATGAATTGATTAAACCTCTGCTGCTGCACTCATGACCCTCTGATCTGTGGATACATTGGCACTGTTTTTTGAGACATGATCCACAGTTGTTTAACATAAACCAAGCAGTGACCGTGTTTCTGTACCAGCAGCATCAATAATGATTACTCAATTATGTGAGTGAATTTAAGGTATCTTATTCAACCTTTAATCCCTTCAATAAACATGAAATACTGATCATGATGAAAAATGCATGATTTATGATGTCTGTGACTGGGTTTCAGGCCAGTCAGTGCTTCTGGTCTTCTGTAATCCTCTGTTATTAAATCATGTTATAGATATTTAAAAGTCTAAAAGCTCAAAAGGTCTTACAGATCAGTTCACTGATATTTGCATGCACAATTTAGTGTGATGTTTACAGGTCACCATGTCATGGGGATGAGAATGTAAATATCAGAATAATAAGGAACACAAAATGTAACCCTGCAAGCCACTGTCTCCTTGTGAGTCTCAAATATCCCAATAATACCTGTAAATATGTGTAATTTAAAATGTAGATAAATTATGTTTTGCAATTATTTAATATTTGCTGTTCACATAATAAGAGATGTGATATCTGTAGACGACATCATTTGATTTTTGTGCAGTGGCCGTGTTTCAGAATTAACAATGATTACTCAGTTGTGTAAGTGCATTTAAGGCATCTTGTTCTAAGATTCAACCTTTAATTCCCTCAATAAGCAAAATAAAATGCATGATTTATGATCATCTGTGTGACTGGGTTTCAGGCCAGTCAGTGCTTCTGGACTTGTGTAATCCACTGTTATTAGCCCATGTTGTATATTTTAAAAGGTTTTTTTGCACACACAATTTAGTGTGATGTTTACAGGTCACCATGTCATGGTGATGACAATGTATATATCAGAATAATAAGGAACACACAGTATAAGCCTGCAAGCCACTGTTTCCATGGGAGTCCCAAATATCCAAATAATACCTGTAAATATGTGTAATTCAAAATATATATGATTTATTTTTTTGTAATTATTTTATATTTGCAGTTCACATAATATAGATTAAGATAAATATTTCCTTATTAGTCCCACAATGGGGAAATTCAACCTCTGCATTTAACCCATCCTTTTGACACATCAGTGAACACACCATGCTTAGGAGCAGTGGGCAGCACATTACTGGGACTGTTGATGTGAGATTTTCTGAATTTCTGTCTCCAAGTCAATTTAAAAAATGAGATGAGAAAAGTATGAAAGATTGTTTTGGGGATTATATTAAAGTGGTTTACTGTAAATTCCTCGCTGTCTAATTTGTTATTTTTTTAAGATTCAATTAAGTAAAAAATACAATAAATGAATTAATATACCATTAAATTTACGGATAATATTTCTTAATAATTATATTAATGTATTAATCCCCCTATTTATTTATTTTTTTAAACATTTAAAAATATTTATATAATGACTATATTAAGTTAAACATAATTCATTCTTAAAATATTTGTATGTATTAAATTCATAGAATGTGATGAATAAACATGTATGTATGTATGTATTGTATTGTATGTATTTAGCTTGAAGCAATCATTTACGGATTTGCTCTGTCTTACTGATTTACCACTGAAATCAATAAAATACTTAATCAGTGTCTTTACTGTGCAGCTTTAAAATGGTAGTTTGGCTGTTGGACAGAGCATTTACCTGCAGGTGTAGCACTGACTCAAAATTTTGCGACAAAATGCATTACATTTTTTGCCAGTGAGCAAATGATTTGCCCCACTCACCCACATTACAACAATAAAAAATGAGTGAAATGAAAGCACTACATTAATTGCACCCTGTTTAATCCATTTTAATGCTTTATTTGCATGGTTCAGCGCTCCAAATGAATGTTTACCTTGTTTAATTAGAAACAGCCTCCAGAAAACTGGCACTGGCAATCCATAAAGTTTAAGGTATTTCTGTATACATGCTGTAATGAGAAACTAACTGCCTTGACTTAATTCAGGCTGAAGATTAGCCACATCCTAAGGGATCTCAGAGCAGATGAAGGAGATCCCCATGTGAGGAGGCACGTTTGTAAATCGCGAAGATCTTCCATCCAGGGGAGTGAGAGACGAGCTCACTGCCAATCCCGAGAAACAGCGCTGCATTTCAACTATCTGCAGAGAATTAAAGTACTAATTCCCTTTTTTTTTTTTAGCTCAATCAATCAAATCAAAATTACTTTTCATCCCCGAGGGGAAATTCATTTAGTCTGGTAGAATCTCTTGAAGAATTCAGTCCAAAGAAAACTTGGACAAATGATATTGTAAACGGGCCGTTTACAAGGGTAATGTTAGCGACAGCAAGTAGCGACTCGAGTTGTTGTTATCCGATGCAATAAACATGTGCGGGGTATTCTTCTAGTGAAAGGAGCAATGAAATCTGAACAAAAGTGGTCAGCTGGACACCCTTGGAGACACATGATACACAAGCATATACCATAGACTGTATATAAATGATGGACGTAGTCACTGTGACGTCACCACTTGGTTTGTGGACGGCTCGTTTGAAGCATCGAGTTCAAAGTTACACAAGTCACCATCTTTCTTTTAGTCTGTCACCATCTTGGTTTTAGAAACTGAGAGCAGACCATATTTAGACTGTGGAGGAGCGAGGGGTTGATCTATGGGTGGATCTTGACTGACGGTCGAGGACACTGCACTACATGCCCATCTACACCGGCTGTGGCAACATGACTGCACTTGGCTGGAAAGTCGCTGCAAATTCATGTTAGCATTAATTGTAGCATTAACTGGGATGTTAATTTTGGCTAGCAAAAAGCAAAAACAAAATGTACCTTACTTACCTAAAAAAAAGAACATCAGACTCCTTGTAATGTCTATTAGTACAACCAAACGTTGAACAAGACATTTTTAAATTGACATTCATTAAGTCAAAATACAGTGCGAAAGCGTCAAACTTATGAGTCGAAACCGGGTGAAAACACAGACAACGACAAACAAGTTCATGGCTATTTTGAAGTTCACAGTACATTGGACACACATTACTTTTCTTCTCTCCTGATTACGGCTCCCCTTGTTAGCCACCTGTCAATCAATGTTAGCCACACCCCAAATCATATGATCTTTATCATCTGTTTTCTTCTAAATTGGATCATTATTTAAACAATTAGCATCATATGGTCATGAAGAAGATTTTTTTTACTCACGACTGAGACCATAGTGTTGTCAAGATAATTTTTTCTTAGGTAACAAATCAAGTGAGAAGTTTTGCATTTTCTATTGCAAAAAATACGACCAAATTGCTTCTGCAACAGCCGATAGCAATCCCTGTTGGAATGTTTGGTAGAATGCAGTTGCAGTAATGTGCTGCCCACTGCTCCTAAGCATGGTGTGTTCACTGGTGTGTCAAAAGGATGGGTTAAATGCAGAGGTTGGATTTCCCCATTGTGGGACTAATCAGGGAATATTAATCTTAATCTTTATTATGTGAACTGCAAATATGAAGTAATTACAAAAACATAATTTATATATATTTTGAATTACACATATATACAGGTATTATTTGGATATTTGGGACTCCCATGGAGACAGTGGCTTGCAGGCTTATACTGTGTGTTCCTTATTATTCTGATATTTTTATTGTCATCACCATGACATGGTGACCTGTAAAAATCACACTAAATTGTGCGTGCAAAAAAACCTTTTAAATATCTACAACATGGGTTAACAACAGTGGATTAAACAACGCCATAAGCACTGACTGGCCTGAAACCCAGTCACACAGATGATAATAAATCATGCATTTTATATGGCTTATTGAGGGAATTAGAGGTTGAATCTTAAAATAAGATACCTTAAATTAACTTACATGACTGAGTAATCATTATTGATGCTGCTGGCACAGAAACACGGTCACTGCCTGGTTTATGTTTAATAACTGTGGATCTTGTCTCATAAAAACAGTGCCAATGTATCCATTTTACATTTACATTTAGTCATTTAGCAGACGCTTTTATCCAAAGCGACTTACAGGAAGAGTAAAAACAAACAATCAAGGTATAGTGCAATAATAATTAGTGCATCAATTAGTGCTAGTGGCAATTCTTTGAGGAGTAGAATTATTGTGTGGTGCTGGGCAGAAGATGCTCTCTGAAGAGCTGGGTCTTCAGGAGTTTTACATTTACATTTAGTCATTTAGCAGACGATCCACAGATCAGAGGGTCATAACTGCATTTTACAGGGCAGCAGAGGTTAGCAAAGATTTAATAAATTCATAATTAAGTCAAATAAAATATAGCTGTTCTCTTATCATGTTTCAAGTAGTCTTTGAATCTTCAGATTGACACAGAACAAATATTCTATTAATGCATCTGCACAGTAAATTCAAGACTTTTTAATATCACATGAATGAAATGTAATACCTGTTTCATGAGCAATTTTTGCAATCATTATTGAAAAAATGTTTGTGCAAATCTACAAATCAACACATGCCTGTTAATAGATGAAGAGATTCCAAGCTTCTGTAACCAGCAAGTGACAATAGTTTTTGCTTCAGTTCTGATGGTGGTGACTGAAAGTCCACAACAGAGGACAAAATATTTTCCTGCATCCACAACTCACCGTCAAATTTATCACAGCTCAAAGTCAACAGCATAACATAACAAATATTACTGACTGCAACAGGCAAGGAAAATAATGTTAACTGCTATTTCAAATTACATTTTTAGTATCTTCTCAGGGAGGAAAATGTGCTCAAGACCTGCAGGAACCTGTTCAACATCACCAAAGACATGAAGCATTACGTTTGAGATCTCTGTCAAAACTATATTAGTCAGTTCAAGAAGCAAGCAAGTTGTCCTGCATCTTGCCTCTCACACTGGGTTTGACTTTGTTTGAGCAGCAGAGGAATGTTTTCCCTATGCAGACCCTGAGACTCTGATCTCTAAAGCCGTAGATGAGTGGGCTGAGAAAGCGGGGAATAAGTATGAAACAGAAAAAATTAAAAAAGGCGATGTCCTCTGGCAACCAGTTGGCATGCAGCACAATGAGAGTCTCAGTGATAGGGTGTGTGAAGGCCAACATGGATAGCAGCAGCTGAAAGCTGTGGAGCAGCACAGTGTGCATAGCTTTGCTCACAGACACTTTATCTTGTCTCAGCTTCCTTGTTTCCAGTAAGATTCTCACGTATGTAAAGAGGATGACAACAGCCACTACTGCAAAGAAGAGAATATTTACAGCAGCTCGGAACAATCCCTGGATTGGAGATGAGTTGATAAGTGTAGATTTGCAAAGCACAGGGGTAGAAAGAATATTTACGGTTGAATCACTTTTGCCGATGGAAAAGAGAATAATAGGGAAGATACAGCTGATGAGCCACAGGGACAGAATAATGATCCAGATTCGGTCTGATCGCCAGGCGGTAGGGCACTGCAGGGGGTAGAAGATGGCAACATAACGCTCCAGTGACATGGTGGCCAGGATTAAAGGTGTGTTCTGGAAGGTGGCACTAGAAAAGAACATCAAAGGAACACAGTAGACAAGAGCAAATTTCACCCGACCCATGACAAAGAGGAAGAGCAGCACAGAAGACAAGAGCTGGAGAGTGTCATTGATCAGCATGTTGGCAAACAGGATGTAACGTGTGGTGTCCAGGAACTGCCTGTGAGACGCAAAGATGTGCAGCATGACAGCAATGAGGCAGAGGAAGACGCAGAAGAAGGGGATAACCACACACACCTTGATGATCACAGACAGTCTATTGTGGGGAGTTTCATTGCCTGGAAATTCAGTCAGATTCTGCATTTTGAAACAGCACACCTGTCAAGGAAAAAAATACATTTAAAGTCCATACACAAATATACAATGTCATCTTTACTTATCCAACCTTTAAAACTGACTATTTGCACTGTAACTTAATACACATCCAATGTTCATAAAAGAGTAACACTCACCTATGGATGTCTTCATCAACTTTAGATTTCTATTCTTCTTATCATAAAATGTGTCTTCAATGAACCACATCTCTGGGATGTGTTTCCCACTAACTGAAGTGCTTGGCCCAATTTAGATCAGACTCAGAGCCCATTCCCCAAAAGATACATCATTTGCATGCTATCGTCATACTGCGTAATGTTTCTCATTAACTAATATTTCAGAGGGGAAATCAGTTGTGGAAAAAGTTATGCAGACAACTATACAATGTCAGGCATAAAAACAACCTGTTTTGATCATAGTGGCTAACATCTAATAACCCATTGTAATTGTAAAATAAATCATAAAATATATATACTTAGCATCATTCCTTTAAGCCTATGACCATGGTCTTTCTTCATTTTTACTCCAGTTCCATTATTACTCACTGTCTGTGGTAATGCAGCAGTGATACTCAACACAAGGGCCGTGGGCCAAATCTGGTTTGCCATTGGGTGCCAGGTATCCAGTCAACTAATTTTTGGTATACAACCATGAATTAAAAAAAAGTTACACTGTGTAAAACACATCCACATTTTTGTGACTTACATTTGTTGGGACCACAAGTATGCCACAGTTGGACTTTGCTCATTTGTACATGCTATGGTGGACTGGTTTGAATGTGAAGGAAACAGCATTCTGGATCCCTTGGTTCTCCAACAGAGACCCCCAAAAACCATCTCCCAGATATGAAATTTAGTTTTATTGCCTCAAGTGTGATAACCTTATAGGTCAGAACGTCACCACAGGAAGTCTCACCAGTTATGAAACTCTGGAACTCCATCCCACTCACAGTCTTCACTCCGGGCCTGGCCACACAGGCAACCCCACCTCTTTCTTCTCCATCCTCTCATCCTCTCTGGTCTCATCTCTCTGCATGAGAGACAGACCTTTTTCCTCCTTTCAACCCTTTTTCGACCAGAGCCAGTTCCCGGCTGCTGCCCTACCGGCGTTACGGTAGCGGGGCTATTAGCCGCTAGCGGCGCTAATAGCCCCGCTACCGTAACGCCGGTGAACTCGCTACGAGCCGGGGGACAGCGGAGTCGCAGCAGCTTGTTTATTGTCCATAAAATCAGTGGATGTGTGTGGCTGAATCACATGAGGGGGAATAAAGCGTGAAAATAAATAATCTTGCAGAAAAGCGAGAAGGAAAGCAGCAAGCAACACTCTCTCACAGACACACACACAACAAACATCAATTTCTGTCGCTCTACTACGTCATCTGGTATAACTGATACGATTGGCTAAGAGCTACCTACAGACGCTTTTGATAGACATTCTTAGCACCCAATAAACAGCTCCGGAGGATCGTAAACCACACCTCCTCTATGGAGAAATGAATGGCTGGTGTCCAGACTAGATGTCATTTGAAATTAGTCTGGTGTTAGCCAGGCTAGAGTTCTGCATTAGTTCAGGCATAAAACGGTAATCCCGCCCGCTCGCCTGTCAGCTGGCCTGAGAACCGCGCCAAGCCCAGCCAATCACTATCACAAACAGACAACAAGGTGGTCCATTTACAGTTTTTCTCAGTCGCTTTGATGCATTTTTCACATCACTATAAACATTTGCACAACAGTTAGTTCAACCTCCACAACATTTAGTCATTTGTGCACATCATAGTAGCAGTTTCTCATTCCTTCTAACAAATTACAAATGCTTTTGGACAGTCATCAAATGCTTTCATACAACTCTCTGCTGTTTCATAACATTATCATTTGCTTATGTCATGTCAGACAAAGTTAACTACACTTGTGAATGCTGAATAGTCATTCCATATAAAACTAATAGTCCTCATTTCATTGCTTGAGTCATTACATACAAAATGTTGAACTAGTTGTCAAAATCTGTCAAGCTAATTTTATACATTTTTTAACTCTTTATTTTTTACTGAAAATATCTCTGGAATTGAATACATTTCTCTCAGGTGAACCTCAACTTTCACTGATGAGAAGGGGTGTGTGAAGCATTAGTTGCAACCAATGATAAGCCACTCTATCACTCAGAGCTGACTTTACAAGCATATATGAACCAAGCAGGACATAGTGTGGACCATTTCTACAATACTGTGACACTGTACTGTGCACAGCTCCCAAAGGGAGTTTATGTTTGTCGTAAACGGGTGAAGGGTTTTTTTTTCCTTTTGCACAATGCTGTAAACAAATTAGAATTGCAAAGTGTGTAACTTTACTGGAGGTTTCAAATGGCTGTGCAAATAGTAAATAGTGCTGTCTTGAGCATTTTCAGGGAATGTCACCAAGATCTGACTTTTTTGCAGTATTAGAGTAAACTGTCATAATGAAAACATGACAACGCCATTTCACTATCTTGTTCATAAACAATAGCGTCACGACTTTTCATCTTGATGTCACTGACGCTTTAATTGACATGAATACTTGTTTTTGAGGAATGAGCTATCCATTTTGAGCAAGTGACACGCTTTTGCAGGTTATCAACTAGGTTTTGCAGTTTGTACTAATTGTTTTAAGAAATGCATTAACTGTTGTGCAAATGTTAATAGTGATGTGAGAAATGCACCAAAGCGACTGAGAAAACTGTAATGAGAAACATTACACTGTATGACGATAGCATGCAAGTAAGTCTGCAGGAATAGGCCCTGAGTCAGATCTAAATTGGGCTAAGCACTTCAGTTAGTGGGAAACATATCCCAGAGATGTTGTTCATTGAAGACACATTTTATGATAAGAAGAATAGAAATCTAAAGTTGATGAAGACATCCATAGGTGAGTGTTACTCTTTTATTCTGAACATTGGATATGTATTAAGTTACAGTGCAAATAGTCAGTTTTAAAGGTTGGATAAGTAAAGATGACATTGTATATTTGTGTATGGACTTTAAATAGATTTTTCCTTAACAGGTGTGCTGTTTCAAAATGCAGAATCTGACTGAATTTCCAGGCAATGCAACTTCCCACAATAGACTGTCTGTGATCATCAAGGTGTGTGTGGTTATCCCCTTCTTCTGCGTCTTCCTCTGCCTCATTGCTGTCATGCTGCACATCTTTGCGTCTCACAGGCAGTTCCTGGACACCACACGTTACATCCTGTTTGCCTACATGCTGATCAATGACACTCTCCAGCTCTTGTCCTCTGTGCTGCTCTTCCTCTTTGTCATGGGCCGGGTGAAATTTGCTCTTGTCTACTGCGTTCCTCTGCTGTTCTTTTCCACTGCGACCTTCCAGAACACACCTTTAATCCTGGCCACCATGTCACTGGAGCGTTATGTTGCCATCCTCTACCCCCTGCAGTGCCCGGCCGCCTGGCGATCAGATCGAATCTGGATCATTATTCTGTCCCTGTGGCTCATCAGCTGTATTTTCCCTATTATTCTCTTTTCCATTGGCAAAAGTGATTCAACCGTAAATATTTTTTCGACCCCAGTGCTTTGCAAAACTACACTTATCCACTCATCTCCAATCCAGGGATTGTTCCGAGCTGCTGTAAATATTCTCTTCTTTGCAGTAGTGGCTGTTGTCATCTTCTTTACATATGTGAGAATCTTACTGGAAACAAGGAAGCTGAGACAAGATAAAGTGTCAGTGAGCAAAGCCATGCACACTGTGCTGCTCCACGGTTTTCAGCTGCTGCTATGCGTGTTGGCCTTCACATACCCTATCACTGAGACTCTCATTGTGCTGCATGTCAACTGGTTGCCAGAGGACATCGCCTTTTTTAATTATTTCTGCTTCATCCTTATTCCCCGCTTTCTCAGCCCGCTCATCTACGGGTTTAGAGATCAGAGTCTCAGGGACTGCATTGGAAAAGCATTCCTCTGCTGCTCAAACAAAGTCAAACTCAGTGTGAGAGGCAAGCTGCAGGACAACTTGCTTGCTTCTTGAACTGGCTAAACTATTTTTGAGAGATTTCAAACCTAATTCTTCGTGTCTTTTTGATGTTGAACAGGTTTCTGCAGGTCTTTAAAAGCATTTTAAAAATCTAAGCACATTTTCCTCCCTGAGAAGATAATATAATTTTAATTTGAAATAGCAGTTAACATTATTTTCCTTGCCTGTTGCAGTGTGTTATTGATGCAGGAACATATTTTGTCCTTTACTGTGGACTTTCAGTCAGCACGATCAGAATTGAAGCAAAAACTATTGCCACTAGCTGGTTACAGAAGCTTGGAAGCTCTTCATTAGTAACAGGCATATTGTTGATATTTAGATTTGTACTTAAATAACATAACTTTAATAATAATTGTTAATTGGTTGATCCATTCATCCATTTCATGGCACTTTACTTTGTCCAAATCACATTCATTGAATTATTAATTCATTCATTATCCTCAACCGCTTAGCTGTACTCAGGTTGCGGGGGGCTGGAGCCTACCAGCTGACATTGGGCGAGAGGCGGGGTACATCGCCAGACTATCACAGGGTTGATACATTGAGACAGACAATCACGCTCTCATTCACACCTACAGGGAATTTAGAGTCACTAATTAAACCTAAGTGCATGTTTTTTGGACAGCCAGAGTACCAGTGAGAACCCACGTTGACACGGGGAGAACATGCAGAAGAGCCACAGGCTGGAGTCAAACCGGCTAGCCTCGTGCTGTGAGGCAAGACTGCTAACGACTACGCCACCGGGTCGTCCTTCATTGAATTAATTATATAGAAATACTCATAAAGTCATAAAATGTTGGAGAGGACTGGAAATATTTGGTCATGAAACAGGTATGAAATTGGATTAAATATCTGTTATCCTCTGCTGCCCTGAAATTGCATGACCCTCTGGATACATTGGTTTTTTGAGACAAGATCCACAGTTGTTAAACATAAACCAGGCAGTGACCCTTTTTTGTGTGCCAGCAGCATCAATAATGATTACTCAATTATGCGAGTGAATTTAAGGTATCTTATTCAACCTTTAATCCCTTCAATAAACATGAAATACTGATCATGATGAAAAATGCATGATTTATGATAATCTGTGTGACTGGGTTTCAGGCCAGTCAGTGCTTCTGGCCTTCTGTAATCCTCTGTTATTAGATCATGTTATAGATATTTAAAAGTCTAAAAGCTCAAAAAGTCTTACAGATCAGTTCACTGATATCAAAATGTGACCCTGCAAGCCACTGTCTCCTTGGGAGCCTGCCTCCTGCAGGTCCCCACCACCACACCTGATGAGTGCACGTTCAGCACGAACATTAATCTGGCCGTGCTGAACGTGCGCTCTCTCCCAAACAAAACCTGCATCATAAATGACCTAATTACAGATCACAACCTGGACATCTTTTTGCTGACAGAGACATGGCTTGGCACCGATGCGCCAGCTGTTCTCACTAAGGCCTGCCCACCTAATTTTATTTTTTTATTTTCCACAAGGGGGGTTAGGAGGGGAGGCAGTACTGCATCACTTTTAAAAGAAACACTGAACTTAAAAGAGTTTTCTTTTAACAGTTACACATCATTTGAATATCATGCCTTTGTTTTTAGCAGCCCTCCGATTATCTGCATCACAGTTTACAGACCACCCCAATATTCTTCCATTTTATCAGTGAATTTTCAGAATTTTTATCAATCATACACACCACTTACAATAGGGCTTTAATAGCTGGTGATTTTAATCTACATGTTGATAACATCTCGGACACAATGTCCAGGGAATTTTTAAACCTTTTAGCTGCCTAGATTTTAAACAGCATGTCACGCAGCCAACTCACTACAGAGGACACACCCTGGACCTGGTCATATCCTATGGCCACAGTTTACACAGTGTCACAACTGGTGTCTCCTCTGTAGTGGTCCTGGCTGTGTCTGACCACTACTGTGTGTATTTTAACATCGCCAGTTTTAACCCTCAGGGGGCCCCGGTGAGAACGGTGAGGAAACGTTACCTGACTTCTGAAGTGGCTGCAAATTTTTCTTCTCTGAGTGGAGAAGATGGAGAAGAAAAAAATGGGGTTTCTGTTGGAGAACCAAGGGATGCAGAATGCTGTTTCCTTTATATTCAAACCAGTCCAGCATGTACAAATGAGCAAAGTCTATCAGTGGCATACCTGTGGTCCCAAAAAATGTAGGTCCCAAATATGTTTTACACAGTGTCCAACTTTTATTAAAATCAGGGTTGTAAATCAAAAAGTAGTTGACTGGATAACTGGCACCCAATGGCAGACCAGATTTGGTCCACGGACCTTGTGTTGAGTATCACTGCTGCATAACCATAGATAGTGAGTATCAATGAAAATGGAGTAAAACTGGAGAAAGACCATGGTCATAGGCTTAAAGGAATGATGCTAAGTATATACATTTTATGATTTATTTTACAATTACAATGGGTTATTAGATGTTAGCCACTATGATCAAAACAGGTTGTTTTTATGCCTGGCATTCTAAAGTCGTCTGCATAACTTTTTCCATAACTGTTTTCCCCACTGAAATATTAGTTAATGAGAAACTCTACGCTGTATGACGATAGCATGCACATACTGTATCTCTGGAGGAATGGGCCCTGAGTTAGATGTAAATTGGGCCAAGCACTTCAGTTAGGGGAAACACATCCCAGAGATGTTGTTCATTGAAGAAACATTTTATGATAAGAAGAATAGAAATCTAAAGTTTGGTCAACTCTTCTGACTGATGAAGACATCCATAGGTGAGTATTACTCTTTTATTCTGAATATTGGATGTGAATGAAGTTATACTAAATAGTCAGTTTTAAGGGTTGGATAAGTAAAGATGACATTGTATATTTGTGTATTTTAATTGTGAGACATAATTTTCTTCTTAACAGGTGTGCTGTTTCAAAATGCAGAATCTGACTGAATTTCCAGGCAATGCAACTGACCACAACAGCCTGTCTGTGATCATCAAGTTGAGTGTGGTTATCCCCTTCTTCTGCGTCTTCCTCTGCCTCATTGCTGTCATGCTGCACATCTTTGCGTCTCACAGGCAGTTCCTGGACGCCACGCGTTACATCCTGTTTTCCAACATGCTGATCAATGACACTCTCCAGCTCTTGTCCTCTGTGCTGCTCTTCCTCTTTGTCATGGGCCGGGTGAAATTTGCTCTTGTCTACTGTGTTCCTCTGCTGTTCTTTTCCAGTGCCACCTTCAAGAACACACCTTTAATCCTGGCCACCATGTCACTGGAGCGTTATGTTGCCATCTTCTACCCCCTGCAGCGCCCTACCGCCTGGCGATCAGACCGAATCTGGATCATTATTCTGTCCCTGTGGCTCATCAGCTGTATCTCCACTATAGCTTACTACTCTGTCGATAAAAGTAATCCTGCTTTAAATATCCTTTCTACCCCAGTGCTTTGCAAATCTAGCCTTGTCAACTTATCTCCAATTCAGGCATTGCTCCGAGCTGCTGTAAATATTCTCTTCTTTGCAGTTGTGGCTGTTGTCATCCTCTTTACATACGTGAGAATCTTACTGGAAACAAGGAAGCTGAGACAAGATAAAGTGTCTGTGACCAAAGCCATGCACACTGTGCTGCTCCACGGCTTTCAGCTGCTGCTATGCATGTTGGCCTTCACACACCCCATCACTGAGACTCTCATTGTGCTGCATGCCAACTGGTTGCCAGAGGACATCGCCTTTTTTAATTATTTCTGTTTCATCCTTATTCCCCGCTTTCTCAGCCCGCTCATCTATGGCTTTAGAGATCAGAGTCTCAGGGTCTGCATAGGGAAAACATTCCTCTGCTGCTCAAACAAAGTCAAACCCAGTGTGAGAGGCAAGCTGCAGGACAGCTTGCTTGCTTCTTGAACTGGCTAATATAGTTTTGACAGAGATCTCAAACCTAATGCTTCATGTCTCTGTGATGTTGAACATGTTTCTGTAGGTCTTAAAAAGCATTTAGAAGCTCTGAGCACATTTTCCTCCCCAAGAAGGTACTAGTCTTGAATTTAATTTATTTTAATTTAATTTAGCAGCTACCATTTTTTTTCCTTTCCTGATGCAGTCAGCAATTATAATTATGTTGTGTTGTTGAAGTAAGTGGGAGAGTACTGGAAATATTTGGTCATGAAATAGTCTCAAATTTAACTAATAAGAGAACAGCTAAATTTAATGTGACTGAATTATGAATGGATTAAATATGTGCTAACCTCTGCTGTCCTGTAAAATGCAGTCATGTTCCTCTGATCTGTGGATACATTGGCGCTGTTTATTAATGAATTTAAGTATCTCATTCTAAATCTGGCAGCTATTGCTGGGATTCAACCTTTCATTCCCTCAATAAGCATGAAATACTTATCATGATGAAAAATGCATGATTTTATTGTGTGACTGGATTTCAGGCCAGTCAATGCTTCTGGCCTTCTGTAATTCACTGTTATTAGACCATATTATAGATATTTAAAAGGGGTTTTTTTTGCACACAAAATTTTGTGTGATGTTTCCAGGTCATCATGTCAGGATGATGACAATGTAAATATCAGAATAATGAGCACAAAGTTTAAACATGCAAGCCACTGTCTCCTTGGGAGTCCCAAATATCCCAATTATACCTGTAAATATGTGTTATTTAAATATTTATAAATTATGTTTTTGTAATTATTTCATATTTGCAATCAATGTATTGTTAATTTTAATGCCTGGTACAACTAAATGTACATTTGTTTGGACAAATATAATAAAAAAAAATGATACAAGTTGAATTTAAGAGCTGATATCTAGCCATTTTCCATGTTTTTTTTAATAATGATTTTGGTTATTATATCAAATCATCACATGTATACATACATATATATGTATCATGTATGAAGCAATCATTTACATATTTGCTCTGTCTTATTGATGCATCACTGAAGTCACTCAAATGCTTAAATGTCTTTACTGTGCAGCTTTATAATGGTAGTTTGGCTGTTGTACTGAGCATTTACCTGTAGGTGCCGCACTGACTCAAAATTTAAGGACAAAATGCATTCAACTTTTTTTCCAGTGAGAGAATGATTCGTCCCAATCACCAGCAATAAAACAATAGAAAGTAAGTGAAATGAAAGTACTACATTAATCGCACCCTGTTTAATCAATTGCTTTATTTGCATGACTCAGAGCTCCAAATGAATGTGCATCTTGTTTAATCAAAACAGCCTCCACAAACTTGCACTGGACCAGAACTCAATATAGTTTAAGATATTTCTGTCTGTATACATGTAATGAAAAACAGCACTGCGTTTCTACTATAGCCTATGCAGAGAATTAAAGTACTAATTCAAAGCTCTTTTTTTTAGCTTGAGATTCAGTCCAAAGAAAACTTGGACAATTCATATCCTAAACATGCCTTTTATGACGGTATTGTTAGCGAGATAGCAACTAGCGACTCGAGTTGTTGTTATCTGATTACATGTGTGCAGGGCAATATAATCTTTTAGCGGAAGTGCCATAGGTAGGAATGAAATTGAAGCAAAAGTGGTCAGCTGGACACCCTTAAAGACGCATGATACACACAGGTGTAAATGGCAATGTGTCTCATCTCTCCACTTGTGATCCAATCGCCCAAGACACAGTTTAAAACCCAGTATAAACCCGCTTGTTGTTCAACCCCGATTCTAAAAAGATTGGGATGCTGAGTAAAATGTTGAGAGTTACATATATTACTATGATTCTATGAATTATGGATGACCGCCAGAGGTGGTGCATAAGCACTGGAAATTTCGCTGTTGTGCATGTGCAGGTTGACCATTTATACCAACAAAGTCACCCCATCTACCAGAGGATCTGTTCCAAATGGATCGTCTTGCAAAATCAGAGAAATCCGAGTGACTTCTGATGGTGGTTACATATGTAACTCTCGTTCTATTTCATTCTTACTGATCGCCAGAGGTGGTGCTTAACCCATTTGGGCCTAAAACACCTGGAAAAAATGCTTGGAAAACCTGTGGGCAATTTTGAAAGAACCCCCTAAAACTTTTTCTGGAAATTCAACAGAAGATTTTTCAGCCTCTGTAAGATAGAAATTAAATTCAAAAAGTATTTGAGAGCTTATACCCATGGCTTTCATGAGAAGTTGAGTTTATTTGTCCAAACCTTCAATAAAGTTTTTACCTGTATGTGATGATGACTGAATAAAAATCCTATGCATAATACTAATACATGCCCATTAGCAAGATGTAAACATGATATGACCATTGGAAGAAATAGACATAGTTCTCATTAGCCTACTGTAATAAAAAAAATATAATAATAAATAATAATACATTTTATCTATATTGCACTTTTCAGGGTACTCAAAGATGCATAAAATAATAGAAGACAAACAGTTATGATTTCTTATATCATCGTCACAATCAATTAGTATTAATATTGTTATTATCTCCAGATGGCCACAAATCTGTCTGTTCTTTGGTGAAAATATGTCGTCTAAAAACATATTCTCATACATAAATCCTGGTCGATTGGTTCCGAGGGTTCAAATTCCGGATCAGCAATAAAATCATTGGCGCTGGAGCGTCCCGGTGGCTCACACTGGTAGAGCGCTTACCACTAAGGCTAAGTCCTGCTGCGGCGGAGCCAGGTTCAAATCCGGCCTGAGCTCCCTTTGCCGCATGTCTTCCCCTCTATCACCCCCTTTCATTTTCCCCTATTTTCATCAAGATCGCTTCTGTCACTTACTTCTGAGCTCACTCCGCTATAGTCGTCTTCCGCCATGATTTCAAAGATCTGGAAAAGTCCAATGTTGCATTGTGACACTCCCCCATGTATTCTGATGCATTTCATTGGCCAAGAGACCGAAAATAGGTGAAAAAAAAAACTACAAATAAAACAAAACGATGTATCCGCTTTCCCGGCCTTTATGGTAGAATAACGCAACAGCGCTCCCGGTTTTAATGGTAGAAATGCGGTAATGCTTTCCCGGCTTAATTGGGTTAAACACTGGATGACTTATACCAGAAAGGACACAATTAAGGGCTTGAAGCTGTCGACAGGACAGCCGTTGCTACAGGATGCGGAACAGCAACATTGACACTGTAGAAACGAGCAAATGTGCATGATGAAGACCAGGTAGTAGCCACATAAACCCTCAAGGTAGAAACACTTCTTTTGTTATCCAATACAGGCTGCAAAAAGTGCAATATCACTGCCACCGAACACATCCGGGACTTCGTCATGTGCCTCGCACCACTGTGAAAACAACTTCCACCTGTTTGCATAGAGCAACCTAGTGGAGGGTGCCCTTGAACTCAAGATCCTATGGACCACTGACTGGTCTACATTGGCCCTCCCGGCCAATTGGAGCCACCAGGAGTAGGCTGTGGCCACTATGTCGATCTCTGTCCAGCGTAAAAGGGGAATTGGAGGAAAGGAATCAAGCAGGCTGTCCTTTCAAGCATGAGCCAGAGCGTCCTGACCTAGGGGGCTGGTCTTCTCCATTAAGGAGAACCAAAGGCAACTGTGGGTCTTCTCTTCGGAGTCAAAGACATCCACCACTGCCCCACTATACCTGTCCCAAATCATGCCTACCAACTCTGGATGTCTCCACTCTCTCGGGGCGGTCTCTAGCAAGAGAGGACGTCTGCTGCATTGTTCCACATCAGGAACACGGAAAGCCCTGAGACTTTGAAAGTGGGGGAATGCCCATGTGAGGAGCCTTTTCAACAACCACAGGCACTGCCTTGATCTGGTGCCCCACGTGATGGTTGATTTGGTAAACTGTAGAGGTGTTGTCTGTCTTGATGAGAACGTGCTGGTCTCTCAAAACTGGGAGAAAGTGCCTGTGTGCTTAAACATTTATATACTCGAGCCTCTGCTTGGCATCCAACTGGCCTCTGAAAAAGTTTTGTGCTGGCACACCACGTCCAGACAGTAAGGGAGGCGTCTGTTTCTACAACCTCCAGATGGGAAGCTATCATCCCTAAGGGCATCCCCGTGATCACGTATGTGCAGTTTGGTTCAGTTCATTTCAGTATACCCTTTATTGTCATTGATCAAGTAACAAGTACCATTACAACGAAATTGGTCATCATCCTATCCAAACGTATACAACACACACAAACAATCAATATGACGAAGGTAAACAGGACAGGACGACAGGGTGAGAAGAGAGAGAAATACAGCATACGTGAGGAAAGGAGGAAAAAAGCGTGAAAAAAAAACTCAGCACATCAGCATAATGATACATTTTCACAACAACATGAACAGGCTTTTGACATGCCACATGGGAAGGGGGGAACCAGCATAGCCAGGCAGCATCCGGATCTGCAGCGAGTACGCGCATTCGACAGACCCGCCTGTCTCGCTGGGGGTACGAAGCGTCAGAGGCGTTGGGTTGGGGGGGTGGTTAGGGGAGGGGATGTATGCATGTCTGTTTATGTGGAAGTTCGTGTGTGTAGGCCTGAGACCCGCCTTTGTCAAGCACCAAACAGTTTGTCTCAGTTCGCTGGAATAACAAAAGCGATAAGCCTGGACGTTGCTAAGGAGATGACCTTCCTTCCTGGGCTCCAGGGCAAAGGCAGACAGTTCAACAGGTGGTTGTGGGAGGTGAGAGGGGGGAGGATGGGATGGTAGTGTCTCACCACATTCCTCAGCAGGGAAGATTAGCAACGGCCTTCGAGCCAAGGCTGTTGTTTGGGGAAGCCAGATAAGATTGGAATTTTAAACTGAGGGTGGAAGTTGCAGCGATTTTCTGCTACTAATCCTTTCGATGGTAAAAATTTCCCTACTGGTCTCCGATTCGATCCCTCCAGAGACAGAGGTGCCAGGCACAAGACACGCCACCTGCTCCAGGCGTCCATCGTGTAGCCAGCCACAAGTCCTCTTCCTCCAGAGTTAGAGGGAGACACTGCCCAGACACCATGACCAGCTTGTGCATTTGCCACATGGGGTCCAAATGGAGACCATTTGCCCAGATTTGAAGGGGATGCAAGGAGAGCAAACCTAGTAGAACCACCATGGATGCTGAAGTCAGCATACCTATCAATGAAAGGAATGGTAATGGTAATGCAGAAATGGTAGCCACACGCTTTGGGGAGAGGCAGGCTTGCATTGCCAAAGAGTCGAGTGTAAATATACATTGGGTTATGGGACAGCCTGAATGGAAGAACCCTGAACTGGTATACCTTGCCCAGAAAAGCAAAGCAGAAGAACTGCCTGTGATGCTGGGCAATGGGGACATGAAAATATGCATCTTTCAAGTCTACTGACACAAACCAGTCCCCCTGTGCTACAGACTGGAGGACATCTGCCACATGTAGCATGTGGAAGGGGAGAACCGAGAGGAACCGGTTCATCCCTCTCAAGTCCAGAATGGGTCAAAACCTTCCATTCTTCTTTGGTACTAGGATGTATGTTGAGTAGAACCCATCCATGGGGCGGTGTATGAATGAATTCCCAATGGTTGCAGATGGCACCGTTTAGGGTAGCCTCAGCCACCAGTATAGATGTGTGTGTGAACGGGTGAATGAGCACAGTCTGTAGTGTAAAGCACTTTGGATAAAAGCGCTATGTAAGTGCAGTCCATTTACCATTTATTCAGCTATGCTTGGGTTTCCAAAGAATCAATGGCCCCTTAAACTGAACCGGTACCGTACACCACCACAGCAGAATGTGAGAGGGGGACCACCACCAGGGGGAAACGACCTCGTCAGCCTAAGGTTGGCCCAACTGCTCCTAAGGTCACACAGACAAACAGTTAATGCAGATGTAATTAAAACAATGGGAATGTGCACTGACCACAGGAGGCACACCAGGTCGGAGCAGAATCCAAAAATAAGCTAAATCAATGAAACCAAAAATGTACAAAAACACAATTACTAATAACAAAAAATATATCTCAATGAATAAAGTTAGCAACAAGGTAAATTAAATTGAACTAAACAACAAAAAAACTAATTAAGCAACATAAATCAATACTCTGATCAAACAAAACAAATTAAAGAGAATTAAAACAACTTAAACTAACTACAACCAAGTAAATTGTACTCCTCTGGTATACAACGTGACGTCAGTTGTGGTCATTAAGGATGACGTGCACTCGACCAAGTTGCGGTACGGCAACAGTTGTGTTGGTGCAACCCGTTCTCATTCCCAAAGCGTAATATACCGACGATTTGTCACACCCCTAGACGTATCATACTGACACAAAGGGTACCCTTCCACGTCTGTGTGAAACGCTCTGGGTTCTCAATTGACTCCAATATCAACCCGCTCGCGGCGCTGAGAAACACTTAGAGCAGAGGCTACAGCCATCTATTCACTCCAATAATATCCCGACCACGGCCCTCCATGACGCTGCGAGCGACAATCTGATTGGAGAACCGAGGACCCTGTGCACGGAAGTATTTTTCTCCCTATTTTAAGGATTTCTTTTAATGACATCGTCAACATTTCTCAACACAAACACATCAAAGTCTCACTGATAATTCAACAATAAAATAGCTTCATGTTGTGGCTCTCAGTATCATTTTTTTCTCCTTCGATTCTGAGAAATAAACTTTTATTCGTTTGTTTTACGGCACTCCACTGGCGGACATTTCTCTCATTTTTAGTGAAAAAAAATAAATATTTTGACTTTGTTTCTGCATAAAAATGGATTTTGATTACATTTCTAGCGAGAAATATATGTTTTATTTTCTTAATATTCACTCAGTGAATGTACATAATCGCTTTGTGGCGAAGATCTCGCCAGAAAAAGACGATCCGCTGTGTTTTATTTTGAAATCTGTTTTATTTTGTAATCTACCGCGATCATACCGGATGTGGTCCGATCATCCCAGATGTGCTGTGCGATCTCATTGAATCGCGCTTCACTGTAAATGGCCCCGACTCTGCTCTCCTGTTTTAGTTAAAATATCTTCATTAAACAAACATTGTTGTCTTTTTTTAGCATAGATAATATACATACAGTATAGTTATTTATTAGACAGTGTGTGATATTCGATATATTGGGTAGAAATAGGTTTTCACAACCCTAATACAGAAGAACTACAAAACGAGAGGTCTAGGGAGTTGTAGTTTTTTTTTAATAAAACAGGTTTTCCCCTAAAATTGGAAGTTGGAAATACTTAATTAGTGGCTTTCCAGGGGTTTGAGGGGATGTCAATCACATTTTTGGCATCAGAATTTAAATATTATCTTGTTCAATGGGGGATTTGTTATTTTTTCAGCATATCCTAAAGCCCCCCCACTCCCACCCCTTAGTGACTATGCTCACGTTATAGTCCATGTCAACACCTTTCTATGACAGTAGGTCTCATGTCTGTAACCCTTTTTGTCTCTTAGTTATCATTTAAATATGCCCCAGGGTTAAGGTTCAAAGGTCAATATCTCAAAGCAAGAACATTATAGAACCTTGAAATTGATATATGTTACTCTCCAGGCCAAGACCTTTCCGGTGATGTATTTGGTTTAGCTCTATGACAAAGTTTTATTTTTTCAAACCTTGGAAATCTGCCCTAACAGACTTAAATTCCCACAGCCCTTTGAGTGCTCTGAGTGCGAGATGTGAAAAAGTCTATAATATTCTTGCTTTGAGATATTGACCTTTGAACCTTAACCCTGGGGCATATTTAAATGATAACTAAGAGACAAAAAGGGTTACAGACATGAGACCTACTGTTATAGAAAGGTGTTGACATGGACTATAATGTGAGCATAGTCGGGGTGGGAGTGGGGGGGCTTTCGGATATGCTGAAAAAATAACAAATCCCCCATTGAACAAGATAATATTTAAATTCTGATGCCAAAAATGTGATTGACATCCCCTCAAACCCCTGGAAAGCCACTAACTAAGTATTTCCAACTTCAAATTTTAGGGGAAAACCTGTTTTATTAAAAAAACTACAACTCCCTAGACCTCTCGTTTTGTAGTTCTTCTGTATTAGGGTTGTGAAAACCTATTTCTACCCAATATATCAAATATCACACACTGTCTAATAAATAACTATACTGTATGTATATTATCTATGCTAAAAAAAGACAACGTTTGTTTAATGAAGATATTTTAACTAAAACAGGAGAGCAGAGTCGGGGCCATTTACAGTGAAGCGCGATTCAATGAGATCGCACAGCACATCCGGGATGATCGGACCACATCCGGTATGATCGCGGTAGATTACAAAATAAAACAGATTTCAGAAACAAAACAAACGAATAAAAGTTTATTTCTCAGAATCGAAGGAGAAAAAAATGATACTGAGAGCCACAACATGAAGCTATTTTATTGTTGAATTATCAGTGAGACTTTGATGTGTTTGTGTTGAGAAATGTTGACGATGTCATTAAAAGAAATCCTTAAAATAGGGAGAAAAATACTTCCGTGCACAGGGTCCTTGGTTCTCCAATCAGATTGTCGCTCGCAGCGTCATGGAGGGCCGTGGTCGGGATATTATTGGAGTGAATAGATGGCTGTAGCCTCTGCTCTAAGCGTTTCTCAGCGCCGCGAGCGGGTTGATATTGGAGTCAATTGAGAACCCAGAGCGTTTCACACAGACGTGGAAGGGTACCCTTTGTGTCAGTATGATACGTCTAGGGGTGTGACAAATCGTCGGTATATTACGCTTTGGGAATGAGAACGGGTTGGTTGGTGGTGAAGTGCCGAAGAACAGGAGGAAGAAAGAAACAGCAGCACCAGGAGAGCCTCACAGTTGGGAGGCCTGTGAGCCGCTTTTGGTTGCAGCCTAAATAACAAATGACAATATTAATAACTCGTTAAACTCTAGGATACAGACGAAATACTCACCAGCGAGCAGAGGCGCAGCCTCCCAGGTACCAGGAGGGGAGTCTCTTTCACTATGACAGTTCTGCTGTACCCCAGCAGCGAGGACAGACAAACTGCGCTTCACATACACACTCCAGTGTTCAGCCGCGATCCCACTGCGGGCTTCCAGCGGGCCAACCGGCAAGCCTTACATTGCGCAACAAAATAAATTAACAAATGTGCGATGTGTGTGTGTGTGTGTGTGGGTATAATCAGGCTGGGCAAAAGCTCACCTTAAACACGGAGGGAGAGAATGATCATGTGCAACCACGCTGCAAACAACAATGCCAGCTCGTCACCCAAAGACAGTCTGCAGCAGACTGAAGCTGCACTGATTTAACTCAGCAGCACAGACCCTTAATTAGCTGAGTGCCCACAGGTGTAGGTGGGCAGGGCTGTGAGGAAGCAGTAGCAAGAGGGAGAGAGGAAAAAAAAAGAAGCTCCCAGCCTAAACCTAACTGTGGCTAGAGGACTTTGCCACAGGAAGAAACCTCATCCAAACCTCGTCCCTCCGTTTCAGTGAACAGGTTACAAGATGCAGCTGTGGACAGCGTATCCTCCTCTGGATAAAGAGGGAGCTCAGCTGCAGGGCTCATCACCTTGGCTGGCCTCCCGCAATCTGGTTGGAGGTATTGCAGGAGAGTCTTGATCTGGCCAAATTCAGTTGACAGAGCATCAACTTTGTGAGCCAAGTTGCCAACGTGCCTTCTTAGATTCACTGCGAACAACGCTAGATTTTATTGCCCCACTAAAAAAAACTTCTTACAAAGCTCTCACTCCTGCTGGTCTCACTGCTGTGGATCTGGTTCGGCCCCAGATGGGAATGCTCCTCTCTACACTCACCATCACTACTGGCCAATGGTGGCACTTCATCACCTGCTGCTGTGCTCTCCCAGAACTCCTGCTCCTCTCTATCTCCTCTCGTGGGCTATATAAATAAAATTGATTTGATTTGATTTGATTTGATTTGATTAGCTGGGGGGCCACCAGACCACGAGGCACGCGTCTGATGCCACAAGGACATAAACCCTCAGAACAACAGCGAGTACACTGTGTTTACAAGAGCGTTAATGATATGGTGCGCACAGCTGCCATACAACCACCACTGCACAGTCAGGGGCCAGAAATGAATAAATACTCATGCAACCAGGCTTAAAGCAGAAACATACGCACACACACACACACACACACACAATGAAGCGAAAATACCCGTTGGCAGAGCAATGAACAAACATGCAGTACTCTACACCTGGCCGAGTGTTGGTTCCTTGTTGGTACAGTCTGCTGCTGGATGTGGTTACAGACTGGTTGTTGCTGTCTTCTAGGATAAGTTACTATGTTGGCTCCTGTTGCATTTAAAGCAGTTGAGAGGACTCCTGTTGTGGTCTCTTGACTAACTGTGCTCACTAATCAAAATCTTGAAGTTACTCTGCCCTCTTCTCTTAGTGGAGCAAGGAGAAAAAAGAGGTGGGGTTACCTGTGCTGCCAGGCCCGGTCCTCTGAGGACTGTGTGTCCCTGTGCAGATGCTGGATAAAAGAGAGGGGAATGGAGTTCCAGAGTTTTATAACTGGTGAGACTTCCTGTGGTGACAGAGGTCACACTCACAATAAAACGAAACTCGATACCTGGGAGACGGTTTTTGGAAGTCTCTGATGGAGAAGCAAGGGATGCAGAAAGCTGTTTCCTTTACATTCAAACCAGTCCAGCATGTACAAATGAGTAAAGTCCATCTGTGGCATACCTGTGGTCGCAAAAAATGTATGTTCCAAAAATGTGGATATGTTTTACACAGTGTCGCAACTTTTTTAAAATCAGGGTTGTAAATGAAAAAGTAGTTGACTGGATACATGACACCCAATGGCAGACCAGATTTGGTCCACGGACCTTGTGTTGAGTATCACTGCTGCATTACCATAGGAGTGAGTATCAATGGCAATGGAGTAAAAACTGGAGAAAGACCATGGTCATAGGCTTAAAGGAATGATGCTGGTAATTGGAACACACCCTCCGGTCCCCCTTTTTGAAAATGGGAACCACCATCCCAGTCTGCCAATCCACAGGCACTGTCCCAGACCTCCATGCGACACTGAAGAGGCGTGCCAACCATGACAGCCCAACAGTGTCCAGAGCCTTCAGTATCTCAGGGCGAATCTCATCCAACCCTGGGGCGGCTATCGCTGAAGCAAAGACTCGGGTATGGGAGGAATTCAGGGAGGCCATGGAGGAGGACTTTCGGTCGGCCTCAAAGAGGTTCTGGAAAACCGTCAGGCGACTCAGGAAGGGAAAGCTTGGCCCAGTGGGGAACCTGACCAGGCCTGCTGACCTGACCTGGGGATGTCCTCAGACAGTGAAAAGAGCACTTTGAGGAACTCCTTAATCCTGCCAAAACATCCTCCGCAGAGGAGGCAGAGTCTGAAGACTCAGGGGAAGTATCCCTGGCAGAGGTCGCCGAGGTAGTTAAAAAGCTACCCGCCGGCAAGGCCCCAGGGTAGGATGAGATTCGTGCTACAGACTGGAGGACATCTGCCACATGTAGCATGTGGAAGGCGAGAACCTTGAGGAACCAGTTCAGCCCTCTCAAGTCCAGAATGGGTCAAAACCTTCCATTCTTCTTCGGTACTAGGACATATGTTGAGTAGAACCCATCCATGGGGCGGCTGTGGCTCAGTTGGTAGAGCAGTCAGACACTAATCGGAAGGTTGTTGGCTCAATCCCTGTCCATGGCAGCCTACATGTCGAGGTATCCTTTGTCGTGGCAGTTTTGACAACTGCAAAAAGTTAATGGGTGAGCTGGCCAAACAAGATGCACACAATACTTCACAATAGTTCTCCAGGTTTTATTAACACATCCGTACTCCAATACACCGCTCAGTCCCGGATGGTTATTTTACAATAGCAACAAAGTCCCATACACCGCTCGACTTGTGGTTGTTGCACTTTTCAGCATTGGCTCTTAAGCAAGAGGCAAAGTGGCCCTAACCTTCCTCCCCTGTACATCACATCAGGACAGACCCCACTTATCTACATGTTCCCCTCTCACATGGTGTTATCAGAGTTAAGTTCACAGTTTGAGTTCCCACAAGGCCTTGCGTCTTGAATATCAAGTAGTACTACTCAAGTACTACTTCATGTCCCACCATGACAGGAAACACCAAATTTCCTTCACACTTCCCACCTTTTGACTAACATATGTGTAGTCAACTACAAACTAAAAATTTGGTTGCAGGCCGAGGGAGAACTGTATCACAGATCGTTAACCTAGTCACACCATGATTGAGTGAGAACAGGACAACAATGCAACAGTAATTTTAATAGGTGGATGTGAGTTACATAAAATTCAGAAACAGTGAGAAAATTCAACTCAGAATATGCATTATGACATTTCAAAACAATGTACATAAGAGAAAGCTGAAAATGGTGTACAGGTAAACATTCTATAAAGTAAATAAAATAAAGTAAAGTCAATAAATAATAATTTGGAGTGTGACTCCAAATCCAGACTTCCATGGGTTAAGAAATTTGATTTCCATTGATAATTTTGTGTGATTTTGTTGTCAGTACATTCAACTACTTAAAGAACAAAGTATTAAATAAGAATATTTCATTCATTCAGATCTAGGATGTGTTATTTTTAGTGTTCCCTTTATTTTTTTTGAGCAGTTATATTTTATGATATATTTTACAATTACAATGGGTTATTAGATGTTAGCCACTATGATCAAAACAGGTTGTTTTTATGCCTGACATTCTAAAATTGTCTGCATAACTTTTTCCATAACTGTTTTCCCCACTGAAATATTAGTTAATGAGAAACACTACGCTGTATGACGATAGCATGCAAATAATGTATCTCTGGAGGAATGGGTAGATTTAATTTGGGCCAAGCACTTCAGTTAGGGGGGACACATCCCAGAGATGCTGTTCATTGAAGAAACATTTTATGATGAGAAGAATAGAAATCTAACGCTTGGTCAACTCTTCTGACTGATGAGGGCATCCTTAGGTGAGTATTACTATTTTATTCTGAACATTGGATGTGTATTAAGTTACAGGGTAAATAGTCAGTATTAAAGGTTGGAGAAGTAAAGATGACATTGTATATTTGTGTATGAACTTTAAATGTATTTTTTTCCTTATCAGGAGTTCTGTTTCAAAATGCAGAATCTGACTGAATTTCCAGCCAACGAAACTTCCCACAATAGACTGTCTGTGATCATCAAGGTGTGTGTGGTCATCCCCTTCTTCTGCATCTTCCTCTGCCTCATTGCTGTCATGCTGCACATCTTTGCGTCTCACAGGCAGTTCCTGGACACCACACGTTACATTCTGTTTGCCAACATGCTGATCAATGACACTCTCCACCTCTTGTCCTCTGTGCTGCTCTTCCTCTTTGTCATGGGTCGGGTGAAATTTGCTCTTGTCTACTGTGTTCCTCTGATGTTCTTTTCCATTAACACCTTCAAGAACACAGCTTTAATCCTGGCCACCATGTCACTGGAGCGTTATGTTGCCATCTTCTACCCCCTGCAGCGCCCGGCCGCGTGGCGATCAGACCGAATCTGGATCATTATTCTGTCCCTGTGGCTCATCAGCTGTATCTCCACTATAATTTACTACTCTGTTGGAAGAATTAATCCTGCTTTAAATATCCTTTCTACCCCAGTGCTTTGCATATCTGGCCTTGTCAACTCATCTCCAATCCAGGCATTGCTCCGAGCTGCTGTAAATATTCTCTTCTTTGCAGTTGTGGCTGTTGTCATCCTCTTTACATACGTGAGAATCTTACTGGAAACAAGGAAGCTGAGACAAGATAAAGTGTCAGTGAGCAAAGCCATGCACACTGTGCTGCTCCACGGCTTTCAGCTGCTGCTATCCATGCTATCCATGTTGGCCTTCACAAACCCCATCACTGAGACTCTCATTGTGCTGCATGCCAACTGGTTGCCAGAGGACATCACCTTTTTTAATTATTTCTGTTTCATCCTTATTCCCCGCTTTCTCAGCCCACTCATCTACGGCTTTAGAGATCAGAGTCTCAGGGCCTGCATTGGGAAAACATTCCTCTGCTGCTCAAACAAAGTCAAACCCAGTGTGAGAGGCAAGCTGCAGGACAATTTGCTTGCTTCTTGAACTGGCTAATATAGTTTTGACAGAGATCTCAAACCTAATGCTTCGTGCCTCTGTGATGTTGAACAGGTTTCTGTAGGTCTTAAAAATCATTTAGAAGCTCTGAGCACATTTTCCTCCCCGAGAAGGTACTAAAAGTCTTGAATTTAATTTAATTTTTTCACCTTTCCTGATGCAGTAAGTAATTATAATTATTTTGTGTTGTAGAACTCAGTGGGAGAGTACTGGAAATATGTGGTCATGAAATAGTCTCAAATTTAACTTGGTCAACTCTGCAGAAGCCTGATTGAAATATTTGCTGTTTGTCAATCTGAAGGTTTACAGGCTATTTGAAAGATTAGTAATACGAGAGCTAAACAGCTAAATTTATTCTAATTGATGTATGAATGGATTAAATATATGCTAACCTCTGCTGTCCTGTAAAATGCAGTCATTTTCCTCTGATCTGTGGATACATTGGCGCTGTTTTTTAGTGAATTTAAGTATCTCATTCTAAAGCTGGCAGCTATTGCTGGGATTCAACCTTTCATTCCCTCAATAAGCATGAAATACTTATCATGATGAAAAATGCATGATTTAACTGTGTGACTGGATTTCAGGCCAGTCAGTGCTTCTGGCCTTCTGTAATTCACTGTTATTCGACCATATTATAGATATTTAAAAGGGTTTTTTTGCACACAAAATTTAGTGTGATTTTTCCAGGTCACCATGTCATGATGAGGACAATGTAAATATCAGAATAATGAGCACAATGTTTAAACATGCAAGCCACTGTCTCCTTGGGAGTCACAAATATCCCAATAATACCTGTAAATATGTGTTATTTAAATATTTATAAATAATGTTTTTGTAATTATTTCATATTTGCAATCAATGTATTGTTCATATAATGATAACCTTAAAAAAAGATGATACGAGTTGAATTGAAGAGCTGATATCTAGCCATTTTCCATGGGGTTTTTTTATAATGATTTTGGTTATTATTATATCATATCATCACATGTCTACATACATATGTATGTATCATGTATGAAGCAATCATTTACATATTTGCTCTGTCTTATTGGTGTATCACTGAAGTCATTCAAATGCTTAAATGTCTTTACTGTGCAGCTTTATAATGGCAGTTTGGCTGTTGTACTGAGTGTAACCCCAGTCCCATGTAGCTATGAAATATTGACTAATTGGGGTGTTGTAGTACAATGGGACGGGGCCTGAGTTCGTCTAAAGATGGCGCTACCTGTGATAACTGTGATAGTGAAATAAAATAACTTGGCGGTGCCTCCAATAACTCTTAAGAAGTAAACGCAAAATTTGGTACTTCCCCTTTAAAAAACAAAAGTTCACTTTAACCTAATTTATATTTATCCAAACAGTATTATCTTCGTAATTATAACACAGGATTTAGTTGAAATAACAAAATCTATTTATTACACAGTTATGAATGAGAAATTATTTAACCAGTTCACTGTTGACCTTTAAGTATGCATGTATAACAGTATACAACTCTCACATAATGCACTGGAAGGTTTATACACAAATGACCACTGTTAAACCCACTGAGAGGATGCAAAAAAGTGACTAGGTCAACTCAAGTGTCCACAGCCCACACTCACACACACATTCACGCAGGGCTATTAAATGTAAATGAAAATAAAAACGTTGCAGGCCCGTTCGATGCTTGTGAGCGTGGAGGCCGGTGGCCAGTTCACTGGGTTTTAACCAGCACAAACAAAAAACACGTGCAAGGTGTTAGTGTACTCACGAATCCTCACAGTCAGAGATAAAGATGGGGGAAAAGGGGTAAAAGGCAAGGTGCAGTTTCAGCGGCAAGGGGACGGAGCGTGCAGCAACACGGTGCGGGGAAACCACGCTCAAGTACAGCAGCTACAGAATCTCTCCACGGTCCAGGGCTCTCCCGGTCCTCACTCTCTCCCTCTTATGGCAAATGTCCGGTCCTGAATCACACAATTCCTCTTAGTAACTGAGCTACAGGCCTATTCATGGTGAAAACCCCACAGAATGTATCACACAAATTAGCAATTGCTAACAACAATGCAGAACAAAACAGTGTGACGGCCTCTGAGGAGGCTAAGCTAAAGGCTAATGGCGATTAGCGATTCAGCTCGTTTTATCATGTTACAAATAAACAACAGCACCTAGCACATCAAAACATATGAATTTACCTCTGGCAGCTTCACAGAGTTCACACACATTGACCACAGGACGACTCTCCGTCAGTCTTGGAAGTTAGGAGTGTTTTTACTTTACTTTATAATTTACAGCTATCCAACTCGGATGCCGATAAAGCAGGCTCTGCTACCGCTAACTTTACTGCAGCGTGTAGGTGACGCTAAGTCCCTCCTACCTGAACAAGGTGAGGACAGGATTGGCTCTACAGACATACAAAGATGGGAGAATAAAAAGAAAGATGCTTTACTGCCCCACAACAATCGAGGTCTCCTTGTGCTGACATTACCTATGAAGGATTTTTTAAAATAACACCACTCTTTTATCTCTGTCTTATAACTGTATATGCAATGACTGTTTTAACATTTTATAATCCAACATTTTTAACATATTAACACTTCATGAACTATTATGTATTATCAACACAAACATTTTAATATCTGTATATGAATCAATGATAATAATAGCCACAGGGCTACATGAGCATTTACCTGTAGGTGCCGCACTGACTCAAAATTTAAGGACAAAATGCATTCAACTTTTTTTCCAGTGAGAGAATGATTTATCCAAATCACCAGCAATAAAACAATAAAAAGTATGTTAAATGAAAGTACTACATTAATCGCACCCTGTATAATAATTTTTCATGCTTTATTTGCATGACTCAGAGCTCCAAATGAATGTGCATCTTGTTTAATCAAAAACAGCCTCCACAAACTTGCACTGGACCAGAACTCAATATAGTTTAAGATATTTCTGTCTGTATACATGTGAAAAACAGCACTGCATTTATACTATCTGCAGAGAATTAAAGTACTCACTCAAAGCTTTTTTTTATCTTGAGATTCAGTGCAAAGAAAACTTGGACAATTCATATCCTAAACATGCCTTTTATGATGGTATAAATACAGAGAGTTACATATATTACTATGATTCTATGAATTATGGATGACCGCCAGAGGCGGTGCATAAGCACTGGAAATTTCCATGTTGTGAATGGATGACCCAGGAACATCTGCTCTAAATGGATCTTCTTGCAAAATCTGAGAAATCCGAGTGACAGAGAATTCTGGTGGTGGTTACATACATAACTCTCGTTCTACTTCATTCTTACTGACCGCCAGAGGTGGTGCTTAACCCATTTTGGCCCAAAACGGCTGGAAAAAATGCCTGGAAAACCTATAAGCGATTTTGAAAGAACCCCCTAAAAATTTTTCTGGAAATTCAACAGAAGATTTTTCAGCCTCTGTAGCAGATGAAATTAAATTCAAAAAGTATTTGAGAGCTTCTACCCGTGGCTTTCATGAGAAGTTATTTGTCCAAACCTTCAATAAAGTTTTTTTAAAAATCAACAAAAAAGAGAGAAAAAAGGGCTTTTCGCCTTTTATTGAACAGGAGAGTTGAATAAGACAGAGACAAATAAAGTGTCAGTAAAATATTTTTTTTTTCAAGTGTCAGTGCAGCATTATTTTCAATAAAAATGTAAAACATAAAGTGCACTAGTATGACTGTATATGGACTGTAAGCTACTGTTTACAGTTGTATGTGATGATGTCTGAATAAAAATACAATGCATAATATACAATCTATATTGAAATTACATTGGACTGTAAGCTACTGTTTATACCTGTATGTGATGATGAATAAAAATGCATAATACTAATACGTGCCCATTAGCAAGATGTAAACATGATATGACCATTGGAAGAAATAGACATAGTTCTCATTAGCCTACTGTAATAAAAAAAATTTATAATAAATAATAAAAATACATTTTATCTATATTGCACTTTTCAGGGTACTCAAAGACGCATAAAGTAATATAAGACATAAACAGTCATGATTTCTTATATCATCATCACAATCAATTAGTATTATTATTGTTATTATCTCCAGATGGCCACAAATCTGTCTGTTCTTCAGTGAAAATATGTCGTCTAAAAACATATTCCTCATCCATAAATCCTGGTCGATTGGTTCCAAGGGTTCAAAGTCCGGATCAGCAATAAAATCATTGCCGCTGTTTTCATCAAGATCGCTTCTGTCACTTACTTCTGAGCTCACTCCGCTATAGTCGTCTTCCGCCATGATTTCAAAGTTCTGGAAAAGTCCAATGTTGCATTGTGACACTGCCGCATGTATTCTGATGCATTTCATTGGCCAAGAGACCGAAAATAGGTGAAAAAAACCTACAAATACTACAAAACTTTGTATCCGCTTTCCCGGCCTTAATGGTAGAATAACGCAACAGCGCTCCCGGTTTTAATGGTAGAAATGTGGTAATGCTTTCCCGGCTTAATTGGGTTAAACACTGGATGACTTATACCAGAAAGGACACAATTAAGGACTTGAAGCTGTCGACAGGACAGCCGTTGCTACAGGATGCGGGACAGCAACATTGACACTGTAGAACCAAGCAAATGTGCATGATGAAGACCAGGTAGTAGCCACATAAACCCTCAAGGTAGGCTGCAAAAAGTGCAATATCACTGCCACCGAACACATCTCTGGGACTTCGTCATGTGCCTCGCACCACTGTGAAAACAACTTCCACCTGTTTGCATAGAGCAACCTAGTGGAGGGTGCCCTTGAACTCAAGATCCTATGGACCACTGACTGGTCTACATTGGCCCTCCCAGCCAATTGGAGCCACCAGGAGTAGGCTGTGGCCACTATGTCAATCTCTGTCCAGCGTAAAAGGGGAATTGGAGGAAAGGAATCAAGCAGGCTGTCCTTTCAAGCATGAGCCAGAGCGTCCTGACCTAGGGGGCTGGGCCTCTCCATTAAAGAGAACCAAAGGCAACTGTGGGTCTTCTCTTCGGAGGCAAAGAGATCCACCACTGCCCCGCTATACCTGTCCCATATTATGCCTACCAACTCTGGATGTCTCCACTCTCTTGGGGGCGGTCTCTTGTGAGAGAGGAGGTCTGCTGCATTGTTCCACATCAGGAACACGGACAGCCCTGAGACTTTGAAAGTGGGGGAATGCCCATGTGAGGAGCTTTTGCAACAAACACAGGCACTGCCTCAATCTGGTGCCCCACGTGGTGGTTGATTTGGTAAACTGTAGAGGTGTTGTCTGTCTGGATGAGAACATGCTGGTCTCTCAACACTGGGAGAAAGTGCCTGTGTGCTTAAACATTTATATACTCTAGTCTCTGCTTGGCATCCAACTGGCCTCTGAAAAAGTTTTGTGCTGGCACACCACGTCCAGACAGTAAGGGAGGCGTCTGTTTCTACAACCTCCAGATGGGAAGCTATAATCCCTAAGGGCATCCCCGTGATCACGTATGTCCTCTTCCTCCAGAGTTAGAGGGCCAGAAGACACTGCCCAGACACCATGACCAGCTTGTTCATTTGCCACATGGGGTCCCATTTGCCCAGATTTGAAGGGGATGCAAGGAGAGCAACCCTAGTAGAACCACCATGGATGCTGAAGTCAGCATGCTTTGGGGAGAGGCAGGCTTGCATTGCCAAAGAGTCGAGTGTAAATATACATTGGGTTGTGGACAGCCTGAATGGAAAACCCTGAACTGGTATACCTTGCCCAGAAAAGCAAAGCAGAAGAACTGCCTGTGATGCTGGGCAATGGGGACATGAAAATATGCATCTTTCAAGTCTACTGACACAAACCAGTCCCCCTGTGCTACAGACTGGAGGACATCTGCCACATGTAGCATGTGGAAGGGGAGAACCTAGAGGAACCGGTTCATCCCTCTCAAGTCCAGAATGGGTCAAAACCTTCCATTCTTCTTTGGTACTAGGATGTATGTTGAGTAGAACCCATCCATGGGGCGGTGTATGAATGAATTCCCAATGGTTGCAGATGGCACCGTTTAGGGTAGCCTCGGCCACCAGTATGAATGTTTATGTGAACGGGTGAATGAGCACAGTCTGTAGTGTAAAGCGCTTTGGATAAAAGCGCTATGTAAGTGCAGTCCATTTACCATTTATTCAGCTGTGCTTGGGTTTCCATAGAATCGATGGCACCTTAGCCCAAGAAGAGTGGTGACCTCTTGTGTCAGTACCAGGGATTTTGAGGGATCTTTGAATCCTTGGGGCCCTGGGGGCGGTGACTGGGCAATGGGCCTTTTGGCACCTGAAATGCCAACCGTGCTGAAGTGCGACGGTGCTGGTCATCCTGCGCTGAATATATCGTAGCGTATATAGCGTGGTCAGCCTGTACACTGCACTCCAGGACCTGCTGAGCAGCTGGCCCAAACATCTGGCCAAGGATGACTGGAAGAGAGTGGAGGGTCCGCCAACACACCTCAGACAAGGGGGACTGTGCCAGCCAGACCTGTCGATGTGCCACTTTTACGGTTGAAATTAACCTGCCCAGTTCCCTGGTCATAAAGGCAAAGGCCTGCAGTGAAGCATCAGTCAGGGTCTGAGAGGAAGGATCAAAATCTGACTCCTGCAAGGTCCGTGACTGAGCCAGGATCAGACGAGAAAGAGTATTGCCAATGCGGCCCATACGAGCAGCAATGTTATAACTCCTAGTCAGGAGGTCATCTGTAGGGGAGACAATGAGTGCAGCAATAGGAGGCTCAACAGGAGCTAACTGGTTCAAGCCACAGCTATCTGCATCATGCATTGCTGTCAGAGCTCTGCTATCACTAGTGTGATGGGAGAGAGCCCTGGGGTCTGACCAACACCTGTGGAGCTTAGTGATGTAAGGCTCAGAGTGAGGGGAGGTGAAAGTGGGGGACTGAGGAGCCTTCCTGTAAAAGGCATTCAAAGGCACATATGTAACTGGGGCTTCATTCTACCTTAAACGGGCCAGGGCCATACGTATGGCCAGCCTGATCATGTCACGTCCAGACACAGAATCCCTCATCAAGCTTCCCACAGAATCCTGTGAGTAAGCCTAAGAGGTATGGGAAGAAACCTCATCCACACCTCGTCCCTCTGTTTCAGTGAACAGGTTACAAGATGCAGCTGTGGACAGTGTATCCTCCTCTGGATAAAGAGGGAGCTCAGCTGCAGGGCTAATCACCTTGGCTGGACTCCCACAATCTGGTTGGAGGTATTGCAGGAGAGTCTTGATCTGGGCAAATTCAGTTGACAGAGCCAAGTTGCCAACGTGCCTTCTTAGATGGGGGGCCACCAGACGAGGCACGCGTCTGATGCCACAAGGACATAAACCCTCAGAACAACAGCGAGTACACTGCGTTTACAAGAGCGTTAATGATATGGTGCGCACAGCTGCCATACAACCACCACTGCACATTCAGGGGCAGAAATGAATAAATACTCATGCAACCAGACTTAAAGCAGAAACACACACACACACACACACACACACACACACACACACACACACACACACACACACAATGAAGCGAAAATACCCGTTGGCAGAACAATGAACAAACATGCAGTACTCTACACCTGGCCGAGTGTTGGTTCCTTGTTGGTACAGTCTGCTGCTGGATGTGGTTACAGACTGGTTGTTGCTGTCTTCTAGGATAAGTTACTATGTTGGCTCCTGTTGCATTTAAAGCAGTTGAGATGACTCCTGTTGTGGTCTCTTGACTAACTGCTGTTGTATTAAACTTTGTGCTCACTAATCAAAATCTTGAAGTTACTCTGCCCTCTTCTGTTAGTGGAGCAAGGAGAAAAAAGAGGTGGGGTTACCTGTGCTGCCAGGCCCGGTCCTCTGAGGACTGTGTGTCCCTGTGCAAATGCTGGATAAAAGAAAGGGGAATGGAGTTCCAAAGTTTTATAACTGGTGAGACTTCCTGTGGTGACAGAGGTCACACTCACAATAAAACGAAACTTGATACCTGGGAGACGGTTTTTGGGAGTCTCTGATGGAGAACCAAGGGATGCAGAAAGCTGTTTCCTTTATATTCAAACCAGTCCAGCATGTACAAATGAGTAAAGTCCATCTGTGGCATACCTGTGGTCCCAAAAAATGTATGTCCCAAAAATGTGGATATGTTTTACACAGTGTCGCAACTTTTTTAAAATCAGGGTTGTAAATGAAAAAGTAGTTGACTGGATACATGGCATCCAATGGCAGACCAGATTTGGTCCACGGACCTTGTGTTGAGTATCACTGCTGCATCACCATAGGTAGTGAGTATCAATGGCAATGGAGTAAAACTGGAGAAAGACCATGGTCATGGGCTTAAAGGCATGATGCTAAGTATATATATTTTATGATATATTTTACAATTACAATGGGTTATTAGATGTTAGCCACTATGATCAAAACAGGTTGTTTTTATGCCTGACATTCTAAAGTTGTCTGCATAACTTTTTCCATAACTGCTTTCCCCACTGAAATATTAGTTAATGAGAAACACTACGCTGTATGACGATAGCATGCAAATACTGTATCTCTGGAGGAATAGGCCCTGAGTCAGATGTAAATTGGGCCAAGCACTTCAGTTAGGGGAAACACATCCCAGAGATGTTGTTCATTGAAGAAACATTTTATGATGAGAAGAATAGAAATCTAAAGTTTGGTCAACTCTTCTGACTGATGAAGACATCCATAGGTGAGTATAATTATTTTATTCTGAACATTGGATGTGTATGAAGTTACACTAAATAGTCCGTTTTAAAGGTTGGATAAGTAAAGATGACATTGTATATTTGTGTATGGACTTTAAATGTATTTTTTTCCTTAACAGGTGTGCTGTTTAAAATGCAGAATCTGACTGAATTTCCAGGCAATGCAACTTCCCACAATAGACTGTCTGTGATCATCAAGGTGTGTGTGGTTATCCCCTTCTTCTGTGTCTTCCTCTGCCTCATTGCTGTCATGCTGCACATCTTTGCGTCTCACAGGCATTTCCTGGACACCACACGTTACATCCTGTTTGCCTACATGCTGATCAATGACACTCTCCAGCTCTTGTCCTCTGTGCTGCTCTTCCTCTTTGTCATGGGTCGGGTGAAATTTGCTCTTGTCTACTGTGTTCCTCTGATGTTCTTTTCCATTGCCACCTTCAAGAACACACCTTTAATCCTGGCCACCATGTCACTGGAGCGTTATGTTGCTATCTTCTACCCCCTGCAGCGCCCTGCCGCCTGGCGATCAGACCGAATCTGGATCATTATTCTGTTCCTGTGGCTCATCAGCTGTATCTCCACTATAATTTACTACTCTGTCGGAAAAAGTAATCCTGCTTTAAATATCCTTTCTACCCCTGTGCTTTGCAAATCTAGCCTTGTCAACTCATCTCCAATCCAGGCATTGCTCCGAGCTGCTGTAAATATTCTCTTCTTTGCAGTAGTGGCTGTTGTCATCCTCTTTACATACATTAGAATCTTACTGGAAACAAGGAAGCTGAGACAAGATAAAGTGTCAGTGAGCAAAGCCATGCACACTGTGCTGCTCCACGGCTTTCAGCTGCTGCTATCCATGTTGGCCTTCACACACCCCATCACTGAGACTCTCATTGTGCTGCATGCCAACTGGTTGCCAGAGGACATCGCCTTTTTTAATTATTTCTGTTTCATCCTTATTCCCCGCTTTCTCAGCCCGCTCATCTACGGCTTTAGAGATCAGAGTCTCAGGGCCTGCATAAGGAAAACATTCCTCTGCTGCTCAAACAAAGTCAAACCCAGTTTGAGAGGCAAGCTGCAGGACAACTTGCTTGCTTCTTGAACTGGCTAATATAGTTTTGACAGAGATCTCAAACCTAATGCTTCATGCCTCTGTGATGTTGAACAGGTTTCTGTAGGTCTTAAAAATCATTTAGAAGCTCTGAGCCCATTTTCCTCCCCGAGAAGGTACTAAAAAGTCTTGAATTGAATTGAATTTAGCAGTTAACATTTTTTTCCTTTCCTGATGCAGTCAGTAATTATAATTATGTTGTGTTCTTGAACTAAGTGGGAGAGTACTGGAAATATGTGGTCATGAAATAGTCTCAAATTTAACTTGGTCAACTCTGCAGTAGCCTTATTGAAATATTTTCTGTTTGTCAATCTGAAGGTTTACAGACTATTTGAAACATTAGTGAATACGAGAACAGCTAAATTTAATCTAAATGAAGTATGAATGGATTAAATATGTGCTAACCTCTGCTGTCCTGTAAAATGCAGTCATTTTCCTCTGATCTGTGGATACATTGGCGCTGTTTTTTAGTGAATTTAAGTATCTCATTCTAAATCTGGCAGCTGTTGCTGGGATTCAACCTTTCATTCCCTCAATAAGCATGAAATACTTATGATGAAAAATGCATGATTTAACTGTGTGACTGGATTTCAGGCCAGTCAATGCTTCTGGCCTTCTTTTATTAGGGCCACGGGGCAATCGCACTGAGCACTGGCCCCTACAGCTATGTAACGGCTGTAGGGGCCAGTAGTGCTCCTTATATATAATATAGTATCATAACATTACTAGTATTAATTGTTTGAAATCTCTGAAGAATCTCATCATAGTGTACACACACCAGCAGTAGTCCCTGTGGCCCTTTCAGAATTTACCCAGAGGAATGTTATTAGACCATATTATAGATATTTAAAAGGGTTTTTTTGCACACAAAATTTAGTGTGATGTTTCCAGGTCACCATGTCATGGGGATGACAATGTAAATATCAGAATAATAAGGAGCACAAATTTTAAACATGCAAGCTCCTGTCTCCTTGGGAATCCCAAATATTTCAATAATACCTGTAAATATGTTATTTAAATATTTATAAATTATGTGTATGTAATTATTTTATATTTGCAGTAATATGAATTATTGTTTTGGGGATTATATTAAAGTGGTTTCCTGTAAATTCCTTGCAGTGTCTTATTTGTTATTATAGATTCAAATAAGTAAAAGACACAATAAATAAATGATTATTCCATAAAATGTAACAATATTTCTAAATAATTTAGGTAATAATTAATAGATATGTAACATAAATAGATATTTGTTTTATTTTTGCTTAATTATTTATTTACATTTGTATTATATTCCTATTTAATTTTCTCTTTTATTCATTTCTCATGATTTTTTAAATATATTTAAATATATTTTTCATTTTTATATACGTACAATCATAGAAAAAATGAAGAGTTGAATTTAAGAGCTGATATTTGGCCATTTTCGATGGTTTTCTTGATAATGATTTTGGTTATTATCATATCATCATTATCATATCATATCATATCATATATACATATATACATACATTATGTATGTAGTATGTATGAAGCAATCATTTACAGATTTAAAATGGTAGTTTGGCTGTTGTACAGAGCATTTACCTGCAGGTGTCGCACTGACTCAAAATTTAGCGACAAAATGCATTTTTTGCCAGTGAGCAAATGACTTGGCCCAATTCCCCACATTATAACAATAAAAATAAGTTAAATGAAAGCATTAAATTAATTGCACCCCGTTTAATCAATTTTCATGCTTTATTTGCATGACTCAGAACATCAAATGAATGTACATTTTGTTTAATCAGAAACAGCCTCCACAAACTGGCGCTAGACAAAAACTTTTTCTGTTATTAATCGTGCAAATAAACCTGTCAGGTACCTGCTGCAATGACAAACTAACTGCACTGACTCAATTCAGGCTACAGGTCAGTCAGTCCCATTCACTCGGGGATCTCAGAGCAGATGATGGGATGGGACACCCGGTGTGGAGTTTGGAGGCACGTTTGTAAATCCTGAAGATCCTCAGTCCAGGGCAATGAGAGAGGAGCTCACTCACTGAAGCTGCTGCAGAAGAAGTGAGGAGATTATTTTTTAATTCCGCGCTGGAGATGAAGTTTCCCACATGTGTTTATTTCAGTTGGAGTCTCCTGGCTGTAGCTGTGATTCCAGTGTCTTTAGGTGAAATGTACACGTCGCTGCTGAACGTGAAGCAGGCGATCAGTGTTGAGCGGAAGCTGATTGATTACTTGAAGACTTATATTGACCACGAGTCAGAGCGACTGGAGGACATCATGCGGTGAGTGGCATGCATGGGGACATAATGGAGATTGAGTCAAACTCCTGATTGATTTCTCCAGCTTTTTGGGTGCACTGTCCCGAGAAAAAGCACTGCATTTCAACTATCTGTGGAGAATTAAAGGACTAATTCACAGCTTTTTTTTGTTGTTCAAGAAAAGTCTCTCTCTAATAGACTGAAGATAAGAGTAAAAATTCAACATGATACTTAAACTTCTGAAGTCCAGGAGATTTTGGTTCAAATTTGTTAACTTCCTATGCATTCATTTCTGTCACTGTTTAGCATCTTTCAGTCTGTCCTCACATCACATGCATGGCTCCTTTTTCTCAACACAAACTTGGCTATCAGTCTGATTTTTCATTTTATTTTAATTAAAGTGTAAAGCTGCCAGGAACCCAAAATACAAACAAAAGTACCATTTTTATTTTTACCATTTATACACACAAAACAGCAGAAAACATAATAAATAATACAACTACAAAACAGTCTATTTGCATGTTAATTAGAAAATTAAAGAAAATTCACATTTTAAAAATGGTCTAGAAACAAATGGCACACTGTAAAAGCTCCTATGATTGCACTTTCAACTGGCTTTCTCAGCTTGTCTACATATGATATATCAATAAAGTATTTTGCTAATGCCAGAGGTCAGTTAATAAACAAACATTGTATGTATGTCATTCTGGAGAAAGAAAGTTAATTACAGAATGTCATCCCCAAGATGTCAAATAGTGACAATTTAGGGATGTTCTTATACTAAACCAGTTTTTTACTTCCTGGGAGTGAGACTCAACTCTCTTTCTCCAGATTGTTGTACTGCACCTTTTGTTCCCTATGGTGCCAACAAGCTGTAGTTTCAGGTCTGTTTTTTGGATCCCGCTTTCACTTGTTTTTGATGATTTATCATCTGTAACACTTAACACTCTTTTCTTAGTTTGTTTGGCCATAGTAGCAGCATCCCTAAAAAATACTGTATGCCACTTAAAACACAATAAGTTAAAGGTCTGCTACCTTTGCTCTGCTTACTCTCGCTGTCTGACCAACCACCGCTTGGTGATGGAAAACAGTCGCTGACTTTTGATATTTCCCGGGAATATTGCCACAGACACCCAGTTCATAATTCCGCAAAAGCCAGGGCTTTCCCCAGTAGGGAGTACTGTGTTACCTAATTCGGCAATAGATAGTGAGATAACAGATGTTTATCTAAATGAAAGTCTTCAAGATCATTACTTCAACCTAACTTATTAACTAAATTAACTTGGCTCAAAGATTGATCCTCCCAACACAATTTTTGATACACTTTAATGTCTTTTTATGCAGCCTGGCACCACATTCAAAGTACAAAAAGAATACCCAGTGGGAGTCAGTACAGTCACAACTTTTTTGGAGTCATATTAGAAAATGGTCGGTCCGCCACCCAGCACCCTCTGGCAGGCCACTTTTGGCACACAGGCCTTATGTTGAGAATTACTGCTGCACCACTACAGACAGTGAGTAATAATTGTGTGATGGTGGAGTGTTTGGACATGATGATGAGATGGTGAGTCAGGCCCATAGCTGGGAACCCTACATTTAACCTCATTTAGATGAAATTAGAAAAATGACACGAGACCACCAAAGCAAAACATGACACCTGATGACATCATCAGTCCACGTCTTATTTCCAGTTTAAGAGATTTAACTTCACTGTTCAAAGTCATGGGAATAACATTTTAGGGTGTTTCTGTACAGGAAGAGGGTTTTGTCAGCTGTTTCTCTTGCAGTCAGAAACCTCATTATGATGGAAACAGGATGACCGATGGGGAACAACACTTATCCAGTCACTTACCACCAATTTGTGCTCATGAGTCGACAGTTTCTGTGTGGAAATGATTGCCTCTAATTTTCTGGAGGAGCTATTTCAACCATGAAACTGCTTAGTTATGTCGGCTTTTTCTGTGGTGTGAGGTTGGAAAATGGGTAATGTCATACACCAGCTTTATTCATCTGTTTTACCATTATGCCATGATGAAGATAGTGGTAAACTTTGCAGATGTAGCTTTCTGTCCTGCATCTGAAAGTCTAAAAATCTATATTTTCCAGTGGCACGCCGCCTTTTAAACCCTTTTTTACAAAGCACCATCTTGTGCCCAATAACACTCCTCATAGTTAAGAATATGGAGGACCAAAACTGCCAAAACCAGTCAATCAATAAGTAAATGACTTGATGAATTAATTGTTAAGCCAATAAAGATAATAATTATATAATATGAATTGATAACATGTACAATTATTTGCTATTTTATTTATTATTCTCATTATCATTATTATTATTATTATTATTATTATTTTGAAATAGATTTTTACATATTTTCATTTATTATATTAAAAATAAATACATAGATAAAAAAGTATAAATACATTTATTTTTAAATGTATAGGATATTATGAATTGGAAATAGCAATTTAGGTTACATTTTATTTTAATTAATTAATGCCTAGATGTGTTAACCATTTTTGGTACATTTAATGGCATATTTATTTATTATTAAGTAATTTATTTATTTATCTTTGATTTTGGCATCTTTGGTCATCAGAGAGTGATGTGATTTCTATGGTTAATATTTCTTTCATTCCCTTTTTTTTAATCATTGTAACAGCTGTTAATATTACGTTACTTCCAGTGTATCGTCTATATGAAAAGTTCATTTGGAATAACAGATGAAAGCCATTTGAAAACACTATTTTGATTTTTTTTTTTAAATGGTAAGAGAGCACCTTAAGGTTCCCAGGACTCACTTGCTGCTTTTGAAACTGTCTGAGCTCTCAGTATCTTCTTTCTTTTTGAAACTACAGTCTTCAATGTTCTTCCACAGCTTTTATGCCAAAGTGTCAGACCTGCACACTGAACTTTACAAAGGCCCGACGACTGCAGTGGCAAACCCACTGGTGGCATTCACCCTGATCAAGCGGCTGCAGTCAGAGTGGCTGAATGTAGTCTACAGCAATGAAGCCCAGGAGAACACACAAGGTTGGCTCACTGCTTTCTTTACAGAAACATCTGGTGGTGTTAACTTACCACCCCCCTCTTCTTCCCTGCTGTCACCACCCAACCCCCCCCAGTTCACCTTTTGGCCCTCTGCTGTCCAGCCCTCAGGTCCAGTTACGAGGAGGAGGAGGCCGATCTGCCCAAACTGGAAGACCTCCAGGGGGCTGCTCAGGGCCTGATGAGGCTGCAGGATGTGTACGCTCTCCAAGTTGCGAGCCTTGTAAGGGGTGATTTCCAGAGAGTCACTAATGGCAAGCCTATTGATATCTACCAGCCCGCAGTGTCTGTCCCGTTGTCTGGTGATGACTGCTTTCTGGTTGGAAAGGTATACACAATCCATCATTTTCACATTAAAATGTCTAAAAATAACTAAATATGTTATATAAATTGTTGAGTATCCCAGATGTTGTCCAAAAATGTTCAAATCTACAGGAATGCGTACATTTAATCAAGATTAGGATTCCCTTATTAGTCCTAAATTCAACCTCTGCATTTAACCAATCCTTTTTACACACCAGTGAAACACACTATGGGCAGCATATGCCTTTGCCCCAAGGAGCAGTGTGCCTTGCTCAAGGGCATGTTGGTTTTTGTGCCTTGGGAATGGAACTGGCACCCTCCAGTTACAAGTCCAACTCTCTAACCTCTAGGCCTAAGGGCACAGTTTGTGTGATTTGGTTACTTTCGCCTGCATCCCCTTTGCATATCAAAGCATCAACATTGTGGTTGTCTGCCAGAAGCTCCCCTACATTGACCTTTTGTCAAGTTTTAAGCCACATTTGATATGTTAGATGTTTTAATTCTTTTTTTTTTTTTTTTACCAGGTTAATCATCAGAACTCTGTTTTTTAAGGTTATCAGAGAAACAAGCTAAGCAAACATGAGTTGTTTTTTGTTGTTAGGGTTAGGGTTTTCTCCCATCTTTGCTTTTTGGTGAAATTTTGGAGAAATTATTATTTATTTTTTGGGGGGCATTAAAAAAAGTACTTTTAATGAGACCAGCAGTTGGTTTAATTACTTACAACTCATCGACTTCCGAAATGTAACATGAGGGCTGAACTAATCCGTTTTTTGTAAGGGGTCACACTACTTTTTTTTAAACCACAGGTTTGATCTTATTTTCTTAATCTGCAAAGTACCCAGTAACTATAGCTTTCAAATAAAAATGCTGAAGTAAAAAGTACAATCTGATGTAAAAAATTTTTAAAAAGTAAATAGTTCATTGATCATATACACTTTGTTTGTTATTTGCCACCTCTATAATTCCTAAAATAGCAAGGAAACATGATGACGGGGGTTTGAAATAAGTCTTTCACCCTTCAGAGTAAAATAAGCAACAATTGCTTGTGTAAAGTAATGAGACAGAGATATATCTGGAAGCTGGTGCTGTGAAAATGCCTCTCCCTGATTAACATCTCATTCCAAAGGTCTGCAAAATACTTTTATACCAGACCTGTCAGTCATTGTGTGGTGGTAGATCCAGACAGTCAGCCTGGAAAAAGTGGAATTCTTCCAGTTGCATGCCTGGGAATCAGTTTCATGTGAAGTAAATGTATTACACAAGTATTGAAAAAGAAAAAAAGGTTTCCCCCGCTATAAATTCCACTGTTTATGTACAGTGGTGATGTGTAAGGGCAGGGCGCTGTGTGGGAGAGACATCCTCTTGTATGGAAAAGACATTATCTCACGCAGCAGAAGCGTTTGGAGCAAAGAGCATGAGCTTGCCTTCACTTGTACTGAGGCTGAGATTATCCGACACCATCTGTAAACAGAGATACTTATTGTAGTTTTAGGGTGTTGTCAGTAAAAAGAGCTGCCTGCACGTGCTTTTATATGGCTGTTAAACCACTCCTCTAAACCAGCAGTGCATGTTAGCGGCGTTTGTAACTTGTTGGTTTCGTTTGGAGGCATTTTAAAGCACCTGATAATTCCCTCGAGCTATTCTGAGATATGCAGGATATTAACTATTTTAAGAATTCATTGGTTCTCTAGAGACCAACAGCTCCCATATTATAGGGTGTAATGTTGTGAACTGGGTGTGTAGTAGGGAACATAAGTCGACGTGTGTGATTAGTTTGTTTTCGGGGGGTTAAATGGTACATTGGAATTTTTGTTTGTGTGCTGTCTGGAGGGGTTGTGGATATTATCTGTGATGGGGGGTGCCACATGTCACCTTCTCTCCGAGGGTGCTGTCAGGCCTGTAGTCAGCACCTACTAAATCAAGTCAAGCCAGCTACAAAAGGGGTTTGAGAGCAGGTGAGGAGATACACTGCAGCCAGTGTGCATGATTTTCTTGGTGTAAAATTAACTGAAAGGTGTTCTTTGATCTGCAGACATGTAGCTTTATCCACAATGTCCTCATCTGAGAGGTCAGCCAGGTGTAATCTCTTCGACTGACAAGCGGACAGTGGATAAGGACATAGCACTATATATATTTAAAATATACAATGTAGTTCAAAATCATAAAACATAAATGAGATGAGAGAGGCAACATTTAGTCCAATAATTGACTATTCAAATGAATGAATGAATCAGTAAATAAATAAACAACTGACATAAAAAATGAGGTAAAAGAAACAATATAAATGAATAATAAATAAATATAGGCTATTTTCTTAAATTTTTTATTATATTTTTTGTATTAATGTATCTATAAAAATAAATACATTCAAAATAAATTTCAACATTAATAATACATACATTAATAGATATGTAAAAGAGAAGATTAAATAGCAATGTAAATGAAAAGAGGAATTAATATAAAGGTAATTAGATAATGAAGCAAATTAAAATAGTAATATAATTTTGTACTAATGTGATCAATTAATAACTAATAATATATATATAGATTTTTAATTTGGTACATTAAATAGCATATTAATGTATTTATTGTTTGATTTACTTGTTTATTTATTGATTAATTTAAGCATATTCAGTCCTCAACAGTCACTTAAAACAGTTGATGTCAGGCAGACTGGAAGAGCCTTCGTTCACATTTTGATGTTTAATGTTATACTGATTACGGCTGGTTTGGCCCAAAGGCTTAAATCAAGCAGGCCAGGGACAACTTAACGTCAACTGAAAGATGCCACTGACCTAAAGCTGACTGACTCCAAAGCCTGTCCATATCTGTCAGCCATGCACCCATATGGAGCAGAGCCGGCTGATGTTTGGTCCTCCAGTTCAGTTGGAATACAGCCAACACTTCTGAAATAGCCTTGACATCACTCAGGTGTTATGTTACGCAGGTGGCCTACGAGCAGGAGGACTACTACCACTCGGTGCCGTGGTTGGAGGAGTCGGTGCGTCTCTTCAGGGGAACAGGAGGCGAGTGGAGTCCTGAGAATCAGGGGACTTTAGAAGATGCTCTGGATCACCTGGCCTTCTCTCACTTTAAAGTAGGTAAAAGGACACAAGAGAAATGCACATTTGCAAGATTATTGATGGATGCCCTGAATTCCTCTCATTGTTTCAGACAGGAAATGTCTCCTACGCTCTAAGCCTATCTCAGGAGTTACTGCATCATGGTAATTCTTTTCTTTTGACTTCTCCTTTTCCTTTAATCCTGTCTGTGGTGCATCAAGTGCATCATCTAGGAAGCTTGCTTTATATTTTTCCACTACTGACACGTTTCTTTTGTTTCATCTCAGATCCAATGAATGGAAGAGTTTTGCAGAATGTTGAGAAATACGAGAAGCTGCTGGTTGCCAGTCCACCCATATCACTGAGGGGCGACGGGCTGAGGAGACCCACCTCCAATCATTTAAGGACCAGGGACACTTACGAGAGACTCTGCCAGACCCAGGGCTCTCAGGTATTCATCACAGTTAATCATTCTGAACACATACAGTGTGTCAGGAACATATCTGGAAGGGATCACGGATAACTTAATACAACAACCAGTATTCTTAATGGTATGATGCTAACCAAATGTGCAAAGGAATTCTGCTTTTTCAACAGCACATCTATTCCTTGAAGGATATACCAATAAATCTTATTTTTCATATGCTGGACATCTACCGTTGTACATCTGAGTCTATGTTAGAGAAAATGTTCAGTATCACCAGCAGTGAGTTATGTCCAGCTGGATGTGTAATATTAAAACTTAAATCAAACACAAAAGTCTCCAGCCATACTAGTGGCTGTGAGGCAAAAAAATGGACAAAATCAATCAAAATCATATTTTTGATCAAACACCTTAATATTGCGAATATATTCTAAGAGGGACTAGAGGTGTTTTCACAAAATATTTTTGGTCTGAACCACTGAAGTGGCGGACCAACAGACACATCATCCCCAGAGCCACGCTGCTAGCATAGTTAAAGAAAACCGTGTGTCTTTTTTGTTTAACTTTTTACTGTCATTTAAACAGCTCCTAGTATTTTGTCAAGTTTCAACCTTTTTCAAGGAGTTTATTAAGATGTAAGTTTGTAATGGGAGTTTCCCTGGCCATAAAAAGACTATAATTACTCTAAATTCATATTTACCTTTGTGGGGGGAGAACAATGCTCAGAGTAATTGTTTGTGGATGAAAAAGAATTCCTGTTTTGATCTTGATAATGGATTTCAGAGGCCTGTTTCTCTTAGCAGCCAACGCATTTTGCAAACCCCAGACTATTCTGCGACTACTTCACCAACGGGAATCCTGGACTGCTGCTTCTGCCTGTCAGACGAGAAGTGCTGAGTCTGCGGCCGTATGTGGTCCTGTACCACAACTTCATCACTGACACAGAGGCTGAGGACATCAAGAGCAGCGCCCAGCCCGGAGTGAGTGCATTCATCTCATCATTTGTGGGTTAAAAAATGAAAAACACATGTCTCCAATACGTCACCTTTTGAGGAATTACAAAAGACAGCCATGTTTTTACATTTTACAGTCAACACCACATTTTTTATTTAATCCAGTTGGATCGTCATATGGTTTTGTAATCCCATGTTTTTTCTCTCATAGGAATCACAAAAAGTGAAGCTGCAAAGTATTTTCTCTTGACAACCATTCAAGAGTTTGTTGAAATCAACAAATAGATGTTAGAGAATCCATTTTGCTATCAACATTTGAATGTCTTGTAACTTTGTCTAACATTGAAAAACCATGTCTTATTTATCAGATTTTTTTCCACTACAATTAAGACACATGTACAAGGGATCATGTTTTTCATTTACTTTGTCTAGTGAAAATGAGCATTAGCTTGAAGTCAAGGGGGGATATTGAGCTACAAGACCTAAAATAAATATTGAAACTATTAAAGGTGCCTTAAAAACATGCATATATTACCATATAATCTGCTCCGCTGTGGGTCTCACTGGCTGCTGGGGTCTAAGCCAACCTTCTCATACTGGAAAGATTCTGGAAAGACCCTATGGAAGCTAAGGAAGAGTTGGTCTGTTTCCAAACATTTAGCAAGGCTTAAAGGAATGAGGGATACATTACTCTATAAACTTGGCTCAATGCCTCGAACTGTCCAAATAACCGCTCAGGGCTCCAATGGTAAATATTCAGTCCACTATCATGGTGCTTCTGTATCTATATGAAAGCAGTTATCACTTTTCTGCTCATTTAATAGAAAGCAGTGCATCGTCCCTCAGAGCTGACTCTGGCACTTCAGGGAATATTTGGTGGGCAAACTCAATTGGTGCCCTATAGTTTCTGTGAGGTTTTGGCATTGTTCAATGAGTTTTCCATGCTTTGCTCAGATGGAAACCCCTGTACTTATTTCATCATTATGTCAGCCTGTGGGTTTATTGAAAACAGGCCCAGGCTACGGCAGCATTTGTTAACCATGAACACAGTTTACACTTTGTTCATGCTGGATCCCGGAGCCTTAAACACAGGTCTTTTGTTTGGATTTAACAGATCTATCATTGTATTTCTTTCTTGGTGATGGTTTGATGTGTTAATTAAGAAGTTGTTTGCAAGTTGTTATTCTTCTAAACACATTACCATTAGAGTTAAATGACGTAATGTCTCTCATGGCCGTAAGGTGTCTGGAATTTATCAGGAGTTTGACTTGCAAACTTAATCAGAAATATTGTGTTTCCTGTTACATTTTGCCAGTATAAAGTACATGTGTATATCATACTACATGTATGATATACACATAATGCAGTAGATTCTGTAGTCCAAATAAATCACTGACGCTCACTTTTAAGAAGGCCTCAATTTGGATACTTCCATTAGTACATTTAAATGGAGTACACTGTGTACACTTGCGTACCAATACATCATGGTGTACTGGCATTACACACTTCAGACTGATAAAATTACCTATTAGTGGCTTCTATCCAACTATTGTACTTTGTGAGAAAAAAAACACACATTTAACTTAAGTTTGTAAAGTTCAGTGTACACAAACTAAGTACCCAAACTGAGACAACAACATGAGCCTTTGAGGTGCTTTTGACAAGGTGAAGATAAAATGGAATTGATACCTGTAGGTGAAGGTCATCTGAACTCTCTGAACTCTATGGAAGTCCATCATGGCAGCTTTTTGCCTTTAAATTCTTGACTTTCTCGTATCTGCTCTCAGTTTTCATTTTGGACACATCACTGGAGCATGTCTTCATTCTATTACTCACATTTTGTCAGGGCCTGCAGCTGTACTTCAAAGCTTGGCTGCTGCAACATTCACATGCTCATAAAAATTGTGTTTTTTGTCTTCTCTGACAAGTTGAGACGATCTGTGGTGGCAGCTGGAGAGAAACAAGCAACAGCAGAGTATCGCATCAGCAAGAGGTATAAATACAACACTTTGTTGTTATATATCTGATATAAAGCATTGATAGTGTCCAAATGATGTTAGATATACTTTTCATGCCTTCAAGTTGTTTCATGTCTTGTTTCTAGTGCTTGGCTGAAAGGTTCAGTGCACCCCACTGTTGGGAAGCTGGACCAGAGGATCTCCATGCTCACAGGTCTGAATGTGAAACATCCGTATGGCGAGTACCTCCAAGTAGTGAATTATGGGATTGGTGGCCATTATGAGCCTCACTTTGACCATGCTACAGTAAGTTGATTGTTAGACATGTTCCAAGACATGTTTATTATATTGCAAGATACTTTGCATGTTCTCAATTTAACTTAATTTATCATGATATATCAACTGTTTACAGTCGCCTTCAAGTCCCGTGTACAAGCTGAAAACTGGGAATCGAGTGGCAACCTTTATGATATATGTGAGTGAAGGTTTACCCTAACTGTCTCATGACCCTGTTTGACCCAGTTAGCAGCCTGAGGTTCTTGGGCAGGTCCCTGTTCCTGCTGCTCCAAAGTTTAATTCAATTTGCCACGAGTGCTGCAAGACTTTGGAACAACCTGCCTGAGAAACTCGGCCTGGAAGTGACTTCAGTGCTTAAATGGCACTTTTATAGATGTTCGGTCATGCAACAAACTTAAACCAAAGTCTATTTTTTGTCTCTGGCCTTCATTATAACAGCCTACTTCTATATTTTTGCCCTTATTTGTCTTTTTGTTCCATTCATTTAACCCATTTTTAATTTTGTAACTATCAATTAAGTGTTTGAACTTGGAAATGTATATTATTAGTATTGTTATTATCCCATGTGAACATAAAATTAAAATGGATAGTGATTAAAAAAAAGGGGGGGGGGGGCTTTTTGTGAATCATTGAAGACAGTGCAGCAGACAGAGTGGCTTTTCATAACAAGAGCACATAAACACAAGACACAACTCTAAAGGAATGTCCTTTTTCCACAGCTCAGCTCTGTTGAGGCAGGTGGGTCCACAGCCTTCATATATGCCAACTTCAGCGCTCCTGTCATGGAGGTAAACGCTCTGCGTGTGTCTAAGATGAGCTAAAAGCTGCCTTTTTTGTCTTTGTGTCATTTTTTTTTTTTTTGCCTCGAGCGGGCCTTTTTTCACTTCACTTTGCACCTCACCCACATTCTCTGGTGCAGCTGTCAAAATCCTAAAAGGTCAGATCATTGCAACAATGCTGTTATTGTTTAGTTGAGCCTCAGTGGAGGTTGGGGCTGTTTTTAGTTGATAAATGAGCTGCACTGTAAAGTTACCTGGGATTCCTTTTATTTTATTGAGATCTCACTTCCTGGCTACAAAAATATCTGATCCTAATAAACAGATAACCAATAAAATAGTGTAACTTTAAATTTAGCAAGGAAATTAGATAAAGATGAATGACATTTAACAGAAAAATAATCCATCACGATTCATTGTTAAGCTGAATTTTCAGGCAAAAATGACAAACATACCCTATTTTTAGCTTCTAAATGGTGAGGATTTACTTATTTTCTGTATTTTATTTTATATTAAACTGAATATCTTTTCAACTGTCTGTCAAACAAAATAGTTGTTGAATTGTAATTGGCATTTTTCAGTGCTTTATGACATTTTATCATCCAAAAATCACACAACCAAGAAAATATAGTCAGATTAATTCATAATGACAGTTGCAACTTTTCTAACTTTTTTAAAGTGATTACTGTTGTTTTTCATGTCACAGAAAGCGGCCATCTTCTGGTGGAATCTCCAGAGAAATGGCCAAGGAGACGCAGATACTCTGCATGCAGGCTGTCCAGTGCTTATTGGGGACAAATGGGGTAAGAGTCAGTAGTTCCAGTATGATGTGATGATGCTGTCACAAGGAGCCAAAAGTGAGGTGAATGTGGAAAATAGTAAGGCACAGCAATTTATCTGAGTCCTTGATCTCTTTTAAACAGATTCGGCTTTTTTGCATCATTATCATGGTCAGTTTCCAGTGTTCATCTCTCCTGTCATACAGGAGCTAACCTACAAGAGCTCGGCAACATCTGTGCTGCATTATGAGATGTTACAGAGCACAGTTCAGACACTGAGCACTCATCTTGGAAGCTAAACATCTGCTGCTGGTTGGCTCAGTCCATCAAACTCCCTTAATGTGTGCTAGGGACCCAGTCAAACCAACAGAAGGACATTACTCATCACAAAGCAGCTGCAGAAGCATTTGATGGCTGTGTTGTTTTTAGCAACCGTATATATAATCAAGAATGTATATCAAGGCTTCAAATACAAATATCCAAATCTTTAAAAATAACAAAAGGCAAGAAAAATTTCACAAATGCAAGTTTTTCTGTCACTAGGATATTGAAATGCAACGTATTGTGTTCCAGTGGCAAACAAATGGATCCATGAGCATGGCCAGGAGTTCCAGCATCCCTGCAGTCTGAATCCTGAAGAGTGAGAGGGGTGGAGTGATAACTGGGCCCCTTGGAGTACAAGAGTCAGCCTCTACAATTGAGAGGCACACTTGAAGGCGGAAAGAAGGAGGGAGCCAGAAAGTGAGCACACAGGCAGGGGAGGTGAGAGCCGTCATAGGGCAGCCTGTGATTGGAGCCCCGGGCCCCAGGGAGCCTGAAGCGTACAGTGCTGCAGTGGACATGGCTGGAAGGCGGGGCAGAAGAAGACTGGGCCAGTTGGCAATCAGCCCCCAGAGGCCAAATGCTCTCTTGCTTCTACTGGCCAGTTCCTTCAGATGGAGAGAGGCCTCTGCCTTCGCACACTGTGCTGGTTTCAGTTAACTGTGCAAGGCTGTTTGCCCCCTGCTTGCTAAAAAACTGAAATCTTATGCAGCCGTTTTCCTACACTGGGCCCACTCAGGGGTCAGTCATTGCAGATCAACACAGCTGCAACTTGTGCATACTCAGAACTATATTTCTAATAAGTAGATCAGACGTTCAAAAAGATACTTTACGTGCCTGACTACAATGAAATGTGTATAAAATTATGCACAAGGCATCTAGAGTTTTCTATTTTATGTAATGTTGCTGGCCAGAAGTAAAGTTTTATTTTGGGATTTGAATATGCAAGTGATAGTATGTCCATTAAGTGCTGCAGATACAGAGAGAGTGTCAGAGTGATGTTGTTGTACAGAGTACAACAACATCTGTACAGAGTGCAAAATGTTTCGGGACTTTAAAGGTGCAACTTGTAATTACTGGCCATATGCTAAAAAAAAAAAAAAAGGGGGGGGCATTAAGATTGTGTACAGTTAAATACACAATAAACCCACAATGTCCTCAAAAATATATAGCACATTTTACAGACTGCAGCCTCTAGGGGCACAAGTGAAATTACAAGACAGGACAGGCCCGGGCTAGCTGGTTAGTATATTTTCTCTTGATATCTCTGGAACACAATACATGGATGCTGTGGACATAACATCTACACTGTCACTTCTTCATGTTCTTTTGATAAGGTTGGTTCCATATTAAAATGTTTCAAACTAAAACATGTTGATCACAGACATTTTCTTCTTTTATTAGAAAGGCCATATTACAGAGATTTATTTGAAGTTCTTCTGTGTTGGGTCATCTCACATCTCAGGTCTGGCATTCAAATTGTTGCTGTGAGTCAAAGGAGCCAGTCATTGTGAGCATGCCTGTTTATTCCCAGCTGACTGAGCGATGCGGTCATTGCTGCCTTTGGGAGATGCTTTCAATAACTGGCTGTGTAATGGAACAGATGAGCCAGATCTGTCAGCTTTTTATTGAGTTTCAGAGGCTGGGTATCATTAATCACGCTCTGCACGCCAAGTGATTGGGAACACGTTTGCTCCAGACTTCATGTCTGAACCAACTCAACCAACGCTGCATACCACTCAGATATGTCAGATATCTGTGTCTAAGTAGGTCATAACCCATCTTAAAACTGAGGGAAATTAACCATACATGGTATCAAATTCACTGAATGAGCTTGTTCACTAAGAGGCCTTCATATGGGACCTTTTGAGGGGCATCCTACAGATTGAATTAGGGATCTGTGACAGTAGAAAAATAAGGGGGTGACAGAGGAATAATACCTCTGCTTGCTCACAGAGATAAATGTTTTCCTTCCAGCTCCGCACAGTGTATACAAACAGACACACTCTCCAAGCACACACTGACACACAGAAAATATGAGAACAGGCCCTATACTGGATGCATATTGTGCATTCCTGTGTGCACACTAAACAGCAGGACTTGATTTTTTTCCCATGAAGTTCATGGAGGAGCAATATGCTGCTTTTCTGGAGCTAAACTGTTTCACTGCATGCATTAATATAATTAAAAATATAGTTATAGCAACATTTAAGACCCCAAGTGTAAAGAACAAAAGATCTGGAAGTACTTTTGCCTTATTTATAGAATCATATTTTAGCTAGTAATACAGATAAGAATTAATTGTCTGATGCAAATCATTGATATATGGTTCCAGTTTTATTTAAAGTGACAGAGGTTCATGTCTACCAATTAAATATGCTTTTGTGTGCAGTCAATCTAGAAATATAATAAACCAGGAACTCCAGGAAAGCAGAATTGTTGAAACTAATGTTTTCACAGGTCACACCTACAACCTGATGCCTGACTTTTTTCCCAGAATTCAAAGAGCTTAATTTTGCACTCTTTCTATACACCCTCAGTGGCCTTTGCTGTTACCATGATCACCAAAACAAACATGGCTGCAGAGGGACCTGTTGCTATGCAAGAGCATAGTCCAAACTACCTTAAGCACACATGACTAGACCCTATGTCTACTTCATAACACTGTTAAGTACATATAGCAATTCTGCACTTTTAACACTTTCAGAACCATCGTAACTTGTGAAACTTTATGATAATCCTATGCAACACTTGCTCACTGACAGAGAAGCTGTCTGGCAACAGCAAAATTAAGTGAAGCAGAAATACAGCAAGCCTCTTTATGTCAGGTTCAAAAAATCAAGAAACTCACTACATACTCATGTTAGTGAGTTAGTGCTGCCCTCTGCTGGGACATAAACGAAGCCTGCAAGGAGACAGAGAAATGTCCTTTCCTCTGACAGTAAACAAGCAGGTTACTTGATTGCCTCTTCCTTTGACAGCAAACGTTCCATATAAATCAACTGAATAGTGGTAAGTATGTAATAAATTGTGTCAAACGTTTGGGTAAAATAAGAGCAATTAAACAAGAGCATGTGTTTCACAGTTAAAAAATGGAAACTCTAAACCTAAAGCTAAAATAAATTGGGTATGATTATAGTTTAGAGTGGCATTTACTTAAAAAAAGCTAGGCAAGTTTTTCCACACAGAAAGTGTTTGTTATCTTTACTCAGGCTGTATTTAATAGAACCACTTTTTTAAAAAATTTGCAAGTAAATTGCAGATTCACTGATTACATTTTACTTGGAAATATCAACTAATTAAGCCAATTAACTGGTTTAGTGAATATTACTTGGAACAAATGATTCAATTTATATACAAAACTGAGGACACAATATAATAAACAATCACTACATGAAAAACTGCTATTTTTAAGTAAAAGCACTGAATTCGTATTTCGTTGTAGAATTTATATAGATGCTTAAAATAATAATTACAGGGCCAAAAAAATCTTTTTTTCAGTGTAGAAACTAATCGTAAGAACGTGACTTTTTGACCCCTACAACAAAATGAACTCAATTACCCAGAATGCCTCTGTGAAACGCAGCGGCAGCTGAGGCGGCACGTTCGGATTTTGTTGCTCGGAGACAGTTTTGCGCGCTGTGTGTGGTTGCGTGTGTGTTTAGTAAACGGATTATTAGCTTGTTAGCTGGAGTGTGATTAAAAACATGCCTGCTTACGGTTCAGCCACTGCGTTGGCCAGGCTGTCATCTAAAACTAATATTCACTAAGCTGAGGGATGAAGAGCAGAAAACAGAGGCCTGTCAAAGCAGGAAGCAACAGAAAGAAAGGTAAAGTGTTGTTAGCATAACTCAAAGTTAGCTTAGCTACCTGCTAGCAGTGAGCGTCAGCTGTCTGTCAGCCTCGTATGTTAGCTTACGAGCTACAGTAATGTTGTGTTCAGTTAATTTGCTCTTAGTTTATATCGGTTTTTGTTGTTTTGCATGTATTGTCAATGTTCATATGCTGTTCTAACGTTAAGCATTTGTTTATTAACTTGTAACGCAGTTTGTCTGTCTGCTGACTGATGCTAAAGCAAAGTTTAGTAACCTTAAAGGGAAATATTGGAGTCTGTATCAATGAATTCAGTTCTTTAGTGGAAATGTGTCTTAAAATATGCTTTAAAGTATGTTCCTGGATTTGTGTTTGCTTCTAGGTACTCTAAAACTTGCCAGTATTTGTTGTTTATGTATCTGCTGCACATGTATAGCTAGATGAGAGATTCTGCTGGTTAACTTAAGTTTCAGTTACAAAGTAGATTGCAGTAGGCTTAATCGGGTTAATGCTCATAACTTTATGTCATTGCGAGACACTTTTATTAAACTATTCAATACTTGGGATGTTTACATGCTGGCTATAAATATTGGGCTTGTAGTTGTTTTGATTCACCTCCTGCACTGAGGTAAAGTGTGATAATAATTATATTGTGTCGACACGCATTCAGATAGCTTCAAACATTCCTGATTTAATGCATTATTGACAGTAGTATCATACCTGTGAAACTGACTGATTTTAAAGCCAAATATTGCAACAGTGATATATACTACAGCCTGACTGATACTGGATTTTTGAGACTGATGCTTTTTGGAGGGGAAAATTTCACCAATTAACGATAAGTAGACCTTTTCTATGTGGATTGGCACCATTCTTAAATAAATATCTTTATTAAAGAATATTGAACATTATTATACATAAAATTGTATTAAACTGGTAACCAATTCTATAAATGATGACTGAGAAAATGAAGAAGACATCTAAATAAATTGCTAATGCAATATATCCCTCCAAGAATAGTTTTATGTATTATGTATTGTATTTGTCATGTTGCCGCATATCGGACAACATAATGACAGTACATTATATGACTGCTATACCAGTTAACATTGAGCCAAAACTTGCAAAAACTGCCACTCTTACCTGACCTATGACATAAATATTTACAGTGCTAATGTTTGCCAAAAATAATAATAATGAAAAAATAACTCTTTGCAGTCCCGAGCGATGTGTCCCCCTCCACCAGCCTCCCTCCTCTGGTCGAAGGCCAGCTAAGGTGCTTCCTTCAGGTGACAATAAGCCGGGTATTATGGACAGTTCACAAGCCTCCAAATGCAACATTCGTCAGGCTGCGCTGGTGGGGAGAGTCATCCAACGGGACACACTTCTTCCCAAGAGATGGATCGCAGACGTCACAGAAGACCATCAAGACCACAGCTCGCTTCCCCATCCGCTGTGGGCCGAAGCAGTTCACCTCATATCTTACAGGTAACTCGAAAAGATATGATATGTTTGAGTTTAAAAGGTTCAGTAACTAACCTGTCATTGTGATTGACAGATATGAGCTCCCTGGTGCTGGAAGTTCTGACAAAACCGGATCATTTGCCGATTGCACGGGCTCAGGTTGCGGGCATCTCACGCCTTGCTCTGTCACACCCCATCAGTGGATTTTACACCCTTGTATCGCCAACATCTGAGAAGCTGGGAGAGTTACAGGTGAGTGGAAACTTGAATTCACATAGACTAGCCAGCTGCATTTACTTTGAATGGAAAAGACAGACATCACGTAAACTGGAGAAAAAAATGTAATCACCCCTTATGACAAATATGTAAGACTCCATAAGTCGCACGGGGGCTGTTTGTAGCTCACTGTGACCTTAACTGTATGGAGCAAAAGACAATCACAAATATCATTTAAAGGCACAATAATCTAAAACACTGGATTTATTCTGCCTTCCAAAATAAATAAAAAAATAGTTAGGGTGCCTAAACCTTACCTTTTTGTATCTAAAATTATATCTGAAAAGTGTTTGGGGGCATTCATAACAGAGGTCCTATCACCCATCGTCCACGTCTTAACTCTTATCATCATTTGTAATTGAAAAACAAACCACTGAAGCCCCCATAGATAGATTACCCTTTGTAATGTTCAAGGTGTTATACTTTTGTACCAGCAGTGGTAAACTGTTGAATCCATATCTTAACATTTTCTTTCATCCCCCCAGGTTTCCCTTAATTTGGAGCCTTTGACAGAAGCCTATGACAGCAGCAGCTCATGTCCCATTACAGATGTCAGCATCGAAGGACCAAAAGTCCCCACTCTGACTGTGCCCCTGCAGCCCAGACCACTCTCAGCTGGCAGTGGGAAAGAATCAGCTGGGAGCAGCAGCGGAAACACGCCAAGGTTTGAAGTTGTTGCTATTCGTCATCAAATGCATGTGTTTTTATAAAAGTTCACTAGAAATAATTTTAAATCTGAGCTTAATAATCTCATTGTAATATTTCAGAGGGAAAGACCACTTATATTTTCAAGATGCCCAGAAAGACAAAGGCAAAGAAGAGTCACTGGAGAATCAGATGCCGACAACAGACAGATGCCAGAATGGTCAAATAGCTGTGAATCCTTCAAGTCAGGAGCCGAGTGTTCAAACAACCAATGATATCCTTTCAGGTTGGTTGCAGCGTGACTGCACATCAGATGTATACATCCTTAAATACACATATTTGACTGTCTCTTAACAAATACCCAAATTGTCTCTCATTGAAGTTATTCTAGAACGTGGGAACAAGCTCAGAAATGCTATGGTGGTATCGGCTTTAAATTGTGACATCGATTCTGCTCCGGCTCTGAAAGACACCCCTCTGCCTCTGCCAAAGGACAACATCCTGCCAGCTTCCAAGTTAGTGTTCAACAACGACAGTGTCTTCTTATCTTATAATGCACATGTTTATAATACTTCATTTCTATGTCTGTAGGTCCTTACCTTCTCCCTCTGGAATGTTTCTTCAAAATATTCTTCATGCTGATTCAGCTCTGAAGCACTCTGATGATGTTGCTGTTGTCTCAGACAGCTTAGACTGTCCTGTTGACATGGATAACAGAGCTGTGGATCTGCTTCTTGGCAGGTACATACATACATATTTACCTTCATATGTGACAAAATAATTGAGCAATTATATTCAAGACTGTTAAGATTTTTCATTTATTTATTTTAGCTTAAACACATCACCTCTGCCTCTCTGGGATGGAGAATGCTCTTTCCCTGATTCTCTGTCCGGCCATAGCAGTGTTTGTGGAGACAGTGACCTCAACGACCCACAATATGATCAGAGCTTACTGGAAAATTTGTTCTACAAAACACCTGTAAGTAGATTTATTTTCTGATAGTTGTCACACGAAAAACATGTTTTATGTGTACTATCATCGTTAGTGTACTTTATTTTGTAGCGGAAAGTTATTTAAAGTAATTCTTGTCTTTTTGTCTTTCAGATGTCAGATACAACACCAAACAACACTGAAGTGGACGGTCAAGGAACAGTGTCCCCAAGTAAAAAACAGCTGACACTGTCTGGGCCCAAGATTAGTGGAAGGTAAGGACCTTTACATGCTCCTTAAGCCATGCTGCTCGGACAGTAAACGGTAAAAAGCTCATTTCAGGAGATTGAGTGGGGGGTGGGGGTGTTATTCAATGTTTTTTTATCCCTTCGCCTTCAAAGACAGCCACTCTAAAAGGGCATATCTTCATCTTAACCTACTGTAATTTATCAACATCTATAAAGAAACCAGTTACAAAAAAAGCAAAAGGAAATTCACCAATTTAACAAACCATTTACACTTGATTTATGGGATACACACAAGTTACCAACATAGAACACAGACAAAAAAAAACCATATACATCGAGAGATTAGATTTAATGTAACCATACCACTTTTTGCATTTAATACTGTGTCCAGTCCAAACTCCAAGCCTCAGCGGTCTGCAGATGCCGGTGGTATCCCTCCTGGCCTGAGTGAAGAGCAGTTGAATTTGCTGAGTTTGATCAGACTGGCCAGAGTGACCATCGACTCCCTCACTGTACCTACAGGCAGTACAACCACCACACCTCGAAAGACCTCTAGCAAAGGGAAACCTCCTCGACCATTAACCAGCAAGAAGTGGTATGCAGAACATTTAACATTATTTTGATCTCATTTAGGGATAATGTTGCAAGTATTAGTAACAAAATCCTGTGATTTCTCCTCTCTTTTCCCATTAGCACGTATTTTATTGAGTATGCATTCCCGATGGCCTCCACTTCCAGTCGACATGAGCGTAGTAAGAGTGGAGATGGGGAGGTGACCAGAGCTGTTGCCAGTAAAGTCACAGGAGGAGGAAGTATGATCTGTGACAATCTGCTTTTATGAGTTAAAAACATTGTTTTTGTATGTTTTCTGACTGTATCTGACATACACTCTTAATGTGTTTTTTTTTTAGTGGTTAATTTCCATCAGCGATCTGTGTTTCCTGTCCACTTCAATACAGCAGCAGTGAAAAAATGGATGGGAACTGATTTGATTTTTAAGATTTATTCACGAAAGAGCGACCAAAGGAAAGTAAGTGACTAAACATTACTGATATGATTGTTTAAATTGAGTTAAAATGGTTGATTTAAGAGGGAATGACTGACACTTGGGTATCTGCATATCAAATCTTTACATTTGGGTTTCCCTAAATATAGTTGTTTTGTTCCAAGTTACTCTGGAAATAACAAATTATAATGTTCACGATTTGAACAACACAGTTGTGATTGTTTTGAATGGATGATGATGTTTTTTATGTTTGTGTGCACGGTATATCATTTTGCAGCACTAAAAGCAAAAGGCTCTTTCTTATTATGACTTTAAAACTTAAAAACAAATGAAAACAACTTCTTGTTTCTAATAAATACCTAGAAACACAGCTGATATTAATTAAATTAAATACCTAGAGGATTAAAGTGCTGGTAATCACTCTGGCATCTTTTGTTGCAGCCTGTTCCCATCGGTAAGGCAGTTCACCCGCTGCGTTGTCTGCTGCAGAGCAAACAGCTGAGTCAGTCTGTTGTGTTACTTGTACAGAGTGTTGAAGGAAACAGTGAAAAGCAGGAGATTGGACCTCTCAAGGTAATTTATGTTTTTGTACCCAGTAATTTACGTTTGCAAGCCTGATATTTGTTATTCAAGTGACTGTCATAGAAGTTATATTATTTTTTTCCCAGGTGTCAGTGGAACTTGCTATAGACAACAAAGACTTCCCTTCTGAAAAAAGTAAAAGCAAGCTGGCCTGGAGAGACACATCGCCTTCACAAACTGCACCCAGTCCACACAGAGAGACCGCCTCCAGATCTCACCACGAAGAGGATGGCAGGGAGGAGTTACCATCTTTTGAAGATCCCAGGCTGAATGCTTGGAGTCCTAATAAACCCACAAAAGAACCCTCTCCCCATATCAGTCTCCACAAGTCTCCTCGCAAATCACGACTGCAGGTTGAGGAGGATCCTGAGGTCCTGCTGCATACGTTACTGATGGTACCAGATGGAAAGAACTTCAACTGTGGGCCCATGCAGGCTCCAAACGTGTACTTGAACTGTAAATTCTGGTGCGATGAGACGGCGAGATCCGTCATCAGCTGGGGTCAGGCAAACCCCAGTTTCAACTTTGTTCAGGTTAGCCAAGGAGATCAAGTCTTCTTAAACTGTCAGAATATTTAAATCAGACTACAAAGGAAGCATAATTATTTTATGTTGTAAATGCAGAATCCCACTGACAACATGGCTTTTTCTCCTATTTCTCAGGTGACCCCTGTGGCCTTAACATCCAAGCTGCTGGAGCGGATGAAGAATAACGTGATGGTTATCGAGGTGTGGCAAAGGACAGGAAGTTCAGGGCAGGATCGACTCCTCGGCCTCGTTAAATTACCTCTCCACCAGTTTTACATGTCATTTAGGTAAGTTGTGATTGGCCGATAGTTGTTCTAAATAGTTTCATTGGTGGTCTCTATATAGGCCAATCAGATGACGAAAAACACATGGGACAGATTTCCATTTGGTCAGTAATATTACCAATATATACATAAATAATGCAACATGATAAATGGAAGGTTTCAAATAGATCCTCTGACCGGTAAACAGGGTGCTCCTTTTTTCTTTTCTTTTTTCAATAGAAATCAGTCAACTTTCCAAATGGTATTTGTCACTGTTAAGTTTATGAAACAAGTAATCAATAAGTTATATGTTTAACTCTTTTATTTCCAATTTCATTTTTTAGTTGATTAATCATTTAAGTCATTTCTTTTATGCAAAAGTACGGAAGAACTCCTTATTAAGTCCCTTTAATTTGATTATTTGTTGGCATTCCTAGTTTCTATTGTAACTCATTTTTATTGATAACTGGAGAAAATAGTTAGCAGATGAACTGATAAATTGCAGCTCTAGAAATGACAAGTTATCTGAGTTCAGATCTTGCAAAAGGCTTATATGGGTTATTTACCTACAATTTTTATTCAACCTGTCCTCTAAGGGGCGCTATGGCACTTCTCATCCAATTGGAATATTTTGTACATAACTTTTTTCCTACATGCCATACATTTTTTTGGAATTCTTAAATGAAACTGCAGGGATTTTCCACCACAAACGACACAACGTGTTAATGAGACCTAAAAAATTCCAGTCAAATTGAGTCTGCATGCAAGACTATTAACCCTCCTCTCTGTTTTCCTCCCCTCCAGAGATCCAAAGATTACCCACCTTCTTCTCCAGGCGCAGTACCCTGTTCTAGGGGTTGACTGCTACATGCCAGTGATTGATGTGTTCTCAGGCAGTTGTAAAGGACACCTCAGGGTTGTTTTGGCTATGGGCCGATCAGAGCAGATAGTTGCCCTCCAGCGCACGAGGGATGAAGAATACGATAGTTTGTCTCATCTTGTGCGACCAGTTCATCTGCTTGATCACCAGCCTCATTCACAAACAAAGGTCAATGTTCAATTTTGTTACATAATGCATGAAGCATTTTTTTGTCTGTGTGTGTGTTCTTGTTAAACAAATCATTGCAGATAAGCAGCACCTCCAAGGAGGAAATACTACTAAAAAAATACTGAGAACTTAAATATGTTTGAAGCTTGTTTGTCTCATGAATGTGGATTGTTTAAAATCATACTGAATAGTCATGAAAATGACACCAAGAAACTCTCATTTCATTCTTATATCTAAAAAGCTCAGTAGACTCTTATGTTACTGTGCTGTATTCTGCATGTGTGTACTGGTTTATCTGCTTAGAAATGTCCCATCCTTCAACTGAGTGCATTTCTTCTTTGTGATGACAAGTTGTCAAGTCCCTTTCACCTCCTATCACGATTGTGTTTCTCCTGCAGGTGATTGCGGCACAAAAGGAAGCTATGAGAGAGCATGTGTTTGTGATAAGAGTGGAGAAGGTAAACGGGCTGACACCTCTGCAGTCCACCGTGTGGGGTGAGGCTGACTGCTACACCCAGTACAGTTTCCCCTGTCAGGAGGGTGACCCTACTGCACAAGTGGACCAAAACCTCATAGAGAGTAGTAAGGCCGTTTTAGTACATTTCCCAATTCCTTAAGAAGTTCTTCTTCCCTCTGTGTCAGTCTGACCTCTGTCTCATCTCTTATCCGACAGGTGTGAACCTGAAGCCGTTTCGTACAACCACAACTCTCTGTGTCCCTGACCCAGTGTTTGGCCACACTGAGACTCATGTGCTTCTCGCTCCTGAAGGAGTTCCTGTTCAGAAGCTGCTGCTCAGCTCTCTTTCAAGCAAAGGCCAAAGCAGTGGAGGGGGTGTCCAGTTTGAAGTCTGGTGCAGGTTTGTAAACGACAGTAAATAAATAGAGCTATACAGTCATTCATTACGGCATAATTGGTTTAATTAATGCATAATGAATGAAACTTTTTTTAGGTTATTTGTTTATAAATCCTGATCCAATTTTGCATTTATACATATTTACAGTCTTTAAATCTTAAATATTTAAAGTTTTTTCCTACTGGCTTCATAGAAAGATTTTTTTATGCATCTGCAGATATTATTATCCAAATGTTCGGGACCAGCTTGTGGCCAAAGGGATGCTTCCGTTGTCCAAGCTGTGTGCAATGGTCACCATGCAGAGACAGCATCCGAATGAGGCTCAAATGTTCTCGCTGCCCCTCATTCCCAGGACAGACTGTCCCACAGGACATCAGCCTCAGCCCTCAGGTACACACACACACACACACACACACACACACAAAGTGATATAAGATATAATACAATTGATACATTCAGTTTGTTAAAAATTGTGACTGATGTGTTTCTCAGGCTTACTAGATGTGTGCATTCGGTACAAGCACCGACCAGTGAGACCTGAAGGTCAGACTGGAAAAGGAGCTGCCTCTCGTGTTGTGACACTCGTGGTTCAAGTGCACAGAGCGTCAGGTCTGCAGGCCGCAGCAAGGTACATCACTGTACTCTTGGGAGTTTTATTTGTCTTTATATAATGGAAACTCCCAATAGCAATGTTATAAAGCATGAAACTTTTGTCTTTGACCGTTGTGTTTGCTTTGGGGGAAGGTGGGCAGGTTCTGAATTCATTTTTGAAAATACGTTAAGGGAAGTTGTTCAAACTCAAATACATAATTTTTGTCACTCTTTGGTGTCAAGTCAAGTATGGATGGATCCATGTATGGATTGCAAAAGTTAAATGCATCACACAAAACGCCGATCAATTCTTCCATATGCATGTCTATACCGCCTCAGTGTCTTCAGTCTACACTCTGCCTCTCTGTTTCAGGGTTTTATCAGAAAAAGAAGAAAGATTCAGCTACTTTGCTGATGTGGGAGTGAACTCATACGTAACAGTTGAGCTCTCCTTCTTGCCTGAGACTGAGAGGCGGAGCACCCGCATAGCCGCCAGGACCTTCTCCCCAGAGTTCGACCACCACATGGAGGTGTCCTGTGATCTGCTGTTTCAGAGGAGCGGTGGAGAAACCTGCAGCCTGGCTGAGCAGCTGGACGAAGCTTCGGCTGTCTTTACTGTCTGGAACAGAGACAGTCGCAAAGGTTAAAGAAAGCTTAGTTTTGCTTTATTTACCACAATGACAGTAATAAAATGTAAGTTACTTATTCATTTTGTGCTATTTGTTGCAACAGTGCAAACTCGTAAGCCTAAGGATGTGATGTTGGGAACAGTGAAATTACCTCTTGCTGATCTCATCCATAAAAGAACAGGTAAGCAGCACTCTTGGTGACGGCTTGGTGTAATAGATTTGTGACAAATACAAACAATTTTGTTTCTTTTTCCAACTATAAAGGTATTTCTGGCTGGTTTGGAGTGTATTTACCTCAGGAAACAAGATCTTCTCAGCACCAGCACATCTTGGTTGGGGGGCTGGAGATCTCCTTTAACTTCGCCCACCACTCAGACAGAGAAAGAGTCATTAAAGCTGCTCAGGGTTTGAGCTGGGAAATGGACCAGAATGAAACACAACATGATGAAGAAGCTTGGGGAGACGGGATTAGAAAAATGTCTTTGACTTTTTCAATGCCTAGAGCGTGGATACCAGTCCACTGCTTGCTTCTGCCAGGCCTCAGTGAGCTTGAGCGCTCCACCTACTGCTACTTCAGGTACAAGTTCTACGACCAGGACGCTTTCTGCTCCCAGATGAAACACCCGTCTGTTGAGGAGGGAGGGCAGGCCACGGTGGCTTTCCAGGGAAGTAGAACTGTGCAGCTGAGGAGCACTCAGCCCTTGATGTGGTATCTTCGAGAGGAGCGGTTGGAGGTTCAGGTGTGGGTGGCCTTTACAAAAGACAAAGCCCAAAGGCCCCGAGACACGGACCGACTGGTGGGTTCAGCGTTTGTGGATCTATCCTCTCTTGCAAAGACGCCAAAGCAGAAACTTACTCTTAGTGGTAAGAAATTCTTAATTGAGTTAGAAATGAGCAACCTATTTTATTTGCATGTTGTATTTTTGGAGCTATGTTATAACTGTTAAAGATATTATTTATTCAAACCTTTTTTTTTTTTTTTACAGGAGTGTATCCGCTGTTCAGACGCTCAGCAGCAGATCTACAAGGTGCTGCTCTAAGGGTGCATATCACGCTGACCACAGGCGTCCCTGTGGAGGTACCTACTGGAGACACCCAGGTGGACTCGGACAGCCAGGAGGAGCTCCTATCAGCAGAGGCTGAGGGAGCAGACCACGTCCCATCACCCACTACTCCCATAAAATCAAATAGCAGACACAGAAATAAATCCTCCACAACAACTCCAGACATCACATCTGTGCAGCACTCAGAAATTAGCCTGGATGAATCATTCCCTGTAACTGTTGCAGTGGACCAGGCTATGCACCTGAATCTGAAGGGTGAGCTGCTATCTATTTCCCATCTACCTTTTTTTTTGTCTTACATACATTATCAATAATAATGACATTTGTTGTGTTTCTCTGGCAGGCTGTCCTCTAGCACAGCGCAGTGAAGTGTCACCATGCTGCTGTGTTTCGTACGTCACTGCAGACTCTGCTGAGCCAGTGTCCACAGCTGTCATAACCAACACTGACTGTCCTGTGTGGGACCATCTACAAGAGTGCAGGTCGAGTTACACCACATACATTAACTTAAATTTTTAATGATATCTCTAATACAGAGTCACATTCACAAATACAATATCAGACTGATGGTTTGTTTTGTTTGTACAGGCTTTCTAAGCAGCTACTCGTCGATCCACAACAATCACTCGTGTTCAAAGTCTGGCACAAAGGAGGTACAGGAAGCAATTACACTTTTTGAGGTATATAATATTGATTTGTTTGCCATATTAATTCACTCTTCACTTGTTTTACTTGCTTAGAAACGGAAAGGGTGATTGGATTTGCCTCTGTAGACCTGTCGCCATTAGTTTGTGGGTTCCTGTCAGTGTGTGGTTGGTACAACATCACCGACTTTAGTGGTCAGTGTCATGGCCAGCTCAAAGTGTCCATCACTCCACTAAAGGGGGTTCAAGACCTCCGAGGACAGAGAAAGACTGTGAACGAAGAAGCTGCAAATAACTCACCGGTGAGAGAAAGCATTCATGCCTATGTTAAAAAAAACAAAAACAAACTTGTTTGTGTAGTTTTAATGATGATGAATGTGTGTAATTAACAGGCTTTATTCCAGGGTCTCCCTCTCAGCTACCAAACCACAGCCACATACAACAGCTTCCCCTCTCACATAAGCCGACACACCGAGCAGAAGATCTCATCACCTGACCAAATGGACAGGCTGTTCTCTGAAAGGTTTGTAGAACAATTACACATATTCATTCAGGCATGATTTAAAATGTATCTCCACATGTTCAAAAAAGCCTCCACATTGCATTTGTTTACTGTCTTTTCATCTGTTCAGGTCCAGTGAGAGTGACCGCCACTTTGAGCACATGGACAAAGTGCGTCTTTACCATCAGAGTCTGCAGGAGCAAACAGCAGCTCATTCTGTCTGCAGCAGCAGTGCTGGAGACATCAGTCCCTCCAGCTCGCTCCTGTTTTCAGCACTCAGGTATAATTCCTCAGATACAAAGTCCATCCAGTGAGTGTTTGCTCTTTTTGAAGCATTTGACTACAACTCTTTGTTTTTCCAGGAAAAAACTAAGCGAGCTGGACAACATTCAGAGATACTTCAGCCGTAAGCTTTCAACTCCAACATTCCCCTTCACGAGTGAGCAGGACAGTCACACCAAGCATGAGGAACAGAGGGACACAGAGACAGACACATGCCAGCTTCTTCTCAAGTCCAACCAGTTAGTTGGACAAGTCAACAATATAATTAGTGGTGAGCTCTTTCACACTGTCTCATACGTAGTCATTTTACCATTTAAAGATCATTTTTGGCAGGTAAACTTTGTTCTAGTTTACCAAACCTTGGCAGTTTGACCCAGGGTTCATCGTGGACACAGTCTGCTGTGTGGCTTACACACTTTAACCATAAATGGAGGCATTACTGTACCCTCTGTCCTCTGAATAAAGAACAGTGGTGCTGAAATTAGCACTGCTTTGCTGTCACTCTTAATGCTTTATCCAGTCATTATGTGGTACCTTAGGGCTGCAACTAACAGTTATTTCTCCTGATTAATACATCTTTTATTTGGCTGTAAAATGTATTTTTAATAGCTACCATTACCAATACAACTCTAGTTTACAGTTTAACCTTACTTTTAAACTGTGTCCCAAACACCATGAACAAGCAGTGGTTTTAGACATTACCAATAATAAATGCAGGAAAAAGTATTTTTTATGACCCTGAATGCTGGAAAAAAACATTTAAAAACACATTAACTGACTAACAACACTACTATAATAAAAATATAAGACTGATCTACTCAAAATCTTCATTGTCCTTCTCACGCAGGTCTACGAGGACACCACCTAGAAACGATCCCCTCCGTCCCCCAGAGCAGCTCAACAGCTTCCCCTGTTGGAGACAACAACCCTCAAACTATCCCTGAGAACATAGCCAGTCCACGCAGAGCTTCAAATTCTTCTCTAGAAGGAGTGTCCCCTCTGCAATCGCCAACGCAAAAGATACCTGAAGACCATATAGACTCTGAACCTCAGGAAGAAACGGACATACAAAACTATGAGGTTGCTGTGTCTGAGGATGAAAACGAAGAAGGAACATACAAATATGAAGATGGGACAGGTTGCACACTGGTTGAGGAAGATCATGATGATGAGGAGGAGGAGGAGGAGGAAGATGAAGATTTTGAGGAGGTTGTGGTGCAGCCGAGGCCTCTCAATGAGGTGACCTCTTTAACAGACAGAACCAGTCCTTGGACCAGCATCATGTCAGACCCTGACCTGGTTTCTCTGGAGAGCCTGGAGGCACCAGAGGAGCAGAATGTGAGCGAAAACGAGGACGAGAAAAGGCAGGTCGTAAATCTGCAAACTCATGACCGTAGCGGGAAACACAAGTGTGTCGGACGTGAGGAAAGTGAACATGAACGAAGTGACAGCTTTAGTCGATCAGCAGGAGACGCTTCAGACACGGAAACAGATGGCGAAAGGACACAACAAGCTGTAGAGGAGAGACGAGCAAAAGAGCCCGACAGCCACATGGAGGGGTCAGGTGATGCTACAGATTATAGGTCATGCTCCCCGGACAACCACGACACCTCACTCCAACCGTATCCTTTATCTGTATTTTATTGTAGTGCAAATAGAGGAGAAACAAGAGTTTTTTGCTTAAATTAAACATTTGCATGCATCTCTTTTTTTATTAATTCACTTCATAAATGTGCAGAGAGTAGAGGGAAAAGACAGAAACGACCAGACGGAGACATTCGTAACATACAAACTGTTTGAAGCTAACATCTGTACTGTTGCTTCGTACGCTGTTGAAGGCAATCACCAAATGGAGACTTTGCAGAGGACAATTCACACTCTGTTTGTCCTGTAGATGTAATGAGGTTAAGAATTTCCTTTTTTCTGCAGTCAACAGCAGTTTTGTACCTAACTTGGCTGCAAGATGCCATCATACCATATATATATATATTTTTTTAACATTCTACAACAAGCTCGGCCCCTCTGGAGCTCCCGAATTTCTTCCTCCCCTCACACCAACTGGAGGCATCCATGAGAGTCATACGTTTAGCTCCGTCTTTCTCCCAGACGGCCAGTGACCCGGTGAGTATTTGTCACCAACTCTATTTCTGGCATTCACACTCACTCGCTGTCTTTGCCCATTTACCTTTTCACTCCCCTCTAACAATTTACCGGAATATATTTGTTTTAATTATATTCTCTGCTATGTTATTACATACAGTGCTCTTGTAATAAAAGTATCACTTGTTTCCGCTTTTAGAGACTTTGACGGATGATACATTAAACAAAGTAGATTTAATAGTCTGTCACATCAGAATGCCATGCAAAAGCAGAGTGTAATTAATGAATCACTTTACATTTCACATGAATTACACTGAACAGAGAGCAGTCAGGAATGGTGACACTGTGTACCAACTAAAGTTCAGTGTAACTTACAGCATTAACAGCTTGGGGTCCCACCCTCTATTTTCCAGTCTCACTTATTCAAATACATTCTGTACATACTGTTATGGGATCCTGAGTACATTTGGTGTTCATTGTTCCGCCCATTGTTTACACTTAAATCTATTTGCATTCACTCACTCTCTGTTTAAGTGCAATATTTTTTTCTGTCACACTGTCTTAGTATGCTGTGTCCATAGCTTTGAGCCTTTAGGGAAAGTAGTTGACAAACAAGTTTGAATAGTCTTAAGTGTGGTGGAATTTAAGGAAAGATTCCTTAGTGAGAAATGAAAAGTATTTAAGAACTTGCTTGTCTTTAAGTATTTTTAGTAAACAATAATATATTGAAAGATTATAATGAACATTCAAGTTTGAGAACACAAGCAATCATATACAAACAGAGTCACATCATACTAAACAGCTGAATAAGGGCAGAGTTCTATCACCAAGGAGGCTCAAGAAAATCAAACAAACAAAGACAGAAAAAATTCCTTTGAACCAAGCTTTTATACAGTTCACTGAGTCAATAGTCCGATGACCTGTAGATTGTAATTTGCAGAGAGAGCACTTCGTCCTTCATCAGCAGAATAATGTGTGTTTGTATCCCATCTGTCACCTCTGACAAACTCTTTTTAAGGAAACTGTAATGATGTAAGCGTAGGGGTGTGGCTGGCATGGGGTGGCTGATTCATTGCAACAGGATAACACTCCCCTCTGCCTGAGTATTAACCCCATCACTAACAGTCAGAGCTCACGTAGACTGACCAGACTGAGGTGGTTTTGTCACATCATGAGTTAAAGTTCATGAGGTGGGTACTTTGTTAGTTAAGTATTTACTTTAACAACACAAACACAATACACACATAGAAATAACTTGATCAAATAAAAAACAATAGGTCCAAACTATTGTACTCTTGTCTGCTTCTGATTCATTTCAGGCCACACACTGCCTCAAAAATGTACCAATAACTAGTAGATTTGGTTTGTAATTGCTGTGATTACATTAATTGCTGCATCATTTAAATTTCCAGGAACAATGTCACTTGATTGTCCTATTGTCATAAGAAAAAGCCTTTATGACATTAAAAAAATGCTGCTTGCAGCTTTGTCCTGTCCACCCTACGTTTCCCTGAGCAGAACACCTGCCATGACATAGTTTCGTCTGCTCACAATGCTAAAATTATTTGTTATTTGTTAACGGCTAGCTATTTGGGACCAAGCTATTTCTGGGTAGGGCTGGATAATATGGCCAAAATCTTCTATTCTGTAAATGTAGGTAATTTCATACCTTGATAACGATACATATCACTAGAATATGAATATCAATACTATCAATAAATAAATGGTCTAAAAGAACAAACCACATGTTAAAGCCTTTTTGTGTACTCTATAGTCCAGCACCTCTATTCACTCCAATTTCACTCTCACATGCAAAGATCAGAACGTTAAGCGTTGTCCAAAAGAGGTAAATATTGCTGTAGTATAGTTTAGCTGCTGTTTTTTCAGCATTACAATATTATTATATTATATGTTTTGATGATATGTGTCGTCATATCCCCCGACCCTTTTTCCAGGAACAAAAGACTTTATTCTGACCATAGAATGTATATAACGATTGACGGCCTAACAGCTCCTTAAATGTGAAGTCAAAACATCTAAATTGCCCTCCCCTCTGGTCATGAATCCTGTCCCCTCTATTTTAGCGGATAGCACATAAGCCAAACTTAAAACTCAAAATATGTCAAAATTTTCCTTTTATTTTGTTTTTGTCATTTAAGGTTATTCTTATCATGCTGATATTCAAGTGTTATTTGTCTGATAAGTTTGGAACATGTTATCCATTTTTTTATACAGTCTTCAGTCTTTTTTTGAACAGTCTTCATCTGTTCTTGTCCGACAGTTTATATACAGTCAGCTGTGGAGAAGGGAAATGTTTCTGCATCACCCCATTGTTAATTAATCCAGTTTCCAGGAGGGTGTGGTGGTATGGAGGTATATATTTAAGGCAGGAGGTGATGTGTCTGTTTTTGTATGAAGGACCTTCTAAAGAACCGGTTCATGCTAGTCACTCAAATTACAACAGAGAGACACGTGTCTAGCCGGTTAAACAGTCTACATATTAACACGAGCATGGACATTAATCAAAGAAAGGTTTGTTCTGTTTGAGCAGCCACTCATGTTTCCGCACACCTTAAACGCACAATAAATTACACTTTCCCTAATCATTATTATGTCTTTGTTTTGAACACAATAGAAAACAGTATGCTTAGGATCATTATTCGCTGCAGCGCTCAAACTGAAGGTGTGTTTTCATCTGAATCTTTCCAGGGGCCGAGCTCTCCGCTTGACAGCATTCCTCATCGCAGAGGCCCTCGACAGCGCCCAAACATGTCTCCCTCATCCATGAAGAAAGAGACGGAAAGAATTGCAAAAATATTTGCAGCACACTTTGATGGCAATCACTAGTACGTGGTGGTTTTATTTGCTAAACATTTGTAAAGCTATGTTGTTTTAGATCATGTAAATTTAATTGGAACATTTTGTATTTTTATAAATAAATATGAACTGGTTATTGTTTTCAACACTAGTTATATTTCTTGTAGTTTGTTGACGTATTTTGTGATACCAGTACCTGCTTCTTGGAACAGGCCTCAGGCTGCATTTAGATTTATTATCTACAGTACATGTAGAAACATGTTTAGGGATGTTCTTAGAGTACCAGTTTGGTGATAATATTGGTAGGTTTAAAATACTGAATTTGGTTGAATGCATTGAAAGTATTTAGGTGTTACATTTTTGTTGCAGAATTATGCAAAAATATGTTAATTACACTTATGTGGGTTTCAGGCTGCAAGGAAAGTACGTGTTTGCTGTGTTTTCTGTCTTTTGTTTGACTTCCATCATAGACACAGCAGGTCGAGGTAAACACTGATGACATCACTGCTGTTATTATCTTACACAGCTGATGTTATAATTGCCATGACAAGTATAAATGACATACATATGTAAAATCAGTGCGTAAAATGCACAATCTTTAAGATGCAAAAATGGATCTATTAATTATGCAGCCACTGAATAATTATCAAAATAATATGTACCTGTAAATCAATTTTTAAAAATATATATGTAAAGCCAGGACTGTACTGCTTTTTAACCAAGGTGGGGCCGTTTACCAGATGTATATTTTCCTAAACAGTCATTTAGTCCTCATCCTTGAAAGTCTTTTCTTCTTTAGAAACCGAAATTGAAAGAGTGAACCCGGATCCAGGTTTGAATCCGCTCCTGCTACATGTCCTCCCCGTTCCATTCTCTCTAGCCTCTTTCAGACTGCCGTTTCAAGCTGCCATATTTACTCCTCTGAGATGTTTCACCTTCAGTATGAACATCCTAGAGGCAAAATGGGTGGACCAAGTGATCCCTGCTTTGTTTCTGCCTTCGGGTGTAAGAACAGGCGTTAAATTTGTGAGATTGCTCAAGATGGGATCAATGTGAACCAGCAAGACAGAGAATACGTGATGTAGGTTATTTGTGCGCCCAGCACCTGAGTAATAGGAAAGAAATGGGCCGTATCAGCAGAAACACACCTCTCAGTAGTTTCAGTATCTAAAATCTCTACAGCATACGTCACACCGGGCAGTTCTTCTGCCATTATTGTTTTGCATGCACTTGCCACTGTTGTTGGTTATTGTACAAAAACTGCTGCTGCTTTTTTTGTTACACAGCACTTTGTTACACAGCACTGGTAGTACAAAACTTTGTTCCGCAATGCCAGATTGCAGTGTGAATTCACAGACTGGGGACGCCAACATTATGCCAGTTGGGGAATCAGTATGAATTCCTATGCCATAATGATGGCAGAGCTTGTGTTGGCACTTTTGCAGAAAAGTATAAGAAGGACTTCTGTCACTGTCAAATAAACCACACACACGCACATTTTTTTTTTAAATCTAAACAAAAAACTGAGATGACCAGAAAGCCTCTCAGGCATATGTGGACCCCATGGGACCATAATCCGGCCCTGCTAAAAAAACAAAACAAAAAAAACACCTTACATAGACCACAACCAAAGCATTAATTAATTAATTAAACGGGTGTTGTCTTATTTTGTGGCTTAAAAAAAGCAGGTGAATCATCTTGGCCAAAAGCCTTTCTGGCTACCATAGTAACCAGAAAGGCTGTCGGCATTGCATGCGAGGTGGAGCAACTTGTTTGCATGTGGTGTGTCTGGTTTTCCTGCAGGGCGGTGCAGCAGCAGCTAACAGAGTCAACATCCGCAGCAGCAGAGGACCCGCAGCTGCAGTCAGTGCGTCTGCGAGGTGCCGCTTATATTGCGGTCGTTGTGTTTGCGTTTCTCTGCGGTTATTTGCGGAGGCCGGCTGTTGTGGTGTTTAAAAGTGGCATGAGAGTTTGGAGCTTTTTTATGGCGAATGCCGCCTCAATGGGACCCGGCTTTCAGAAGACAAACTTTTCAATACCTGAAAGTTGACGTCGGCTGCAGCGTCATGACGGGGCAGAGAACCAACTTAACAAATATTTAAAGTGGAGGAGTAGGATACAATTATTTGAAGCGGACTCAGGACAGAAGCTGCTTTGTTTATGCTTAGTTAATTTTGTTCTTACGACTTGGTTGAGTTCCGTCATTAATTATGGTGGGTGGAGGAGCTGCTGATTTCGCCCCATCAGCCGCTGTCAAGATCTTTTCAGCAGGAACAGCTGGCTGTGTGGCCGACCTGGTCACGTTCCCCCTGGACACAGCCAAAGTCAGACTGCAGGTGAGGACTATCACCTGTACATAAAGTCATCGGTGAGGGAACACTGCCCTAAATACTCATTAACCCCCCCAACCAATCCTCTCTTGTTGTTGTTTTTTTGTAAATTTAATCTCACATTATAATTGTCTAAATGCGGCCAAACCACTTTACCAGTGGAGAAATATAAATAAGTTCGCTTTACTCAAGTACTGTACTTAATTATAATTTTTTATAACGTTTTATGCTACTTTTTCTTTTACTCCACTACATTTGGAGGCACTTTTTACTCTACTACATCTACTCTAACCCTATAGTTACTTTGCAGATTCAGATTTAAACCCCAAAATGTATCAACAAATAATATCTTGTGTATTATTATAGATTAAGCTACATTTGCAGTAAGTAAAGTAATTAAATTTAGCTTGACCTTTAACAACTGCATCATTAAAGTGATGTAGCCTACATTAATACATCAATATTTAAGCAGTTATAATATACATTTTTCAGAAAATCAGTCATTCTGCATCATGGCTACTTTTTCTTTTAGTCCTTTAAGTATATGTTGATGCTAATATTAATGCCTTGACTTTTACACAGAAGTAACAAAACATGAAACAAGTGTTGCTTTGCAACAGGCTCTAAACAAGAGGAACTTCTTAACGCAAGTGCATGTTGCTACATCCTAAACAAGACATAGCACTTATTATTCCATTAACAAATGGAAAGGAAGCTAATAATAGACATAAAAACATAATAAGGACATTATAGTGGCCCTACAGGTGCAATGTTTTGTTTCTTGCAGCATCACGTTCCAGACCTCGTGTGTGGCCTATAAAGGAATGTTTTAAACGTTTTGTTTTGCATTTATGTGACTTTAGATTCAAGGGGAAAACAAGGCTTTGGTTAAAGGCCAGAAGATGCAATACAGAGGTGTGTTCGGCACCCTTTTCACCATGGTGAAGACAGAGGGCCCCAGGAGTCTGTACAGTGGACTGGTTGCAGGGCTGCAGAGACAGATGAGTTTCGCCTCAGTCCGCATCGGCCTGTACGACACCATGAAGCAGTTCTACACCAGAGGGTCAGACAGTATGTGTCCAAATGTTTCTACAGACAATCAAGCAGTGGAGTGAATCAAACCTGTCCCTGTTTAGCACAAAGTTAATGTGTGATTTGCCAATTCCCATACAATGTTATTGAACATATTCACTTATGAGCTGCAACTAATGTTTTATCGATTCATTTTTTATTTTTTAAAACATCTACATTTGCCAGTGGTGGAAAATAACAAAGTACATTTACTCAAGTACTGTACTTAAGAACAATTTTGAGGCACTTGTACTTGAATTTTTTCATTTTATGCTACTTTGTTCTTATACATTCTGAAAAGAAAAAAGTAACTTTAGCTGTGAAATAGATGTTATGCAGTAAAATGCACGATATTTCAATCTAAATTATAGTGAAGTATATTTAAAACATTTGATCCACTTTATATAACTATAATATAGCATTGTTATAGATTAGACTACCTGAAAGTGAAGCTAAATTGTTAAGATTAGCTTCATCATGACAACTTTATTATGCTGCTTACATGTACATGTAAGAAATCAGGATTAATCCATACTGTGGCAAGTTAGACTTTATCATTTTGAATTAAGTAAAAAATAATTTGCATTTACATGTCATGGCTTGCACCAAGAACAACCAGTTATGTCAAATTATACAGAGCAAACACTGCCCCCAAATGTCAGAAAATATCACCTACACGTAGGAGAAATAAAAGAATCCCCTCTTATGACTGCAAAACAGACTGTTTCAATGCATAGAAAGTCTGATGTTTGTGTGAAAAATGCAAACATTTGCACTTTCTGAACTGGTTTTACAGGATGCAAAATTCCTCCCAGGTTCATCACTGTCACATTATTATTAACAACTTTAGCCGGAGAGTCTTCTGAAGAGGTGTCGTCTTTCATTACAGTGCTTGTCTGCATTGAAACCAGTTTGAAAGTTAACAAGCAGAATATTTTTCTTTAATATTTGGACTGTGTCCTCAAAGTAAACAGCTTGCAGCTGTCTTATAATATTGATACCCAGGGTTTTAAATAAAGAAAGTGAAGCTTCAGGGATGTAGCATGTTGTTATTCCTTGTTCTACTTAATTCCACAAGATAATCACTGTTATTATAAAAAAAAATGAACCCTTATTCCGCGTTTAATTACTGTGTTTAGTTGCTTGTGGCATCAGAAAACCACAAGTGTCTTCACTCTGTCCACAGATGCAGGAATCGGGGCTCGGCTGCTGGCCGGCTGCACCACAGGGGCGATGGCGGTGGCCTTTGCGCAGCCCACTGATGTGGTGAAAATCAGGTTCCAGGCTCAGGTCCGCCTTCCTGAGAGCGGCTCTGTGAAGAGATACAGCAGCACGATTGACGCCTACAGGACCATCGGCAGACAAGAGGGCATTAGAGGGCTCTGGAAAGGTAAAATGAAGTGATTTCATTCATTTTACTGTCTGTGTTTCAAACTCAGTAATAACTTTTAAATTAGCCATTTTCAAAGGGTAAGTCCACTTCTTTTCTACACTTTTTTATTTTATTTATTTATTTATTGTCAGTGTGACACAGTGCAAACAAGTGACAAATATGTAACGAAATATACAGACATGCACTTGTGAAACAGGTGCTATGATTTAATTATGAAACAGACTTTTAGTTGTTTCTGTTAGTGGTAGTATCGTGTATGTGTATGATGATCAAAGTATATTCATAAATGCATTAGTGTAATCAGAGGTTTGTGTGACAGTTTGGTCAAAGAGGCAGTCAGTCAGGCTCTTTTATTCCCCCTTTTTCTTAAAAAAAAAAGATTTAAAGCTCCTTATATTTAAGCTTCTAGTCTTGCAACAAATGTTACACATAATACTAAAAAAATAAACCTAATGTTTTTTCCAAGCTTTAGAAACAGAGGTAGCAAACTTATAGATATCAAAATTAAACAATTTCTATTCAGTCAGTGCACCAAAACATTTCTTGATTTTTAACAGACGAAAAAAGAAGACAATGTGATTCATTCTCAACTTCTAATTTACACAATTCACACAACTTGTTGTCGTCCTGGATGTTTCTGAACTTCAGGGGCCAGAGGAAAGATTCCTGTTCTCAGTTGTGCACCTTAGGAACCTTTGACTCCTTGATAAGTTTGCTATAACACTAATGACTGAGTTGTGTTTTTGTTCATTTTCTTTTCTCTATAGTTTTTATGTTGTTTGAGGGTATCCAGCCCACCACCCCAATGACAGTCTGGTCCAATAAAGTCCAAAGTACAATCAATAAACTGACACGGTGAAGGGAAGAAGTATGACAATAAATAAAGAAAAAATAAGAGAGAAAAAAAACATAAATATGTGAATGAAAATAAAGTTATAAATTACATTTAAAGAAAAAAAAGTAAAAGTTTTGAACCGTCTTTTTCAGGTTGTCTGCCAAATATAACGCGTAACGCCATCGTAAACTGCTCCGAGCTGGTGACGTATGACATCATCAAGGAGCTCATCCTGAAGTATGATCTAATGACAGGTAAACTCCTCACTTTGGGTCTTCAGCATTTCTGGGACCTCTTTCCTGGTCTTAAGAAAATGAAGTATACATTTTGTTTCCTACAGACAACATGCCGTGTCACTTCACAGCCGGCTTCGCAGCAGGTTTCTGCACCACCATTGTAGCGTCTCCTGTGGATGTGGTGAAAACGCGATATATGAATTCACCGCCCGGCCTGTACAGCGGTGCTTTAAACTGTGCCTTCACCATGCTGGTGAAAGAGGGACCCACAGCTTTCTATAAGGGGTACGCTGTGTGAACATGACAAAATACTCATACAGAAGTGTACAAAGTTAGAAGTAAATACCATTTTCCTTTATTGTTTTAGATTCATGCCCTCATTTCTTCGTCTGGGTTCCTGGAACATTGTGATGTTTATGAGCTACGAGCAGATTAAGAGGGCTGTCATGAGATTTCAACGGTACCGCGAGTCTCCGCTCTGACCTGTCTGACAGCTGGTTTGGAACTGGATTAGGACTGTCTGTGCTTCAGAGAGACTGTGTGGTTATGACTGCTGCTCCACTGTACATGTTCCTCCTCAGGGATTAAACTGCACGTGCGTCCTGTTAAGAAGCCACACTCAAAAGAAAAAACTGCAGGGATGATGAACTGAATGGTGAATGTCTTGCACACGTTATTTGAATACATTTTTTTTCTATAATATATTTTAATTGGCCTTTTTCACAGAAGAAAAGCATAGGTTTAAAAAAGAAAAATCTTGGCTGAACTGCATTCAGCTTCTTCTGTTTCAGGGCCCTGCTGACTTGCTGTCACACTCTCCTGCTTTACTTGGACACTTAAATAGAACTGAGCCATTGTTAATGTTATTAGTAACACATTTCCTACAGTTACAAGTCAAAATGTCAGCTAAGAAAAAGGCCAATTTACAGAGTAAAGTCTGGTGTAGACGGGAACACAGCAGGTCCAGGAGCCTTAACATCTGTGAATTACTGTAAATTGGGTATCACTGGAAAACTGAGACTCCTGTGGATTCAATGAGCCCAACCTTATTCATGTGTGATGATGTCAGTCCCTATAGTAGCCATTTCTTTGTAGTGAGAGCATTATTATTTTTTAAACTTGACCTCATCATATAAAATAACCTGTTGTGACCTCCAGGATAATCACAGCCTCATCAAGCTTTACAACCACAAAGAAGAGACTTGGAGCATTCAGATGGTTTCCTAGGTTTTTTGACAATAAGGGGGATTCTTAACTGAACAGTAGATCTCACCATCCAATTGCAGAAAAATGCAATTCTTGCCAAAGTTTTTTTAATACTCATTTTATACACTATGTTGTTCCTCAGGGGTGTTGGTATCTTAATGTGGTATTTTGGAGGGATTTTTGACAATGTTTTTACCAATTCTCAAGTAAAAAGTAAAGTAAAAATTCTCACCAAATCTGTGTAACAAATTCCATCAAACCAAAAATTGCTGCAACAACTTAACGTAAAAAGCATGGGAATTAACTTCATGTACTCGTATTACAATGTTCTGGGTCCTTATACACTTTAATCCTCTGCAATAAATGAATGTTAAATACTATAGATATTAAAAAGACTTTCCTACACTAATATGTGCATCAATGATCCATACTATTAAAACAGGACACTGGAACTACACCAAAAAGACATAACACACAAATTAAATACAGCATGAATGGAATAAACCAACATTGACCCACATTTTGTACACAGCAAACCCCACAAAGTGTCACTCCATACCTGCGCTACTACAGGATGCTGTTACAGATACTCTACTGTATAATCCTCTTTATGTGACCATTCAGGGGAACAATGTGAAGATAAAACGCCCCCTAACTGTGAGATACGAGTCAATACTGACACTTTTCAGACATGACTCAGGCTTTTTAAAACAGCTCTGTTTACAGAAGAATGTGCTGTTGATGTGTGATGCTATATTTTTGGAATATGGCCCAATGTTGCTTGTGTGCACTAGCGTAATGGAGTAACAGATACTTTATGCATTTTATTGCATTTGTTATAAATCCAAATACTTTATATATGAGCTCCACATATCTATGTGCAGAAATTACAGGGTTCTCCATCAAACAATGCAGAGGCACGGAGGTGAAAGAGGCGAAAAGCACAAAACAATCAGCTGACAGACAAGAAAATTGCCCAATTTGAGTCTTGTGGGACAAAAGAGGCTGCTGACAAAGATGTAACTGAAGTCTGTGGTGTAACAAAAGCCTCTGAACGCGCTCCACCTTGCTAATCATCTCCTGTAGTGCCAGTGAGGTTTCTCCATGGTTGAGTTAGTATGGCAAAGCTGTGCTGGGCCATATGGCACCCTGACTAAACCGTCATGAGTGTTTAGGCGAGTTGATTGGGTCGGGACACACACAAAGATATGGAGCAAGTGAGTAAATAAAGTGTTCATGCTCCTTTACTGACCTTGGCAGGAGTCTCTGCACTCGGACGATCCGAGATATCGAGTGTCGGTGAGCAGTTCAAGTTCACTGAACCAACAGTGACCAACATTTTTCTGACTTGAGGAAACACAAACGTGTTCCTACCAGATAAGATGACATGTTTTAACTAAAGTTGGTATTTGCTGGCTGAACTGGTTTTCTCACTTTGAGGTGATGATGCACTTTTCTCACTCTCTATGATGTTATCTGTTGTGCTATCTCCTAGGGATAAGTGGCCAAATGTACATGGGTGTTTATCACCATAGTGTCACAGTAAAGTACTCTTTTAAATGTTTTATATATGAGATAATGGACATAAAAAGTACACTACGCATGAATTTCCTTAATTGTCCCTTCTGACCCCTGTGCCAGGTTTTGTGATTTTTCAAGCACATTTAGCCCATGAAAAGTTTAGTTTGTCAGAAGTAAATCATAACTAGGCATTCGGAAAGCATGAACCTCGATGATGCATTCATCTGCTCCTGGGATGGTCCCGTTTACCGAGTTGTGTCATCGTTTTTCAGATTTCAGTGGGTTCCATAACTTTTAAGTCGTTTTGTGGAAACAACATGGGTGCTACAGAGAATATATGTTGTATTTTATTGCTCGGCATTTAAACAACACTTTGATAGTTGTAAGTTATAAGTATTTGCTTGACAAGATGAGCAAATCGGGAAACAAATTTTTCAAGTCATTGAATCCGCTCCAAAACCTAATGGTTTCTCCCCTGGCTCCTGCTTCAACATTTCACCAAGTTTCATGAACATCGTGTCAGTAGTTTTTCCGTAATCCATCTGACAGACAGACAAATCACTGCGAAAACCCTTAAATGAAATGCAAACATGTATCTGAGGCTGGGTTAGACTTCACTGTGGTGCTTGTTGATCCCTCCTGTGCTGCAGCCTCAGAGGCTGAAGACGGACCGGTCTTGCTGGCCATTTGTGGCCTCGTCCGTGCACTCCTGGACGCAGGGACTCATTATAATCCTGATAAAATGGCAAATGCTGCCAGTGAGCAGTGTTCACGTGTGCAGTAGAGCAGGGCAGCAGGAATTGAGGGTGGCAGCAAGCGGGTAAGACGACAGCTGTGGTTAGACCGCAGACTGGGAGGCAGGCGTTATGGATCTGAGCGTCAGGGTGAATCTCACCGAGGCTTTGTGTTGATTTAAATTCAATAAACTCCTGTAGTTTCTTCAGCAGCACCATCCTGTTGTGTTGGGGTTTCCTTGACTTAAGAAAGGAATCCAGAAAATCTGCCAGAGGCGTTTTACCCTCTGCAAACCTCTGAAACAGCATCTGTTAGGAGAAACATCCCATTATTTTCACACACAGGATATTATGTTACACCAGATAGACCCCCCTTTTATTCTACAACAGCCTGAAATATTGGCTTTCATAAGTGTGAAACAACATGTATTATTTGTCTGCTTATGTCTCCTGTTAGCCAGCTGTTTCTCCCACAGGTCTGACATTTCTGTTTTTGTCTTCCAGGCCTTTTATATAAGAAGGATGGTGTTGTGTGAATGCCTCGCCAGATGGTGTAAAAGTACATATATATACTGTACATCACCTGAAAGCAGCCAGATTACTTACATGTAATTTAATATGTGACAAACGACAAAAAGGTGTTGCAAAACTCTAATTTAACCCTGGTCTCACATTGACCAGACACACCCGTCTTTATGTAAAGTTTATTTGCAGAAAAGACACATAACTGTCCTCCTCAGCAGCAGATCTGTTTGACGTAATACAGTAAAATAGTATTTTGGATCATTTTAACAGCACCATCTCATTATCGGTTGTGTATTTAACCAAATTATCAGCATGTTAATTGAATTTAAGCTTTATTCTGACATTATTTTATGCATGATTCTTACCTCACACTCCTCATCTGCATGATTTATCTTCTGCAAGAGACTCCACTCTGCATAATGAAGACTGTGTTTTTCTGCTGTAAAATAAATAAGCATGTAGGCAATGATGTTTAGGCAGCCAGAATAAAACAATAATAAATTGTAGAAATATAGAATATATCTAAAAAACTTACCAAGTTGTTCTTGCTTGGCCTGGATGATACTTCTCAGGTTTCCCAGGTCTTTGTACTTCATTGCAAGTAGCAGTTTAGCATCTCTAAAAAATTTTTTTTGAGAAAGACTGACTTTGGCTAATTTTTGATTTGAAACCAACATCATGTCTGCAGCCGTCTGCAGCTCCTGAAACTGGGAATTGCCACAAACAGTTCAATAAACAGTGAATCCAGAGAGAGGGTTGTTTACCTAATAATAAATGACATAATACATGCAAAATATTTTTTTTCTCCCAATTTAGATTATTTGTGTCTTTGACTTTCTGTTTTGTTTTCTTAATGTCTCTGTGTGTCAGGTTCTCACCTTCTCGTTGCACCTGATGATGTGATTGATTCTGTCTTCATCTTCCAGCAGCTCTCGCAGCTCTCCAGTCTTCAGAGCTCCAAACTGCAGCGGCAGAGACATGTTGCTGACTCCTCCACACTGGATGCTCTTTGCTTCTTCACAAGTTTGCTACCTGTCTGTTCCCGCTGCGTCCTGCAGGGGCGCTGTGTGAGCCGCTAATGCTGCGTTCATGGGCTGTCGGAAAGGTAATTTACTACACTGTATGACAGGAACGACCTTAAAAAGCGACATGTGTCAGGTTTCATAAATATATATTTTACGAGGTATGATCCCATTAGGGGAAGATGAGGATGACAAGATATTTAAGCCGGGTTTAAAAAAAAATCACATTCATGTTTTGTTGCTTTTACATTTAGTAGGCTAATATAATTTAATGACAAAACTGCAGTCACTGTCTGCAGTCGTAAGCTGTAACTATCTCGTGCTAAATTATTTCTTCTTTACATAGTTTAGTTTTGTCACTTGAGTTTGGACTTTTATGGTTCTATATAATTGTATGTAGATAATTTAAGTTTTCAGAATTCCAAGGTAACTTGAAATACTCATTTAATGTGAGGATTATAGGGATGTCCTTAACACAAACACAGAGTAATACAAAAAGGACGACCTTTTTTGTCTTTCTTTCGTCATTTCAAGAGCGTCTAAAAAACTTTTTGATTTGTATTGGAAATGACAAAAATATGATGTGACAAAAATGCAACTCTGCAACAAAAAATATTTGAAATGACAAAAACTAAACAAAAATACATTTAATGACAAGAACAAAGCATGCACTAAACCACCATGAGGCTAAATGCTAAGAATATTCTTACAAAGGTTACATTTAATGTACTTAGATAAAGTCTATCGGTCCTGTTCTTTTTCTATGAAATCAATTATTTTATTTGCATTATGGCCTTTAAAAGTGATGTCATAACTACTACTAATAAATAGATTAAGGGGGTTTATTTATTTATTTTTTTCAGTCTTTCAAAGATTTTTATACATAGCATCAGACACTGCAGGGCTTCACAGGTTGAAATTAATTAATTATTCTAAAGGGTCTGTAAAGGTCTTGTAAAAATCCATGCCATTTGCAACAAATCCAAAATGATAGAAACATTTTAAATAAAAATTTAAAAAATGCCAAATAATGTCCCCATTAAGGCATATGGGTTAACAATATACTACTAATACAGAGTATAGTTTTATCAGTGTAAAAAGTACTTTTTTTTTTGTAAATTCATGATATATAATCTGAATAATGTGTGAAATGTCATGTATTAATTAAAAAAGATATTGGTAGATGTACTTTATAAAACGAATAAAATGCAGCTCTCAGTGTTGTGTGTGTCTCAGTACATGTGTTGTTGACATGCTGTCCGTACGAGGACATACTACTCACTGGTCATGTGTATCTCCTGATATCCCGCTCTGTCCTGTGTGTGTGTGTGTGTGTGTGTGTGTGTGTGTGTGTGTGTGTTTGTGTGTGTGTGTGCCTCAGAATAACTGCCTCAGCTATATGTAGCCTCAGTTAATCCTTAAAGACAACGCTGCTGCTTGCCAGTGAAAGTCCTGCGCTGAGACACAGAGGAGTTTCTCCTCCTGAGAGCAACATGCAGATTAACCTCAACAGCCAACAACACCGGACGCCTCCACTGTGTGAGTAAAGCAAATAATTCAGATTTTATTTTACTTGTATTTAATTTATCAGTGTCACTTTTAGTTTTAGAGGAGATTTGATGAATTTTAAATTTTAGTCCTTTTTTTCTGCATACCAGTAGCTCTTGTTTATCACCTTTAAGTTTAGTTTTATAGCTGTACATGTTACAAATATATATATATATATTTTTTTTTTAAATGTGCACATCCTATTACCATGTTGTTTATTGTGGTCATGAATGAGTATCATGAATGAACTTGCCTAAAGCTTTCTCCCCTGTTACATAAGAAGCTTTTCAGGTCTCCGTACTGTATTTTAGGCACCAGTGAGACGTGCTTATCTGCTGCTGGACTGTTGTCAGGGGATTTCACATTTTCCTTCTATTGTTACCTTGAATAATTGAATTAATATCAGAGGCGGGTTTTATATCTGTTAAACAAAACATTCTGCACAAGAGGACGGACAGTTTTCAAGCTTCAAGCTGCAGTTTGGGACTCAAACACTTAAGGAATATAAAATATTTTTCTTATGCTGGATACTAATTAAGGTAAAAACAGGTGACTTCTTATACTATGAACTTCAAATAAACACACAGGTGTTGCTAATTACATAAATGACAACTGACAAGTCTTTACTCATTCGATACAATTGCTCAGGATACTAGAAGTTCAACTTAGTCTCCAGGTAAATTAGACAATATTATCGCATTATGTGTTAAAACAATGTATTGATTGTATTCGTCAGGGTAGTTTAGTAGTTCTTGGGGCTCCTACACAGGTGGCTTTACTTATTTTGCCTGATTAGACCTGCTGACAGAAATGGGTTTGTACCAGTGGTGGAAGAAGTATTCAGATCCCTTATTTAAGTAAAAGTACTAATACCACACTGTGAATTAATCCACTACAAGAAATTGTCCTGCATTAAAAACTTACTTAGGTAAAAGAAAAGAACCTGCAAAATGTACTGAAAGTATCAAAAGTAAAAGTACCGGTATGTGTTAAAAGATTGTCACATATATTCCAAATACTAACTGGATTACTGTTATTATTGATGCATTTATGTAAGCAGCATTTTAATTTTCTCAAGGTAGGGCCCATTGTAACTACTGAATATACTGTTACAAGGTTTAATCTAAAAAAAAAAAAAACATGTCTAATCCTAATCACTTTAAAGTTATCACGTTTTTTTTATTGTAAATTTTGACCTGAAAAGTAACTGAGGCTGACATCTAAATGTAGTTGAGTAAAGAGTACAACATTTGCCACAAAATGTAGTTAAGTAGAAGTATAAAGTTAGATAAAATGTAAAAACTGAACTTAAGGACACCACTGGTGTATACACACTGTGCTTGATTGACATCTTTTCCAGCCTAACGAGAGGTATAATTAGAGTGATTTAAAACACCATTGTGTGTGTGTGTGTGTGTGTGTGTGCTGAGACATCAGAATCACTGCATTAAAGCTATTTTGAAAATCAAACAAAAACAAACATTTGGTTTCTTGCAGTCTTTCAGAATACAAAAAAACACCGAAAATTATCCACATGACAAAACCATAACATTGACAAAAAGAGAGTTTCACACCTCTGTAAACCCCGCTGTCTGTCTGTGTGTCTTCCTGTCTCTCCTCTCAGTGCAGTGATGCCTCCTCACATCCTCTGTGACGTTCTGCTGTGAGTGAACGAGGACTTACCACCACCATGAGCGCCGACACCGTCTGCAGAGCTGAGCTGGACTCGGAGCACAATGGGGAGCTGGAAGACTTGGTGGCAGCCATGAACGTGGCCGCCAACCGTATAACCCCGCCTAACGGCTACAGGTCCGGAGCTCCGAGGACCAACAGACTCTCAGACAGGAAGCTGTCACTGCAGGAGAGAGGCCGCATCACCCGGCAGCCCACCATCGAGACCAAACGGGTGTCCATCACAGATGCTGATGTGAGCTCACTTGAACTGCAGACGTTATACTTAGAGTTGCATTTAAAAAAAAACTGAATTCAGTTTACCCTCTGGAGTCCATCTATTTATTGAAAATACACGTTTTATTTACAGTAATAACTTTATTTATATATGATATGTAGACAAGCTGAGAAAGCCAGTTGAAAGTGCATCATAGGAGCTTTCACAGTGTGCCATTTATGTTTCTAGATCATTTTTTAAACGTGAATGTTCTTTCTACAATGAAAACTCGTACTATTTTTAATTTACATGCAAATAGACTGTTTTGTAGTTTTATTATTTATCTATTTTTTTCTGCTGTTTTTGTGTGTATAAATGTTTTTTTAAATGGTATAATTCCATAGACACCTGTGTCTTTTGTTTGTATTTTCGGTTCCTGGCTGCTTTATACTTTGTTAATTAAAATAAAATGAAAAATCAGACTGATAGCCAAGTTTGTGTTGAGAAAAAGGAGCCATGCATGTGATGTAAGGACAGACTGAAAGATGCTAAACAGAGACAGAAATTAATGCATAGGAAGTTGACAAATTTGAACCAAAATCTCCTGGACTTCAGATGTTTAATTCATTACACTTTATTTGTTTTCTGCAGGACTGTGTTCAGCTCAACCAGTACAAGTTGAAAAAAGAGATTGGAAAGGTAATTTATTAGCCCTCTTTAGTCATCCAATGAGCAAACAGAAGTGCTGACAGGTTTTATAAACTGTTAACTTTGTGATTCTTACACTCTAGGGTTCATATGGAGTGGTGAAATTAGCTTATAATGAAGATTCTGAGCAGTATTACGTAAGTTGACGTTTATAAATTGTCCATCTACGGTCAAAGTGTGTACATGTCAGCCTGCCGTTATCATGGTTTTCTTCATTTTATTTATTCAGGCGATGAAAGTTGTTTCAAAGAAGAGGCTGATGAAGCAGTGTGGATTTCTGCGTGAGTCTCTAATAACAGTTAAATTCCTGAGTTTTTAATCATTCTTGATGGTGTTAATGGTGGTGATGGGTTTTTTGTTTGTCATTTCAGGCCGAATGGTTCCTCAAGGGCCAAACTCTCTGTTCCCTCTGGAGAAAGTGTACAGGGAGATCGCCATCCTGAAGAAACTCCACCACCCCAATGTTGTCAAACTAGTGGAGGTCAGTCAGAGCGCTCAGTCCTCACCGATCTTACAGCGCGCAGTCTATAGCACCCATCTTTATCTAGAATGTTTAACTTAAATTATTTCTGCAAGAAAACTAGTTATAATGCAGTTGAAGAGTCTTGATTGTAATTTTCTTCTGTGGTTTGCTGTATCACTGCTATAAAAGGGTACAGGGATGTGATGTAGGAAACATCGGTCGTAGATTTTGTAGATTCATGTGCAAAGAAATGTACTCTGTGCAAAAACAGAACACAACAACCACAAACACATGATAAAGAAGATATAAATTTGGATTAGCCAAGTCCATAATATGATCCGCCAAAGTTCTGGGATGATTGGCCGAACAGTTTGTGATAAGTTGCTGAAAACTGGGTTTAGCAAGCTTTGGCAAGCTGTTTTTGATATAATTGCAAAAATATAAACTTGATTGTTACTGCACCACTTTGAGATCAATGAGTGTCATTTTATGAGCTGATTACTGTGAGTTTTGGTCTTATATAAACAACAGGGCTCCAGCAGCGAGCATCGCTAATTAAAGCCCTTGCAGACCCCACTGGTGGTTTTTTATATTACTTTGGCTAATTAGGCCTCTGCTCAGGTTGAAGGAGGTGAAGCCACACTGGGAATTACATGTTGTTACTGGTCTTTATGTACTAATAAGAAAGTTGAAGGGTTATATTATCCCACTCAGTCATGAGAAAGGCTCTAATCAGCCAAAATAAGAGATGTCACCCATGTGGGTGTATCGTGGCTGATGTAAGGCCTTGAAAGTACTTTAACTAATTATTATTTCTTGTGCAAGTTACTAACTAGACTTCATATATTTGTGTAAAACAGTGCAAAATATAAAACGACTGAATTCAACATGTCCTTGCAGGTGCTTGATGATCCAGATGAAGATGGACTTCATATGGGTGAGGACTCTTTTATCTGTTGTTTAACTTAGCTACTTATGTGTCAATGTAAAGTGTCTAAGAGTTGTTAAATTGTTGATTTGTCCTCAAGCCTTCGAATTGATGACAAAAGGGTATGTTTTTGTACATTTATGTTTAGGAATTTAAATAGTCCCATAGGGTATCATGTACATATTTACGTTTTCCTGCCTTTCTCCGCCTCATGTGGGTCAGCCCGGTGATGGAGGTGCCTACAGACGAGCCTTTCACAGAGGAGCAGGCTCGCTTTCACTTCAGAGACGTCGTCCTGGGAATAGAGTATTGTAAGTTTACCATTTGGATTGAATTATTAAGACAGTTTGGAAAAGGCTTGTAGAACCTGATAATGTAATAAATTCCCGATAATGTAATAACCCCGATAATGTAATAAAAATCTGCACTTGAGTCCATTGAAAATGTAATAAAACCTGATAATGTAATAATGTCCCGATAATGTAATAAAGTGCATTTCCCAATAATGTAATACACTTTTTACCAATAATGTAATAAAGTATAACACCAAGCACCTTTAGATTTCAAGAAGCTGTTGAATGCATTCGTGTGTCATGGATACCTCGTTTGTGAAAAACGGATGAACGGGTCAAAAGTTAATAAACATTCAACTTTGACCTGTTGGTGGCGCTAGAGCTCTTGAGCTAGAGTTGCCTACACAGTATCACCACTTGAACTCAAGTAATGGGTGGTCTGCTGTTAAATTATTACAATATTGGGGAATTATTACATTATCAGGACTTGCGAAATGAAGGCTAACTTGATAATGTAATAACCTCCCATTAATGTTATACTTTATTACATTATTGGTAAAAAAGTGTATTACATTATTGGGAAATGCACTTTATTACATTATCGGGAAGTTATTACATTATCAAGTTTTATTACATTTTCATTGGACTCAAGTGCAGATTTTTATTACATTATTGGGAATTTATTACATTATCAGGTTCTACAAGGCTAAAAAAAATCCAGCTCTTTTCCCCGTCAGCAGTCAATCATCAACACTTCTCTTCATTGTCTATCACAGTGCACTACCACAAGATCATCCACAGGGACATCAAGCCCTCCAACCTGCTGCTGGGAGACGACGGACACGTCAAGCTTGCGGACTTCGGTGTGAGCAACGAGTTTGAGGGGACAGACGCCCTCCTGTCGAGCACGGCGGGGACGCCGGCCTTCATGGCCCCCGAGATGATGACGGAACAAGAGCAGAGCTTCAGTGGGAAGGTGAGACGAAAACATACAATGTTAATCACCGAATCACATATTTTGGATGTGACTCATCATACCAGACTGTGTTTAATTGTGAAAAATTATAAAGAAATTATGTTCAACCGCCTACTGAGAGCACTTCAGTAGGCTTGATAATTACTGTTTGTTTACCAGGCATTAGACGTGTGGGCGATGGGAGTCACACTCTACTGTTTTGTCTTTGGGAAGGTAAGAAAGCCCACAGGATGTAGATTAAAAATCCAGCCCAACATGTGATTACAACATTTTACTGATTTAATTTTGTTTGTCCTGTTCTAGTGCCCTTTTTATGATGAATACATCGTCTCTCTGCACAACAAGATCAAAAACAAACCTGTGGAGTTCCCAGAGACGTAAGCAAACATTCAAAACATTAAGACAGTGGAATAGTTGGCAATAAGACTACTGTAGTTATTCCTCAGTAAGAGACTTTACTTACGCCAAGCCATAGCTATACATGTGTCTCTGTACCTGAGTGCCTGCAGCAGATCAACTTGTCCTCATAGCTAAACATAACAGCTGCTGATAAAACATGTTATAAACATTGTAAAATAGTTGCATTTGCATTAAGTTTAGGAAACAAAACTACTTCCTTAAAGTAAGGGGAGAAGTACATGGTTTAATGTTACAAAAGATAGTAAGTGAAATAAAGAGACATCACTACCGGAAGAAGGTAGTTATGTAGGTGATGTGGCATGGCACATGGGACACTGACTTTTGGTTTCACACAGACAAGGACACAAAACTGTCTCAGTCATTATAATTATTATCTCTTTTTTTTTATCCTATTTTAATGTATTTTATCTTATTGCATTTTACTGTTGTATTGTTTACTACATCTCTTTGTATTGTGTTATCTATTTATTGTTTGTGCAGCACTTTGGAAACCTTGTGTTTGCTAAAATTGTGCTATATAAATAAAGTGGATTGGATTGGATTATTATAACTGTAATAATAATAATAATAATAATAATAATATTGTGCTTTGTTCACAGACCATTGATAAGTAATGAATTGCAGGGGCTCATTAAAAGGATGCTGGATAAAAACCCTGAAACAAGAATCACCATCCCTGAAATAAAGGTGACCGGAGAAGTGAAATGACCACATCTGATTGATATTATCTAACATGCATTATACTCACCATCAATTTGTGTTAATGCACTCATAATGATGTTGTTGTGTTGTTGCAGCTCCATGCGTGGGTGACAGAAAACGGCTCCAATCCTCTTCCTCTGGAGGAGGAGCACTGCACGGCTTTGGAGGTCACTGAGGAGGAGGTGCAGAACAGCGTCAAGCTCATCCCCAGCCTCTCCGCTGTGGTGAGTCTTCTCTGCTCACTAGTTTACACTTCACTGCTGATCACCACTGGCTCTTGGTTTGAGTATTTCAATTGAAATATCTCAGTTGCAATATTTATATTTAATTTCCTTAAAATCATGTAAATACATGCTTTTTCCCTTTAATTAAATCTCAACCATTAAAATATCAAGATGTAGACAATATTCATATGACAGCAGAGGTAAAGGGGAGTTTATTAAACAATACTGGATGATTATATATTATTAAAAATGAAGAACATTCACCATGCAAAACCAGAAAGTGGAATTAATAGTAATTCATTTCGAAAAAGACTTGAATTTTCAATTTTAAAGTGTATATTTTGCTTTGGGGCTTAACATCCTGGCTTGTATTTTCACTGCTACCCGGTCTGATGTCCTTTGCAGATTCTGGTGAAGTCCATGCTGAGGAAGCGGTCTTTCAGTAATCCCTTTGAGTGTCAGGGCAGACGGGCAGAGAGGTCCATGTCTGCCCCTGGAGGTCTTCTTACGTAAGTGGCCTACTCAGCAAATCCTGCCCTGCGATTAAGCCTCTAACGAAATAAAGCAGCGAGCAGATGCTTGGATAAAAATAGAGCAATCAGGAGCATACTTTGTTTACTTTCTCACATATTAAATATATTGGATCTACTATCATAGCTATAACATTCATCTTTGACTAGCTCTTACTGTGTTTGTTTTGTTTTGGTCCTGAAATTAGCAGCACACTCAGGCTGATAAAAAGCCTCCTGATAAGTCAAATAAAAGCCCCTGTGGCAGCAGTGATGGCTGCTCTTTGTTTTCCATTAACAAGCCGTGTCCTGTCAGTGGGGGGGGGGGGGGGGGCTGGTGGCACAGTTAATTACACCTCCATGTGAAGAGATGTGGAGCTGCAGCTACATCCTCCTCCACACCCACCAGCACCAGCACCAGCACCACAGCACTGCAGCCAGTCTCCCACACATGTGAAAAGGGGACGCAGTTATTAAATATTTGAAAGGTGTAGTTTTGCTCTACAGTTGCTTAAAGAAGAAGATCAAAGTGTTTTAATTGATCTTCTTGGAGGGATGATGTTTTGTAAATTACACTATTCCACCTTTTTATTCACACAAATATTTATTTCATAATATCATATTAATGTATTTAATATTGAACATTGTGGTCTCCATCTTGTCTCTAGCATAGACGCCTCTTTAATAAAAATTCCTGATGGAGAAAATAATTTCAAATTCATAAGCTAAAATTTAAAAGAATTGACGCTTTTGGAAATACACTTATTCACCTTCATACTGAGTTAGATGAGGAGATTGATACCACTCATATATTTCAATATGAAGCTGCAGCCGGTTAGCTTAGCTTAGCACTAACACTGTTAACAGCTGGCCTGGTTCAGTACAATGCTCGCAAAATCCGCCTGTTTTCACACCTGAAGATCACTAATTTTACTGTAAAACGTGAGAGAAAAAAAGTAAAACCATGAATTGTTTCTTCTAAACTTTGTTTTCGTTAGAGATTAAAACAAAGACTTATAAAGTGTTAATTAATGCTTATGTTCTTAGGTTTTTAGGTATTCCTGATAAACGTATTTCGGTAAAATGTATAGCTATCCAACTAAATATTGTCAGCTGATGAATCAACATAACGTTATAAGTCATGTCTGTCTATTGGGAGCAGTGGTGGTTCTAGACCATTCAAAGTGTGTGTGTGGGACAAAATGCAAGATTTAGGGGTACAAGGTATACTTTGGGGACTAACGCCATTACATGAATAAAATTGGGCTAATTGAATCCACAAGTATCTTGGGTTTCCAGTCAAACTCAATTTATGTAATTCCAAACCTGTTTAGAGACCCCAGTATGCAGAAATATTGAAATAGACAGAAAAACAGATGTGTACTGTACTGAGAGGAACTTTGTGGGTTTTTTTTCTCAAACTACATGCTGTTAACATAAAGTGTAGGTCTATTAAGGGGGAACTTGTGGGTAGCCATAGAAACGGTTTTCATTCAGGTATCTTGAGATCAGAGATAAAAGGCCCCTTTTGAAAATAGCCATGCCTGTTTTTCCTACTACGCTAAACTTTAGCCTTACTTTGGAGCGTTATTGATAGACAGCAAGACATGGTTGGTACTGGATGGATTCCTTAGTGGCACCAGTATTTTCACTATGGCTTTAAAACAGAGCCTGCTACAGCATCGTAAAGACAGTCATGCCATCTGAGATCCAGGGGGAGCAGAGGGAGGTCCAGACCTATATATCAGAGGGGCACTGGACCCCCTTTGCCCCCCTCTCAAAACCACCAATGATTATGAGGGTGGGAGGGAAGTTTTTTGTTGTTTTTTAAGTCCCAACTTTTCTTTTTTCCTCGCCTCAGCCCAGTGTTTTTGGTGCCTTAACCTAACTGTCTGAAAACCTTAACAATATGTTTAAAACAGTGAAAATCACTCGAAACACACACATCCTTCAGAGTGGTATCATTCCTGTCATCTAACTCTCGGCTGAAAAGAGAATCAGTCTATTTTCCACCAAAATGTCTGTATTTGTCTTTAGACTGCAACAGTCCTGTTACAATAAAATCTGTGTTTATCATTAACTGTGTGGAAAACTAACAGAGTATAAATTCCTCTTACATTACATCTCCTTCTTGCAGTGGCGCTTGGGGCTTATTGAGGTCTTCGCCTCAGCTTCATCCTTCCTTGAGGTAAATTTGACAAAAGGTTGCGCTCTAACACCTCACACAGGGCACAGCTCATCAGTTGTTTGTTCGACTTCTAAGAGGATTTAAGGGAGACAAAGCTCTCGACAACGAGCTGTACCTAAAATAAATGGACACACAAGGCTGCTTTGTGTTGGCTTTCCTGTCTCTCTTGTGTCCTCTTGATTTGGATAAGAGGTGATGAGCTGCCCTATGGAGGACATTCTTAGTCTAGTGTTACCCTTCCTCCTCCTCCTCCTCCTCCTCCTCCTCCTCCTCCTCCTCCTCATCATCTACAATCACGCTAACCTTCAACAACATGATCAAGCTTTTGTCACCCCACAGGAAAGTCAGCAACGAGGGGAGCAGAGATGGAGAGTTGGAGGACTTGTATGAAGACGATGCATTTACAGAGAGTGCAGATTAAAAAAGAAGAGAGTAGGAAACTTGTTTTGTACCTTTTTTTTCTGTCTGAATTCTCTCCCTTCTTTTTGGTTTTGCTTCCCCCTCACTGTGCTTCTATGCAAAAAATCAGTTCATCACTTTAGTGCACCAAACTGATAAATAATGTGACATATTGAACATTATACAGATGGATAGTGTGTTAAATACATAAAATGAGAGTAGATTTTATTCTGTCCACTCTGCTTGTTTAAGGATGGCATGGTTGATGTTGTTCATGAATGGGATGTGATGCTTTTACTTTGGATTGTTGTTTAAAATGTAAATATGCTCCAAAAAGAAGATATTTTTACATTTTCCTACAGCTGTTTAAGATAATAATTTTGTAATTGAAGATAATAAAAGTTCAAATTGTATGCATTGATATTGAATTATTACACAAAAGCCTTCTGTCACATACAGCACCATGGCAGTTTTGTTGTGTTAAAAGTGAAACCCATTTTCAAAGAGGCCTTTAAAATATCAGGCATAATACCATTTAGGAATGTCTTCATTTATTTTTAAATTCATACATAAATACATCAATAGATACTCACCTTCACCATGCATACTAGTCAAACCTTCAAAGACGCTCTACAGCGACACAAAGAATTTCACATCTCTAAACAAAAACCAGCAAAATGTAGCAGGGTTTTTATTTTTAAGCCCGTTTTACTCAGATGCACTTCATTCTCCACACCAGTAGAGGGCAGCATTGTGTTACAAGTAAAGACATTCACCACATATCAATAAACCTACCTGCTGAAGTGCCCTTAAGCAAGACACTGTGCCACTTCCAGCTCCAAGAACACTGCTCTGATAAATTTCTCCTTTACAACTATAAGATGTTCAAAAATAGCATTGGAAATTGATTAAAAAACAAAACAAAAAAAAATTATATTGCTATTTTTGAGCTTTAGAATACTTTGAAATAATAAAAAAAAACACTGCCAAGCCAACAAGAAACAGGTGAATTATAATGTAAAATGATAATGATTTCTCCTAAGAATACATTGGAATTCCTGATGAATAACTTTTCAGTCTTGTTTATTATGAATACATTAGAACTTGTGTTTGGGATTATTTTGCAAACCTTTGAATAACCACTGGGATATTTTATCCAAATGCAAGCCCACTACTGCTACTTTCTCCTTTTAACTGTGCTGCAAAAATAGATTTTTTTCTCTTCTGATTAAGTTGGAGGCATGATGCTGCAAAATGTAAAATCCCTGAGTGCCAGTGACAGTCGATCACAGCACGCTGTCCATGATGTGTCCTGATCAGCACAGACTTCAGGCTGAGCTGTGGATGCACCATTGGTTTTGGAGAGACAGGTTGTAATGAGGTAAACTCAGCGTGCTGTGGAGCAGAGTGGGCCTGAAGGTTTCTCTGGAGGTGTGTGTAGTAGGTGGAACAATATCTCTGATAGTCTGAGACAGGATTGAACAATGTGGAGAAAAGACAATAGCAACAAGCACTGAGTAGAGACAAGACGTGTTCTGTATTATAAAAAATAAATTGCTCTTATTTTTAGCTGGTACAGCAGAATGATACTGTGCGTCTGCAGATGAGGGGGGCAAGATCAAATGAAGTCACTTTTTTGGTTATAAGGGACGGAAAAACGTCCAACAAAATAATTTAAACATGTGGACAGACACTCGAGGCCAATGAAACAGTTTGAAACAATGTCAGGTCCATAAAGACAGACCATCATAACATCAAGACCGTTCATATTTATGATAATGATTTAATGACAACTTGAACTTTTCATTTGGTTGCTGAGAGTTAGATGAGAAGTCAGATACCATTTTTATGTTTGTGTGATGAATATGAAGCAGATAGTTAGCTTAGCTTAGCATAACAAGACTGGAAGTGAAGAGAAACAGCTAGCCTGACTCTACATGAGACCGGTAATACGTCATGCAGAGTAGACCAGGAGGCCAGTGTAAACAGAGGAAGTTTAGTTTTTTACTTGAGTTACTGGAGAACTTGCTTTTAAAAATACTTAAGCGTGAAAAAAGTATGTTTTAATGTCAACATATTATACTGTGTTTATTTGGCAAGATTATAACATATATTTCTGAAAGGACTTCAGTCAGTAATGCTAACTCCATAAGAATCAATAAAAAGCACACCTTTGTTCAAATGTTCAAACCCATACACAGGCTACCTCCATATGCTTTCTCAAGTTAAACGACAAATGGTAAGTGGTAAGTGTCCGGTAAGCAATACATTTTAAACATTATCATGCGATTGAATGACGTTCTTTGCATTATGATTCCCATAAGAATGGGTGAATAGAGCGCCACGGTAATGAGTTCTTAAACCAGGAAGTAAGTTAGCATTTTAGCGCCATGAGATCTAACCTCTCAAACTCAATGAGGATTTTGAATGGGTTTTTGGTTAGATGCCTGAAATAAGGTGGTTAACACAGGCTTGAGAGATGTTTGCATTTTGTTGTACGACATAAAATGTGTAAGTATTGAAGTTTTTATGTGTCCTTGTGTGGCTACATGAGACTACAGTGCAGTGGCGGACTGTTTGAAGGGCAGGGGTGAAATTGCCCATGTTGGCCACATTCTGTCTCGGTTACCAAACGGGATATACAACAGTGTGTTTTGATCACTTCTGACCGGCCCGGACAGGTTACTAGTTTTTACGTCATTCGATGTAGCTGTTCGACATAGCGGCGCCACATGAAAGCAACACCTCTTTTGCATTCCCCGTTCGTCAGCTACTAAAAAGAGAGGAACGTCTGCACCTCATTAGCTAACCACAAAATGTTTTTTTCAGTTTGCCATATTCTTGCTCTAGAGGGCACATCATCATAATTTATTGTATGAAGGGGCACCCTAGAAGGAACTCAATATATTTCTTCACGTGTAAAGGGCAGCCAATAAAACAGTTTCTCTCGTTTTCACCACTCTAGAGGACACTTTAGCAACACTTTTTCAACCATGGAGGCACCAGACGGGCAGAAGGGCACTAGAAGGGCACTCATTAAGGCACCTTATCGAATGTTCTTGCTCTAGAGGGCACATCATCATAATTTATTGTATGAAGGGGCACCTTAGAGGGCACCAAATCATTTTTTGCATTTGTAAAAGGCAGCCAATAAGGTACTTCCTCTAGTTTTTACCACTCTTTAGGGCACTTTAGAGTGCTTTTATAACCATGGAGGCATGAGGGGGGCGACTGCTGAGTCCGCCACTGCTACAGTGGTTGTCGCGGACATTAAACATCATCACGCCGGACACAGACCGGAACTCTCTCACTAGTCCGCCTTACGGCCACTAGTTGTGTTTTTTCAGTGCTCTTGCAAACTCTTGGAGATTTTAGATTGGGTTAATTAATAATTATTTGGCTACGGATTCGCTAGCTTGTCAAAACCGCTGGTTAGCTTGTCGGAGAGTGTCTGAAGCATGATGGTAGTGGCGTTGAAGTCATGCATTCATGGAGGAGTTCGCAATAGCATAGCGTTAGCTTTTTACTTCCGTCAGCTGCATTAACGATTCAAATATAAAAGTGGTGTTTATTTGTGAAGATTATTCTGCTGAAAAAAACGTGTCAGCATCAGAAACGTTTGCAACCGCGCTGATTTTCTGCAATGATACAAATCCCAGAGGGATATTCTCAATAGTACGGAGCCCCTAAAGGGACATGGTGAAAATAAAAAAAAACTTTGGTATCTCGTGAGCACGAGAAACATTTCTCGTGCTCACAAGATACTTTCTCGTCACGAGATACTTTCTCGTGAGCACGAGATACTTTTCTCGTGAGCACAAGATAGTTTCTCGTGAGCACGAGATACTTTTCTCGTGAGCACGAGATGCATATTGCATGCGCGCATGGTGTCTGTAAGAACACCCTCTGCATTTCAGCTTGTTTCTGTATGAAAATGACATTACAGGAGTTAGTTCGGCTATATTTTGACCTGGGGCTTCATTATAAGGACATTGCTGCTTTACTTGAAAAAAAACGACAGTTGTTTTCCCAAGATAACGATATAATTAATTCGAGATCTTGAGAAAACAAAACAATAGTGTAGTCCAGACGTGTAGCCAGTAATGTGATGTATTTGTAACCCGGCCCGTGTGGGATGAGCCTCTCCACACCCTGGGACTCTGCGTTGTGTTGTTTATGATGATGAAGGGCGGAGGAGGGACCAGTCGGACACGGGTGGTCGTTATATTGCGGCTCGGACCGCGTCGTGCTTTATTTCTCACAACGGCTGGCAGCTCAACCTTAAACAGTACAAGTAAACACTGGCGTGAGACAACAGAAAGATTAAAGGCTTGTGTTGTGTCCTTACTGGTTTCCAAACATTTTTAAATTGTGTTTTGTCAGATGCCAAAACAACAACATTACATCAGCATTATATGTCGACCACAATTTAGCATACGTATCGTTTGCTCTTGATTTGATTTTTCACCAAAGCAGTAGGAATTATGTGAGAAATTGCCAGTAAATTACTTTTATCTGATGAGTTGAAGTATATAAAACTGTAGCATCACATTTGCTATCACAGATAAACAGCCTTGAGTGTAATACAGTTAAAAAATGCCTTTGAACATGAAACAAAATAAACTCTATTACATTTTCTCTGTTGTGAAATAAAACTCTTTAGGCTCTGAAAGCTGAAATGCTTTATGAGACCATTTGTATTCCTGCAGTCAGCCCATTTTTCTGCCGTTGCAGTTATGTGAAGACCAAAGAGGAGTGTTTCTGAGCAAAGATTTCTGTGGAAACTGTTGCCATGCAACAGCACAATACTGCGCTCATACAGAGTAGTAACTTCACTGTACGACTGCTCTTTTTCATGAGCTCACTGCCCGAGTAGTAATGCAGCCATCGCTCCATTCTACGTTCTTCTTATTCTACTCTGCTGTATTTTCACATGCATAATAAGGTCTTTATATTTTAGGCTCTAACTGTGGTGTCATTGTTTTGTGGACGGGTGAGGGAAACTTTGCTTCACCGTCTGGGTCCACACCCAGACTGAGTTTCCACATCCAGAGCCAGCTGCAGTTCAGCCTCAGATATTTAGCCAAATGCTCACCCCTTAGCTCTCACTGTTAACCCTGTGATCCTGTCACCACACTATGTTTCACCCCTTCAGCGTCAGCCACCTCTCTCTCTCTCTCTCTCTCTCTCTCTCTCTCTCTCTCTCTCTCTCTGCCTGTTACTCACCACGACCGACCCCGCTGGCCCGCTGTCAACTGAGCTGTACATCCCCTCAAGGCTGCAGGGTGGTGGAAGGTTTTTTCTTTTTTCTTTCTTTCTTTCTTCTTTCCTGCACTGTTGGGAATCCCCTGTGCCCACATACATAATGAGTCACCAGGCAGACCCACAAACACTGGAAGGTACAATCTGTCAAGCAGTTGGCACCTGAGAAGCTAATTGTGAAACAAAGCAGAACTGGCTAGATCCTGTTAAAGAGCACACACAGAGGCAAGAGATATTTCAAATCTGCTCAATAATGATGTGCAGAAAGCAACACAATGCATGTATTTTATCAAACAGAGCTTTAACACATTAATCCATGAAAGACTGTTATATTTATATTTTTTAACACTTAATTATCACTTTGTGAGCCTGTCAGTGGTAGGAGTTCAGACTTCCAAAATAGACGTTACATATAATGAGCAGATTCACACCACAGACCGCCAGACATGACGTCATTTCACTCTCACGTTCATGACTATGAACAAAAGCCTGAGAAAAACACTTTCTTACCTTGGTTGACACTGTGTCACTAAGCATACTGATTTTAAGTAGGCCCTCTATACTTATGTTTGAGGTACTTGTACTTTACTTGAGTATTTCCTTTTATTGCCACTTTTGATTTCTACTCTGCTATATTTTATTTTTAGATTCTATTGTCACCTTAGTGTCAGCTGATATTGGTCTATCTTTTATTAATTTAATTTTTTAATCCTTTATCTAAATGGTCAACAACTATGATACTGAACCAATAGTACTTCTGTTTATTTAGCTATTTATTTTATTTTTTATTTTGTTTAAATGCTCAATAACTGACTGATATTTAGTATAAACTGATGTTTATTACATTAAAAAAGAAAATGTATTTAAATGGTTCATATTTGACTGATACTGAACCTACAGTACCAATGTTCATTTCACTATTTACTTTATTTTTTTATTTTTTTAATTGTCAACAATTGACACTGAACCTAAAGTATTGATGTTTATTCAGCTATTAATTTTAATTTTATTTATTCTTTATTGAAATGGTCAAAAATTTCCTGATTCTGAACAACAATATAGATGTTTATTTAGGTATTTATGGTAATTGTTATTCTTTATTTAAATGGTCAGCAACTGATTTACACTGAGCATACATTAATGTTTATTTAGCAATTTATTTAGTTTTTGTTTATTCTTTATTTCAATAGTCAGCAATTGACACTGAACACGCTTAACCATTTTTTTTCTTTTTAATTTTGCTTTAGATTTTTCAGATTTTTTAATTGTGTCTTATTATACGTACAGTGCATGCTTTTAATAAAGTAATATTTTTAATGCAGGAATTTTACTTGTAACAGAATACTTCTACTGTGTGGTATTAGCACTTTTATTAAAGGAAAGGATCTGAATTCTTCCTCCGCCACTGCTTTCTTACACACACACACGCAGCTAAATTTAGCCCAGCGTTAGGCGTTAACGGTTTCACTGTGTGTGGCCTCCTCGCCACAGACGCCTTCCTGGTCAGCGCTCTGTCAGTGGAGGTCACACGGATAGGTCACCTCCTCTGATGGTGAGCTGACTGCAGAGGATCCTCCCACTGTACGACTGTCAGGGAGGCTCTGGATGCTGGAGGGTTATATCATTTTATATAAGAGCATTCAATAAGAATATTCAAAACCCGGACAAGGGGATTACATGTCAACGTTCAGGTGACATATCCAGGTTATTATCCAGGGTAATCTGGATCACTCACATGCAGATCATAACAAGCTGATACTTACTATTGATCTGAATGTTATGCTGACACGTTTTTTCTTCTTTCTTTTTTTTCCCTTTCAAGGACTTTTAGAAATAGCTTTAAGAAAAATGCACAATGGCATAAAAATAAGAGTTCTAAAAGGAGCTTCAAGACGAGGAGTTATGAATTTTTTTAACTTTGGCACAAATGTCCACCTGCACTCAAGGCTGAGGCTGGATTTTAGAGGTCAAAGGTCAAGGCCATTGTGACCTCATGAAATAACTCGACAATTATTATGCTAATCGTGACTAATTTTACATCTAATTTCTAGTAGGATAAGATGATGAAGTGACGCCTTTTTATATCCAAAAAGTCAAAGGTCACTGTCACATCAAAAACTCCTTTCTGGCCATAATTAAACGCCATAACTCGGGAACAGAAGGGGAGAAATTTGGTCAAATACTGGCCACCTTGAAACTATGGTTATTGTGCAGATCTTTTGCCAGGATAAAGATGTGTGTGAAGCATCTTTACATTTATAATTGGAAGCATCCTGAAGCAACATCCATATCTGAAGCATTGTCTCCTGTCATGGCTACATTCTAGTGTTTTACTCGAGTCACCAATTCTCAAGTCCAAGCCAGTCTCGAGTCCTTGGTGTTCGAGTCCTGGCACCTTCAAAGAGCTGATTTGGAAATAAAAAAGGTCTACATTTAACAAAATGACACACTGTCACCATTTCAGGGAGTTTTATGTAGTTCTTCAAAAATCCACAGGAGCTGAAAATACATTAACATTAACATTCCAAAGTCAACTTTGTGGTTGTTACATTTCTTTATCAGTCATTTTTTAAATTGCCATAAGTTATATTTCACAGTGGACATTCTGTGCTTGACTCTCAATTAGCAGGCTGCTATTTTGCAGATGATCTTTACCGTAAAGGAGTATTAATTATCATGTTCTTTATAGATTTTTGTGTTTCAGGCATGGAATTTATGACTGCATTTTGGACTCTGGTCCTGAGAATGCAATTTAGTTCCTCTGTATGTTGTATATGGTTGGAATGACAATTAATAAATGTTTATTGTAGAAGAGAAAGGGCTACACAGTGGTGGAGTGGTTAGCACTCTTGACTCACAGCCGGTTCGTCTCCGGCCTGCGGCTCTTCTGTGTGGAGTTTGCATGTTCTCCCCGTGTCAGCGTGGGTTCTCACCGGGTCCTCCGGCTTCCTCCCACAGTCCAAAAACATGCAGCTTAGGTTTAATTAGTGACTCCAAATTGCCCGTAGGTGTGAATGAGAGCGTGACCGTCTGTCTCTATGTGTCAGCCCTGTGATAGTCTGAGGACCTGTCCAGGGTGGACCCCGCCTCTCACCCAATGTCAGCTGGGATCGGCTCCAGCCCCCTGTGACCCGAGTGTGAATAAGCAGTTAAGGATAATGAATGAATGTAGAAGAGAAAGAATCCTCTGAAACTGTATTCAGAGAAAATCAATGACGTTTTTGAAACCTTTAAGCTTTTATTTGAGTATAGACTGTTTTTTTGCAATAAAATAAGTAATCTTAATGGATTTCATATGTCAGCAACACAGTGAATAAGAGTTTGAATCATGAATTTTAAGCATACTTGTGTTATTTTGATGATGATGTTATTCAGTCTCAGGGAACGTGGTGTGACTGTTTTCTGCCTTGAAAGAACATGCAGAGTGACGTAACTGTGAGACAGGGTGGGAGGACTTAAATTTAGATTCACCTTTTACAAACTTCTGTTCATCACACAAGCCTCTGTAGTTATGAATAATCATCTCCAGTATGATTCAGTGATTTGATCACCAAAAGTAACAAAGTATCTAAATGACAGCAGCGTTGTTGTATGTTGCAGCCAGATGGAGAGCGTTTAAAAGCTCTCGCAAAAATCATGCGATGACATTTTTTCCAGCGCAGATCACATGCAATGTATCCTGCAATGTTTTGGGACAAGTGCTCCCTTAAAATAGTCTCTTAAAACCTCCAGCTGAACGTTGTGGCACTTTTTGATAAATAATACAAAGTCTAAATGTTAGCTTGAATAATTCATTTTGCAGCAGTCATGCATAACAGCTGTCTTTGTGCCTGGAAGAGTCAGCAGCAGCACTCTTTGTTCCTATCGGAACTTAAAAAACTAAAAAATAATAATAATAATAACATGGTGGGGTGAACTTTCAGCAAACAGCAGATATCACAGCTGATTTTTTTTTGTGTTAACTGTGTAATTTCATGTCATGTCGTGTGTTTGCTCAGCTGGAGCTAAAAGTGATGAATCAGACTCTCTTAACCGAAGATATGAACTCTCACCATCCATACAGAGGCAGATAGTCTCTATAGTGGAGTGGCTGTCACATTGATGTCTCTGGTCTACTCACTGTCTACTCACAGGCTGCAGGGAAGCCTATTTATAGATCTGTCTCTGTTCTCTGCTTCTACATCGGTCCCCTCTTTCTCTCCATCTCTAATGGGTTGATATTTCTGGAGCTGTACAGCTATTATCTTCTTTGCATCTTTGAGGTGCGGATCACGTTGCGTCAGATCATAAACTTTTTAGAATCCAACGTGTCTGACTGTTTTATCAGTATCTGTGTTGCTGTGCGGCTCAGAAGTATTTTCTCCCTGTTTTTCGTATCAGTGCTGAAGAATTTAATTTATTGTTAATCCAACAGTCCAACAGACGAAGTACACAACCTCATAACTTCAGACTTCAGTACTTCAGTCACTTTTTTACTTGAGTAAAGGTTTTAAAGCTTTTAAAAATACTTATGTAGTCAAAAGTACATTTTATTATCTCTTAATGTCGACGCATTGTTGTTTTATTTCCATTAGGGATGTGGAGGGACCAATTTGTTTTTTGGGAAAAGACAGATAATGCGATGGGAAACAGATATTATTTCTGTCTGAATTTAGTTCTTGCTCAATTTTTGGGGGGAAAAAATTAGTTTTTGCCATTATTTCCTGACGGTCCACGGCCTGCTCTTCTGTGTGGAGTTTGCGTGTACTCACCGTTTCAGCGTGGGTTCTCTCTGGTTTCTCTTTGGGTTCTATTTGGGTTCTCTGGCTCCCCCCCACAGTACAAAAACATGCCGTTCGAGTTTAATTGGTGACTCTAATTACTCGTAGGTGTGAACGAGAGCATGGATGGTGGTCGGTTAAGGATAATGGATAGATGGATGAATCATATGTCAATATTAAATACATTTGATGCTTCAATCAAAACAATTGCATTGTCAATATTAAGTTTAAAAAAATAACATTTGCGTAAGGTTAATAATTTTGCCACAGGGCCAAAAATGTATAGAAATGTACTGGAGTCATGAGTTTCCAAAAAAATAATACTCAAGTAAAGTACAGACTCGAAAAATGTACTTAACAGTACTCAAGTAAATATATTTTGTTACTGTTTTCCTCTGTAATCCAAGGATTTATTTCTAACACCTGATTGGTCAAAAATGGCCATGTTTCACCTCCTAGCCTTCAAGATGCCAATTTCTATCCATCCATTTCCATGTATTTATCTGGGACCGGGTTGCAGGGGCAGCAGGCTAAGCAGAGCTTTTCCTCTCCCCAGCCACAACTTCCAGCTCTTCTTGGAGGACCCCAAGGTGTTCCTGGGCCAGATGAGACACATAATCCCTCCAGCATGTTCTGGTTCTTCCCCAGGGCCTCTCACCGGTTGGACGTGCCTGGAACGTCTCTAATAGGCGACACCCTCGAAGCATCTTTAACCAGATGCCCGAATCACCTCAGCTGGATCCTTTCGACATGAAGCTTAATCGGCTCTACTCTGAGCTCCCTCCAGATGTCTGAGCTACTCACCCTATCTCTAAGGCTGAGCCCAGCCACCCTCGTAGGAAGCTCATTTCATTCTTTTGGTCACTACCTACAGCTCATGACCATCGTTGAGGATTGGAACGTAGATAGACTGGTAAATCAAAAGCTTTGTCTTCCGGCCTGTCTCCTTCTTCACCACAATTGTCTGATACAATGCTCGTCTCACACTCCATTCCACCTTCACTCTTGACCAAGACCCCAAGATACTTGATCTCCTTCACTTGGCAGTAACTCTCTCCACTCAGAGGAGGCAGTCCACTGTTTTCGAGCTGAGAACCATGGCCTCAGACTTGGAGGCGCTGACTCTCATCCCAAACGCTTCACACTCGGTTGCAAACCGACCCACTCCAAGCTGTCTTGTAATTAGACAAAATATTCTCATGTTCTAATAACTTGTGAGTCAAACTTGAGGCTGTTTGTTGTCTGCGAGTCAACTTTTTCCCCGGGGCCCCAAAACTATCCATGACAGCCATGTGGTTTGGCTGATGATTAATGTCTCAACAACGGCTGTGAGAAGTCCGAGCCACAGGAGGTTAATCGCCTTTCAGTGCAGGAATTTGTAGACAGCAAGAAATGCTGCATTCAGTGTGGAGTTAACAAAGGAAATCAATAGACTGCAACAGAGCTCAGACCTTGTGATGACCTTTTGACAAAAATCACTGACCTCATGTTTTTTGCATTAGTAACAGCAAACAAGGACTTGAGAAAACAGGTAATCTACAATCTACAATGTTATTTAGCAGACACTTTTATCCAAAGCTACTTACATTTGAGAGATCATACAACACAAGCAAGGATGAAGTCAAGAAACAACACAAGAATAGGCAAGAATAAGTGGCGTATATTATGTTGAGTCCTGTTAGGACGAAAGTGCTTTTAGGACGTAAGTGGTTTTGGGACGCAAGTGCAGGTTTTTCTTTGTGTGTGTGTGTGTGCGCTGTGTTGATTATGTGTGTAGGTGATCAGTAAAGAGCTGGGTCTTCAGCCTCCTTTTGAAAATTGAGAGGGATTCAGCAGATTGTATTGCATTTGGAAGGTTGTTCCAACACCGGGGCACTACAGAGGAGAAGAGTTGCCAGACGTCTTTCACTCGAAGAGCATAGTGGGCGAGAGGGTTTGTGGACCTGAATAAGGGAGTTCAGATATGTAAGAGCTGTTCCCTTTGCTGTCTTGTAAGCAAGAGACGAGGCTTTGAATTTGATGCGGGCTGCGACTGGGAGCCAGTGCAGAGAGATGAGTAGTGGAGTGACATGTGCTCTCTTTGGCTGGTTGAAGACTAGACGCACCGTCGCGTTCTGGATCATCTGCAGAAGCTTGGTGGTGCATGCAGGGAGACCTGCCAGTAGAGAGTTGCAGTAGTCTAAGCGAGATGTCACGAGGGCCGGTGCCAGGAGTTCGGTCAGGAAGGGTCTGATCTTCCTGATGTTGTACAGGGCGAATCAACACGATCGGTACAATCTGATGGTAAAAAGTCTCAAATAAATAGGAAAGAAGATAAAAAGTAGTTCTTAGGTCCTTTAATGGACTGAAATAAGAAAGCAATATAGAAAATAATCTTTGCTGTCTTGTCAAGAGTTAGTTGAGAGGATTTTTAACAATCATGTCTATATGATATGAAGCTACAGCCAGCACGCTTTTAGCTTAGCTTAGCATAAGGATTGGAAAAAGGGGTAAGAAAACGGTCCGGTAACAAAATCTGCCTGGAAAACTCTAAACTAACAAACCTGACATGCTTTTACCTGTGTGTTTAATGTTGTTTAGTTTTATTTCTACACTTTTGCGGATGAAGATTAGGCGACACTGATAAAAGTATTAATATTTAGAGAATTAGCTGCCAGTGGTGGCTGCATCGGGTCATTTCAGACTTGTGTGATGCACCTCACTTCTGTCGGCAAGAGATTAAGATGGGAGGAGAGCGGAGGTCATCCCTCAGATGTTCTTTCTGATGGTCTTGGGTTAAATCTGTATTTTTCAGTTGTCTTTGTTTCCATATGTTCAGCTGGTTTTCATGAGGCTTTCGTTTTCTTGTTGATGGATTCTGTTTAGTGTTTCCTGTTTTAGTTTGTGAGTTATGTTACTTGTGCATTATGGCTTTCTTCACTTCCTGTCTTTGTCTGTTTTCCCTACCTGTCTACACACCTGCTCCATATCTGATTCATTAGTCCTTCCCAGATCCTTGAGCTTCACCTGCCCATCATCTTCCTGCCTGCAGAGACTCTCCACCCTTTTTCTCCACCTGACCTTCATCTCATTGTTAGTTTGGTATGTATTTCAGTCCTGGTTTTCAGTCGGTTCAATCTTCAGTTATGTTCTGCCTGTTTTGCCTTGCCTGAATATTTTTATTATTTGATGAGGTCATAAAATATGACAACAGGTCTGAAAAGAGACATTCAGGACAGCCCTAGACATGGAACTGATATCGATCTTCTCAGCAAGAAAGCAAATGAGCATATTTCCTAAAATGTCAGTTCATACTCTTAATTTTTAACACTCTCTTTTAATCTATTATCCTCCCCTGAGCCAAAAACAGGAGTGGACGTGTACACAGCTACCTTTCTCCAAACTGGAAACAGCTCATGAAATTCAGAGAGGACAAAAATAACCCTACCTGTTTCATCTCCAAGATACACCTGGCATCCTCAGTTTATTTTTAATCATCAAAGACAGAGGTTTCTTTCATATCATGAGGACATTTTCAATCAGACGCTGCTGAAAATTGTGGTGTCATACACCGATGCTGGCGAGGAATTCGATCGAGTGATTTAGATGGCATTCGCCTTTTGTGTGACATAATTGTGATTCGATGATCTTTTGTGCATTGTCATCCCAGCCTCCCCTTGGGGGAAATAATGCTTCATGTGACGAAAGTGATCAGAGAGAGCAGTTATTGCATAAATGGAAGTGAAGCATGTCTGAACAATTTTCTCTTCTGTATGAATCCTGTGGATGTGACCTTTATAGCTTTGTCTTCTCTAGGGATGTAGAAAACATTGATTAAATAAACTGGTTTGAATATATATGCATGTTTAATGAAAACAGCACGAATTACATAATACTCTATGTGGTTTATGTGTTTAGTTTTACTTTAATTTGACTGAATTTCTAATAAAACATGCAGCATTTTGATCTGTAGCTACTTGAGATTTAATTACATCCATCAGCAGGCCCCAGTGTGTGTTGAGATGCATGATGTGACCAACATTTACCAATAACCATGACTCCAATGTCACTGAAAGTGTAGCAGTGCATTAAAACACAGGCTGGAAGATAGGTTGGTGCTGAATCCTAATGCCTCCTGTGCTTTGAGCCTTCATTTTTTTTTTTTTTTTTTTTACAGGATGCAATAGGTGTCTGAGCAGTGCAGCAAGGAGCCGGGCTAATAGTGGGATACTTATTATAGCCCTAGCAACAGGAAGAGGATTGGTGGCTGCGGAGAGTGAGCCTGTCTGTGATTGGCTGGCGAGGAGGACCTTTCAAAGCACAGAATTTCATCTCATGAAAGGTTCAGTGCAGCAAGCTGCAGCAAGAGGCTGCAGTCTGAGGGCGGGCGATCCAGCAGCTTGCCACTTCAGCTTATCAATCAGTGTGACTCCCAGTTTGAAACACACAGGTATGTATGATTACTCTGACAAACCCAAGATTTAGGTGTAAAAAAACAAAATGTGCATGTTAATAAAAGCCTATGAGAGAAGCAGGTTCTCCTTCCCATTGTCCATCATGAGATGCAGGATTTTATTTTATTGCAGCGCTCCTCTGCTGAGATCATAAAACCTGTCGTCTTTTGAAGCAATATTCTTTGATCTATGTCCTAATTTAGTTAATGATTAGCAAGACGGCCTTAAAAACAGCCTCATTTCAGACATACTGTTGTTGTGTGAACTGGTGGTGTCTCTGCACTGCAGCTAATACTGACTCCATCTCATACAGTCTCCCACAGACACTCAACACATGCAACGGTGCAGGAATATACTGAACACACACAACCATCCAGATAGGAACACACACACACACACCTGGTTTGTGACCCACAGGGGGTTACATGAGGTCATATCGACTTCCTGTATCAATGTTTAGGCTATAAAACTCAACAGAAGTGTTAAAATTATGTTGAATTAAGTTACAGAATGAAAAGAAATGATGTGTGGTGTTTAAATGGCTGCGTCACAGAGAGAAATGAAAATATAGAATAATACCGATAACAAATAACTTTAATGGGCAACAGATGGCAACCAAAAATTCCTCAGAGCATACAGTTTTTATCCCTATCGCCTCCTCTCTGACTAATTCCCTGCAGGTCAGCTCCTTCTTTAATCTAATTAAAATCTAATTCTTTTCTCCTCATTTCTTGTTTTTGTATGCTTTCATGTCACAGCAGAAACAAGGATCAACATCCAAAAATAATGAAAACTTAAAAATAGAAACACAAACCACAGGAGAAAAAAATAATAATTTAAAAGAAACACAATGCATGTATAACTGGCAATGAGTGAAAGTCTCCTGACATGGTTGTTCAAAAAATATTCAAACAAAAAAAGTGATAGAAAAATTTCCACTTTTCTTTTTAACACACAAAATTTGAAGTGAAATATTTGACCTCATTCTTATATTCCTAAACTGTGTGAGCAGTTGTGGAGATTGGCATCAGGATTTCATGCTATTTGTCTGGCGAGCCTTCAAGCGCATCAACTTTATACTACGTTAAAAATAAATCAAAGCAGCTGTGACATACAGTGTGAGCTCACGGAGGCTGACTCATGATGGTGACATAACTGGCATACATGAACGAGGTTGTGTGGCCGACCTTAAGGCTTTTGGTTTCTCTCTTAAGCCCTCACATCTGAGATAAAAAATAAAAGTCCCGGAAAAACTGCCATCTCTTAGCAAAAAATAAAGTCCGGAAAACTGCCATCTGTATGAATATATTAATGTAATAATCTATAGAAGTAGCAGCATTATGAAGATAAATCCGTTCAGCAGCTTTCTGTGCTCTTGAGCAGCTTCCTAGTGTCTAAAGTTTGTTCTGAAGACGTTAAATATCAAGTTTGCTAATCAATAACCAATTCTACTGAATTGCCTATGCTTTCCCTGTGACTCTATTTGTGCATTGGTGTTGAATATTCATATCTATGTGCTGTACAGAGAGCAGTACCGTCCGACACATGTAAAAGTGAGGAAAAATATTACATCTTGCACACATGCTTGCAGGAACTGAAAATACTGGCAGATAAATCCTTTTTTCCCTGTAAAGGTTAACTTGCAAATGAGGCATATTAAATAATGATACAGGCACAAAAAGAAAGCACATACTGTACTCAGGGCACAAAACAAAACATGTTTTTTCCTCAAAAACAAAATTTTCTCATGGGTGAGGATACAACAATACACTAGACCACCACGGAAATGGTGCATGTATAATTTAGTCATATTCTTTTTTATTATCATAGCTATTATTTCGGTTCTTGTGCAACTGCTACATAATGACTCACATTCAAGATATTTTGTCACTCAGGAACAGCTAAAAGGTATAAAAACAAACAAACAAAAAAAATGTATACTGTCAGAAATAAAATATGGTCCATGTTTGTGAATTCATAACAGAAACATTGAGCCTGAAAAACTTCACCATTATTAAAACTGGATAGCATGACAGAAAAAAGTACTTAAATACTGTTCAAAATATATCATAATCATACTTCAATGTGACAAACACCAGCAGGTAAGATTAAGTGATCACTGGTGAGTTTTTATCTTCCTTTTTTTTTCTTTCAGTAACAAATTAAATACACATATTGCATGTCACTATAGCAACGCCCATTACAGGTCAATTTTTACGATCACCATTTTGGTATAGCAAATCAAAAAACCATAACAAAACGAAATAAATTAGAAATTAGAAATCAACATCAGACAAAGCCTGTTTTTCTCAATCATATGAATACTTAACACCCACAGTATAAGTTAATAAAGTCAAGCTACTGTATATAAATACATCACCAGCATGCACAATATTGAATAATCGATATTATTGTTGTCATCATCTTACACTGAAGAAACAGTATAGTAGGCAAGTGCATTTAATAAAACAAACACAGAAGTAAACCACAAACTCTGAAGCTGCTTTTATTTTTTTGTAATTTTTTTTGTTTTTGTTTTATATTGTTAAGTCTCTGCCTTTAGTAATCTTCACCTCCAAAAGAATCTATGGTTCCAGTGACATAACAGACTAATCTGCACTTTAACGAAGGGGAATCTTTTTTTGCTATCACGTCCTCATTTTCACTCCTTATCCGTTCAAATTTTTTATTTTTTATTTTTTTGGGGGGGAGGATTAATAATCCGTTTATCTCTTTTCTATAGTTTGTGTGAGTTTTACATCAATGGCTTTCTGGGCTCTTTCTCATATATTTACCTACTTACTACTGGAACCAATGCAAACTATTTTTGTGAGGCATTCCCATTCAAGCATTTTCTCTCTCAAGTGACTCAAATGCATGTCTATCACGCAAAAACCTAACTAAGCAGCTTATCTTGACAGAACAAGATCAGTTCCTATGCCAGTGTGAGGCTGCCATTTCAATCCAACAACAACCACTTCAGGCTGATTGACTGACATATCAGTGGTTTTGGCAAATGTCAAAGAGAAAATCAAGAAGACGGAGGCCCCTTTCAACTGTATATATATTTCTATATATATTTAAACTAAGATTTAACCTCCACTCTCACCTCTCTTTTGATTCTTTTCTTTTAACACATGGAAAAATAAAGAACTGCTGCTGCGGTAGTATCATCGGCAAAAGCGGCTGCCAAAGTCCACCGGCCCTTCATATATTTTTTTTCGAAGTGTGGTTTCCCTTTAATTGTTGCCCTCCCCTCCCTCGTCATCCTGCTGGTCACTTGTCCACAGTGTCAAGTTGTCTCGGAGCAGCTGCATGATGAGAGTGGAGTCTTTGTAGGAGTCCTCGTTGAGGGTGTCGAGCTCGGCGATGGCGTCGTCGAAGGCGGTCTTGGCCAGATGACAGGCCTGCTCCGGGGCGTTCTGGATCTCGTAGTAAAACACAGAGTAGTTGAGAGCTAAGCCCAGGCGGATGGGGTGGGTGGGCTGCATGTGCTCCTTGCTGATCTCGTGGGCCTCGTTGTAGGCCTTCTCCGACGACTCCACCACGGTGGCCCTCTTCTCCCCCGTGGCGACCTCGGCCAGGTACCGGTAGTAGTCGCCCTTCATCTTCAAGTAGAACACTTTGCTCTCGTGCTGCGTCTCGCTGCAGTTCTTGATCAGGAAGTTGTCCAGAAGGTTGAGCACATCCTGGCACACGGCCTCCAGCTCCTTCTCAATCTTCTCCCTGTAGGCTCTCACCATCTCAATCTTCTTCTCATTGCCGTCGGCTGAGGTCTTCTGCTCAATGCTGGAGATCACCCTCCAGGAGGAGCGGCGGGCGCCAACCACATTCTTGTAGGCCACAGACAAGAGGTTCCTCTCCTCGTTGGACAGGGCTTCGTTCAGCTCTGTTACCTGGAAGAAGGAGACAATGGACCATTTAATCACCAGCTTCAGTGCACAAGTCACCGGACTGCAGACAGGATAAAGGAAATGAACACATAAAATCCATGAAAATCTAAAGTTGTTACGAGAGTTGTCATCATTTTATGGTTTCAGCTTTGCAAAAGTGAGGATTTTCTGCTTGACTTTGAAATCATCATAAATTTAATATTTTAGATTAATGGTATAAAAAAGGGCAATTTTGAGATGCAACATTGAGGCGCGCAACTGTGGATTGGGGATTAACGCGTCAACCACAAACTGCAACATCCCTGGATCGAGCGCGATTGAGGACCTTTGTTGCATCTCTCTTTCCTTGTTTCCTTCAATTGCCTCCTGTAGTAAAGGCATAAATATCCCAAAAAAAATACACGTAATCCATTTTTCTAAAGTTTCACAAACCAAGCGATGAAGAAACGGATTGACAGATTGTTAGTTGCAGCCACAATTATTGAAAAAACACTCTTTTTCGGTGAAAGACTCCAGACTAACAGTACAGCTCACAGCACAGAAGGTGAACAATATTTCATTTGTCATGTGCAATTCACAGTCTCCATGCCAATCCACTCATTTAGTGCACCAGTAGCTCCAGCTGTCACGTGCACAAATACTGCTAGTTAGTCAGAAACAATATTCAAGCAAGTCGACAGTGGCGGTGGCGAAGGGGGGGGTTGGGAAAGGACAGGAGTGGAAGGAGATGGCTAAAATGTTCCCACGAGCACTCCGGGGCAGCTGCACTGTAAGTGAAAACCATCACTGCACAGGCGGTTCACATGTCCCAGTGACCTTCTCTCCGGCTCAAACTGACCTTTTTACCTGTCTCAAACGCCACGCCGGACATCACTCTGAGTTCGACTGTTAAATTTAGATTTTGACGGATCAGTTTGATAGTTGGCTGGTTTCCAAAGAGACCATGTTGCTATAAAAAGGCCACATTACTCAGGGTTATTTGATTTGAAAGGCAACCTTGTGTTGGCTTCTCTCAGATCAATAAGTACATAGAGGCTGGAATATACATTAATATATATTCATATATATAGAAGAAATATGTAGCTTAGGTTTCACAAAATATTATAGCTGCTTTTTATCTGAAAAGTTTCACCTTGACGTGCTGCTAACATTCGTCATTCATCAGTTTTGACATTTTCTGCTCAGGCAGAGGAGCACAAAGATGGCGCAGGATTGCAACGTCGCACGCTGAGTGGATGAAGAGCAAAGCTCGAGCTGGAGAGATGGAGCGGCCTACTCTACACCTACTATATGCATGCAAACCACAAACATGAAATCTACTGTCAAATGATTTCCATTAATCAAATGACTCAACTGTTGTTTTTTTAACAGAAACAAATAGGTCATTGCTCTAAATATAATGCACTGATGCTTGTGAAGCTTACTGCTGTGCCAATTGGATTACAGTGTTGCTGAGATATTTAAAAAATTAGCTGAGAAGGCAGCTGACTGTCACAAATATCGTAATTTCAAGGGCTTCGCTGACATTGATCATAATCCATGACAAATACATGAGTTCATCACTTAGAGCTTAAAAGCCCAACATACACCTCTGGAGCTGAAACAATTAGTCGATTGCTGAATGAGCTGATCGACAGATAATTACTCTGTAACTAATCAGATAATCGCTGATTCATCTTTAAGTTTATTGAGGCCAAAAAATGTCAAGAATTCACTGGTTTTAGCTTCACAAGAACAAATACTTTATAATAATATATATAATGTATACTTTTCTTTATCTTTTTTGATAGTAAACTAATTATCTCTGGGGTTTGCATGGTTGATTAGACAAATCATTTAAGATGTCACTTATGTTCTGCATTTTTTTAAATATTTCCTTATAATTTAAAGACTACAATTAATTGGTCAAATGAGAAAAAAGTTGTTAGTTGCAGCTCTAGCATAACCTTAGAAATTAAGTCTGCAAAGCTCCACAAAAGGCTGTATCAATGAGAATAAGGCATATTTATATTTTCCATGTTGTTCTGTAATTTCTGGCTGTCATGGCAAGGGATCCCCTTTGATTAGAGAGTGAGAGTGAGAACACACCCCTGCAAAAGGGCCTAGTTTGGACCGCACTGACATGGCAGATTGTTTAAAGGGAAAGGAATCCCTCGCTGCACACACACTTCATCCCACCTCCTGCAACCAGAAACCCCTCGATGACAAACGAGCCACAGGGGCTCACTCCTGAGAAAATGTTCCTCCTTTAAAAGCACGTATGACGATTTAAATCTGTATGTGAGCTCATGCAGGCTCCCTGCTAAGACTCCCAGGATGCTATTGGTTCCAGTACGAGCTGGTGTGACACAGCAATTTTTTTAACCCACTGGTGAATACACCTCCCAGAATTTCTTTTGGAGAAAAAAAGAAAAGAAAAGAAAAGGAAAGCAGACAAAAGGCTCCGTCCTCACCAGCGGCCAATAAGCGCTGAGAAAGACCCTGTGAGGCAGATGATCCTTTCAGCATCAAATATTACACTTCATCAGGGTCATTAACCCAAAATGACTCCAAATTTGCTGCTCAGGAGGAATCTGACAGAGAATCAGTGCATGCACATGTATGAGAAATAAACTGAGGAGAAAACAGAGTCCACAATCAAATGTGATCATATTGACTCACTGCAATATGACAAAGAATATTCTAGAGAGATTCTGCTGCCTCCTACGTTTGTTTAGAGGAAAGAGCAGTTAAAGGGCTCTTTTTTTCTCCTTTTTTTGGAGAGTTTTTTAAATGATGCAATCATGCTCAAAAATGCCTTCAAGTCCTCAATACCAGCATGAAAAATGAGCAGAATTTGATAATGCATATTATTTTAATTAATGTGACAAAGAGAGGAGGAAGATGAGGAGGAGGAGGGGGGGGGGGGGGGGGGGAGGGGAAGGAGGAGGAGGAGGAGGGGGCAGCAGCAGCAGCAGCAGTAGATAGGCTTTTTCCGAGCAACCTCACATGGCTCCCAGCAGCAGAAGCTTTTATAAATTAGGCATAATGGAGGGAGGGGAGGTGGGGTGGGGTGGTAAAAGAGAGAGGGGAGGCAAAGCAGCAAATGCAATAGAGCAGAGCCATTATATGATACGAGCCTCTTATTAACCGAGAGATCAAGCTCAGGCCTGTGTGCATTTCATTGTAATATCCCTTCATTGGCTCGGCCGGCAGAAAGGCACCGCCCAAGGAGCAGACGATTTGGACTGGACTCAGAAAAAAAAAGGCGCTGAGCTGTCGATGATTTGACGACAAGACAATACAGATATTAAATATGATTTTTTTTCTCTCAGTTGCAGCGCAGTAACATGAAGCCAGCAGTGCAACCCCCCAGATTTACAGCCAACACAGTCGAGATTGCGGGACGCGCCTTTACGCAAAGAGAGCAAAACATTATTCATACAAGTCATACTTATAATTATCATCTTTTTTTGAATGGACTTACCGATTTCATTGCAGCTGCCATATCATCATATCTCTCAGCCTGTTCAGCCAGCCTGGCTTTCTGCACCAGCTGCTCGCGATCAACCATTTTTTAAATGATATTTGGTTGCTTTAGTCGAGCTGCTCTACTTGAGTTTTTGGGGATGAAATGATTGATATTTTTAAATCGCAATGCAGTGAAATCCTACGCGAACCTAATGCTGCAGCTGTTCCCTGCTGTCTGTCTGTGCTCCGTGCAGACGGGACACCCTCTCCTCTCTCCCTCCCTCACCCCTCCTCCCTTCCTCGCACACTCTCCCTCGGCTGCGTCATCACTCAGAAAGGTGGGTGTCTGTGCCAATGATGTAACACTCCATACATGGGAACCAGAGGCGTATAGGGATGGATGGATGGGAGCAGCTGGGCTAAAGGCCTTGTGGGAAATAGAGTCCTGCATGCTGGAGATCGAGCCAACTGATTGATTATAGAGAGGTCTGGGTGTGACGCAGCATCTCACTGTGGGGGCTGCAGCAGGGGGCAAGGGGTCACCTCTTAATCACAACCTGCATGTGGCTAATTGGGCTCAGGGCATGGCCTGAAAAAACAATTTTGCCAAGCTGCTAGGCCCCTATTTAGGTAGATAAGGGAGTTATAGACAGAGAGAGCACAACGTCTAAAGCCCACATACTCAATCAGTTGTTGAAATGTACAATTTAATCCATACATTGAACAAAAAGAACCACAAAACTAAACCAGCATTTATGTGAAAAACTTGTAATTCAGGTCAATCTCCATGTAGATTAATAGAATTTTAAATTGATGAGCCTCAGTTGTCCTTACTTAAATATAAAGGCTTATTAGAATGCAAATCGATCTGGATACAGTATGCGGAGACACAGTCCAACAACTTAAAGGGGACTTATTATGCTAATTTTCAGGTTCATATTGTATTCTGGGTTTCCACTAGAACATGTTTAGAAGTTTTAACATTCAAAAAAGGCATTATATTTCTCATACTGTCTGTCTGAATATACCTGTATTCACCCTCTGTTTGAAACGCTTCGTTTTAGCGCCTGTCTCTTTAAGAGCCCCTGCAAAAAAAAAAAACTATTTTCCTCTAATTTGTCTGTATTTCCAGATCTTCTACATCTGTGCTCTTTGTGTCACTGCACCTTCATTGCAGACTATGGATGCATTAATAGAACTGGATACAGTGTTGGAAGCAGAGCTATGTTCATTCCTATGAAAGTTGCTCAGTGGTGCATGAAGCCAAGAAAGTTAAAAGTTACCTGAATCTTTCCGCATGTGGGCCCATAGAGCAAGCATGCCCATTGTTGTAATTACACAATTTGGCCACTATGTCAAATTAGCTTCAAAGCTCGGCGCTGTTCCTGGAGGCTCGTTATAATGGCACTACAGCAGCACTTTCCTACTTGGCTCTCACACCTTTTGTGTTTAAGGACTCGGTTACACATTGGAGGTGTCACATCTCCGATTAACACAGAAATGTGTTGTATGTGTAATTCTGGACCCATGACAACATGTCTATTAAGTCCAGAAACAAGTCAGAAACTTTTTGTTTCAAGTCATTACCATTATCTTCTCTCATTTAGACTCTGGTGCAGGGGTGACTCCAGGATTCTCTCAGTAAGGTGGCACAGTGGGGGACCAAAACCCAGCCAGGGGTGGCTATAGGAAATCAGCATTAAACCTTCCCATAGAAAACATTTGGCATGGTTTTCCAGCTCTTGTGTTGTGCCCTAGGCCCTAATAAAGGGGGTATTAATATGAAAAATGGCTATACAAGCCCTTAAACCTTTACTGGTGCTCTTGCCCAGTTGCTTTGGAGGGGCACAAAAGGTGCAATCATATATCCACCCCTGTAGATGACTGAAACAATAATAGTGTATAATGTGTATAATGTCTCCACCATCATCCCCATTGGAAATTGCACCTTAGGCCACAGATTACAGAGGGGGTTACGACTTCTACTGTACGTGCTTGTAACACGACCGCAGGCACTCAGACTGCTGAGTTGTTCACAGTCCCGGAGAGTGAGCCTCAGTGAGCGTCACACCAGCAGGGTCACCATGCATGTGGTCCTGGACTGCTCATAAAAAGAGAGTTGGTCTAAAGCAAGCCCCGAGGCAAATAAAGTTTTATGACAGGACTTGAGAGTCAAAATGTTAAGAAGCTGCTGCATCACCGGCTCACCACCATGGTGACGGGTATAAGGCCGAATAGCAAGGCACTTTTTAAGATTTTGGGAACTGTTGGAGACATTTAGACATCTCTTTATGTGAATTTGAAAATTTTGAATTTCATTTTAACAAAAACATATGAAATTAATTTTGTTTTCCTTTACCTAAATTAAGTAATTATTTAATATAAGCATAATGCTGCACATATTATGTTTTCTTAGTGTCACATTTTAGATAGATTGTCCCATGCTCTCAGACTTTAAATTTGTTTGAATTTTTTAAAATCTTGACATCATGATGTTTGCAGGATGTCTCTACAGGGTGTCCCTGAACTGTAATCTGAGATCACTACATTACCTGTCCTCAAGGCAAAAGGGCAAACTCTGCTGGTGAGGTTGGATTTGTGCAGCTATTTATTTTAAGCATACTAAGAGCAGACTATGCGTATCAGGGACAGCAGCTTTACCAAGCCACTCGCAGCTCTAACAATATGAGCTCCTTTAAACAGACGGAGAAACAAATGTTCACAGCTCCCTCTTCTGGCCAAACAAGTAAATTAGAGTGTCAGACGAGGACGAGACGTCATGTTCTGCAGTGAGGAGTTTAAAAGATTTTGTTGTTGTTGTAGGTTGTGAAAAAGCTTCAGAAACCACAGGACTGTTTCCTGAAATCTACAAGAATGAAACTGTTCACAGGTTTTATAGAGTACAAACAAACAAACCCTAAACACTACTGATGCAGTAAAAATCAATTTTACAATTTACAAAGCAATTAGGCTGCACAAAAACATAAAAGTATGACAATATGAGAGATATCTGCTTTTAATAAATAAAAAACTGACTTATAAAACCTAATAAACAACTAAACAAAACACACAAAGGTAATGGATGGATTATTAAGAGATGCAAAATGCCCACAAAAGACCCAAAAATGATTATAAGAGACCAAAAAAACAAACAAAAAAGCCACAAAATGACCAGAAGACACAAAACTACTACAGGAGTGACACAAACCAATGAAACGATGCCTAACGATTACAAAGAGATGCTAAACAAACATAATCATAATATGCCTGTGATACAAGTAAAAAATAAATGTTCCTTTCACGTTTTATAAAATGTTCATGTTGGGAAATTAAATTAACAGTGAATAAAGAGCATGAATACTGATGCTGTTGAGAGCTTTTCACTAATTTCCCTCAAGATTTAAAAAAAACATTAATTTAAAATGTGAGGGCTAAGGTTTAGGTGTAATTAGTTTAAAATAGGAATGAGTGAAACCTTCAACTAGATTGTTTTTGAGTGTCTAAACCAAAAACTTGGCCACAAAATCCCCCAGCATGCATTGCTGTCAGGTGTGTATTTCCTAAACCTTCTGTTTATCTGCAGGACGAGATTACCACCTGCTGACCTGCACAGAGGTCAAGAGAGGAAGTGTCGACTCTCAGTGACATGTAAACTAGGTTAAGTCGTAGGAGGAGGTAAACACTGCTTCTTCATACCTAACCTTGACTTAAAATAATATGGATACTCTTCTGATGGCTTCAACTGTCAAAGGATTTTAATTCTTTTAGTGTATTTAGTGTATTGTATTGAGTATTGAGTTATTGACTAGCACGTAGATGCAGAAGTCAGGCCTGAGAAAACCAGGGTGCAGAAAATTTCAGAAATAATGTTGTCTCACAGATTTGCTTTAACTTCATTGTTTTCTAATTGGACCTATTTATTTACAGCAATTTTTTTTTTTCGAAAATCAAATTTATAGCTTTATTTTCAATGCATGTTTGTTAAACCTCTTCAATGCATGTTTGTTCAACCTCTATTTCTTATATGACAGTTTTTTAATTCTGGACTTTTTTTTATTACCCTTTAGGATTATTTGACAGACACTAGGAGCTCTCTCAGCTGCTGCATAGATGTAAAAAAAAACAACCTAACAGAACAACATGTTATAATCTGATCCAGAAAACATATTAGTGGTTTCTTTTGCCAACCATTACTCCTGTACATGGCATAGCACAGTCTTACAGTGCAACAAGCAGTCCTGAACTAATGAATCTCTCCACTTGCTTCAAAGAGGATTACTGTTCCTTCTGCTTAGCTTAGTTACCTCAAATTAGGGTAAGGAGAGGTCTGCTGTCTACAGCGGCCATCTGTCTAGTGGACAGTGGACAGTTGAGCGCTCACACTGCTGTAAATGGAGACGAGGCTGGAGGTGGATGTTTTGATATTTCCAGATGAAATTAGGATTGCTACTCCAGACGACCTTAGAGAATGGGAGCTTGAGACTGCAAGCCAGGTGTCCATACCCACCATCCGCGTCTTTGTGGCTCTTTACCCGTACAACCCTGCTGCAATGTCCCCGAACTACGAGACGGCTGCAGAGGAGCTGCCTTTTGTGCCAGGCCAGATAATCAAGGTAACTAAAAAACGTGTGATATCTTTTTACATTTTGCAACTTCATGTAAAAGTACAGCAGTTAATGTGTTGTGTTAGTTAGGAGTTATTTTGTGGTGCACTTTAGGTGTAACTGTAAATGTTGCTGAGTTGTATTTCCTCACTTCATCAAAGCTTCTTAGAAAAAAACACAATTTCCTGTGTGTGCTAGATTTAGGCCAGCTGAGTGTACAATGATATCTGCTTTTTTTCTTTACTTCCTGTCAACATTTCACTCATTGATGTGTGTTTTTTAAAAAAACAAACTAAATCTACCTACTGCTGCAACATGCAAATAAACATTTTATCTTACAAAACTTAAAATTCAGCACAAAACTTTGCATTTATTAGGTGTTTGGAGACAAAGATTGTGACGGTTTCTATCATGGGGAGTCCGGTGGTCTCTCGGGTTATGTGCCAAGTAACATGGTGGCTGAAATCCCCGTGGATGATGAGTACCTGAAGCAACTACTGATGCAGCAGGGATTCATCCCTGTGGATCGCTCAGGTATCAAGCGTCTGTTTCTGCAGGGCACTGTACTAAAACACACTTTATGTAGAAATAATATAACATAACGTAGAGTTGAAAAGCTGTTTGTGCTAAACTGTGAATGTTTGTAACTGTAGGATGTTACTAAAGTTTAAAAAAACTTGCCACAACTAATAACAATTCGTGAAATTAAAACAGAAATCTTGACTTTATATTATAAAAACATTGCACTAATTATTTATTTCTGCACAAAAGTAGATATTTATACAAATCTTTTGTCTTTGAGATTTGATACTCCTAATGATGAATGTGCAAATTAATTCTCTATTTCAGCATTAAGGTTGTGTGATTCTAAAGTGTGTTTTGGGCCCCCAGGTATGTCTTTAACACCAGAACTGATGGATGAAGCCAGTATCTCTGATGACATCGTCGTTCGACGAATGGTGGCCTTATTTGACTACGACCCGTGGGAGAATTCACCCAACATGGACAGTGAAGTAAGCACCACGATGACACATTGTGCTTTTAACGACTTTTCTGTCCTATGTGTTGCTTCAAGTGCAACCAAGTGGTTTGTTTGTGGTGACGTTTCAAAACTTTTTTTTGTCTCTCAAAGGATGAGCTCGGCTTTCGTTCTGGAGACATTATTTATGTGTTAGGTGACATGGATCAAGATGGATTTTACTATGTGAGTGTCACATCTAAAATTACAATACAATTAATGATAAAAGTGATAAGTTCTTGCACAAGTTAAAATTTCTTCTCAATTTTAGGGTGATCTGCACGGACGGCGAGGTTTGGTTCCATCAAACTACCTGGAGCCGCTGCCCTGGAATTAAAGAGAAGATGTTCGCTACAAATGCCAAGTCTCAAAAACAAAGTGAAATCAGCAGGTTTTTTTTATTTATTTAAAAAAACGTTGAATGGACATTTTATGTGTCAAAAAATGTATTTTCTATTTTTTATATCATAGTGTGGCTCTGTACCTGCTTTTAGACTGCAAGCCATGGAGGCTTTATGCAAGTGAGCAATCAGTTATACTAATTGTACCAGTTTTATGAGTATAAGTTAGGATAATGCAAAATGAGAAAAAGTTTTCAACATACAATTTCAAGATGATTTATTTATTTAGATCTTTTCTTTTTTTCTGTTTTTTTTTTTTTTTACAAAAAATTCAAATCACTTGGTGGGAAAAAGCACAGAAAAATACAAATCAGAGGTATTTTATTCATATTATATTTGCCTGACTACATTCACTTCTCTTCTACTAAATGCACTTTTACAGAAAAACAAACAAACCCACAACTAATGACATGTCCTATGTATACATTTGCATTACAAAATAAAAATGTATACATGGGACATCCTCCGGTTAATTACTTATCATACCTGATGGCAATGGATAGAGTTTTTTAGCCTTAAAAATAAACCTTATATTCATATTGTGTATTTATATAGTGTATCCATATATGCCTTATATCCTGTTTATATATTTTCTATAATTGATTATAGTTTTTTAACATGCAATAGTTTTTGTTTTACAACAATTTTTTTGTAAAATAAAATTCACAACAGAAACTTTGTATGAGGGAAATTATTCATGTTACAGTGCAACAAGTATAAAGCAAAAAATAAAATCTCTTTAATTTGTACAATGCTCTCTTGCTTTCTTTTAACCAATCTCAGTTTATGCTGGTATAAGATTTTTTTTCTATGTCAATTCAAATACACTTCTATTCTCACAGGTTTTCACATTCACCATTATCCTTTAAATGTGTAATAAATGAACATCATACAAGATTAAATTACAAAAGCATCAGAGACGTTCAGCAGGTTACAAGTTTTCAAATCTTTCACACAGAGTCCGTTGGTTGCTTCTTGTACATTTCTCTGCAGCCAACAGTATACTCATCCATAAAGTAGGAAACACTACACTGTGTAGTGAAGTTTAGTAGTGCTTTCTACTTTATGGGTGACAACACTGTACATCAGTAGCATCTGGTCGGCCCTCCGCAAACACTGAAGACATGACGGGTTGAGTAATGGCAAGTTTTTACACATTAAATGAAACACAAGCAGATTCTCGAACATGAAAACAGTTTGCACACACAGCATTCAACCGTTATGTTGCTCAAAATTATGCTGATAAAGCACAATAATAAGACATAAAGTAGTAAACCTTTGCATATTTGAGTGCATTTTGATTGGAGAGATACAACAAATAAAAGCAGAAACATCGGATAATAAAAATAAATAAAAAAGAGAAAGAAATAAAAAAGTCACTTGCTGTCAGGGTCTTACCATCCTTTGGACTCCCCAGAAGAAAGAAAACCCAGAAGTGAATGTGATCTTTTTATTAACCCCGTCTGAACCACGTGGTTTACACAGGAAGAGCTCTAACAGTCATACACACACACACGCACGCACGCACACACACACACGCACACACACACACACACATGCACGCACACACAAGCTATACGTGAAGGGAAGTGTATGCAGACGTGCATGTGGTTATGCATGCACGCACACTCACACAGTGGTGGGAACTGTATTTGAAACATGCAATCCAGTTTGTTTAAGCCAAGCATTGTTTGCTGTACAATGTATGAAAGGTTTTAATGTTTAAGTGAATTAAATCTGATCAGAGATTCCTTAATTTATTATGTGTATAACCCTGTAGCTGTCTATATACTTTTGTCTAGTAATTCTAACAATACAGTATATTTTAGAGCATTATACACATCTTTTATGTTCTTACTCACTAAAGAAACTGGGGTCTCCAGATAAATGTAGTACTCTGGAAGGAAGTTTCACAATCTAAAAAAGTTTCCTTACCTGAGAATTTAACTTGTATTTCAGTAAGTGTACTTAGTTACTTTCCACATCTGCACACACACGCAAATTCAAAACCCACGCCCAGTGAGACCTTGCAGTCTGCACCCTTGCTGCCAAGTGTTAGCTCATCCCTTTTAAGGGCATGCAGTCCTGAGGCGACACCTGCTTTCAAGAAAGAAGTCAGACATTAGAGCAGTTATTGATCTCAGTAATAATTAATGTGGATGTGTATCAGTGATCTCAGGACAAAATACTCTTTACTTATGCAGCACCGGGGCCTTTTTCTTTGACTGAAATACCAACAAAATGATAAAAGATCAAAGTAAATCAAAGATTATTAACAGATTTATTGATTGAATGACCTTATTTTAAATGTTCATGTTTGCAATGGGAGTCTGGTGTTTCTCAGCACTTTCTTCAAATGTCTTGTACAGCTGTTCAAGTCCAAAATTGTCTGCATAGATGACAGGAAGAGATTCATATCTCGTTTATTTCTCAGAACTCATTTCGCGCCTGCATGTTTGTGACAAGGTGTGGGTGGGGGATGGTTGGTGCGAGGCTCTTCCCTATCCCAGCAGCAAATGTGCAATATGCTTGCAACAACAGAAACTTCGCAAATAGAATAGAGACAGGCCTGTGTCCTCCGTTGTCACGACAACCCAAACCTCAGAGTCACACCAAGTGAAATAAGAGGAAGTGGGGGATGGGCGGCACGCACAAACCGAGAAAAGATGTCCTTGTGAGAAAAGAAAAAAAAAGAAGAGAAGACAAGCAGGCAGCACTGTAACAGACAGGAAAAACAGGTTGCAAATGAAGAAACTGACAGAAAAGTTTAATGTGCTGCAAGATATCACAGTAAAAAACTTTTTATCATCAAACGACACATGCACACACACATAAGGTATTTTTTTCTGTGACAATATGTGTGTTGTCCAATTAAACAAGGACTGAACCTCTGCAGCGGGAGAGCATGACTGTGCATCCTGCAGATTATCTCAGCACTGTTGCGCCAGAGGCTGTGCTTGCATCAGACGTCTATTCCTGTGCCACATGGGATTATATCCAAAGTGATTTCTAGTACTTAGGGTGGTATAGATAGTCAGTGCCAAAAACAAGTGCATCATCTAATGACACCAGCAGGTATAATCCTGTTTAGGACTGATTGAATTATGTTTTACCTGTGCTGCTTAATCTCAGACAGTCAATCCTCTGCTGCTGTGTAATGGTAACTCTGACTTAGCCTTTCCTGTGAAATAGCTGCTGCAAAGTTATTTTATTGCTGTCAACAAATAGCCTTCAGCATATTAGAATGAACCAAGTTTGAACTGTTCTGAGTTTATCAACTGTTTCGTCCAACTATTTCATTACATCATAACTGTTGGTTAGTTAGCATGTCACTATAAGAAAAATTAAAGTTCACCAGGACTCCTAAACATAGAAATTAAACATTTAGGGGAATTAATGTACTTTTGTAATATGTACAGCAAGCAACTGCTACACAGAGTTGAATGCAAGTGCAAGCTAATCAGACTTGTTCAGTGCTGCCACATAGTGGATGTTAGTGGAGGTGACTCTTTGACACCAGAGTAAAGTCTATTACGATAATCCAGATGGAAAAAAACTGCAAGTACAATGTTATCACAACATCTCTGTAATTACAGACACCATCATGCTACTAAAACTATTACTAGAACTAGTATTCTCTGCAAATCAAGGTAAATACTTATTTAATTTAATCATAAATTGCATGATATTTCACAAACAGCTGAGATTAAATAGCGTGTAGCAAAGTTTTTGTGTTTTAACACACAATTTAACTTAGATAAAGAAGCCGTAGAAAGGACAGTTCAGAGTTCAAATGTTTGCAGGACAGGAAGGAAACACTTCAATATCAAAACGCCTTTATTGAGATAACATATCACAAGAGGCAGTATAACAATATCTGCTATTAGTCTGTAAATGTTGCATCCATGCAATCATGAGTAGAAACAAAACAAACACTGATTGATCAGTGAATTTCAGTGCAGTTTGTTGCAGAAAAAAAAAAAGAAGGCTAAAACTACAACTTAAATATACGTACAATTCACATTTGATAGGACAAAGAGAGAAAATTCTTATGACACATGCTTTGAAGTGCTTGAATCACACACAGTCTATACAGTAGATTAGCACATGACTTTTAAATATACAGCAGATTATATTTCACATATTTGACAATCATAAGTTGACACAGACAGCTGTGTTTATTGTAGAAGGTGAGTACCAGTAGATCAAACAGAGGGAGAGAAGGAGAGTGAAGTGGATATGAGCACTGACATGATGAGCGACACAGTGCTAACCAGTGCGACATGGCCTCCGGAGTAATACACCTGCCGACCATTCAAGGGCTGCACTGGTCTGAAGGTGTTTATCATCTGCTTTCCATTAGCAAAGTGAAGCTGGGAGAATGCAGCGAGCTGCAACAAAAATCACAACAGATTTTCAGTCTGCTTTGTGTCATTGCAGTGTGGTTTGTGTGTGCAGATGAGCTGTGTTTGGCTTCCTTCCATGTTGCCAGCGCCCAGAGCTTCTCTCTCATTTGTTGTCAAAAGTCTGCCGGATGACTTGAAACACTTTTACTGGCGGGTGAGCAGGAAGCTTTGGGTGTTGGCAACGTGGAGGGAGTTTGGGCGTTGTTCGTTTGCACGCAAAGGTAGTTGAAATCAGCAAAGTTTCTGATAGCTTCTCTAATCAATATTTTAATCAACATTGGACCAAATATTAGTTGCTCTAGCATGAATAGGTTTATCTAAAGATGGGAGACAAAGTTGTCTTTAGGCAGCTGTTTTGATATGAATGTGTGTCTGTTTGGGGGTAAAAACTGTATATAATATAAAATGCTGTATGTTCTGTTACAAGGCTGCCACTGGTGGATTCAGCTGCTGACCACAGCCTGTGATTGGCTCGTCTCAGATGGGCGCCACAACATTAAGTGGGGCAACTTTACCATCTACCAAGCAGCTGCACAAGCCAGCACACAGCTTTCATGCAACAATTATTTAATTTAGGAAGGTTAGAAACGGTATTTTCTATCTATTATTTATTATATTTATTTCAGGTGAGACTAAAGCTATGTTGAGTTTAGGGAACCTTTTGTTTGTTTTGTTGCCCTGGCCCGTCCTACATTAAGTGAAAACACTCTATGTTGTAACTATATAAAAAAAAAAACTATTGTAAGTACACCACGCTTTGTACGTTCAGTAAAAAAGTAGTAATATATCTACTTGGATGCACAAGAAAAACACTTTTTTCTAAGTTAACAAGTTGTTTTTTATTAATCTGACACTGCACAAAAATGCACCAAAGCCGTTTTTGTTGCTTTTTCACCTGATTTTACATTCAGTGAAAGAAATCACCCAGCATTTAGTGTACTTGGTGTATAGTTGTAGGATTTTTAAAAAAAGAAAAAAAAGAACAACAGTTGTGTTTTGTTGACAAACTGGCAATAAACACCTTAAAATTTGAATAAAAAAATGAATATTTGGTAGTTATGATCAGGATGGGGTTGGTTAAAATATTTAACTCAATGAGAGTGGAAAATATATTAATATAGAGTATAATTTTATGACATTTCTGTCCTCTTAGGCCATCAGATCACCTATTTTGAAATGAGGCACAAGAGTTTAGACACTGGGAATATAATTTTAAAAATGTAAAAATAGAAAATAGTATTCAAATGATCTTTTTTACATAATTACCTGCTTCCTGCTGAGAGGAATTGTGTTTTCAAACAGGGTCCAGATGACAGCTTCAGCACAGTTCGGTGTAGTGAGGGAGCCATTGTAGCGAAAGTACTTGGTCATGTTCTCCAGTGGAAGTGTGAACATTTCCAGGGACACACCCTTCAGTGTCGTGCCGTTGGCTGGTCGTTCCATGAAATATTAACAAGACAATGTAGTTAATAAGAAATGTATTATTAGACAGCAAACAGGTACAAAGTGACAGCTTCATTGTTATAATCGTTTTATTGCTGAAAGGTGTTTTATTGCATTGTCGCGATTGCACTTTAGCCTAACGCCTGGAACAATCAGTGGCACATTTAGGACCCTGTGCACAATGTGGCTGGAAGATAATAAAACACAATTATCTTATTTTTCCATATCAGCAGATATGACTTACTGGGTCGTGTGAGGTATTTCAGAGCATTAACAAGTGGATCAAATTTCTTATTTGCAGACTTGGACTCCTGGAATGAAAGAATAAAATGTTCAAGTTAAGTCACATTGTTTTGTCAAAGTTGAGACAAAATACTCGAGATGCTTTGGTTTAAATAGATCCTGGTGCTTAAAGGTTAATTGCTCTGCTAAGATACATTGGGGTGCGATTCTTGAACCATTTATTTATCTTTTTTTTCTTAATTGGAGGTTATTGTTGATGGTAACTCTTGACAAATTTAATTGTAAGTCCCCTACCACTTATCATCTAAGCTGCATCTTAAATTTCAGGAGCTCTTTTTTAACTTTAATTTACCACCTTGTCAACATTATAATGATATAATCCTCCATGTTTCCTTCATAAGAGTAAAAGCCTGTTCTTCTGTGTTAGTTAGTGCAGTTTTAAAATGTGCAAATATCTGATACTTGATCAAGTCTAACTGAGAAATCACTGATGTGGTGCATACTTTGGGATCATACCTGGAAATAATTAAATAAAATCCTTGCACCTTAACTATATTTTCACGAGAAGAATGCTAAATGCAGTTTAATCTTACTTACGTATATCAATCTTCAATTTTAAGCAGATTTCTGCTCTTTTTAGACAGTAATCAAGTATAATCACCTCAAAGAAGAACCCAAGAACAGCAACACCTGTGCGGTCTTTTGCAGCCTGCGATAAAGAGCTGTATCCTTCTTTTATGTGGACGATATGCATCTGTAGATGGTAAAAAACAAAACAATATTTGATGTATTTGAATACAGTACACAAAGGGGCTTTATCACATAATTACAACACATTTCCATCATAATATTTCTTACCTCCATTGGAAATTGTTCCCCATCAATCATATGTTCAGAGCCGGGTCCTCCGTCTTTGCCCCAGTGCAGGTGAAGCTGAATTGCCTTGTATGTTGCAGGCAGATTTCCTCCTTTAATTTTTATACCGGAGGGTAAATCCAGTACAACTGGAAAAAACATTCAAGTCATCATTTCAAAATTCAGACAAGGGGAAGGACCTTCTGGTGAAGTTTATAAAGGGCTTTTTTTGTAATTGAGTGCAAAATGTTTTACAGCTTCTTATTATCTTATTATCTTCTTATCTATTTTGGACATTTAAAATTTTGAATGAGTCTTTTTTATTATTCCAGAGAACACGGTGCTTGTGAACTTTTTATCTTTCATCATTATAAACTGTAATTATTCTTTTTGCCAAATCCGCTACCATGTAAGATCATTATCTCAGTGGTTTACGACTGAAGTAAGACAGTTATTTTAGTTCAGCTGTTTAAAATTCACTGTATCACTTACTGTATTTAAACTAAATCTTCCTTTTCAACTGAAACAGCAGTTAACACAAAGACGTACCAGCGTGACCGTTATTTACAAGGTGACCATGAAAAGCCTTCTGATAGCCGATGAACTCAAAATGAGCAAGATTTTCATGTAGTAGTACTCTCCTTGTAACAATGTTGACTGGAGACTGAAATCTGCCGCTGCAGTGCTGTGAAACCACTCCCCATACCTCTGGACCTGTGAATGCAACAGTTTGGAAAAGTTACTCTACAACTACATATTTTCTTACTTTATTCAATAATTTAATGGCTTGTTTTGAGGTTTACCTGTGCAGGTGTGACTGCATGCAAACTGGGACTGGTAGCACCAAGCTGCAAGGTTTGAAATAAGGTTAATAGTAAAAAAATAAAATAATAATTCAAATACAAGCCTGTAGCTGAAGAATTCAAATTTGACATTTATTCTTTGTAATGAACCATTTTGATAATAATAGAATTAAATCTTTTATCATGCAACTTCTTCACAAACAAACCCCCAAAATAAAAAAAGCCTAATCTAAAGTCAAATAACTTAACTTTTTGTTATTTCTTAGAGAACGTACCTGCCCCTGAGACAATCCTTATCGAAGACGCAAACAAAAACAAAACCGGTACAAGCAGCATTGTGAAAGCACTGTATGTGTCCGAGTCTGCCTGCTTTGAATTGACTGTTTGGAAGAAGATGCCAGAAAACAGTTCAACCAGCGTGTTATAAGACAGGTCCACTTATCAACCCCGCCCACTGCTTTGATTTTATGACCCCCGACCCTTGTGACCACTGATACACAGCAAACACTCATATCTCAGGACAAGATAATGACTGGACCCTTATTCATGAGGTTGGGCCCGAAAACTGACAGCCTGAATGATGAAGTTTAGGTTTGTTTGACAGCTGATCAGATATGGTGAACCTACTGAGGTGCAAGGCCGATTTTCTTTTGTTAATGACCTCTGAGAGGCAAAGTTATCAGTAAATGACAGACGCAATCCATCTACAATTACTACTACTGTTGGTATTCTGTAACTGCTGCTGCTTTTATGAGTAATATTGTTATGCAACATGTGTTTCCCTTTGTTTTATTTTGAAACACATATACATTTAATTAGATCCCAACTAGTCTGTTAATTTACAGTGTGTTCTGTGTTTGTATATAACTCATATTCTTCTTCTCTGGCTCTTTTCATGGGCATGTCATTTCAGTATTGTCAGAGATAGAGTTGATTACGTCAACATGGAGTTTATTTGGTTTGAAACTATGTAAGCAGAACTAACATGGAGTTTATTTGGTTTGAAACTATGTAAGCAGAACTAACATCCATGCAAAAAATACAAGCATGCTGAGTAGATGAGAGCTAATAATCTATCACATGTTGCTAATCAGTTGCAGCTTGGAAAACAACTAATAGACTAGACATGAACAAAAAATAAACAAAGATTTCATAAAACTTTTTAATTAATGTATATATTATTTGGATTCGTAAGACTCTGTTGATATTAAAATGATGAGGCCGGCTGTCCTTTGTTTTTGTGCACCACATTTTGTTAAAAATTTCATGTTTTGAAAGATTGGCAGTTGTGGAGGCGTTTCATGTCCCACAGCTATACAAGGTAGAGAAAAAGGGTGGCATTAATTTACGCATGCAGATTTCTCAAGGGCTCCTTAGCTGCTTATGCTGCTTTTTTACTTCTCCACTCAGATTAATTCTGCTGGGATTGAACCGATAACCTTCCAGTAGCTTTTCTAACCTTTAAGGCACAGCTGCCTGTGTACACATTTACATTAAAATATACACTTGTAGAATAAAGGTACCAGTCAAAAGCTTGGACACACCTTTTTTTTTTTTTTTTTTTACACATTTTGTGTATATTTCACATTTTCTACATTAAACAAACCAGAATATGATTTATATTTTAGATTCTTCACAAGTAGCCACCTTTTACTTTGATGGTCTCAAACACATTAAGAAGACAAGAAATTCAACAAATGAACTCTTGACAAGGTGCATATGTTAACTGAAAACCATTTCAGATGAACACTTCATGAATCTGACTGAGAGAATAACAGAAATGTGCAAAGCTGTCATCAAAACAAGGGTCGATACTTCGAAGAATCTAAAAAGTGTTTTAACTACATAGTCCCATGTGTTCTTTCATAGTTTTAATGTCTGATGTTTAAAAAAGCAACAACAAACCATTGAGTGAGAAGGTGTGTACATTAGAAAACAAAAGATGCAGGTCGAGGACACATGAATCTGTGTCACTATATGACAAATACTGTAAATTACAAACATTAAAATGCAAAATAATTAAAGCAGTGAGAAACATGCTCTCACACCTTGCTGCATGTCGAGGATATTGGTGGTTGATGTGTCTGTGCAACCATCTAGTAGGATGCTGTTTCCTGAATGGAGTTTGTGGTGCTTAAAATTTTGTAAATTATCTCTCCAAAAACAAAGGATTCCTTGCACTTTCAGGGCCAGACACCTTGGACCCCTGGCACTATGTGCTCAGGCCCTAACATTTGTTTTACATTTTTTGTACGACATGAGAAAAACAACTTTAAAAATGTAGCCAGCATTTCAGTGGTAGTGTAGTATTTTAGTATGTGAAAAATTCAAAGTTGCTTTTTCCATCATATCGTCACATTGTTAAAATAATCGCCTAAGTCATTTTTTGTCAAAATTGTTTTTGTTTTTTTTGCCTAAATCATCTCCTCATGACGCCGGCCACCTATGGTAAAATCGCCTACATCCTCAGTTGATCAGATCATGTGATTTTACCTCTTTAAGATAATCGCCTATGTCAAGTGTGTGACTTAAGCGGATTTATTATGCCTAAGTCAAAATAAAATGTTTTTTGAATTTTTTGAACATGCCTTTGTGACTTAAGCAAGATATGGTAACACTTTATTTTGAAGGTGTCTACATAAGAGTGCCATGAGTGTGTCATAAACATGACATGGACTGTTTCATGAACATTAATGACACTTTGAAGTAACATTAATGCTCATGATACTTGTCATGTCATGTTTCTGACAGACTTGTGTGACTCTTATATAGACACCTTCAAAATAAAGTGTTTCCATATCTTGCCTAAGTCATTTATTTCTCTTAAGTTACATAATTTACACACAGTGTTATTACTATGCCAATAGCCATCCTTTGTTACATCCTTTTTGAGTGAAATGATCAATAAATGTCATATGCTAAACTTTTGGTTAAGTTTTTTGTGTTTCCTGCAAAACTTGAAAAAATTAGTTAGGCGATTATTTTAACAGGGTGACGATATTGCAACAATCTGACCGATCGTGGCCTCGAAAACTTCATTATTCTGCGAAATCCTATAGTAAGCTTTTCCCTGAATGCAACACAGTGACGTTTTTGACGTTGACGGAACTGATCTGCTTCCAGAGTGCTGCGTTCAAGATCAGCTGGCTGCTGGAGCTCCGGGTCGCCTCCTCCTCTGCGGCTTCACTCGGTTGTCACTCTCCTTTTTCTCAGGGTGTTTTTGTGTCAGAGAGCAGGTAACCGGTGTGTCGGCTGTGATGGACCGCTGGAGGGGCAGAGTGGCTCTGGTGACCGGAGCTTCGGTCGGGATCGGTGCGGCCATAGCGAAGGAGTTGGTCCGGTACGGTATGAAGGTGGTGGGCTGCGCCAGGGACGTCGAAAAAATACAGGTTTGTTATGAATTTAAAAGTTATGTCTGCACTTTGTTCGGGGATTTAACGAGTAACAGCCCAGTTCACAGGGAGAACAGATACAAACCAATGTTAGCTGTTAGCTCAACTTCGAAACGAAATGTAATCCTTAAGTGAAAGTTATAAAGACAACTGAAACTGACTAACGTTAACCTAGTTGTTGCAGACGTGAAAACGTTAAAAAATGTTTTAAAGTGTCTTGTCCTCGCTATTGGCTAATAAACGCGTTTGAGTTATTATTTTGTAGGCTGCAAAAAGCACAAACAACGCTTAAAGTTATGCACAACTTATTGTTGTAAACTTCCTTGTTTATACAAACATTTTTCAGCTGTATCACTCTTATGTAAGCTACTGAAGATGGGCGGTTACAATTCATTTCCTTATCATTCTGTCATCTGTAACAAAGAGTATGGTTTTGTGGACTGTAGATTTTTAGGGGGAGAAAGCAGGTCAACAATAAATGTCACAAGTGGTATTCATGTCATAATCTGAAAGATGTGGATCTGAAGATTTGAGATGCGGTGTGTCAAGTTGTTCTAGTCATAAATCTCTCATAGGAATGAAATAATCAATTAATTATAACTAATAGGGCGTATAATGGTTCAGAACATTAATGTATGGCTTTTCGAAGTCCATTTCCACGCTCAATTATGTCCCATAAGTTGTTGCAGCAATTACTGGGTTGATGCCATTTGTTACACACATTTAGTGCTGAATAAGGCAATTGTTTTTTATTTGAAAATGGATAAAAATGGTCAAAAACCCCTTCAGAATATTAGATCAATAAACCAACACAAGTGGAACAACACAGGAAAATCCATGCTGTGATTTGGTTTCAAAAACATTGGTAAGTTTGGAGATTTCTGTTACTTTCGGCGATTGGATGATGAATACTATGTGGTTTTTACCTTAAACTGCATTTTATCATAATAAAGTCGGTATGCATGTAAAAAGGAGACATATGGCTACCCATAGAGCCCATTTTCATTCAAATATCTTGAACCCGCAACAGCCCCTGAAGGGGAAATTACGAAGAAAAGTCTCCTTTTCTTAAATGTTGCTGTTAACTTTGCATCATGACTGCAAGATAATACATTATCCATCCCTGAATATAGACAAGTTAAAACAGGGTGTCCTCCAGCCTTTTAAAGATAACATAGCCTAATAAAAGGTCCTATTTTCTGCACTGAAATTTCAGTATATCAAATGAGGCTTGTTTGTTCTTCTCCTCCATTTTTGTAGCAAAAGTATACTAATATGTGTAAAGAGTATCTGAAGCCGTGTGCATGTGTATAATGAGACTTGTAAATGTGTAAAAATATAGAAGTTTATCTGTAAATCTGCATTACGATGTTTCCTGTACACATTCACATGCTCAATACACATTTAGAGATTCTTTTACACATTTACAAGTCTGGTTAAGCACACAAGGCACATAACAGTGAACACAACTCTCCACACACTTTCACAAATTGTTGACTGCTGCAGTCGGGCCCCGTATTCGTCTAGGTCAGGGATGGGCAACTTAAATGCTGGAGGGGGCCACAATTTTTCATCGACACTACCACAGGGCCACATATAGGGCCGTGCACTTCACCAGATATGATGAAACTGCAATTTTAAATATGTTTACAGAGCAGTAATCTAACATATTTCATTCTCAAATGCATGTATAGCAGTATAAATAGGAATACAAAAGGTTTGAAGCAAATAAAAAATAACCACTTTACTGTAATTTCTTTTTTATCAGTGTAAGAACAGCATACCAACATTAATTGCAAGAAGTAATTTTGTGCATTTTTACAGTGCACTTTTAAGATTTCATGCTCAAATGCATGTAGTTGTACTGAGGGCCACTTCAAGTGAGGGTGCGGGCCGTATGCGGCCCCCGGGCCTCCAGTTGCCCATCCCTGGTCTAGGTAAATCAAACAAGAGATGAGATGTGTCCAAACTCACCTCAGCTGACCCATTCCCTGTGAGATATATGGTAATAAATGCCCCGGAGTTAACTCAAGTTTTCAAGTCAGAAAGAAAACTCCTACCTTATCCAAAAAGTAATATATGAAATACTTTTCTTGCAGTTGCATTATATGTTGTGCATGATGTTCTTCTTATCTACAATATTATAGTATATTATAACCCAGTTAACCCTCTGAAGGAAAGTGAGGTGGATTGTGTGAGTTGGCTACAAAGCTGATTGTCTGTCTGACTTTTCCCTTTGATTTCAGAAACTGGCAGCTGAGTGTCAAAGTGCAGGCCACAGTGGTGTTTTGCTGCCTTTCAAGTGTGACTTGAACAATGAGGAGGAGATTCTGTCCATGTTCGCTGCCATTAAAGCACAGCACCAAGGGGTGGATGTGTGCATCAACAACGCGGGCTTGGCTCATCCAGAGTCTCTGTTAAATGGCAACACCAGCGCCTGGAAGAACATGCTGGATGTAAGAGCGCAAGGGTTTTTAATTAAAAAAATGAAATATTATACATATAATTAAAGACATGAATTTAAACTATGATACTTGTTTAGCTGCTTCCGTTGCTGGATTCTGGTATTGTGCATGGCTTCCTGGGTAAAAACAAAACAAAAAAACAACTGCTTTTCATAGTATGACAAGTCAAAAAATAGTGACGTTATTTAAGATCAGTTAGGCTTTAGTGCATCAGATGCAATAAATTACAGGACATGAGAAAATAGAGATAATCTTAAGAGAAACAAAGTCAAGTTCCAGCTAAAAGGAGGGAAATGTCTCCTACACTCGTTTATATTTTTACAGAGTGGCTAAAATGCAGTTTCCCTGTAAGAATGAATGATTAAGTCATTTCCGTTGTTTCCACTGTCAGACTGGAGGTCCAGGAAGGTATTAAGATGTTGTTTGTGTCTTGCAGGTGAACGTTCTTGCATTGTGTATTTGTACCCGTGAAGCGTATCAGTCAATGAAAGAAAGAAATGTTGACGATGGGCACATCATCAACTTAAACAGGTACTTTTTTATTTACTGATGATGATTAATGATTAAAAATGATTGTCATGTTTGTGAAAGACAGTTCTGTCAATTTAATATCTCGTCCTTTCACCCAAATATATGTTTCTTCATAGAACTTCATAGAACATAGAACTTCTTAGAACTTCTATTATCATTCAAATTTCAACTATGGCAGTTGGCTACACTGCTTTATAGAGCCATCCTTCCATCCATCCATTTTTCTCCGCTTATCCGTGGTCGGGTCGCAGGGGCAGCAGGATAATTAGGGCATTCCAAATGTTCCTCTCCCCAGCTGGCTCCTTACAACGCGAAGGAGCAGCAGCTCTACTCCGAACTCCCTCCAGATGTCCGAGCTCCTTACTCTATCTCTAAGGCTTAGCCCAGCCACCCTACAGAAGAAACTCATTTTTTTGCATTGTATCCGCAATCTCATTCATTCCGTCACTACCCAAAGTTCATGACCATAGGTGAGGGTTGGAACATAGATGGGTCGGTAAATCGAGAGCTTTGCCTTTTGACTCAGCTCCTTCTTTGGGCTGAGCCCGGCCGGGCCCCGATCTGGCTCCAGGAGGGGGCCCCAGTTTATCCGTGCCGGTCTCTGGTCATCGTGGGTCTGCTTAATTAGGATCTTCGAATCGCTCTTAGTCTGGCCCCTCCCCTTTGGACTGACAAAACAAGACATTTTAAGACATCACCTTGAACTGAGATGATCATTTTTCATTATTTTCTCATTTTCTAAACCAAATGATTTACATGATTGTCAGTACTGGTTAGTCTACTGATTATTTTCTTTATTAATTAATAGTTTGGTTCATAAAATGTCAGAAACAGTCGCAACATCCTGAAGCCTTGAATTGTTCAACCAACAGTCAGAAAAAAGCCCCAAAAGATATTCAGTTGATGATCAAACAAGACAAAAGTTGCAAATGTAGCTCGAAGTAGAAAATGTTTGGCATTTTGCTTAAAAAAATACTTGCATAAATGAGTCATATGTGGACAGACATTTTTAGGGATTTTTCAGCATCCACAGCTTTTAGGGGCTGAAGTCATATGGGCACATTTTGTTAAACTCTCCTACGTCTTCTGTTGCAGCATGAGCGGACATCGTGTCGTCCACAGTACCGATGTACATTTCTACAGCTCCACCAAGTTCGCTGTGACGGCGCTGACGGAGGGCCTGAGACAGGAGCTGCGTGAGGCCAACACCCACATCAGAGCCACAGTGAGACAGAATAAAATATATTTTCCTCTCTCCACATTCAGTCTTCAAGTCTGGGCTTTTATAAACAATTAAAATGTCAAAAACTTAAATAAAAGACAAATACAGTATGTCACTTTTGATAATCCTCTCTTTTCCCAGTGTATTTCTCCTGGTGTAGTGGAGACAGAATTTGCTCCGCGACTCTATAGCAACAACGCTGATAAAGCTGCAACTGCATACACTAAATTTAAGGTAAATGTTTTCTGCATTCTCAGGGTTTTGTTATAATCACTTGCATAAAAAAGTGTCTGAACAATTGAAGCAGTACATATTATTTCACCTCTCTTTCAGGCTTTGGAAGCAATCGATGTTGCTAACTCTGTAACATACGTCCTAAGTGCCCCTCCACACGTGCAGGTGTGTGTTTTCATGTTTTTCTATGAATTCTCACACACATTTTTTGAACCTTTGCTCTTTAACTTTACCCATTATGAGATAACATTCACATGTGTTAACATTCACATGTGTCTTTCAGATTGGAGACATCCAGATGCGGCCTGTGGAGCAGGTGTTGTAGCTATTGCACAACACTGACACATACCTCACCTTCACTGCAATGACTTTATCTGATCAAGGAACAACTGTGGTTCTGAAATTTCTACTCTAATTTTGCACTTACAAAATAAAATTTCTGATTCGAATTTAACATTTGTTGCACTTTAAGTTTATTTTTATACAGAGGGATGTCTAAAACACATAAAATATAAATCACAAATATTGAGAATATTTTAATACATTTGAAGTTTTTTTTAAATATATTTAGGTTTTTAAACTATCCTGGAAATACAGCTTTACAATATCCCAAAATCATTAGCAAAATATAAGACAGATATGAACAAAATGAACAAAAAAAAAAGGTTGGAAAGTAATGCAGGGGATTATTTTAATTCTATTTTAATTAATTAATTAATTAACATTTTAGACTAATAGTAATATACTGCCAAAATAGTGATACAATACTAATAATATTTTTTACTAAAGTAAAATATTTGATTACCACTGAGTAAATCTCCTTTACAATATAACTCCCTATCTATCTATCTGTCTATCTGTCTATCTATCTGTCTATCTGTCTATCTATCTATCTATCTATATATATATATATATATATATATATATATCACTCCTGTAGCTCTTAAAAGTTATGCTTGATTCCTGTGGTCTGAGGCTTTCACCATTAGGGTTGAATGCCCTTATTGTAAGTTGCTTTGGACAAAAGCATCATCTTAATGACATGTAATGTAATGTATCACTCTAAAGAACACTGCGTTACATTTTCTGTACTGGAAGGACACTTTATCCATCTTTATTTACAGAAGAGGCATTAGAGAAGACACTTGGCTGTATTTTTTTACGCTGGGGCACCACGGGGGCTGGCAGCCCTCCTCGTTGAGTCCACCAGTGCCACTTGCAGTGCCAGGGAGGTTCCTACTCAGCTTCCAGTCTGAAGCAAAGCCAAGGTTAGCTGGGGACTGCCAACCACCACTGCCACCGTCTTTCTCATGTTAATGAAGATCCATTTACACAGAGCCTACATTTGTACACACACAAATGTTTGTAAAGAACTTGGCTCGCTGTTTTGTGACGAGACTGAAAAACCCAAACAGAAAATGTGTGTCAGAGAAACGGGGGCAAGTCTTTGCCACTGTCACCTGACACGAAAATTCAATGATTACTGGGCTTGAAGCATAATAAGGCATCTTCCTGTCTTGTATTGTAAACTTTTTTGTCTTACAGTTTATGTTCTGCTTTTGTGTTCTATATTGCACAGAAATGCAGCACATCAATATTTTAGACTCTGAGACTTAAAAATGTTGTAATTACAGTGTAACAGTGTGTAGAATCCATGGGGATCTATTGGCAGAAATTCTATACAGTATTCAAATGTTTTCTTGTGTGTGTTTAATCACCTGAAACTAAGAACTGTTGTGAGCCTGGTCGTCTCTCCTGGAGTCCTCCATGATGGGATGAGGGGTAGGCAGAGAGGTATTTAGTTGGTTGCAATCTGCCATTTCACCACTAGGTGCTACTAAATCCTACACACTGCTTCATTATTCATAATTCATAATTCCTTCACGCTCAAAATTGTTGCACTGAACAGGTATAAATATTCTGCCTCCTGAACAGGTGTCATTGCAACGTCCAGTTATCAACAGTCAACAACATTTTTCCACTTATGCTGTTTGTGCTGTAAGATGACTCATTGTAAAGTACAGCAGGCGTAATTATTTTTATTAGAATCATTACATTGTTTTAATCTTCAAAGGATGCAGGACAGATGACAGTTCAGAGCTCTTTGTTTAATGTGTTTTATTGATGCTTATTCACCTGTTCTGGTCTTCTTCCTTAGTTTTATTCTTTAAAGAATATAGCTTTTCTTTCATATATTATTCATTCAAATACTTTTTATTGTTTAGGGGTTTTTTGCCACGGTGTGCGAAACATACTAGAATTACTGTAAAGATACTATTTTACACAACCTACACTCAAACTGAAGAACAGGATCATCTCTAAGAGCAGAAGCACAACATCCCTCTCCTTCATCCATCAGTGCCACACCAGCCAATTTAACCACCACAGGTTAGTTTCTCTCGATCAATAAATCCTCCTCTGTGTTGGTGAATATGATGGATTATTGGATTCCTGATCTAATGGGAAGCCACAGAGCGTGATGTCCTCGCATTATCACTCATACTATGGA